>NC_088388.1:95983333-96640000 GCF_037993035.2 Macaca fascicularis | reverse complement strand
GATACTCTGTCTTCCAGTTGATCGAGTCGGTTACTGATGCTTGTGCATTTGTCACGTATTTCTCGTGTCATGGTTTTTATCTCTGTCAGTTCATTTATGGCCGCCTCTGCATTGATTATTCTAGTTATCCATTCTTCCATTCTTTTTTCAAGATTTTTAGTTTATTTCCACTGGGTATGTAGTTCCTCCTTTAGCTCTGAGAAGTTTGATCGACTGAAGCCTTCTTCTCTCTACTTGTGAAAGTCATTCTCCATCCAGCTTTGATATATTGCTGCTAATGAGCTGCATTCCTTTGGAGGGGGAGATGCACTCTGATTTTTTGAATTTCCAGCTATTGTGCCCTGCTTTTTCCCCATCTTTGTGGTTTTATCTGCCCTTGGTTTTGGATGCTGGTGACGTACTGATGGGGTTTTGGTGTGGGTGTCCTTTCTGTTTGTTAGTTTTCCTTCTAACAGTCAGGACCTTCAGCTGTAGGTCTGTTGGAGATTGCTTGAGGTCCACTCCAGACCCTGTTTGCTTGGGTGTCAGCAGCAGAGGCTGCAGAAGATAGAATATTGCTGCATAGTGAGTGCTGCTGTCTGATTCTTGCTCTGGAAGCTTCATCTCAGGGGTGTACCCCACCGTGTGAGGTGTGAGGTGTCAGTCTGCACCTAGTGGGGGATGTCCCCCAGTTAGGCTACTCAGGGGTCAGGGACCCACTGGAGCAGGCAGTCTGTCCATTCTCAGATCTCAACCTCCATGCTGGGAGATCCACTGCTCTCTTCAAAGCTGTCAGACAGTGTCTCTAACATCTGCATAGGTTTCTGCTGCTTTTTGTTTAGCTATGCCCTGTCCCCAGAGGTGGAGTCTACAGAGACAGGCAGGCCTCCTTGAGCTGCAGTGGGCTCCACCCAGTTCGAGCTTCCCGGAGGCTTTGTTTACCTACTTAAGTCTCAGCAATGGTGGGCGCCCCTCCCCCAGCCTCGATGCTGCCTTGCAGTTAGATCTCAGACTGCTGTACTAGCAATGAGGGAGGCTCCGTGGGCATGGGACCCTCCTGGCCAGGAGTGGCATATAATATCCTGGTGTGCCATTTGCTAAGACCCTTGGTAAAGCTCAGTATTAGGGTGGGAGTTACCCGATTTTCCAGGTGTTGTGTGTCTCAGTTTCTAAAGGGATTCCCTTCCCCCTGAACTTCCCAGGTGAGGCGATGCCTCGCCCTGCTTCAGCTCTCGCTGGTTGGGCTGCACCAGCTGACCAGTACTGACTGTCCAGCACTCCCCAGTGAGATGAACCTGGTACCTCAGGTGAAAATGCAGAAATCACCCATCTTCTGTGTCGCTCACGCTGGGAGCTGGAGGCTGGAGCTGTTCCTATTCGGCCATCTTGCTCTATCGCCTTATTAAAATTCATTTTGGGCCGGGTATGGTGGCTCACGCCTCTAATCCCAGCACTTTGGGAGGCCAAGTTGGGTGGATCATGAGGTCAGGAGATTGAGACCATCCTGGCTAATACTGTGAAACCACGTCTCTATCAAAAACACAAAATATTAGCTGGGCATGGTGGCACACACCTGTAATCCCAGCTACTTGGGAGGCTGAGGCAGGAGAATGGCATGAACCTGGGAGGCGGAGCTTGTAGTGATCCCTGATCACGCCACTGCTTTCCAGCCTGGGCGACAGAGTAAGACTGCATCTCAAAAAAAAAAAAAAAAAAATTGTTTTGATGCATAAACATATTTAAATTTATTCCTTTTATTCTACAAAGTTGCTAAAATTTAAAAAATATTTTAATATTTTTAGATTGTGTATATAGATGATAATATGGGCTGTGGGTATTAAGAATTTATTCTTTTTCATTCAAACTGTGGGTATATTTTATTTATTTTTCTTGTCTTTTTGCAATGTCTGGAACCTCTTGTACAATGTTGAACAGTAATGATTAGGATAGATAGGCTTTACTTATTTCTGATGAAGAGGTAGACATTCAGTTTTTACCATTAAGCATGGTATGAGTTATATAATATTTGTTTGTTTTTATTAATGCCATTTATTTTTCAATGTATATGTTAAGCATCTTATCTTTAGAATTACTTTTTTGGTTGTTGTTTTTGTTGAGATGGAGATTTCCTGTTTGTTGCACAGGCAGGAGTGCAATGGCATGACATCAACTCACTGCAACCTCATCCTCCTGGGTTCAAGCGATTCCCCTGCCTCATCCTCTGAGTAGCTGGGATTACAGGCATGCACTGCCAAGCCTGCTAATTTTGTAGTTTTAATAGAGACAAGGTTTGGCCATATTAATCAGGCTGGTCTTGAACTCTGGACCTCAAGTGATCTACCCACATTGGCCTCCCAAAGTGCTGGGATTATAGGCAAGAGCCACTGCACCTGGCCATAGAGTTACTTTTTTTTTTTTTAACTACTTTATTAAGGTATGATAAGCATGTAAAAACTTGTGGATATTTACTGTATATATCTCCATGAGTTTGAAGATAAGTATATACCCATAAAACTACCATCAAGGCTATAGGTATATCCACCACCTCCCAAAGTTTCCTTCCACCACTTTTATTTTATTATTTTATTTTTTGTGATAAGAACATTTAACATGAGATAAAAGCTCTTAGAAAATTTTAAATTTACTATACAATATTGCTAACTATAGGCACTATGTTGCATAGTGGATTATTGGAATTTATCTTACATAACTGAAATTTCACTATAGATGTTCTTCAAAAATTAAAAATATAATTACTGTATGTTTCAACTGTCCCACTTCAGAAATGTATCCAAAGGAGATGAAGTCAGAATCTTAAAGATATAACCAAACTCCACATATTCTTTTTAGTATTATTCAAAATATCTATGATATAGAAACAAACTGAATGCACATCAGTGGATGAATGCATAAGGAAAGCATGGTGTATACAAACAATGGAATATTATTCAGCCTTAAAAGAGAAAGAAATTCTACCACTGAGACAACATAAATGGACCCAAAGTACATCATAAGAAAAACAAGCTTGTTTCTGTAAATACGTTTTATTAGGTTGATGAAGATTTTATGTATTTCTAAACTGCTGATCATTCCTAATGATGAGTGGAGGATTGTTTGTCACTTTTTTTCTGTATATATTGATTATAGTTTTTTTTAAATGTTGTGAGAATGTAAACATAGTAGATCACATTCCCTTTGGATGTTAAACCAACCTTGCATTTCTGAGCTGAAATTCACTTGATCACAATGGATTACTCTTTTTACATGTTGTTGGAGTTAATTTTCCAAAATTTTTTGAAGAATGATTATGTTGGTAAGATACAATAACCTATAGTTTTAAATTTTTTGTAATATTTTTATGAATTAATGAAATAGCCAACTGTAATTATGGATTTTTTTCCTCGTTTAGTTCTATCAATGTTGCCTCATTTATTTTGAAGCTAAGATATTTTGTACAAAATCCTTTAGAATTGTTATGTCTTATTGGGTAATTGAGTATTTAACATTACACAATTTCCCTTTTTTTCCATAAACTCTTTGCTCTAAAGCTACTTCATCTGATATAGTATTGTTATTCTAGTTTTCTTTGGATTAGTATTAGTAAAATGATTATTTTAGATTTAAATAAAATCTACTTGTGTCTTTACATGTAAATCTTTACATATAAAGTGGGTTTCTTGCAGGCAACTAAGAATTTGGTCTACACTTTTTTAGCCATTATGATGTTTATAGAGTTTTAACTGTAAGTTTTAGAACATTTGCATCAAAATTAAAATATTAATTTTAAAACATTCTAATGTTTCAGTTGTCTCTATTTAGCTTTTTAAGTATAGCTTTTTAATTTATATTTTAGTGATGTTTTATGTATCTTTATTCTAGTCTTAAATATAGTTTTATAGTATCATAGTTGACTTCCAAGTATTTTCATACTATTTCACACTTGTATTATAAAAATGTTACAACAGGTACTTCTTTTCTTATTATTATAGTTGAAGTTTGGGATTTCATGTGTAGAATGTGCAGGTTTGTTATATAGGCATACATGTGCAATGATGGTTTGCTACACCCATCAAGCTGTCATCTACATTAGGTATTTCTCCTGATGCTAGCCCTCCCCTACTCCCCTACCCCACAACATGTCCCAGTGTGTGATGTTTCCCTCCCTGTGTCCGTGTGTTCTCATTGGTTAAGTCCCACTTATGAGTGAGAACATGTGGTGTTTGTTTTTTTGTTCTTGTATTAGTTTGCTGAGAATTATGGTTTCCAGCTTCATCCATGTCCCTGCAAAGGACATGAACTCATCCTTTTCTATGGCTGCATGGTATTCCATGGTGTATATGTGCCACTTTCTTTATCCAGTCTATCATTGATGGGGATTTGGGTTGGTTGCAAATCTTTGCTATTGTAAATAGTGCCGCAATAAGCATACATGTACATGTGTCTTTATAGTAGAATGATTTATAATCCTTTAGGTATATACCCAGTAATGGGATTGCTGGGTCAAATGGTGTTTCTGGTTCTAGATCCTTGAGGAATTGCCACACTGTCTTCCACAATGGTTGAACAAATTTACACTACCACCAACAGTGTAAAAGTGTTCCTATTTCTTCACATCCTCTCCAGCATCTATTGATTCCTGATTTTTTAGTGGCTGCCATTCTAACTGGCATGAGATGGTATCTCATTGTGGTTTTGATTTGCATTTCTCTCAGGACCAGTGATGATGAGCTTTTCTTCATATGTTTGTTGACTGCATGAATGTCTTCTGGGAAGTGTCTGTTCATATCCTTTGCCCATTTTTTGATGAGGTTGTTCATTGTTTTCTTGTAAATTTAAGTTATTTGTAGATTCCAGATATTAGCCCATTGTCAGATGGATAAATTGCAAAAATTTTCTCCCATTCTTTAGGTTGCCTGTTCACTCCGATGATAGTTTCTTTTGCTGTGCAGAAGTTTTTTAGTTTAATTAGATCCCATTTGTCAGTTTTGGCTTTTGTTGCCATTACTTCTGGTGATTTAGACATGAAGTCTTTTCCAATGCCTATATCCTGAATGGTATTGAGTAGGTTTTCTTCTGGGGTTTTTATGGTTTTAGGTCTTACATTTAAGTCTTTAATCCATCTTGAGTTAATTTTTGTGTAAGGTGTAAGGAAAGGGTCCAGTTTCAGTTTTCTGCATATGGCTAGCCAGTTTTCCCAACACCATTTATTAAACAGGGAATCCTTTCCCCATTGCTGTTTTTGTCAGGCTTGTCAAAGATCATATGGTGGTAGATGTGTCGTGTTATTTCTGAGGTCTCTGTTCTGATCCATTGGTCTATATATCTGTTTTGGAACCAGTACCATTACAGCAGGTACTTCCGTGTTCTCTTTCCCAGCCGCTTTGCTATTGTCACGTATTTTATTTTTACATATTTTTTAAAAATACATTATTCCCCTACACTGCCATTTGTCTTTTATAGGGAAGTTTCGGAAACAGCAAACTATTTCTTCTTTACTGAAATATGTAAGTAAATAAGCCACTACATATTTAATTATTTTTAAAATTGATAGCCAACAGGTTTATATCTTTGTCTTTGTATTGCCCTATTTAAACAAATTGAATTTTGATTTCATTGACTGTGACGTACTAGTTTTATTACCAATATATGAGGATATGAGGATTCTAGGCCTAATTGGTACATTAAGCAATCAACAAACATATCTGGTCTCATTTTCTTCATCTGTATAATGAGAGATATAGAGACACTGGTAGTAAACACACACTCACATACATTATTGTGTGCCATATTTAAAAAAAAGTGTATAAAATTATCTGTTATATGCATTCATAAGTTTGGAAACACACAAAAAATCATGTTTTATTCAAATGTTATCATAATTTTAATCATATTAGTATTGTTTTTCATGCATATTATACTGAAATAGAAAAATAATAGAATGTCGTATAATACATAAACACCATTATCTTATTATGGAAAGAATAAATCCTCATGAATTCTCCAATTTAAATGCAATATATGAGAAATTAATGATTATATATTTACATGGAAATAGTTCTAGAAACATTTTAAAGTGATAAAAGTCATATATAATAATATTGTGAAAATACACCATAACTAAGCCTTTTCATAATGTGTAATCAACAAACAATTTCTATTTACAGCTCTGATCACTGCTTTTGTACCTTTCTGGTTTAGGCTACAGAACAGCAGGAAAGTTTCACACAAAGTTTCCTAATGAAGTCATTATGTGCAATGAGGCTAGAAGTATTATGAAATAACTAAGAAGCATAAAGAGAAGAAAGTGTTTATCTTCTGTGAACGGATGAATACAGTAATAACATTTCAGAATTGAAAAGACCAAGTAAAAGATGTGATAACAAATGATAACATGCTTTATTGTCATGCTTAAAATACAGATTACAAATTTGGTTAGAAAATGTCAATGTAACACATAATAGTTTGAACAATGTATCATAAATACTTCTGAAATAAGGAAATTGATTTTATACAATGTTAGATAACAGTCAACACTATGTTTGGAGTAAAAACTGAATGTATTAAAATTTTGGCTATGATCTCCTGTGATGCTTAATTTTATGTGTTATCTAGTAATAGGGGTCCCAGATTAGGCATTGTTTCTGGATGTCTGCTTGAGGATATTTTCAGATAAGATTAGCATTTGAATTGGTGAAATAAGTAAAGTAGGTTACCCTTCCCAGTGTGGTGGTCATTATCTAAGCCATTGAGGGCCTGAATAGAACAATAAGAAGAGGAACAAACACTACATCTCTTTGCTTATTTGAGCTAAGACATCTAAGTTTCATCTCCTCTCAGTTTTTGTTTTGTTTTGTTTTGTTTTTGACAGATTCTCACTCTGTCGCCCAGGCTGGAGTGCAGTGGCATGACTCGGCTCACCGCAACCTTTGCCTCCTGGGTTCAAGGAATTCTCCTGCCTCAACTTCCCGAGTAGCAGGGATTACATTTGCCTGCTACCATGCTCAGTGTATTTTTGTATTTTGATTAGAGATAGGGTTTCACCATGTTGGCCAGGCTGGTCTCGAATTCCTGACCTCAAGTGATTCACCTGCCTTAGCCTCCTAAAGTGCTGGGATTATGCATATGAGTCACCGCACCTCAGACTTATCAGTTGTCCTGGGTCTGTTGTTTGCAGATAGCAGATCATGGGAACAACCAAAGCAATTTAAACCATGCTACTAAATCCAAAACTGTAGTCTTGCTGGAGACTGACAATTCTAGGCGTTCTTCACCATACTACTTTATTTCCTTCACAGTACAAGTTGGAATTTTAAATTGTCACATTCATGTCATGTTTATTATCTGTCTCACACTACTAGACTATGTATTTCTTAAGAGTTGGGACAGACTGTGCTAGCAACTGGAAGCCATAATTTTTCATTTCATTTTTTAAAGTTTGTTTTGTGTATGTGCACGTGATGGGGACAGTGGAGAAAAATGATACATGAAATGGCAGAAATAAATGAATAGTTATATACTTATATGCTACTGTGCTTGAAGTGGTCTGTAAACATTTTAATATCAAATGACAATTAGAGAAATATATAAGAAAAACAGTTAACTAAAGCTGAAACGTAACTCTATTCTGAAGTGTGATTTGTGAGAACTCTTCTCAGTGGCTAATCTTCAGTAGAATTAGAAGAGTTCTGTGCTTATGTCTTTTTAATGGGAAAAAACAATGATAAAGTAACAAGGATTCCTAAGTCATTTAAAATGAAAATGTAATCATCAATCTGCCACTGATATTAAAAACATTTCATTTTATTCTTTTAAATAAGTAAATCATAGTGAGAGGTGACAATGTGCTAGCAGTCCTCACTCTCAGAGCCTCCTCTGCCTCGTAGTCCACTCTGGTGGTGCTTAAGGAGCCCCTCAGTCCCCCACTGCACTGTGGGAGCCCCTCTCTGGGCTGGCAGAGGCAGCGCTGGCTCCCTCTGCTTGCTGGGAGGTGTGGAGGGAGAGGCGGGGTCAGGAACCAGGGCTGTGCGCGACCCTAACAGGCCAGGGTGAGTTCTCGTGGGCGTGGGCGTAGGCTCCCTGGGCCCCACACTCTGAGCAGCGGGCCAGTGCTGCCGGCCCAGGGCAGTGAGGGCCTTAGTACCCGGGCCAGCAGCTGCAGTGGGCACACCATGTCCCCCAGCAGTGCTAACCCTCCCGGGCTCTGCTCGAGTTCTTGCGGGCCTCAGCTGCCTCCCTGTGGAGCGAGCCTCTGGACCTGCAGCCCGCTATGCCCCAATCCCATCCCCCACCCTCTGCGGTGGGCTCCCCTGGGGCCTGAGCCTCCCCGACAAGTGCCGCCCCCTGCTCCCTGGCACCCAGTCCCATCAACTGCCCAAGGGCTGAGGAGCTCAGGCCCCGCTCAGGACTGGCAGACAGGCCTGCCGGCAGCCCCAGTGAGAGATTCACTAGGTGAAACCAGCTGGGCTCCTGAGTCTAGTGCGGATTTGGAGAACCTTTATGTCTAGCTAAGGGATTGTAAATACACCAATCAGTACTCTGTGTCGAGGTAAAGGATTGTAAATGCACCAATCACTACTCTGTGTCTAGCTCAATGTTTGTAGATACACCAATCAGTACTCTGTATCTAGTTAACTTAGTAGGGACTTGGATAACTTTTCTGTCCAGCTCAGGGATTGTAAACACACCAATCAGCACTCTGTCAAAACGAACCAATCAGGTCTCTGTAAAATGGACCAATCAGCTCTCTGTAAAATGGACCAATCAGCAGGATATGGGCGGGGCCAGATAAGGGAATAAAAGCAGGCTGCCTGGGCAAGCCAGCAGCCAGGGGCGTTCCATTCTGCTGTGTGGAGGCTTAGTTCTTTTGCTCTTTGTAGTAAATATTGCTGCTGCTCACTCACTCTTTGGGTCCACTCTGCCCTTATAAGCTGTGACACTCTCTGCAAAGGTCTGTAGTTTTCCTCGTGAAGCCAGTGAGACCACAAACACACTCGCCGGGAGGAACAAAAAACTCCAGATGTGCCACCTGTAAGAGCTGTAACACTCACCGCAAAGGTCTGCAGCTTGAATCCTGTCAGCGAGACCACGAACCCACCAGAAGGAAGAAGCTCCAGACACATCTGAACGTCTGAAGGAACGAACTGGGGACACACCATCTGTAAGAACTGTACACTCACCGTGAGAGTCCGTGGCTTCTTTCTTTAAGTCAGTGAGACAGAGAACCCACCAGTTTCGGACACAATAGCTTGTGTATTCAGATATATATTGTGTTACATAGTTTTATATATGTTTAAAACAAATTAATATTATATATAGTTATATTGCATATATTGTATAAAATATATACATACATGTATATTTCAAACTGTATATTTTTGATCTGCCTGCCTCAGCCTCCTGAAGTACTGGTATTACAGGTGTGAGCATATCATGCCGGATCGAAACTTTTTATTGTTTGTAAGAGTGGAAAATAAAAATGAAATTCATGAAATGTCTTAAAAACCAACTTCAGAAATACTAATGTCAGTTATCAATTATTGGAACTAGTTTAGGTCACTTTAAAATACAGAAAATGATTTTATTTATTTCATCAAACTCATAAATTGGATTTGGCTTGCCTGGCGTAGGATAAGGTTTTGCTCATCTGTAGTGAAATATTCTTTATCTCCCTATCATGATACGGAATAATTTACATTCCGTTTATATTTTTCTCTTAGCTAATGAGAAAGGAGGATACACTGTGGACACATTGTAAATATTGAACGTTTAGATTTTAGATGAAGAACACAATCTTTACATTGTTCTTTTTCATTTAGTTTCAGATTTCACCTCATGATTAGTGCTTCAACATTTTCCAAGAAAAAAAAAACTTAAACAGGGACATGTCCAAGGAAATTTCACAGTATGTAATTGCATAATGTTACCAATATCAGTATGTACAAAAGAATCACTATTCATTGGACTTATAGTATCAGATTTATTTAAGCGGGACGTGAAGGTGGTTTCTAGTTAATTTTTCCAACATTATCTTATTTCTTCCCCAGTAGTTACTAAACTAGCATTAAATTATGTGCCTGTGAATAAAAAATTGTGAGGGAGATGATTGCTGAATTCATTATTTTAATCAATGTTTACTAGTCCTGAGTAGATCATGTAGCCTTACATCAGTTTGTAATTTAGTTGTGAAAAAGCACGCAATGTGAAAGACAAATACTGATAGACAACAATTTATATAAGATCTCGTCTATTATTTACTTCCAACTAATAAATATTCCCCAAAGACATTTATAGATTTGCCTACATAAGAATATCTCAAAACACATCCCCTCTGTATTATGAAAATCAACTGTGATGTATTATATTTCCTTAGTACTCTTTGAATTCTAGGTTTTTAAAAAAATTCATTAAATAAAAATAACTCTAAAAGCAGATCAAATTAATAAGCCCCAAATCAATCCATAAACCAGATTTTCTGCTTCTAGAATTTTCTATTCCTATTTTAATTCATCTAAATAGTGTTTTAAACTCCTTCATCTCCTTTGATTTCTCATTTTTTTAAATGTCATTTTTTAAATTATCAAGGACAGGCCAGATGTGGCTGTTCTTGTCTGTAATACTAGCATTTTGGGAGGCCAAGGTGGGAGGATTGCTTGAGGCCAGGAGTTTGAGACCAGCCTGGCCAATGTGGTGAGGCCTTATATCTAAAAATAAGTAAGTAAATAAGTAAATATCAAGGACAAATTATTTATTTTTCTTTCTATTTTCAATGCCAAATTTATACATATATTTTTTTCTGGTATGGCTGAAGTAAGAATTCTGTACCTGGCCTTAGCTTCAGTATCTTCTAGTTCTCATCCATTCCAGTCTATACAGCATCAGATGTTATTATTCCTAAATTATGGTCCTGTTTACATTATTAACTTATTCTAAAACCATCAATGGTTTTCTATTATCTAGTGAATAAAAATAATGTTGACTATATAAGACTACTGCAATCATATTTCAAAGCATATTAGAACATAAACCATATAGAAATAACTTTTCTCCCACCTTAATGCAATTCTGACATGAACTGCTCAGAGATAGACTGAGTTTCACAACTTGAGGGCACAGTGCTCCACAAGGCTTCCCCCATTAAAGAAAACTACCACAATCTTGGATGTCCCCAGGCCACCTGCAGTACTGACCAACTACTACAAATTTGGAGGTCCCCACCGCCTCCTTTGGATTAATGACTAGAATGACTCAGAGAACTCAGCAAAATAATTTATTTAGGATTAGAGTTTTACTATAGCAAAAAGTATAAAAATTAAGATCATCCCAAAGACAAGATACATAAGGGAGGTTTGGGAGGTTCCCAAAGTGCAAAGCTTCCGTAGAGTCTGGACACATTACCCTTAAAGCACATTGCTTAGTTATAAGACAGAGTATTATTAAGGAGGAAAGCTCATTTTTGCTTTCGCCTAAGGTATCCAGAGTTTTTATCGGAGTTTCATTACATAGGCACGATTGATTGAATCATCACTCACATGGCTCAGTCTCTAGGTCTTTTCTCTTCCCAGAGATTGGGCTGATATTCTGTGGCTCAAATCCCCAAACTTTTAATCACTTTATCGGTCTTTCTGGCATGACCAGCCCCCATCCTGGGCAATCTTGTTAGCATAAACTCAGGTGTGGTGTAAGGGGATCACCATGAATGGCACAGACACCTCAATTACTTGGCAAATTCCAAATATTTAGAGACCCTCCCTTAGGAAACAAGGGCAAAGGCTAGCTAATTCTTTATTGTGTAATACCAGTCAAACTAAACAGTTTTCTCAATATTCTCTCCCATTTTACTTTTACCCTAAAATCTGCTTTATGTCTCCACATGCAGAAATACTACCCTTCCTACAAATCTCATCTCAAACAGTACTTCTTCAGTAGCACATACCTCGATTACCTCAACTGCAGTCATTTTTTTAAACTTGATCAGCTTTTGTTCTGTGACTCTGATTAAACTTGTTGCATACAAACAAATCTTAAAATTATATACTCTACTAAACTATAGATTACTTAATAAAAATTATACCATTCATCTTTTTATTTCAATAATATTCAGCAAAGGATTATTCACATAATAATTGCTTAGATATTTAATGAAATTATTCATATTGATTGGATCACTGCTTTGTGACAGGCATTAGACAAGCAAAGAAAATGTAAAAAATAACCACAAATAATAAGATTGATTTCTCACCCCAAGATGTTTTTACTCCTGAAGAGAGGTGAGTCTTGTTGAGAAAGGACAACAATTAGGCCATGGACATAGAGAGAAATATTACATATACAGGCAAAGAGCTTAAAAATAACTTCTAGGACATATGATTTTCTGACCTGAAATGTTTGTGAATATTCCCCATTTGAAATTCAAGTATCCTATATAGCTTCTGAAGTAAATAGAAACATAGGTATTATTCCTTCTCCTTTAGAAAGCCAAGATATAACTCACTTGGACACCTGGCTACAAGGTGCAAGAAACAGACAAGTTTAGTCTGTTTCAAGTCTAAGTAGATTAAGTTCTCGATGGTCACAAAGCCTAACTAACAGAACTTGGAGCTACATATGATTTTAGACTAAAAGTCATAGCAAATATTTTATTCCTTTTTGAAGAAGTATTATAATATCTTTTTAGGGAACAGAAAGTAGTAACTTCTTGTTTGCATCTGAAGAACCTAGTAAGGTAAAGTTAGCTGGCTATTTGGCATAGATAATATCTGGCATAGCTAGAAGGATTGTATAGCTGTCATTCTGTAAGCATTTATTTGTTCATAATTTTGATTAGGTGAGAAACATAACTAATAAAACTCTTTACATTTATTATTGTAGTGAGTTAGAACGTACGTGGAATATGATTTTTCTCACTTAGAGGTTTGCCTAAAACATTTTCTGTATTCCCTAATTTTGTCCTTTGTGTTAAAGCTAATTGTTTTCAACTAGAAAACATTAACAATAACATAGATTTATCGCTCCTTATTTTCTATGCAATAATTTATGTGTATTAAGATCATGAATACATTTCTTAAACTTTCTGAGCCAATTTTCTTATCTATAAGCTTACAATGATAATTCTTTCTACAAAGGTTTGTTGTGAACATAAAATATGTTCCCATATCTAAAAGATACTGAGTTGTCAACATTCAGCATTTAATCCAAATATCTTAGCTCTGCCCATCATAATGCCTTGAAACAGATCGGTATTGAATTCTGTTTTTTAAAGCATTCAAACATACCATTGTTGTGTCAACATAGATTTTAAGAAATTGTAAACTTGAACATAAATAATCAATTTAATTATTATCTTGTTATGTTTCCTCATTAAAATGTTCTCTAATTATTCACAAGACTAAGTACCATTCATACATAAAAAAGACCTGACTCGGATGAATCATTACCTTAGGACTGGAAGAGAAATATCATTTTACAAAAGAAAATGTTTGCATTTGGACAAGCTGTCTACAGCAACTAATGGGGGTGGAATTCAGAAGAAAAGATTAAGTTTAAAAATATCTTCCTACAAAAACAGAAGATGAGAAAGAATAGAAAAATCCCCTAGGGATGCAGCATGCAACAAAATTTGAGCTTAATAATAAGAAAGGCTATGAAAATCAGTGAATAAGAAAAGGTCCCTGATTAATGGTGTCCATATGGTTTCTCTAGACCCCTTTGACATTTTTCTATGTAGAGTATCCAACTTGAAATCAGGTTGGAACCATAATGTATCCAGTTGTATGATTCTTTTGCTATTTTTGTTTTCATTCAATGGCATAGATACATTGCAGAAGGCCTGTATAAAATAGAGAAAAAAGCACTAAGCAAAGCAGTTAGTCATTTTCTTGAGTAGTGTGGAAAACTTCACTGCAGAAGAAAAAATACACAATTAGGATTCATTCTTGTAAAACTTTGCATTTTTTTCTGTGAATATTTATTTTGACATTATATATCTTTTAAATTTGCCTGAAGAAAATTAAGGAAACAATATCATTTATTCTGTCATCTCAATCACAAAAAAGCAGTTCTCATAGTTATAATTTTACTAAGAAAAGCACTTACAAATGTTTGGGAACACAAAGTGAAAATATCCAGCTTTCAAGTACATGTAGTGGGAAAAATTGGTAGTTTGCCTCTAGTCTCACTGGTATTTATGATTTAAAACCTCACTCTGTGTTCCACTTCTAATCAAATCTAAAGTTTAAAAAAAGTACAATGCAATAATGTTGTCATATTGAGTCAATCCAAAGCATTGTTTCCATTAGCATTTATTTATTAGACTATGAGGTTCCCATTCAGGTTTCAGCAGGTAGCCATCCTTGTAGTGCAGGAACATTCCATCAGTTAGTACTACTTTGTGCCTTTTTAGTAATCTCCTCAGATAATGAAAATTAGAAACAATATAAAAACTAATATATATTCTTACCATGTACTGAAATCATTCATGCTTTAGTAATTTTGGAGACATTTTTCTAATCATATGCACAATTTTATTATTTTCATAAAGGTCTTAGGCATTAATTAATTTCAAGGTAATTATTTAAATAATACACAAAATACACAAAGATGTACTAAATTTAAAAAGCACTTTTAGCTTCTTTCACAAATATATCAAGATATGCTTGTTTGAGATGTTAAAACATCACAAAAGTAGATGGAAATTTGATTATTTATATAAGCAAAATTGGTATTTGTGAATTACCATACATATGTGCACAAAATGAATAATATACAGAAAAATAGTTGCGTGTTTTAATTTGAACACTATATGTGAACTTAAAAACATTTTAGGAAATTTTGCATATTATCTTTGACTTCAATGTGTCTACTCTGCTTAGGCCATTCTATATACGCTGAACTAAAATATTGTATTTTCCAGAATGTCAATTTGTTAAACACTCAATTTTAGAAAATATATAGCAGTTATTTTGTGTGTATGAGTGTTAGTGGTTGGGGGAAGACTGAGTACGAGGGATGAAAGCCTCCGGAACTTGTATAGAGTTTGAAAAAGCCTCAAGACATTTTGATAATTTTTTTTCTATAGTTTTTCCCCAAACAAGATTGAGAACTACATACAATGAACTTTCAATACTTTATATTTTAAAACTTAGAATGTCAATCTTTTTTACTTTTTTACTCTATTTATAAGAGGAATAGTACAACATATTGGTCATACATTCAAGCCTAGAACCATACCATGTGGGTCTGGCATGTTGAAAATTCATATTCTAGTGAGTTTTCAGTTTGCCTGGTGTTGATACAGTTATAGCAAGGAGGGGCCTAACTTTCGCTCTCTTGCCTTAACCACGGCTCAGAGGTTTGGACATGGCTGGGAGTGATAGTGGACAGTCAACAGTCCCAGAGATTGACAGTTCTGGGGTTATATAAGAATGCATTTTATTAGCTTAATTATGAAGCAAATTAGATTCACAGCATTTCACTTTCTCTTGTGTTATAGTTAGGGCAATGATTGAGAAGTCATAGAATTTTAAAACTGGGTTAAGAGCACATAGGCAGATTCCTCTAAAGATGAAAACTTAAAATTTTTAGTTTTTCCTGAAATTCTTTTGGCTCTAGAAACAGCTCCTCTTTCCTATTTGAGTAGGTAAATTTCCACTTGCCTGCAGAAAGGAAAATGAGCATTCATGAGGCAGCTGCTTTAAAAGGGGTGCTAATTCTCTTTAAACTTTTTCTTCATTATCTTTCATTGCTTCTATATGTATAACCAAATAATATTCTTCTCAGGCTAAATGGGTGGAAACATAGATATAGGTAGATGATTAGATATAGATAGAGATAGATAAAAATGGAGACATTTATATGTATAAACATAAATATAATATAAATTTATACATAAATATATATGGAGACATATATATATGTGTGTGTATACATATGTATTCACACTTTGTCATCATTCTAAGAAGGCTATCCATACATCTCTTCCCAAGAACTACTCAGAGCTAGTTTTCAGTTCTGTTCCTGCCAAGTCCTTGACTGTGGACCCTGCTTTAAATTCTGTCCACTGGGATGATTTATTTACAAGACTGTCTGTAATGCAAACGCTGAGCAAAGTTGTAATGGTACTGCTGTCCACTTCCAGGAAATGGCAGAATATTGTTCAGTATTCTCTGTAAACCATACCCAAGTTTTTGCTCCTCAATTAACTGTTCATAGTGAACAATTCAGGAGGCCACAGATGTGGACTGAGACAGAGGCAGGGATATTGCAGAAAAAGTGTACCTATGAATTGGAGTCACTTGCTCATGCAACTTATGTGTGCCTTGAGGAACTGCTGAAGCCAGATATTGTATATATCATTTCCGTTTGATGACAAGGTGATGCTTTGTATACCCAACTTTATTGCCCTGGAAGCTAGACTATGCCCAATTCATGATGAGCAGCTCATGTTACATCAAAACTTCACAACCTATGGCCAAGCATTTAGTTCTTACCAAGGCCCAATAGCAAGACAAAATTTGTTGTTAAAGAGAATACTTTGCTGCAAAGGGTGGAATCACCTTGTTCAGGAATTTCGAAGGTCTACATTGCTGCTCATTTACTGCTCTCTGGCAAAAGTTCCACAGAGCATTGCTGTCTTTGACAACATTAGACCTGCTGAGTCATGCGGCTCAAGTAGGGGAGCAGCTTGCATGGCAACCATGGACTGTACGAGAGTGTTCTTTTCACTTTGTATTGCTAAAAAACAGAAAGCATCTTTTATATGCCATTAAACTAAGATATAAAGAAAGGGACTACTTTACCGCTTGGGGTAATTAATCTTGAAAATGAAGGGGGAACCATTATTGCATAATGGAGAAACTTAATGTGTCTAGAATCCTAGTAATCCCTTGCAGTTCCTTTTCGTGTCTTGCAGTGTAAGCTAAATTGAAACTATACCACCCAATGCAAGCAAAACTACAAGTGTACTAGGTCTTTCAGTAAAGAAGGTTTGGTTCACTCCAGCAGAAAAGAGGCCACAATTAGCAAGGGAGATTACATCTATATCTATCTATCTATCTATCTATCTATCTATCTATCTATCTACCTATCCATCCATCCATCCATCTATATCTACCTATATCATCTATATCTATATCTCTCTGTGTGTGTGTATAAAATAGTTGGGAACTGAAGACAGAAGTTAGGAATCCAAACTATGACCATATATGATTGGAAGAATTCTAAAATACTTTCGTAGTCCAAATCCCAGGTGTCCCCTCTGAGTGTGGGATAGACTGTGAATATAATGGATTTCAGTCTCATTGTTAGATTATATTACATACAAAGAAGATTGAATTTTATAGATGTTTGAGCTCATCTAAAGGAAGTTATTCTAGAGAGTCCTGACAATCAGAGAAAGCCTGTATAAGGGGGATTGGGATCTTCAATGAGAGAGATTCTTCTTCTGACTTTGAAAAAGTAAGGTGCAATGTTGTGAAAAGGTCAAGGTGATAAGACCTGTAGATGGAATCTAAGAGTTAAGAGTGATTCTTATCCACAAGACAAGAAAGTACAGACCTCAGTCATATAACCACATGAAACCAAGTACTTCCAATAGCCACATGAGCTTAGGACAGGACACCAGGCATCAGAAGGCTGGCTCCAATCATTATTTTAGCATGTGAGACCTTGAATAGAGAACTCAGTTATGCTAGCCTAGTATCTCAGTGATAAGACTATGAGATAATAAATGGATGTCTTTTTTAAGCCATGAAATTTGTGGTAATTTGTTACACATAACAGAATGACCAGTTATGAAATATGACTAGTTATGGAAATAAAAACAGTAGTATTTGTCTTTCCTATATTTATTAATATTAATATATTTGTGTACATGTGTAAATTATTTTCCCTTCTCACTTCTGTTACATGACATATGTTAATGTTATCTGTATTAATTTACCACATATCAAAGACAGGTTGAATCAGCTTGAGGAAAAAAAAACATTACCCTATTATGGCTAAAGTAACGTATGTCATCATATATTCTCTTTGGGAGAAGGTTGATATGTATTTATTAATTTGACCTAATGTTTTTTAGGTTAATACATGGTTTTTCTATTTCTTCATTTGGATGTTAAATATGACTATCAAATGAGGCATGTATGAATGACAAATTCAGAAATGGTAGACAGTAGTTGATTGTGTTAGTCAACATATATTTGAAGCTGGTAACTACATTCCCATAATCCTCTTCCATTTAAGCCTCTGAGGTAGAGTTGGCCACAAAGGAACTTGAATGTAATGTGAAGTTAAAAGTGAGAAGCAGTCACTATTATCAAATGGTTGTAATGATAAGTTAGGTGGTTAGAGAGACAGATTTACCCAAATGGTCTCAGCTCATCCACTTTTCTCTGTCTTCATTGAGCTTATCTTCTCAACTGTTGTCTCTGTGCGGAGCACACATGTTTTAACTTTATAGAGGTAACAATTCCCAATAGACCTTTCCTCAAGCTCCCATTTCACAATTTCTCACTGCAGTGATCTGGCATTTGCTCGTCAAAATTTCCCTGCAAGGTCTCAATTTATTTCCTGAGAGCTAGTAATTCACTCTTTTTCTGATTCTGTAACATTCCTTTCATTCTTTCAGTTCCCCCAGATTCTTCCATATTTGTGTAAAGTCTAATTAATTATAAGAAATCTCTTTTTCCCATAACAATTGTAAGAACTCTGCCTCTCTGACCAAACCATGATTGACAGAGTAGTATTAAAAGGGGTGTATTTAACTATTTTCACAATCTCATAATAGAAGAAATGATGGAATTTCAAAGACCAGTGGTAGGAGCTGCACAACTGATTTTAAAAAGACAATATTTCATTTTAAATGTGCAAAGTGTTGTCCTGTACTGTAAATATCCAAATTGATTGCTTTATTTTTTCAGTAAAATGTTGCCTCCCTGTATTTGTGGTCATTCAAGAGAATAAAAGAATTACAGGGCTAGCTAGCAGTGAGATATACACAAAAGGAAATAAAATGTATAAAAGAGTAAATCAATACAGAAGATGCTGCAGAAATAGCCTTGAAGCAGAAGGAACCAGGAACAACATTAGCCACCCACTACTCTTCAAAGGCTGCCAAAGTATTCTATAATAGCCTTACAATATTTTACTTTGCATTATAGTTGTTTGTGAATATCTCTTATTTTACTAACTAAATTATCAGCTTTTATATGCCTTCAAGAAAGAATGTGTCATACCTATTTTTCTATTGGCTAATCGCTCCTTTAACCCCTGTAAGTCATGCCAAGTGTCTAAGGCAGTATCTTGCAGAGTAGCTCTAGTTAACACATACTGCTTTTGTCTGATAACATACATCTGTGATTATCTATTCCTCTTCTAATCTGTGGAGTTTTACTAGAACTATTGATTACTTGATCCCGCTTCCTTGTTATATAGGTTGTGTGGTGTGTGTGTGTGTGTGTGTGTGTGTGTGTGTGTGTGTGTGTGTGACAGAGAGAGAGAGAGAGAGAGAGAGAGAGAGAGAGAAACAATATGATAACAATTTGAAACACTTTGCCCAAAGGTATTCTACACTTAGTTTTGACTTTAGTTGAGTCACAATGCAGTGTCTTTTGTTTAAGTTAGTTTGATTTATATCTTCTAACTGGCATTCAATTCTGTTCAACATACACAGTGTTACTTAGAAGTAGGGAGTTACAAATGATGAATCCTAAATTACAGAATGAGTTAGAGTTTGCAGTTTCTATTTCTGAAACATTATATCATAATTTGGACTACACATTCACAGAACATGAAGATTTAGATGTCTTGTCAATAAATTTGTCCTGAACTCTTGGCTACCTCTTTTTCACCTTCAATTCGATGTTCCAAAGCAGTTTCAGGCTTCTTTTACACTTGCCCATTCTAAAGAAGAGGAGGAGGAAAAGTAATGGAGTTTTTGCAAAAATGACACATTATGGCTTATAATTAAAAACTAATTGCTGAAATTTATTTTTAAAGATAATTAGATCCTCACAGACCTGAAAATCTGTATTTTAAGCAGAATTCAGAGTGATGATGGTAAACAGAAGTATAAAAGACTGGTACCTGAGATTAACAAAAGAATTGCTATAAATTTAATTCCCAAACTGAATTACTTTATTAAAGTAGAGAAAATACTATGTCCATGTTTCTGCTTTATTCCACAGTCAGACAGAATCTATTAGACTGAGAGCTTTGTATGTGCACAGCGCATGAAGAGTTGTTTCTAAAGGATGATAAATCTTATCACCAGTGTCCAAATTCAAGCTTTGTGACTTTATTCAGTCTCTGAATTTCAATACAACCTCTGACATAGGCAAAACCAAAACCGACCAGAATCTTTCTGTGGTTGTTAGGAAATACATGACCAGAGTAAGACTTGTTAATGAGTCATTATGAATGCTGTCCTGAAAGCATTCTCTAAATACCCATAATAGGAAATTTAGGCAATAGATAGAAGAGTCTGAATAGCTCTCTGAAGAGAACTCTACTTCTTCACTTATCTCAAGTCGGTATACTGAGGAGCATAACCAAGAAGACAGGACCTCAGTTATCTATATTGAGTAACATAATAGGAGGCCCTTCACTATCTGGGAAGGAAATGCATATTAAACCTAGCCCAAGGAATATGATTTATGTTAAAAATTGTAAATGCCTTATGTTATTCATCTTCCCTCCTGATCTTCTACCATTACATATTGAATGTCGATCATTAAATTTTTCATTTAGACAAGAGATTGCTGAATATTGAAAGGAGATCACCACAAAATTAAAGATATATCTTAAATTCATCTTGTTATCATGTTATCACTTTAGAATAAGATATCTGGGGAATAACTTAGTTTGATTCTGTTGTGGATTTGATGAGGTTTTTTTTTTTATTCTATATAGCATAGGTATATTACAGTGAGTGCCATATACTTAATGTTTAATATATGGCCTGTAGGGTATATATGAGTGACAAATGACAAAGTGATGTGATATAAATGACAAAGGGATGTGACATTCTGATTGTTAGAGCTCTCTTACCTATCTTATGGAGAGATTATACTTGCAGACCGAAGTCATGGCAAACCACACAGAGCTGACAGATGGACAGAGGCCTCTGATTATAGTGGTCAAGCCCCTGAAAACAGCTCTACCTGAGAGCAGATTTTTTCTTGGAAAACTGAAGACAGATGAGCCGAAAATTTTACTTGCCAAATGTACTTTTGCTTTCTTATGGTTAAATATATTGTTGCATGTTCATATTGAAAAATATTGTTAATAAAAAGAGTAGGTGTGAGTATGACCAGAGATTCTGGCCCATAAACAAGTGGTTCAATGAAAGTATTTTACAATGCAGTTCCTGGATGTGATTTTGGGTAGCCTATTTTGGGGAAAAGTTAAAGTGCATTTCTGCTTACTGAATAATAAGAAACAATTGCTGAAGTAATATCTGTGGTCAGAAAAATGAATTACAGTGGTTGGTCTGTCCTCAGTGACATGTTCATTCTCAGGACTTTTGGAGATGACACATTTTCTTAGCGAGAGCTGAGTTCCTGGCATCTGCAACTGAGAGCATCTTGACTACTATAGTTTGAGTATAAACAAATATTAAACGTAGGTTTCTTACTGTAAAGTGTACCAAATTCTAAAAGACCCCCTCCCATGGTTGCCAGACTTTTAATTAATAAATAAATCTGTCTAATTCCAAATTAGGAAGTGGTTGAAGAAGATATTTCTCATTTCAATAGGAAACCTAATAATGAGGGCTACTCACTGTGAGAGACCTGAGACATAAATGGAAATTCGAGACCTGGGACATCAGGGCAAGCATAAAAGGATAGAGAAAGGGAAATGAAATAATGAAAGACAATGAAAAGAGAAGGAGAACTGAAACCAAATGAAAGAGAGTTGAAACCAAAGCCTGGGAATAATGCCTATGAGCATTTGGGCTGAGGTAATTCTTTACCTTTTCTTGGGAACCAGAAAATCTGCAAAACTGTGTACTTATATTCATTAACAAGTGTAGCTTTTTGTTTATATAATGATCAAAGAGAAAATTCTTACCTGTAGTCCTAGAAAATATGGCATGTCATCAGATGTATTTAATGTAGATTTTCAGGTAGAGATAGAAAAATAATTTTGATGAGTTATTATAATTTATAGGTTTAGTTTACCAGATTTTATGTTTTATTGTTTTACACACATACACAGCTAAGACATAATCTCATTAAAAAAAAGATTTTGTAGCTACTATGCTATTCACACTCTGTGACTACTGCTGCTTAATATTGGTTGAGTTCTATGTGTCAGGTACCATACTTTATTCAATATAAAATTTAATTATCTTAAAAATTCTAGGAATTGGGTATTTTTACTATTCCTACTAAATAAATGAGACAGGTCTTAAGAGAAGATAAACAATGTTGGGAGAAAATTCTCCATAGGACTCTCACTCTTTTTCATAGCTTTGAGCAGAGGTACTGAGAGACTGTATTTTCTAAGGATATAGCAAATGGCCTTGGGAGCTAGAGACAGCATCTCCCACCAGAGCAGAGGTCAGGTTTGTTCCCTGTCTAGTATAATAAATATAATGTCTCCCTCAGGGGAAAGGTTAGGCAAGTTTGGCTGAACATCATTGAAAAAGATTGGGGCTTTCAAAGGTTTGCCTTTCTTGGCTCAGATACAAATCCACTAGGTGTGATAAATGCACTAGGCCCACCTGTGTCTCCACCATGGGGCTGAGAGGCATGGAGCACTGGTTCAGTCATGAGACTCATGCTGCTTACCAACACAAAGTACTTTTTCTCTGATCAGAAATCTTGTGTATTCTGCCAGCATTCATGTAACAGTAACAAGCTAACTTGTTCATTCAAAAGTAAGGTAAAATCAAAGAACATTCATAATTCTTATTAAGCAATGTGTTTAAGGCTATCCAGACAGAGCCAGCAAAGAGCCAAGTTTTATACCTAGAAATAACTGTCTCTGTATCCCTTTTTAATTTAATAGTTGTGTTGCATTGACTCCTACACCAGCCTTGGGATGCTATTATAATAATATGTTAGTTTATTAAGGTTTAACTGTATTAATAAGTAATTGTATTATAGTAATATTTTCATTTCTATTTATAATTCTACCTCAGTACAAAACTAGGAATATAAATCAGAACTTTCAGAAAATCCGTTCATCACTTTGAAGGGAATATGAAACAAAGACACAGTTTAAAAGAGCAATTTATCTCTAAAATAGCATCTTGAGAATGCATCTATCAATTTGGTGCTTAGCATTGTGAAGTTAAAAAAAGGGAGAGTTAACAAGAGCTCTCAAGATGGAGAGTAATTTGGCTGATTCAGTTCAATAATGAGTTTACTAAGAAAAGGAAATATTCATTGTAAGTGGGAAGTCAGAAATGAAGTGTTTAGTGAGAATTTCCTGACAAATACTGGCAGGAAGAGGATGAAAGATACACACTCAATATGTGCTTTGTTTTGAAATTTTGGCATTTTGCAGATCTGATCTACATAAGTTCAGAGCTCAATTTGTACCATATTTATTTATTAAATTTTTTAAACTAACACTCTTCGTGCATCTTCTTTTTCACTTCCACCCCTGGGAGCAGTCCTTGTCCATAATAATCTCAGTGAATAATTCAATATCAATAATAAAATTTTATGTAAATACTTGAGCATGAATAACATTTTGTATAATTTATTCTAATAATAAAAATATGTCAATAATTATCTACGCTTTATAAAGAAAAATTGAGACCCTGAGGTCTTTACTAAACTAGCCAAGGGCAAACAGCTTGTAAATAAGTTAGTTTCAAACTTAAATCTTATTTTCCACAAACAATAAAATGCTCTTTTATTTTACTAAAAGGATTATCGGAAAGCATATTACATTCAACTCTGAAAGAATAATTCACCTGAGTAATGCATTTGAGTGACCAGTCTGTGTACAATGCCACATACAGGGGACTATGTTGAATGAAACATAGTTTCATAGTTTATGTCTGTGTGAAGTGTACATTATGCTGTGAAAAAATACATGATTATAAAATAACAAAGGTTCTTAAGGAAACAAGCACATTAGTGCTCTAATGGAGAATATAGCACTGATGTGAATAGTGAGGTGTATTTACTTAGGAAAGAGCACACTAAGGAGATTATATATAAGCAGAGATCTGCAGGAAGGTAATGAGCCAGTTTTGTGAAGAGCCTCCAGAAGAGAGCTCAAGTTAGTGGAAATAATACATCCAAATGCAAGTAACAGGTCTGCTATTGAAGGGTTTGAGCCACTGAACAATGACCAATTTTGCTGGAGAACAAAAATTAAAGTAGAGAGGTCACAAAATACTTTGGTGAGAAGAATTGTGTTAGGCCGTACTTGCATTGCTATAAGAAATACTGGAGACTGGGTAATTTATAAGGAAAAGAGATTTAATTGGCTCACAGTTCTGCAGGCCGGACAGGAAGCATTGTCCTGGCATCTGCTCAGCTTCTGTGGAGGCCTCAAAGAGCTTTTACTCATGGTGGAAGTGGAAACAGGAGCAGACATATTACATGGTAGAGTGGGAGCCAGATGGGAGGTGTCGCACACGTAACCAGATCTCGTGAGGACATACTATTGCTCACTATTGCAAGGATGGCACCAAACCATGAGGGATCCACCCCATGACCCAAACAACTCTGACCAGGCTGGTTGCAATAAATAGAATAATTTGGGAAATTGTAAAAATGAGACGCAGAGATGCAAATTAAGGAGCCATTATTGTTATTATTTTAAAATCTGGTGGCTAGTGGCAGTGAATGAAAAAACAAAGATTTAAGAGATACTGGAAAAGAAAAAAGAACAATCATTGATGTTGGAGTTGGACTGACAAATAAGGAAGTAGAAAGAGAAAGCAAAAATGCTACACCTATGTTCCTTGGAATGAGAAAAAGGCTGATTAATTTGGATTTAACATAATTTTTACATGATTATAGTTTCTGTTGTAGTTCACTTGATACTTTTAAATACTTGCATTGTTTTTATTATTATTGAATTTCAAATAAAACAGAAAAATATATTCAACTTAAAAACACTTTTCTTACAAAATATCTATTTAGAAAGCATAGTCTGAAAGATTTTAGAAATTCAGCTACATTGTTTACAAAAGATATTTTCCAATTGCAGAAAAGCTAAAAAGTGAAATGATGAAAAACTTTGTAAGTCAAATGCTGATTAATAAAGAGAAAAAGCACAATTCTATAATAATACTTTCAGAAATTAAATTACAATACTATAATATTATATGGTACAGGAGATAAAAATAGTACTACTTCAGAGGTAAGTTTATACATATGAAATATATGTGTGTATATTATATACACATATTTATATATAATATATGTATATTGGCTATTATTATCAATATTAATGCTTGACAAATATTCTCTGATGAAAAAAAAAACTGATTTTCTCAGTTCAAATCCACCATCAGTGATTGTCCTTTTTTTCTTTTTCAATATCTCTTGGATTTCTTTTCTCATTTGCTGCCACTATCATATTTTACAATGATAACTATAATCGTTCTTAATTTACATCTCTGCATCTCAGTTTTACCAGTTCCCCAAATTATCTTCTTTACTTTTAGGGGATAAAACCAATTCTCCACATGACAATAATATTGAATTAATTAAGAAATAATTATAATTTTAAACTTATATGCACCTAATAACAGTGCTTCCTAAAGACATGTTAAAAATATGATAAAACTAGGAATATAAGTAAGTGAATCCAACCTTATTGTACAGTGTTTTGACACACATTTTCCAGTACTTGATAAATCAACAATATAAACATTAAACAGATTCGTTTATAGGTTCGAAAAAGGATCATATAATTAATATGTATAAGACCAAATAACTTATAGGTATAAAAATGTTTACAGTAGTAAATGATGTTTTTAATCTAGATATCAACTTTATAAATATTTAAATTTTATAAATATATAAACTAAAATGTATATATATATTATAATATACTTTTGATATTATATGGTATATATTATTAAATGAAAAATATTTCACTCAGCTCGTAATATAGAAAACATAGTTGAAAAGTTAAAAAATGTGGCACACACCTGTAGTCTCAGCTACTCAGAGGACTGAGGTGGGAGGACTGCTTGAGCCCAGGAGTTTGATTTCAGCCTAGGCAACAGAATAAGACCCTGTCTATAAACAAACAGCAAACAAACTAAAAAAATACATGATGTGGTGATATCAGTGGATATGTTGAAATATTCAAAATTCTCTCTCCTTAAAAAGCTATCTATGAGAACCCTGGATAGTTGTTGGAATCATTTTTCTATGAACCATTGAGATTACCAAAGACTTGAAATAATTCAGAGATGATTTATTCAAAGAAAATATCTGGATCTCTGCAAGAACAGTGAGTTTTGTAATAACTTCATTTGTTCTGTCTCCAGTTCCAAGATGTTATAGGACTAACAGGTTTGTAAGCCTGCTGAGCCTGCTGAGATCAATTACACTGAGACAGCAGGGATGCAGCAGAGAAAGAGTAATGATTACAGGGTGCTGAGTGAGAAAATGGGACAAGACTCTCAAATCCATCTCCTGAGTAGTTCTGGGCTGAGATTTTTAAGATCATGGAGGGTGGAGGACTAGAAAATTGAGGTTGTTGATTGGTTGTGGTAAGGAGGATGAAATCTTCAGAATGTAGAAACTGCATTCTTTGGTGAGTCACCTCCTCATGGAGTCCTTCAGATCAGGGGCTGTCAGTGGGGACCTTCAGATCAGCTGAGTCAGTAGTTTCTTCAGTATGCAAGACCTGAAATAACATCACAAAGAGAAAACTTTATGTTTTGTAATATTCAAGTTGTTATTTATAGAACAGTTAAGGAAAACTATAATCTAGGTTCTATGTGATTCTAGGACAATAGGCACCAAACAACTATGAGGAAGCAGGTCAGAGGGAAAGCCGACCTGATGATTAATGCTGACTGTGCTACAACCTTGCTTTATTTTTATCTCTCTCCCTCTCTTCCTCCCTGATGATGATGATGATGATGATTATTATTATTGTTGAAACAAGGTTGGTCTCTGTCACTCAGGCTGGAGTGCAGTGGTGCAATCATGGCTCACCGCAGCCTCAACTTCCTGGGCTCAGGTGATTCTCTCACTTCAGCCTCCTGAGTACCAGGGACAAGAGGTGTGCGTCACCACACCTGGCTAATTTTATTTGTAGAGACAGGCTTTCGTCACGTTGTGCAGGCTGGTATTGAACTCCTGAGCTCAGACAATCCATCCTCCTTGGCCTCCCAAAGTGCTGGGATAACAGACATGAGCCGCCACACCTGACCGCCTAATTAATTTTATAGTTTATAGGGACAGTTTCAATGATAGCCTTGAAAATCAACATCCTGCAATCATGTTGAAAAACAAAAGCTTGGAAACCAATGAAGGGGCATAATGATGTTGGAGATTCTTCAAAGCACCATTTCCAGAGAATTGTCCTTGTTTGACTTGTTTGGTGGCTCCCTGAAATTGTGCATTTTCAGGGTTTCCTGACTCAGGTCTTTATTTGACCTGACTTGGAGCTTGCCCAGTACTAACAGCCTTTTCTGTGGGGGCATTGGTCGAAAATAATTAGTGGCAATTTTTAAAATATCATACGGCATGACCTGAGGTTATAAATGAAAGTTTGGGCAAACAATAGGCTAATTTAAAAGCTTAAAAGTGAAAGCTTGGTCATGATATGTTTATATGGGCTTTAAAGAGCAGCTACTTATTGCTGGTTATCTATAAGGCCACATGCATATATAGGGATGTATACATGCCCATAATGTTGCAAATGTTCAGAAAATAACTGAGAATGCCCTGATCTTTCACATCTGGCTCCTAGAGACTCTGTAAAACTAGAAAGGAAATACCAAGCTTCATGGCTGATTGATCAAAGTATGCTTCAACATGAATACAGAGCCGCTCAGTAAAGACTAAGAAATGTATTTTTTTCCAGGCATTTAAGGAAATTACTATCCGTTTATTAGCTGACCACTAGGCCAACAAAGTAGACTTCAGTGCCAGGACAGAATACAAACATTAGTGAATTCAGAAACTCACTAAGCAAGCAAATACAACAATAAAAGAGAAACAACAACATAACCTGGGGAGGGAAGAGAATATGATTTCTAGAGTTACCACACTATATTATTTAGAATGTCCAATTTTCAACTACAAGCAAAACATTCAAATAAACAAAGTATGTTCAACACGGAGGGAAAAAAACAGTAATTATACACTGTCACTGAGAAAACTCAGTGGACTTATTAAAGAAAGGCTTTAAATCAACTATTTAAAAAATATTCAAAGAACGAATGAAAATCATTTCTCAAGAACTAAAGGAAAGCATAAGAACAATGGGTTTGTTACCCAGAGAGACTACAAAGAGAGATTAAGGTGTTTTTAAAAAGAGAAAAATTAATTTCTGAAGTGAAAAATTCAATAAATAAAATTACAAATTTACTAGTGTGGCTCAGTAGCAGATTTAGGCAAGAAGAAGAAAGAATCAGCAAACTTGAAAATATAACAATTATGTCATCCAACCTGAAGAGTGAAAGGTAAAAATAATATAAACATAAAATAAACTGAGCCTCAAAAACCCATGAGCCACCATCAAGTGTACTGACATTTGCATAATGGAAGACCCAGAAAAAAGGAAGAGCTAAAGAGACAAAAAATATTTGAGAAAAACAATTGCTGAAAACGTTAATCTGTTCATCAAAGAAGCTCAATGAAATTTGATTGGATGCCATCAAATAGATCTCACCAGAAATATTATAGCAAACTGTTAAAAGACACTGATAAACAGAAATCCTGCAAGCAGCTGGAAGAAACAACTCATCACATACAAGGGACTCTCAGTAGAATTTGCAGCCAATATGTCTTCTAAAAACTATGGAGAGCAAAGGGCAATAAAATGGCATCTTAAAAACACTGCAAAAAAAAAAAAAATGACTAACATGAAGAATTCTATAACCAGAAAAACTATACTTCAGAATGAAGGAAAAATTGAGACATGTCTACATAAATAAAAACAGAGAAGTCATCATTCAGATATGCCTTACAAGAAATACTAAAAGTATCATTCAGGCAGAAATGACAGAATACTAGTCAGCTACCTGAATCCAAATCAAGAAATAAAGAATAATCATAAAGATAACTACATAAAACACTATATACAAGTATATTTGTTTGCATTTTTATCTATCTGATTAAACAGACAAATAAGTATAAATCTATGTTCGTGGCCACACAATATATAAAGACATATTTCATAGGACAGTAATAGGACAAAGAAGGGGAGCAGCAATGGAGCTATATAGGCGCAAAGTTTAGTATACTATTAAATCTAAGTTGGTAATAATCCAAACTATATTGTTATAAATCAATGTGGTTAATTGTAATGCCTAAGATAAAATCACACACACACATATACATACACACAGACACACATACACACATTCAATAGCTATACTAAAAAAATTAAAAAGACTAATATAGAACAATAGAAATTATCTAATTAAAATAGAATAATGCAATAATGGAAGAAGAGAAGAACAAAAACTCAGATATATGAAAAACAAATAGCAAAATAGCAGACATAAATCCTACTATCAGTAGTTATATTAAACATAAATAGATTAAGCACGTCAATTAAAAGACAGAGTAGTAGACTGGATTTTTTTTTAATGATACCATTATATGCTACCCACAAAAGACTTTTTTCCATTTAAATATGTGTAGGTAGGCTGAAAGTATAAAGATGCTCACTGTACATCATTAAAACAGTAATTGAAAACTGTTGTGGCTATACTATTGCCATACAAACTACAATTTAAGTTAGTATTTTTTTTTTACAAGACAAATCAGGACAATTTGTCTGGAAAAAAGTATCAATACATCAAGAAGACATAACAATTATAAACACAAGTGTAACTGAAAACAGACCCCCCAAAATACATGAAATGAAAATTAATAGAATTGAAGAAAGAAATAAAATAAAAATTATGGCTGAAAATGTAAATATTTCAGTTTCCATAATGGATAGAATAAATATATAGATGACTGACAAGTAAATAAAAAACTTAAACGTATTATACAGCAACTATATCCAACAACTATCTGAAACATTTCATTGATCTACTGAAGTTTACATATACATCTCAAGAGCACAAAAAAATTTTTCCAGATAAACCATATGTTAAGCAATAAAACAAGTCTCGATAAATTTAAAACAGAGAAGTTGTACAAGGTATGTTCTTTGTACACACAAAAGAATTAAATTAGATATTAATAATGGAAGGAAATTTTGGAAATTTATATATATGTGGAAATAAAACAACACAATTCTAAATAAGCAATGAAACAATGAAGAAATCAAAAGGAAATTCCAAAATACTTTGAGATGAATAAATAAGAAAGCATAACCTACTAAAGCCTATGGGATAAAATGAAAGAAATATTCAGAGAGAAATTTATAGCTGTGTATACCTACATTATAAAACAAGAAAGATCTCAAATGAATAACCTAACCTCTTACCTTAACCAAAAAAAATAGCGTTCTACACTGAAATCATGTAGAAGACAGGAAATAGTAAATATGAGTGGTAAGTAATAAAATAGAGAATATAAAACAATAAAAAATTAAAGAAACGGTCAATCGTTTGGATAGATTAACACATTTGACAAAACTTTACCAAATCAATAAAAAAAGAGAAACCTGAAACTACTAAAATCGAGAATGAACAAGGGTACTTTACCACAAACTTACAGAAATAAAAAAGATCATAGAGTATAATAAGAACAACTGCATGTCAACAGATAGATAATATAATATGTAATGGACAAATTCCTAGAAATCTACAAATTATCCAAAGTGACTCAAATAATTAAAAAATATGAATAGACCCATGACAACTAAACTGATTGGATTAGTAATCATAAACTTCCCACAAAAAAGGATGCAGTACTAGATGGCTTCTCTGGTAAATACTAACAAATGTTTAAAGAAGAAGTAATACTAATTTTTTACAAGTCTTAAAAAAAAAGGATGGAGCACTTCATAACTCATTCTGTGAGATCAGTATTACCCTGATCCCAGCCCTAGTCAAAGATATTACTCACACATACAACCAAAGCAGAATCGTAATTAAAATTACAGCCAAATATTATTATGAATGTGGAAATAAAAATATTCAACAATATGCTTGTAAATTGAATTCAAGAACATATAAAAATAATTATAAATCACAATCAAATGGGTTTTGTCCCAAAAAGGCATGGTTGGTTTAACGTATAAATGGCAGCCTATAGCATATCATTACAATAAAAGACAGCAATACGTAATAATTTCAAAAGATCCAGAAGAAAACATAACGTTTAAAAAATGTAGAGAACACATACACAATAGAAGTATAAAGGAATTTTCCAAACTTGATAAAAGACATCTAGGAAAAAATGCAGGTAACCCTATACTTATTAGCTAAAATTATAACACTCTTAAAAGAAAGCATTAATGTAAATCTTCATGATCTTGGATTATACAATTGTTTCTTAGATATGATACCAAAAGCACACACAATAAAACAACAAAAAGATTAAAGTTTATCTAAATTATGTTTTATGTTTTTATGTTTCAAAGATTGAGATCAAGAAAGTTAAAAGATTATCCTTATAGGGAGCAACACAAGAAAAATTTTAAACGTAATAAAAGAAAAAAAATTAAAAGGCAACCAAAAGAATTGCAGAAAATGTTTTCAAATAATATGTATAATAAGAAACTTATATCCAGAATATAGAAATAATTGTTCCAACTTGACAGTAAAAAGACACATATTCTAATTAAAAGTGGGCCAGAGATTTCCATAGATATTTATTAAAAGTGCGTGTACAAAATACTGATAAACATATAAAGAAATGCTCATAATCTTTAGTCATTGATAGAATCCAAGTCAATACCATAATGAAATACCACTTCACACTTGTTAATGATACAGGAGGGGGCAGGGAAGTGCTGGGCAGAGAAGGGCATGGGTTCCCAGCAAAGGCTCCACCCTTGGGCCTGTGCCTATGAACCTCAATGAGGATAGGCATTTCTGTTTCATGCCCAAAAAGTTGTCTTTTGGTCTGCCCCCACCCCCTTCTGGTGACCATATAAACCTGAGACTTTAAGCGGGCACAGACACAAGTGGCTGGATATCAAGAGGAGCAGAAGACACACCGACAGACACCAGCAGGTACTAACTGACCAATGATGGTGGAACAATGCAGACACTGAGGGTTGGTCAGCCAGGGGCAGTCAGAGGAGAGTCCAGCCACTGGGTGGCCCAGCTTCAGGGGAAGATCACCTTCCCTTTCCATCCCCTTTCTGGCTCCACATCTATCTCCCTGAGAGCCACTTCTATCACTCAATAAAACCTTGCACTCACCCTCCAAGTCCACGTATAATCCAATTTTTTTTGGTGCACTTGGCAAGAACTCCGGATACAGAAAGCCCTCTGCCCTTGCGATAAGGCAGAGGGTCTAATTGAGCTAACACAAGCTATATGCAGATGGCAAAGCTGAAAGAGCACACTGTAACACACGCCCATTTGGGCTTCAGGAGTGGTAAACACTCACCCCCTAGACACTACTGTGGTGTCAGAGCTCAAAAGTGCTCGCCGCAACCTGTGCACGTGCCCATCTGCATGCTCACACTAGCGGTTTGAGCAGCCAGGCACTGAAGAAGTGAGCCACATCCCTGTCACATTCCCTGTGAGGGGGGAAAGGTAACTTTCTTGTTTCAGATGGGGCTCATCCGGGATACTCATCAGAAGGCAAGTGCAAATGTGAAACTGTTGGATCTGCCTCTTCCAAGACCCTGCCACCTCTTTCTATTTCTTGCAGGTAAATGGCTCTGTTCCCTTCACAGACCTTTAACCACCCTAATGGGCACCAGTCAAAACCCCCAGACTTTGTTTGGTACCTTTTCTTCTCTCATGGTTTGAAATGGCTCTTATCTCTTCCTTTGTAATGTTAAGAGTTTTGCTACAAGTTGCAGCAATGTAACTAAGTAAAACGAGCATTTGGTTCAGCCGTCAAAGGTGCAAATCAGAGCAATTGCTCTTAGAGGTACCATTCCTGTCTCCACCGTGACATCTGCAGGCATGCACAGCTCACAGCACCTCTTCCTCTTACCCTCTCCCCTACCAGCTCAGGCACCTGGGCACGTTCAGAGCATGCAAAGGCCATGCCCGGTGGCCACAGGGGGTGGGAGAAAACTGCGGCTACCACAGAGACCCTGCAGGGCCAATTGGCTGGTACTCTCTACCCACCATACCAACAGAACTTTTTCTCCCCTAGCCAAAGAATTCAACCTAGCCTGAAGCCGCAAAAGGATACAAGGATTAAAGGGACCCATTTGCACTGAGCAAGGGGTTCTTCCCCCAGGACATCCCCTTTGGCCCCTTAAACTGGTTTTTTACATTTTGTTGTTGTTGTTGTTGCTTTTCTAAGTGAGAGTGTTTCACTCTCCAGTACTCTCCCTCTGCTAGGGAAGTTAGCAGAGGAATGACCCCTGCTGACTGATAACTGCAAATTTAGCAGGACACTCTAAGAGTGTCGTTAAGACACTCTAAGCAGATAACATGCAGCACCTTGAGTCCCAAACTTGATTCCAAGCTTCAGGCTGAGACCCTAGAAAGGAAAACCAGATCTGAGGGATCTAAAGCCAGGTGACAGGCACAATGTAAATAGACAGGAACAAGTCCTGCTGACTGAACCCCTACCCCAGGGAATGAGGCCATACTTCTTGGCATAAATGTGGCCCAGGGAACTCAAAGGTTGTCAACAGCAGGGGAAGAAGGAGGCATAGGTGAGGGCAGTTAATTCCTATTATCTAGGCCTTCCCTGCTTCATGGGTGCATACCACATTGGGTTGTTAGTATATTTCCCTTCTTATCTCTGTAATCTTTGGCACTAAATTATTTCCTTGAATAATACACGTGCTTAATCCATGCGTATTTAACCTTATAAAACTTATTTTTCTCCCTCAGAGGCCATCAAACTTCAAACAGTCGGGCCACTGGAGCTTCAGATGATGGCTCCCCTTTGCTCGGAACCCTTAGATAGACCTCAGGAAGGAATCTGACTGCTGTTTTCCCCAAAACAACACCCCCTGTCAGCAGGAAGCAGCTAAGACTGGTCATCATCCACATTCTAAAGGCAGTTAGATGTGTCTCTTCAGAGGGGGACGATGATGGGAAGGGGGCAAAAAAGTGCTAGGTAGACAAGGCAGGTCCTTGGTGAGGGCTCCACCCTCAGGCCTGTGCACACGAACCTAAATGAAGACAAGCATTTCTGTTTCTGTGCCCAAAAAGTTGCTTTTTGGCTTACCACACCCCCCGTCCTGTGCCCATATAAGCCTGAGACCTTAAGCAGACATAGACACAAGTGGTTGGATGTTGAGAGGAGCAGAGAGGCACACCAGCATACACTGGCAGACCAGAGATGGAGGAATGACACAGACACCAAAGGGAGTTTGGCTGGGAGTGGTTGGAGGAGAGTCCGGCCACTGGGTGGCCTGACTCCAGGGAAAGACCACCTTCCTACTCCATCTCCCTTCCAGCTCCCCATCCAACTCCCTGAAAGCCACCTCCACCACTCAGTAAAACTTTGCACTCACCCTCCAAGCCCACATGTGATCCTATTTTTCCGGTTCACTGGGCAAGAACTCGGGATACAGAAAGCCCTCTGCCCTTACAATAAGGCAGAGAATTTAATTGAGCTGATAATACAAGATGTCTGCAGATGACAAAGCTGAAAGAGCACACTGTAAAACACACCCACCTGGGCTTTGGGAGTCATAAACCCTCCTCCTTAGATGTTGCCATGGGATCAGAACCTAAAAGTGATCCACACGACCTCTGCACCTGCCTGTCTGCACGTTTCCACTAGGGATATGAGTAGCAAGGCAAAGACATGTGAGCCACACCTCTGTCACATGCCCTGTGAGGGGGATAAGGGAACTCTGCTGTTTCACTATGATGGTTTTGATCAAAATGACAGGCAATAACAAGTGTTGGCAAAGAACTGGAGAAATTGGAACTCTCATACATTGTTTATGAGAACATAAAATGAAGCAACCACTTTGCAAAACAATTTGGTAGTTCCTGAAAAAAATTAAACATAGATTGACCAATATTCTCATTCCTGGCATGTAAATGTAATGAAAAGGTGTAACCAAACAGATGCTTGTACATGAATATTCATGGTATTATTCATAATAGCCAAAAAGAGTAAAGCAATTTTTTTCTATACCTTGATAAATGCATGAAAAACTGTAAGATACCCATGAAATGAAAAATTATTCAGGTAAAATACAAGAAATTAAATACTAATCATGCTAAACCATGAATAAACCTTGTAAAATGCTACATGGAAAACAAGCCAGTTACAGAAGATCAAATATTGTATGACTTTATTTATATAATATTTCAAAGACTGGAAAGTATATCAAGACAGGAAATCCATTAGCTATTTCCAGGGCCTACAGTAAGGGATATAAGATGTGTCTCCTAATAGATATGTTTGTTTTGGTGCAGATGAAAATATTCTAGAATTAGTTACTACTGTTAGTTTTGCAAGCTTTTCAATATACCAAAAACTACTAAATTATGCACTTTAAAAGTGTTTATTTTATGATATGTGAGTTATGTCCCAATTTTTAGAAAATGTATCGGAGAAAAAAGAAGATATGACAAGAAGGGTGATAGACATCCTGAGAATTTATGGTCATCAAATTTATACCTAACTTCAAGCCCACTATCTCATGATTGTGAGATAGCTCCACTTTGAATGTATTTGATACTTAAAGCAGTGTTATGAAATGATGAAAATTAAAATTATCTCCATTTTGCAAATAAGAAAGCACACATAAAGTTACTAGGCTAAGATTACACCATTTGTGACTCAGATGAAACTCAAAACTAACTCCTATTTTAGAGAGATGTTGCTCAATTATTTCAATAGGAAGTGTGCTTCAAAAAAAAAAACCCACTAAATTTAATTCTGGTATTTCTAACAATAAAACATAAAATAGAAGTTGATTACATATTTATTATTGCTGGATAAAAGGATATATACATTCATGTGCACAGAAATATTTCTTGCTACTAAAGTATCATGTTCTTAGAAATGGGATTCAATTCTTTGTTTCCCAAGGCAGCAAAAAGAATAAGAGATGAAAAATACAAGAAAGGGGCTGTGTGTGCCAGAATTGTTATGAAAATGATGTAAGTGGGGTGAGTCTAAACCATAGACAGTAGTTAGAACTCTGGCAAGCTTTGTTTTTCTTGACTAAATGTTGCAGCTGTCATTCACATTCAGAGAATTCTTGTAATGGAGGAGATGGCCCTCATGTTAGCAAATCTGTAGCTTTTTTTCAAGAAAAGATGGGACTATGGATTTTAATGTTAAATCTGCAGATTGGCAAAAGTTTCTTTTTTAACAATTTTAAAATTTTGAAACATAATGCCAAACAAAGCATGTCAATGGAACATGCTTAAATTTGACCTTGTGATATTTGTTTGAAGATTATGAATAATAAATTCATCATATTTTTTCTTAGACATATTCATAAATAATAGTTGCATTGTTTCTAGCTTAAATTTTTTATGCTAAACATATTAAATATAGATCTGCCACCTACTAGAAAGCAAACAGATTATTTTAAAAATATGAAACATGATATTTGCAAATAAAAATCTATAAATGTACATAAAAATATATCATGACTAAATTAGGTTTATTTCAGGAATGCATTATTTACCACATTCATGGATTAAAGTAAAAAAAAAACATGTAAATAAAATTATTGAAACAGAGGCAAAATTATCTGCGAAACTATCATCAGCTGTGGTTTAAAAAGAACCTTACCTTAAAATAGAATTGAATTTCCTTACCAGGTTAAAATGTGTCTACAAATATCATACATCAAAAGTGACACTTAATAAAAAAAATTTTTTAAAGTCAGGAAGGAAACAGGTGTCCAACAACCTAATTTCTACTTAACACTGTCTCAAAGGACCTAAATAGATCAAGTCAGACAAAAGTATAGAAAAAATAAAACAATAAAATAAAATTTAGGAATTATAAAGAAAAAATCATTATTCAAATATACTGTGATTCCCTAGTCAGAAACACAAATGAATGTATAGCTAAAGTAATAAATGATAAAGAGATTAATAAGTCTGCTATATATAAGACACATATTTCAAAAATCAATAAGAATTGTATATGCTAGTTGCCATTAGAGATACAATTTTAAAATTTTACACAATTTAAAAGCTATAAAGTAATTGAAATAAGTACATATTTTTAAATATGTATAAAATGATTCTGACTAAATGGGAATATATAAGGGGTAATTGTCAGACTCAGTTTTCTAAAAGTGTCAGTTTTGCTTATATTAACCTATGTATTTAGTGTAATTTTATTCACATTCTTAAAACTGTTATTTCTGGTGGAACTTGGCAAACTAATTCTATTTTTTTAAACAAAGACCAAAGGGCCAAGAAGAGCAAGACAATTTTGCCATCAGAGGCACAAGGTAACAGAAATTATTACAAAGCTATAGTGAGTAATACCATGTAGTTTTGCTATAGGAATAGACCAAATAAGACCAAAATAACCCAGAATACAACATATGTGTAAATAAAATGATATGGCACTGGTGGCAAAAGAAAGCAGTACAGATAGGAGTGACTATTCATTGACCAGTGGTAGAGTACTTGATTTTGAATAAGAAAAATACATATAATTAGACAATTTCCTCTTATCATAGAAAATAATCAATGTGAAAAAAATTTTACTTATATAATATTTAACATTAAAATTCATAAACCCAGCATTTCTGGAAAAATTTACAGATTTGTGCCACGAGGGCTGCCTGCACCATTATAACAGTTTGCTGAAGATGAGAGACAGCTGAATGTGATTAAATATATCACAAGTTGTAAGAGTCAAAATATTAAACTTTAAGAAGAAAATGCATGTGAATATCTTTATTATCTAGAATAAGAAATGATTTTTGAAACGCAACACGGAAATCAATAGTCTATTTGATCATTCTACCTCTAACACCGGCTACTAATATTCTGCCCTTTGTTCACTCTTCTTTAGCTATATTGACCTCATAGTGTTCTCAAATACATGAAAACTTTTTATACTTTAAGACTATTGTACACACTGTTCCTTCTCCCAGGAATGCTTTCCCCTAAGTTATCTCCATGGTTATTGATGCTTTGTTTCTTTCCAGTTTTTTTTTTTTTTTTTCCCCCAAACATCACTTTTTCACAAGACTTACCTAGGTTTCCCTTTAAAAAATGACAATTTCCCTTAATTCTCACTTCAGAAATTCTAATGTGTTTACTTTAGTCTGCTTTTAACTTAACCCTGGATAACTTTCTAACATATTGTGTAATGACATTTTTATAATGTGCATTAAAAAAATTGTTTGCAGTCTGCCTTGTTACTAGGATATAAACTCCAAGAGAGCAAAGATCTTTGTTTTGGTTACTGATGTATTCTCAAGCACTGAAAACTGAGTAACAGATATTAGGATAAATAAAATTTTCTGATGGAATTGATTAACTTTTATTATGCAATCTCCACTTTTATAGCTTGTAGTTTTATTTTCTCTTGTTTATTAAATGCTTACAAATCATAACATGAGTATTCATTCATATTTTTTGAAAAGTTATATAGTTTTACTTTTCAGATATATGTATTTAATTACCTGAAATTCATTTTCTGTGTGGAGCGAGGTAATGATATGCATTATTTTCACTTTTCCACATATATTAAATATTAAGCATTTTCTCAAGTGATCTTCAATGTCAGCTGTCACCTCCTTCATGGACCAAGTTTTTATTTATGCTGTTACTGGTCCTGCTATTCTCTCTTTTTGGAAATTATGTCATTTAACCTTTATCATCAGTCCCTGAATGAAGTTTCTCTTCACATTCCCAGTTAATGAGAAAACAGAGATCTTTGTTGCTAGCTATTGCAAATCATATCTTTGAATTCAATCTGTGCTACATCTCCAAACAACAAATGCTAGTGATTCTTCCCTGCTCCATCACTGCAGATGTGAATTTAAATTTGTCTGTCTCTCTTACCTTATGAAATACATACTGAACTGTCTCATTCCTCTAGCTCTGAAGTTGCCCTGAATTCTAAGCTGTCATTGAGTTAATATTTGCTGATCAAACCGTGAGCTGTTTTTCAGGAACACTGGAATTAATTTATTTCCTATAAAATTACCAACTCTTCTGTGCTTCACCTAAGAATCTCCAATCTCTGCATAACCTACTGCACATTAGGAACTTAATTAGCATTTTGCAAAATGGCTATATCCGTAAATGAAAGACATCTCAAGATTCATGTAACTGCTATTCTCCTTTTACAATGTTAGGTTATTCAAAATAAAAATTTACATTTAAAAATATCCTTGCTTCAGACTATGGGACGCTTATTTCTACATGTATTTTGTTTGAAATGGGACTTTGGGGATATCTTTTTCTTTTATTGAATGATATAAATATCAAATGGAAATTTTCATTATGTTTGCTATCATCTTATCCAAGAATCTAGGAATGGTATATTAATAGATACGATAGATTTACCTAGTGTGTCCCTTGGGGTGATTTGATTTTATCAGAAGGATATGGCATATATAAACTACAGTAACAATTTCCTTAGAGAGACTTTAAAACTAACCTTTCATGAAAATAATTTAAAATTCCATGATTATGATATTACAGGTACAGCTCCCTGCAATTTCAAACTAGTGCTAATGCATTATTTGTAGGCTTAATGCTGGTTGTGACAGAAAAAAATATGTAAATGAGAATGATTCATCTAAAAGTAACTAAAAGTATAAGAGATTTTTACAATAAAATTCAATGTTCCTAAACTGTTTTGATCAATGGTAGCAGCACCGGGACAATTGTACTGCCACTTCAGGTGAAGATTTTCAACAAATCCACAGTATTTGAATTATAAATTATTGCACAGTTCTAAAGTTTCACCCTATTAATTTATCGTTAGAGTTGGGCTATCTGTCTCTGTCTTTGAATGTTATCATCCTTTTCCATCTAAGATGATATTGTTATGATTTGGACCCAGGTGCCATCACCACCCAAGTTAACCAGTAAGCAAAAGACGGCTGCCACTGTGAGTTAAATATATTTTATATCTTTCCAAGTGGGAATTCCAGAAAAGCACATTCAACACAAGGTCAGCAAAACACTTCTGAGGTTCACAGTTCATTGGGGAAATCAGCAGAAGGGCTGGCTGCAGCTGGAATATATGCTAATCACCTTGGAATCAATTGCAATTTCTGCCAAAAGGTATCTCAGGGTTGCCATTATTAAAAATGCATCAGCCTCGAGTAGTCACTTTTTAGCTCTTACATCCAAAAGGCCATGCCAGCAACTTAGAGCAGCTTGATGTCAAGGATAATGAGATAGGTCAACTGGGAAGGTGTGCTTTATGAGGGTCTTGCATCCAAAATAGTCAATAAGGTACCCTACTTTGGCTTTATTACTCATATTTATCAGAAGTCCCATATCCCTTATACAAATATAGCTTGGAGTCATATTTATCATTCTGCTTAACTGTAAGCTCTCAGAGAGTATGCTATCTGCTGCAGTGGATGTCTCAAATCCTGATTGCCTAAGATATATATATATGCGTGTGTGTGTGTGTGTGTGTGTGTGTGTGTATGTGTGTGTATTCTGACTTTGTGTGTTATGATATGCCCACAATGGCTACTGTTTAAATGAATGAATAATTCTTACATATAAATATTTTAGTAGCCTTTCTACCTTCATGGCTTGCAAGTGTTAGCCAAATGTGTAAGAGACAAGGAATGGGAAGAAATGATATCTTTATCTTTGTAATTACAATAAGATAGCTTCAGAAAAATGGTTGCTGAATAGAGGAGGCCGAGTTGTTTATGTTAAATAATCCATGCTTTTCCTCTTTTCTGTCATCTGTGTTGTGTTCTCATTTCTTAATGGGAAGGTAGTTCCTAATTATATGAAAAGTTATACGTTTCTGAGAAGATTGATTGTTTTCTTGAAGGGTAAGTCCAGAGAGTAAACATTAAATATCCTGGCAAATGATCTGAAAATTGTCCATAATATATATAATACCGTGCCTTTTACTTTATTTTTTATATTGACACAATGTAGAACCTGCCTAGTCAGGGCTTCAAAGGCATCCCACTTTTTATATTAAAAAATTACCATATACAATTAGAAAATAAACTGTTCAGAAAGCTCTCTGCCTAGAATCAATTCAATACTTGATTAATAAGTGGAAAAGGAGTATGGTCTTTCCGATATCCTTGGCTGTGAAAGTGTGTGAAGCCTGGCCAAATTTTACTCATGGGCATATGCTGATATTAACAGAAAATCCACTGAAAAATTACAAGTTCTTCTGTGTGGACAATGTTTGCATCTTTTCCCTGAAAGTTTTCTTCTGCTTTTGGTATATTAAAGAGCAGTACAAGTAATACTTAAAACAAAAGTACTCTTGGCTTGGCTTGGCTTGAATGTTAAAGATTGCCCTGGTGCCTTATTATGTGTGCCCAGCACCTCTGAGAGCCCAAGGAGGGACTGGACAATCAATGAACCCTCAGGAGTTACGAATTAAGTACTAAAGGTCTCCTAGCTATCAACAGACCAAACAGATTAGATTCATCTCAGGAAAATGAATTGGGTGAGATTACACTCCCACAAAATCTCTGCTGCAATGTAATTGTACTTTCGTGATGTGTGTCCCCATTTCAATGATGTATTTTAATTCTTCTCTAAATATACCTGGATAAAAATGACTAAAATCAAAAAGTACACAGTGTCCTGTAATACTTCAAGGGCCACTTCTTAGAAATTGCCAGCAACTGTGTCAATTGTGTCATGGAGATTAAACTTGGAACCATATGAATTCTGGAAAACTGTGCCACCTTCCAGGTGGGTGCAGATGAGTGGCATGTTCATGTGAAATAGAATTTCAGAGAATATTTTTGGCCAGAAAAAAAAGGAACCTAGGTAAGAAGTTCAGGGTCTTCATTTTGGGAAATATATATTTTTAAACATATGGTCTTTCTTATGGCATTTTGTTTTTCTGAAGTGTCAGCTTTTTCACTGAGTATTATGGGTGTTTTGTAGCAGAATGAGAGGGTAGTTAGGTCACTGAGTTCGGCCCAATTACATCTCAAAATGAATATGCCATCTGTGCAAGCTACATACAGGACACTGTTGTAAATTGAGTTTTTCATCTCTCAAATCATGTGGATTCATACTGAGAGACACGTGTGTGTGTGTGTGTGTGTGTGTGTGTGTAGGTTTAAATGCAAATATATGTTTTTTTAAAACAGCATATTTATTTCTACATAGTTTTGCAAAATGCATTTAAATCTCATCTACAATAAAATTAAGTATGTAATGTAATCTAATATTATAATGCAAGAAGCAGAAGCGTTATTGCAAGTCAGTCTTCCTGATCCTTAAATGAAGATCAAATGTATATTTTTAAAAAAATCATTAGACAGAGGCAAGACTTCTAGATGATTACTATTTATTCCTTTGGGTTCAATTTCCTCATCTGAGTTAGGTTTTGTATTAGATGTTATTTAGCGACCTTCAACCTCTAAATGTTTTATATTGAATGAATAAAATGATATCTGTAAATTTTCAGCACAAACCATGATATAAGGAAAGGATTAAATGAATATTTACTCTTCCCATTCCTTTGTTTGATTTTGATCAAACTCTACAATGAATTTTCCTACAACTCTCATTAATGAGCTTAGCAAAATTTTGTTTTCTTCTTATTGTAGATAATGAATTTTACATATAGTAATTTTAGTAATTTGATTTTTTCTAAAAATGCGTTCAAAGACTGCCTTTCTTCAGATTTTTCAAAGAAAAAAAATATGAAAATGATACAATATATATCTGAAGATATATATTTAAATTCTGGATATAATGACATGTATTATTTTATTATATTATGATCTAATATATCATTAGTTGCAGAAAGTATAAACTACTGACAGTACTGAGTCTATTTGTCCAGTGAAAGAAAAATTTCCACACATAATTCAAATGATACAAATTATTGATTAGAATAAAATTCATCATGCAACATTGTTTTCAGAATGAATAGATCTTTCAAAATTTTTAAAGAAAATTTATGTTTCATATTTCCCAAGTAGGTCTCCTTTACTGGGTTTTTGAATTTAGTTTGATGTTACATTGACATATGATTATGTAGTAGAAAACTCAGGGCCTTTAAAGTCTGTTCAAACCCCATTATTTCTCTATATCAGAGATATTTTTAACAAGTATTATAATTTCTTATTTAGTCCATTTTCTCCTGTGAGCTACAACCTACTTTAGGGCATTCTTGCCTGCATTCTTATCTATCATCATATTCCCAGCACACAGCACTGCATTTGATGAATAATAAATAATAAATATCACTAGTGAAAAATCAACTAATGAGTAGCCATGCCAATTTTTGTGCCTCAGTTTTCTCATATGTATAATTAGCTTATTATTGTACAGCAATATTTTAAATGATAAAAGTCTAGTATGAAAAATACATTTGAGACATCTCTTGTTTTTAGAAATATGTTGGTATAAACAATTATTTCCTAAGTTTGATACACCCAAGTATTGAAGAAAAAGTTGTCCTGACAACAAATGTAATCCTGTTTTTGGATGACATTTAAACCTATCTAGTGCTAACTACAAATAATAGTCTCCTTGAACCCTAGTTGAAGAGATAGGCTGCATCATGCTTCATATACTTAATGTTGTTGTTGTTATTATTATTATTATTATTATTATTATTATTTTGAAATAGGTTATCTCTCCGTTGCCCAGGCTGGAGTGCAGTAGTGCAATCTGGGTTCTCTGCATGCAACCTCTGCCTCCTGGGCTCAGGCAATCCTGCAACTTCAGCCTCTGGAGTTGCTGGAACTACAGGTGAGAGCCACCCTGCCTGAGTAAATTTTATATATTTTGTAGAGATGGGGTTTCAGGGCTTCTCCATGCTGTCCAGACTGGTCTTGAACTCCTGACCTCAAGTGACCCATTCGCCTAGGCTTCCCAACGTGCTGGTATTACAGGCATGAGCCACTGTGCCTGGCCCTTAATATTATTTTTAATACAATTCATTATTTTTTTAAAAAAGAAGCAAGCAAACTTACTTACTAGCCTGGAGTAGTTGCAATGAAACACATTCATCTTCATAGTATAAAAGAAAGATGTCTAAAGGGCGTTGTCTGATTTGGTGACCCAACAGGAAAGCTAGTCAATAAAGAGTAAAGTAATCTAGCCCTGGGGAATAGAAGTTATGGGCCATAGAATCCACACCTCACCTAGCAACCACGGATTTCCATATGAAAATGTCTGTCATCCAAAACAAAATATATATCACCTTTGATTTTTATTATTAAAAGATTTTCTTCATCCTTTAACGATACTCCTAATGTTAATATTTTAACATTAACATTAAACTTCTTTCCAAGTTATTTTCTAAGATAAAGGAAAATAATAGCATATTCTTTTTTTTTTTTTTCCCCAAATGGTCCTCTGTCTCTCTCACTTCCATAGACTCCTCTTAACTGAGACTGATAGGCAAATTTTGCTTTGAAAATATATTTCACCACATGAATAGAACACTAGAAGGTTTAGAAATGGAAAGAGAACATGTATTCTGTCTACTTTCAACTTGTAAAATGTGCCATCTACAGTAAGGTGTCAATGTAATTACAGTGCAGAGAAAACTCACAACAAAAAAGATTTTATTTTTATTATAAAGAATCAGATGAGAATGTTAGAAATGTAAAATTACTGCAGGAGGTATGTATTATTGATTCCTGTAACTATTTGTTTTTGAGACTATGTAAGTAACATGTATTTCATGTGCCCAATTTGAAGAAAAAGATAACACAATTTTTAAAGCATCAATATTTTAATGTGACTCCTTTCCACATTTTTTCTTTCCATATTTTAACATGAAGGGCATCATTTGGAACATATGCCTCTTTCCTAACTAATGTATATTAAAAGATTTCCTTTTGGTATGTCTTTCTTTTTTTCTTTTCTTTTTTTTTTTTTTTTTTTTTTGAGACAGGGTCTTGCTTTGTTGTCCAGGTTGGAGTGCAGTGGCGCAATCTCGGCTCACTGGAAGCTCCGCCTCCCAGGCTCACGCCATTCTCCTGCTTCAGCCTCCCGAGTAGTAGCTGGGACTACAGGCGCCCGCCACCACGCCTGGCTAATTTTTTTGTATTTTTAGTAGAGACGGGGTTTCACCGTGTTAGCCAGGATGGTCTCAATCTCCTGACCTCGTGATCCGCCCGCCTTGGTCTTCCAAGTGCTGGGATTACAGGCGTGAGCCACCGCGCCCGGCCTAGTATGTCTTTCATATACGGTTATAAAATCTGTATAACAGCGCAGTCTTTTAGAAAGCACAAATTTAAGAGCTCCCTCTTTTTTCTAAAATAGATATTTTGTTCATCATAACTAACTTCATATTATTTGTCATCTTTGATTTCTGAGACACTGAACTTCATTAATGACTTCCAAATTTATTAATGGAACTTATTAATGGCTACTTCATCATTTCATATTATCTCTGGAATATCTGATAAATTATGTAATTCTATGTTTTGGGGTTACTTTTATTCTCATATGTTCATATTTATATAAAAACAAATATATTTGATGAAATTGGGTTTGGATTCAGACTTCCAGAATTTGAATTCTAGCTACTATTTAAAAACTGCATGGCTTTGAATAAGCTACTTCACCTTTCCAGGCTTTATTTTCCTCGTCTCTAAAGCAGGAACAATATTAGTATTTATCTTCTAGCCTTGTTTTGCTAATTTGATAAAAATAATATGAATAAATCACCTTAAGCTGAGTCTAGTGAATAGTAAGCATTTAATAAAATTGGCTATTATTAATAGCAGGAGTACTGTATAGATGAACTTTTTAACATAAAAATTTTATACACTTAAAAAATATTTTAATGCATAGAAATTTTGAATCAGTGATACCTGTGGCAGGAACAGATTTTATAATTGAACAGATGATGTGCTCAAAATAGTGAATATATGACAAGGCTCAGACACAAATGCTTAACCCCATCCACTGTGTAAAAGTTGAAAAATAACAGATAACAGCAATATTCTGAACATTCAGTTAATTTACTATTTTGCCTTATTTGTAAGATTTCTTACTGAGTATTTAATCTCTGATGTATTATTTTTGTAAAAGTAGATATGATTTCGGGTCAATTATTTTTGTCTTTGAGAATGTTAATATCATTTAAATAGAGTTATATAGTGTTTTTGTCTTTTTATTTCTATATAAATATAATTAATTTTGATAGAAACTATCTATTAAGCCCATGTCCTAGACACTTGAATACTTGGCAGTCATTTGATAATTATTTTGGTAAAGCAATTGATTTCTAAAAAATACAAGTTCAGACTGTCACTTCTTTTAATCATTTCTTTAATAGTATTACTTTAGTAAGCCTATCCAAATGGCATGAAAAATGCTTAGTTTTAGACTAGCAATTTTTAAAATTAGTAAAATTCTCATAACATTATTTTCTACAATATGAGCTACAAAAAAAGAATACTTTTTGTTAAAGTATTTGCTTTTGCAACATAGGTTTTTCTAGGACTTGTATACTCACAATTTAAAACATCTGCAGGGATCTAAAATCAAAGCTAACATTGCCATTATAAAACAAGCATACTTGACTCAGTGTCAACCCTTGTTAGGAAAACTCTATTTTCTCAGAGGCAGGGAAATGTGTTTGTAGGACAGTGGCTTATACAGTTTTCTTTCCTGGACCCCTGAGTAATGATAGAAGCCATCCTCGCTGTTTGTCTGCTAGTCTGTTTTCTCATATTATTGAAAGGTAATATATAGCTGCTTCTGAGACTCTATGGCTTAGAAACCACTGAATACCAAATTACATGTTTTCATCAGTGTCAATTGGTGAAGAAAAATCTGCTACCCAGCAGGATCCCAAGAGTGAAATATCCAATCTCTCAATCTCTCAATTACTGCCCTTTCCATAGATGCCCCTAGCTTGTATTTCCGGATGTCCCACGGTCAACATGAGAAAACCAGGCTTTGCATCCTCCTGTATTCTTCATTCAATGGCTCTATGACCCAGATAATTAAACTAATAGCTGTGATTTTTAGTTATTTATTTGAAAAATGAGGCCACCACATCAATGTGTAGGATATTATCAACATGCAGAAGCCTTCCTTGTGCCTCCTTCCAGTAATTGTTATTCTAAGAAAGAGTCAATATTCTGACCTTTAATCATGATAGACTAGTTTTCTCTTTAAATTCCAATCAAATGGAAGCTTATAATATTTGCTTTTTGCGGCAGGGTTCTTTTACTAAGTATGATGATGGTGATACTCGTTGATACTCATCTGCTGTTGTGTTTAACAGTAATTGGTTGATAGACTATAACTTTCTTTACCCCAGTCTAATGTTGATAGACATTTAGGGTGCTTCCAGTTGGGAACTACTATGAATAATGCTGCTATGTCCATAATTGTGCATATCTTTTGGCATATTTCTCTTTTTTCTATATGTAGTAGAGCAATACCAAGTGACATGGATGGTGTACACTCAGTTTTAGAAGATATCGACAAACAGTATTCCATAGTAGATATACTAATTTATACTTCCACCAGCGGTTTATGAAAAGTCTAATAGTTTTTTTCACACTGTGGAGTGGATAGTCATCTCTCATTGTGGTTTTAATTGGCATGTCTTCAATATGCCTATGGGGGTTTTGAATATCCTCTTTTAAGAAATACTTGTTCAATTTTTGGCCATTTTTTGAGTAGATGTCTGCTTTTCCTTATTAATTTTTATAAGTTCTTTGTTCCACATGACTCCTTTGTCTCACATTTGTATTACAATATATTCTCCCATTGTTTAACTTGCTTTTTCACTCTCTTGTTTGTGTGTTTTAAGGAATATGCCCTTAACTTAATGAGTTCAATTTATCAATTTTTTTTTAGTACTTTCTGTGACCTGTCGAAGACATTACATATTGCACATCTGCCTCCCCTGTTCCCGCCACTTGATTGGGGTGGGAGGAGGAAAAGGAGTCACATGTCACATAAATGCTTTTGTATTGTACCATTAATAAACTATTTTACCTTTTTCATGTATATCTACAATCCTTGTGGAATTTACTTTCATTTGTTGTGCATTATGCTTTATTTTTCCACGTAGATATCCAATTGACCTAGTTATGTAGGGTTGGTATTTTTCCTTCCTTAATCATTTTCATTGGTGAAACCATCTTGTGCTAGAGTTTCATTTGAGGGAAAGTTCTTAATAAGAGCCTATTTTAAAAAAATAGATATGAGATTATTTTAGATTTTATAGTATTGCTACTCTCAGGCTCTTTTTTTTTAAAAAAAAAATATTTTTATAGAGACAGGGACTTGCTGTGTTTCCTAGGCTGGTCTCAGACTGTCCTAAAGCAATGCTTCCACCTCAGGCTCCCAAACTGCTGGATTACAGGCATGAGCCATTAAGCCTGGCCCAGTTTTATGCTAGATTTTTCTAACAAATTTTTCACTTTATGTAAGTAATTCATTGACATGCAGTTACTCATTCAGTCCCTTTGGTTTGCTTTTTACTGTCTGTAGTAATCCAAACTTTTTGTTTTGTTACTTTACCTTTATAGATTTGGGGGGTGATTTTATATTCTTTTTTATTATTTCAATAGTTTTGGGGAAACAGGTGGTTTTGGTTACATGGATAAGGTCTTCAGTGGTGATTTCTGAGATTCTGGAACACCCATCAACTGAGCAGTGTTCGCTGTACCCGATGTGTAGTCTTTTATCCTTCACCCTTCTCCCACCCTTCCCCTCGAGTCCCCAATGTCTATTATGTAACTATGTCATTCTTATGCCTTTGTGTCCTCATAGCTTAGCTCTTGCTTATATGTAAGAACATATACTGTTTGGTTTTTGATTTCTGAATTTCTTCACTTAGAGTAACAGTCTCCAACTACATTCAAGTTGCTGCAAATGCCATTATTTCATTCCTTTTTATGGCTGAGTAGTATTCTATGCTATATATATATCTATATATATATCTATGCTATGATATATATATATATATATCATATTTTCTTTATGTACTTGTTGGTTGATGGACATTTAGGTGGGTTCCATATTTTTGCAATAGTGAATTGTGCTGCTATAAGCATGCACGTGCAAGTGTCTTTTTCATATAATGACATCTTTTACTTTGGTTAGATAACTAGTAGTAGTATTGCTGGATCAAATGGTAGATCAACTTTTAATTCTTTAAAGAATCCCCATACTGTTTTCCATAGTGGTTATACTAGTTTATATTCCCATCGGCAGTGAAGTGTTCCCTTTTCACCACATCCATGTCAACAAGATCAACTTTTAATTCTTTAAGGAATCTCCATATTGTTTGTTTTCCATAGTGGTTGTTCTAGTTTACATTCCCACTGGCAGTGAAGGGTTCCCTTTACAGCACATCCATGCCAACATCTTTTTTTTTTTTTTTTTTAAATTATGGCCATTCTTGCAGGGTAAGGTAGTATCTTATTGTGGTTTTAGTTTGCATTTCCCTGATAATTAGTGATGTTGAGCATTGTTCCCTTGTCTGTTGGCCATTTGTATATCTTCTTTTGGGAACTGTCTATTTGCATCCATTGCCAACTTTTTGATGGTATTATTTTTTTCTTGCTTGTTTGTTTGAGTTCTTTGCAGATTCTGGATATTTGTCCTTTGTGTTATGCATATTTTGTGAATATTTTCTCCCACTCTGTGGATTGTCTGTTTACTCATCCAGTTATTTCTTTTGCTGTGCAGAAGCTTTTTAGTGTAATAAGTTCCCATCTTTTTATTTTTGTTTTGGTTGCATTTGCTTATGTGTTCTTGGTCATGAACTCTTTGTCTAAGCCAATGTCTAGAAGAGTTTTTCCAATGTTATTTTCTAGAATTTTTATAAGTTCAGATCTTAGATTTAAGTCTTTGATCTTAAGTTGATTTTTGTATAAGATGAGAGATGAGGATCCAATTTCATTCTTCTATATGTGGCTTGCAAATTGTCCTGGCACCATTTGTTAAATAGGGTATTATTTCTCCAATTTATGCTTTTGTTCACTTTGTGAAGATTAGTTGGCTATAAGTATTTGGCTCCATTTCTGGGTTCCCTATCTGTTCCACTGGTCTACTTGCCAGTTTTTATACCAGTACCATGCTGTTTTGGTAGCTATAGGCTTGAGGTATAGTTTGAACTCAGGTAATGCAATTTTATTTTATTTTTGCAGGTGTTATAAAAAGGGCTGTGTTCTTGATTTGATTCTCAGCTTGGTAATTGTTGGTGTATAGCAGCATTACTGATTTTTGTATATGAATTTTGTATCCTGAAACTTTACTGAATTCATTTATCAGATTTAGGAGCTTTTTGGATGAGTCTTTAGGGTTTTCTATGTATACAATCATATCATCAGTGAACAGCAACGGTTTAACTTGACTTCTTACTGATTTGGATAGCCTTTATTTCTTTCTCTTGGCTGGTTTTTCTGGCTAGGACTTCTAGTAGTATGTTGAGTAGAAATAGTGAAAGCGGGCATCCTGTCTTCTTCCAGCTCTCAGGGGAAATGCTTTTAACGTTTCTCCATTCAGTATAATGTTGGCTGTGGGTTTGTCATAGATGGCTTTTATTATCTGGAGGTATGTACCTTTTATGCTGATTTTTGCTGGGGGTTTTAATCATAAAGGGATGCTGAATTTTGCCAAATTCTTTTTCTGTGTCTATTTAGATAATCATAAGAATTTTCTTTTTAATTCTGTTTATGTAATGTATCACATTTATTGACTTATGTGTGTTAAACCATCCCTGCATCCTTGGCATGAAACCCACTTGATCATGGTGGATTTTCTTTCTGATGTGCTGTTGGATTCAGTTAGCTACTATTCTGTTGAGGATTTTTGCATCTATGTTCATCAGGGATACTGGTCTGTAGTTTTCTTTTTTGTTATGTTGTTTCCTCATTTTGGTATTAGGATGACATTGGTTTCATAGAATGATTTAGGGAGGATTCCCTTTTTCTCTATCTTTTTGAATAGTTTCACCAGAATTAGTACCAATTGTTTTTTGAATGTCTCATAGAATTCATCTGTAAATCCATGTGGTTCTGGAGTTTTGGGGCAATATTTTTATTACTATTTCAATCTTGCTACTTGTTATTGGTCTCTTTGGAATTTCTATTTCTTCCTGATTTAATCTAGGAGGGTTTTATACCTCCAGGAATTTATCCATCTTCCCTGGATTTTTTAGTTTGTCATGTAAAGGTGCTCATAGTAGATTTGAATGATCTTTTGTATTTCTGTGGTATTGTTTTGTTTCTAATTGAGCTTCTTTGGATCTTATTTCTTCTTTTCTTAGTCTTGCTAATAGTCTATCAAATTTGTTTATCTTTTCAAAGAAGCAGCTTTTTGTTTCATTTATATTTCATATTTTTGTTTCAATTTCATTTAATTCTGCTATGAAATTTGTTATTTATTTTCTTCTGCAGTCTTTGGGTTTGGTTTGTTCTTGTTTCTCTAGTTCCTTGACGTATGACCTTAGATTGTCTATTTGTGCTCTTTCAGACTTTTTGATATAGGAATTTAATGATATGAACTTTCCTCTTAGTAGTGCTTTTTCTGTACCCCAGGGGTTTTGATAAGATGTTTCACTGCTGTTCCATTCAAAGTATTTTTAAATTTCTGTCTTGATTTCATTGTTGACCCTAAGATCATTCAGGAGAATATTCTTGATTTTACATGTATTTGTATGGTTTTGAGGGCTCCTTTTGAAGTTAATTTTCAGTTTTGTTTCACAGAGGCCTGAGAGAATGCACAATAATTTAGATTTCTTTAAAGTTATTGAGACTTGTTTTATGACCTATCATATGGTCTATCTTGGAGAATGTTCCATGTGTGATGGAAAGAATGTGTATTCTGCAGTTGTTGAGTAGAATGTTCTGTAATTATCTGTTAAGTACATTTGTTCTAGGGAATAAAGTCCATTGTTTCTTTGTTGACTTTCTTTTTTGATGACCTATCTAATGCTGTCAGTGGTGTATTGAAGTCCCCCACTATTATTTTGTTGCCATCTATCTCATTTCTTAGGTCCAGTAGTAATTGTTTTATGAATCTGGAAGTGCCAGCATTAGTTTCATATATATTTAGGATAGTGATATTTTCCTCTTGGACTAATTTTTTTTTTAATCATTGTATAATGTCCCTCTTTGTCTTAATTTACTGTTGCTGCTTCAAAGTCTGTTTGCTGATATAAGAATAACTATTCCTGTTTGCTTTTGGTTTCTGTTTGTATGGAGTATCTTTTTCTACCCCTTTACCTTAAATTTATGTGAGTCTCTTGGAGAAGCAAATATTTGGTTGGTGAATTTTTATCCATTCTACCATTATGCATCTTTTAAGTGGAGCATTTAGGCCATTTACATTCAACAATAGTATTGAGATATAAAGTACTGTTCTATTAATTATGCTAGTTGTTGCCTTAATACCTTCTTTTGTTATGTTAGTGTTTAATAGGCCTTGTGAGATTTATGCTTTAATTTGGTGTATTTTGAGGTTTTGTTTCAAAAATTAGAGCTCCTTTTAATAATTCTTGTAGTGCTGGCTTGGCAGTGGCAAATTCTCTCAGCATGTGTTTGCCTGAAAAACACTTTATCTCCTCTTCATTTATGAAGCTTAGTTTTGCTGGATATACAATTATTGGCTGAAAATTATTTTCTTTTGTCTAAAGATGGGACCTCAATTCCTTCTGGCCTATACAGTTTCTGCTGAGAAACCTGCTGTTAATCTGATAGGTTTGTCTTTATAGGTTACGCCGATGCTTTGGTCTCACAGCTGGTAAGATTATTTTATCTTGACTTTGGGTAATCTGATAACAATATGCCTACGTGATAATCATTTTGCAATGAATTTCCCTGGTGTTCTTTTTGCTTTTTGAGTTTGAATGTATAGATGTCTAGCAAGGCCAAGGAAGTTTTCTTCAATTATTCCCTCAAATAAGTTTTCCAAACTTTTAAGTCTCTCTTCTTACTCAGGAACACCAATTATTCTTAGGTTTGACCACTTAATAAAATTCAGTTTTCTTGGAGGCTTTGTTTATTTATTTATTTATTTATTTATTTTTGTCTTTGTCTGATTGGGTTAATTCAAAAGCCTTGTCTTTGGGTTCTGAAGTTTTCTTCTCATTGTTCTAGTCTATTGTTGAAACTTTCCAGTGCATTTTGTATTTATCTAATTGTGTCTTTCATTTCCGGAACATGTGGCAGTTTTTCTTTATGATATCTATTTCTCTGAAGAATTTTTAAATTCATATCCTGTATTTAAAAAAAAAAATCTTTAAGCTGTTTTCACTATTTTCTGGTATCCCCCTGAGTAGCTTAATAATCAACTTTCTGAATTATTTATCTGGCAATTCTGAGTTTCATCTTGGTTTGGGTCCATTGCTGGGGAGCTATTGTAATCTTTTGGGGATGTTATAGAACCCTGTTATGTCATTTTAATAACATTACTTCCTTCTCATTTGGGTAGACTGTTTGAGTGGAAAGATCCGGAACTCAAGTCCTGCTCTTCAGATTCTTTCATCCCTTAGGGTGATCCATTAATGTGGTGCCCTCCCCCTTCCCCTAGAGTGAGGGCTTCCTGAGAGTCATACTGCAGTGATTGTTATTGCTCTTCTGGGTCTAGCCACCCAGCAGAGCTACTAGGCTCTGGGCCAGTACTGGGGAATGTCTGCAAAAAGTCCTGTGATGTGGTTCTTCTTCAGGTCTCCCAGCAATGGATACCAGCACTTATCTGCTCTGGTGGAGGTAGCAGGTGAGTTAAGTGCACTCTTTGAGAGTCTTTGGTTGTAGATATGTTAGTGTGCTGGCTTTCTCAAACGCTTGTTATGCTAGCAGTGAAGTTGCCTTATGGATAGATTCAGGGCTTCTGTTTAATCAAGATGTTTTAGGCCGTGGAATTCGCTGTTGTTTTCTGCTTCCTGGGAGCAGAGTTATTCTGTCATGAGTTGCTGCAGTGGCCTCAGTTGGTTGGCCTCCAGCGAGAAGGTGGTGTATTCTAGAGAGTACCAGCTGTGGTACTAGCAGGGGCATCTGAACTTGCCCTAAATTGGCCAGGGTAACTTTTCTGATTTTTCAGGCAATGGTGGGGTCATAAAGCTCCCAAGAGTTTCTGTCTTTTGTGTTTTGCTGCCAGGCTGGGTAGAGAAACAGCATCAGGTGGGGACAGGGTTAAGTGGGTGTGGGCTCAAACTCTTTTGGGCAGGGCTTACTGCAACCGTGGTGGGAGATGAGGGTATATGGTTCTCAAGCCAATGGCTTTATGTTCCATATGGAATTATAGCTGCCTCTGCTGTGTCTTATAGTTCGCCATGGAAGTGGGGGATAGACAGTAGCAAGAGGCCTCACCCTCCTCCCATGCATTTGGCAAGGTCAGTCCTGCTCCCACAGTGCCCTACTCAGACCTTGTGCCAGGCCGTGAGCTTCCCACTGAGAAAACAAGCACAGCTTTCAGGCCTTGCCCCTACCCTCTGTCCATACTGTCAGTAGTGGTTCCCATGCTTGTTAACTGCAGCAGTTCTCATTTGCCCCTCCAATTCTGCTCAAGAAAACATACGCCCAGTTGAAATTGTTACAAATTTAAGTTGGAAGATTCCTTCACCCTACGAGCCCTCCCTAATCCTGCTGGCTGCCTTCCCCAAGGGCCACTATGAGATATAGTCAGGGATGGCTTCCCTGGGCTTTAGCTGGAGACTGTGAGTGCTTACACGGCTCTTCCCACAGCTGTTTCTACTTTTATATTTTGTGCAGCTCCCTAAATCCATTTTACCTCTAGGTAAGGTTAAATCCTTCTCTTGTGATCTGGATTTTCAGATTCTCTACTGGGGATGTGTTTTTGGAGGTAGGTTTTCCTCCTCTTATGCCTTGAGAACTCATAGTTTTTCACCTGTCTCACAGAATTTGCAGTGGCATGCCACTTCTTTTAAAGAATCCCTGAATTCTTTCAGTTTTCCTGGTTATGTTCTTGTGGTAGTTCTTGGAGCAAGCATTCATGTGAGCCTCCACACACTGTTCTATCCATCAAAGTGGGAGCTGCATGTTAGCCCTATCTTCTAAGTGCCATATTTCTCCTAATTCTGATTTCATATTTTTTATACTGATACCTGTGTATCTCAAATTTGATTAGTCTTTTTTTTTTTTTTTTTTTGAGACGGAGTCTCGCTATGTCACCCAGGGTGGAGTGCAGTGGCCGGATCTCAGCTCACTGCAAGCTCCGCCTCCCGGGTTTTTACGCCATTCTCCTGCCTCAGCCTCCCAAGTAGCCGGGACTACAGGCGCCCACCACCTCGCCCGGCTAGTTTTTTTTTTTTGTATTTTTTAGTAGAGACGGGGTTTCACCGTGTTAGCCAGGATGGTCTCGAACTCCTGACCTCGTGATCTGCCCGTCTCGGCCTCCCAAAGTGCTGGGATTACAGGCTTGAGCCACCGCGCCTGGCCAAATTTGATTAGTCTTTCTAGGAGTTTAACAATTGTGTTAATATTTGATATAAAATACATAAATAATTGTGCTTTATTTTTCTCTATTTTGGGCTTTTAATTTTCTCTCTTTTATTTTATGATTTATTGGTTCTAGTTTTTTAGTTCTATAAATCATTATTCTTTCTGCATCATTGTGAAATGCAATAAATTCCTTCACTTTGCTTCTGTAAATATATGTCACGAAGCATTGAAATGCATTTTCATTATGTGTTTTCAAAATATTTAATACATCTCTATAACTTATTTTTTATCCATCAATTAAATAAAGGCATATTACTTAATTTCCAAACTTCTTAGAATTTTCTAGTTGTGTTTCTGTTATTCATTTCTTGTTTAATTCTCCTGTAGTTAGATTGCATATTTAGTGTGGTTTTAAAACTTTGGTATTAATTGAGCCAAATATTGGTATTTTTTTCATAGTCACATGAAAAGAATGTACAATCTACAGTTATTATGTACTATTTTCTGTATATCTTTTTTAAATGTGTCATTCAAATTTTCTACATTCTAAATAATATTTTTCTAATCTTGTTACTGAGAGAAGTTTTTTTAAAATTTCAACTGTATTTTTCATTAATGTTATTTATTCCCTTTTTTCCAGTTTTTACCTTATGTTAAAACTATGTTGTTGGTTGCATGTAAATGTATGATTGCTTTGTCTTAGTTTTAAATTGACTCTTTCTTTTATAATTATGTTTTTTCCTTATCTTCTGTATTATTTATTGTCCCAGAGTTTATGCTTTTCCATTTTAGTATAGATATATCAACTTCCTTTTGTATGGTCTTTGTCTAGTATGTCTTTCTCCACAATTCCACTGTCAAATTTTGTGTCCTTTTATTGAAGATATCTCTTGCATACAGCATATATTTGTTTTCTTTTTAAAATCTGGTTTTACAGTCTTTAACTTGTAATTAAAAATTTTATTATTTAAATTCAATGTAAAAATGTATTGTATTTAATCTACCATTTTTTCCATTTATTTCAAACTTTGTTTCATCAGTCCTTTGATTTCTGACTTCTATTTTAGGTAAACAGTCAACTCTAAGACACTCTTGTTCATTTTTAGGGTTAATACTTTTTTTGTTGCTTTGACTTTAAAAAAATATTTTCTGTGTTTTTGGTTTTCCCTCATTTTAACATGATGACTTTCTGATGTGGTATCTTTACTAGGGCTTAAATAACTGAGAATAGTTGTGTCATTCGCTAAAATAGGAAAGATTTGGATACTTACGGAGGAAATCAAAGGTTAATTTGAGACATGATGATACTGAATTTCCTATATATTTGAGCTCAAAAATCGTGTAAGCGCTGGTCATATAAATCTAAAATGCACTAGGGTGGAAATGGTGATAGATACAACTACCTAATGATAGAGTAGATCTAGAAAAGAGGAGCACAAAGACCTGTACAATGGTGACCTTAAAGTTCAGGAAAAGGATGTGAGCGAGAGAACAAAAGAATGAAAGGCCCACCACCTAACCCTATAGAAAACCAGTAGTGTTATATCCTATGTATCAAGTAAAGAAAATGGTTGAAGATATAGTGAAAACCTATGTAAGTTGTATTTAAATGTGAGAATTGACCTCTGACATGGTAGAGGACATTAGTGGCCTAGATACGAGTGGTTTTGATATAATGTATGAAAAAAAATCTAAATGATGAAATAGTAGGAGGTACTGAAGTGGAGGCAGATAGCGTAGACAATTGTTTCTAAAGATTTGATGAAGGTAGGGAGCTCTGGATGGGATATATTTGTTGATGTATATGTATGATGTCAAGGGAGTGTGTATATATATGTATATATGTATGTATGTACGTGTCTCTGTGTGTGTGTGTAAAGAGAAAGATTGGGGGGAAGAGTCTCACTCTTTCCCCTAGGCTGGAGTGCTCAAGCGATCCTCCCACCTCAGCCTCCTGAATAGCTGGGACTACAGGTGCACACCACCACACCTGGCTCATTTTTAAATTTTTGAAGAGGCAGGGTTTTACTATGTCACCAAAGATGGTCTGGAACTCCTGGGCTCAAGCAATCCTCCTGTGTTTGGCCTCCCAGTATGTTGGGATTATAGGTGTGAGCCACCATACTTAATTCATTAAGAGACAGTATTTACATCAATAAATCCGTGTGGATATCACTGTATATAATTTCATGTTGATATGATCTAAGAGACAAGGGAGAGGGGTTGGAATGCAGTTGTTGTTATTTTATTAGAAGTTGTTATGGGCAAAACTGTGTCCCCTTAAAAAATATGTTGAAGTCTTAAGTCATAGGTATCTCTGGTGCCTTTGAATGTGACTTTACTTGGAAATAAAGTCTCTGAAGATGTATTCAAGTTAAAATGGGATCATTAGGGTGAGTCCTAATTCAATAAAACTGGCATCCTTAGAAGGATTTTTGGACAGAGAGATAAACATGCAGAAAGAATATTATATAACAGAGTCAGAAATTGAAGAGCTGCACCTGGTTATTAGGCTGTTTTGTATCACTATAAAGAAATATCTGAGGCTGGATAATTTATAAAGAAAAGAGGTTTAATTGATTCACAGCTATGCAGGCTGTACAGGAAGTATGCTGCTGGCATCTGCTTAGCTTCTGGTGAGGCTTCAGGGAGCTCTTACTCATGGCTGAAGGTAAAGCAGGAACAGGCACATCACATGGTGATAGTGGAAGTGAGAGACTGGAGGAAGGGGGTCCCAGGCTTTTCAACAACCAGATCTTGTGTGAACTAAATGAGTGAGTTATCACTTACCATGCAGGGGATGGTGCTAAACCATTCATGAGGGATGCACCTCCATGATCTAATCACCTCCCACCAGGCCCCAGCTCCAATATTGAAAATCATATTTCAACATGAAATTTAGAGGGGACAAACCTCCAAACTATATTAGCTGCAAGCCAAAGGATGCCAAGGACTGACAGCCTCCACCACAAGCTAGAAAGGGAAGGAAGGGTTGTTCCTTACAAGTTTCAGAGGAAGCATGGCACCACTGACATGATGCTTTCAATCTTTTAGTTTCCAGAACTGTGAGATAATAAATTTGTGTAGTTTTAAGCCTCCCAGTTTTTGGTTGCTTAAACTTTATTAGGACACCACTAGGTAAATAATACAGAAGTCAAAACCACTCCTCATTAGAAAAAGGAGAGTTAAGTTACATGGGTCCTGATTGGTTAGCAGAGCTGGTGGTATCAAAATAGCTCTTGTAATACTTTTGATCCCTCAGTAAATTAAGAAGCAACCTAAAACAGCAAATAAGTAAAAGAAAAGTAGTTTGAAACTTTGAATAGAGAAGACAAGGTGAGATATAAGTCAACTTAGAAAGTATGTAATTAAATGGGAAATTAAGTGGGAAATAAAATAAGATCAATAACAGTGTTGAGAGACCAGATGTAACTTGTGGTAAACTATTTAAGGTGGAACATATGTGCTTCGTCTCATATTTTACTTTTTAGGCATGCTTAGCTACTTTGAATCAGGGATAAAAGTCTGTCAGGGGAGAACAAGGAGAGTTGGTCTAAGTCACTTTGTATATTCAAGGATGTGATAATAGTCACAGACCCATCTGGTCAGAATAGAAGAACAATTTAAAATGTAAATATGGTGGAGTCAATTGGTAGGTGGCCTCAGTTGGGATTCAAAATTGTTAGAGAGGTTATTTAGAATATATGAGCAGGAAGTGTGAGAAATTTGGTCGAAGGTGGATGCCTGAAATTAATATTAAGAGGCTCTGCATTAGTTAATATTAAACTAAGCTTCGCAAATGTTTTCTATTCAGGGCACAGATACAAAATGAAAACATGTACATGGGCAAGCTGAGGTAAACAGAATTCCTCTCATTCAGAGCCAGCAAGGCACCAGACTCAGACCCTCATAGTCCCCACATAGCTGCCCTTGTGACTGATGTGATCATCTGGAATACACCTGTATTTTAGTAACGGCACAAATGCGTACCACAGCAAGATGATGAGAGGCTCTGGCCTAACCTAAGACCATAGATGACTATGGGGGCTAAAGTGAAGGAGGTGTAAATTCCGTTGGCATGAGGTAAAGCAATTCAGAGGTTAGAGCTCTGGATGGATCCTCTAAATGGATGTTGAAATATGAGGATTGATGCTTTAAATAGTGATGGCAATGAAGATGGTGAAGGTGTTAAAATCTTCAACTAAAGAGGCAAGTAATCTTGGGTTTGATAGTCTGGAAAGTACTGAGACAGATAGGGAAAACTGGATGGGATCCCTCCCCATTTTTCCTTGTGTGTGCTTGACTGTGCTAGCTGTGTTCAGCCTTGCAGCCTGACAATGACGAACACTTTCTTTCACAAAGTGAACCAACACAGAACGGAAGGGAACAGAGCACTCTGACCACAGACACCCTGGTTAACAAGTGCAGGCACTTTCCAAAAAACCCTCCCCAAATGTGCACGCCCAGTAATGTCCTATCCTGACCTTTGCTTCATTTTAATAGTAAAAAAATCACACTCCTAGGTGGAGATTTAAGATGCTAATGAGATAGGCATCACATGAAGAAGCCTAAGGCGAAACTGCACAGATGAAATTGACAGACCACCCCAAATATGCAATGATGTCCACCAGAGGATGTCCAAAGAAAATAAAACCTCAGAATAATGACTAACTTGCTTTCTGAAGCCAGCTTCAGGTATCTTCCTTTTGCTGTTTCCCTTTCTGCTGGAGCTGAAAGTCCCAATAAACTGCCTTGCTCAAACCCATCTCAGACTCTTAGTTTATTTCTATTTACTGAGAGTCAACAACCCACCAGTCAGTAACTGTCCAAGTGGTATAGCTAACAGCATTTGCTTTAAAGGAGCTCAGGATTTTAGAGATGTGACAGGAACTAGAGTCTGGAATTTCCAAGTAGCAGCAAGAAGCAAACCTACTTGAACTATACTCCTTACGTTGTTGATTGGTATGGGAGAGAAAAATAACAGCTACCACTAAATGGTGACTACTTAAGTTAAAATCAGGAGACTTTGAAAAGTTTTATTTAGACTCCAAAAAAAATTATTATTTAAAAAATAAGCAAACATTGAAGTTATAGAGTATTTTGCTCAACAAATAGAACGCATTTTCATAAAGAATAACATGAGGCTTTTGTTATTGGTGACAATTGATATTTATTAAGATGTAAGGCATGATGAACTGCTAGAGACATCTGATTATTCTAATTAAAGCTACCTTCTTGGGACTAGTGTTTTGGGCAGTTTTTGGTGATGGGTTGGGTATAATTGAGGCTGTGGTTTATTTTACCTGTGTGTAGGCTTACCATATTTAGCCAACAAAAATATAAAATATTCAATTAAATTTGAGTTACATATAAACAACAAAAAAATTTTTATATAAGGAGAGCTCAAATATTTCATGGGATCTACTTAAAATATTTTTGTTACAATAAATTCAAAGTTAACTATGTTAACTATATTTTATCAGGCAAACTCATCTATATAGCACATCAATATGCATACCTTTTCTATGCTATGGGTGGAAAAGTGATTTTAGAAACTAAAAGAATGTTAACTTGTGAGCTATTTTCTGTATGAACCTAGGAAAAGTCAAATAAACAATTATTTCAAAAGTGACTGCTAACCATATCTAGAGATCCAGGCTTCAAAGAAAATAATGGTTTCTGAATGGTTACATTGTCTTTTGATTTGCTGAATTATTTGCTGTCTTTATTTCGCCTTCACTTTTGAAAGACAATTTTGATGAATATAAAATTCTAGGTTGCATTTTTTTTTCTTTCCTTCAACAATATTTATTTCACTTTACTTTCTTCATCCTTGCATGGTTTTTGATGAGAAAACTCGTGCAATTTTTATTGCTTGTTACTCTTTGGATAAGATGTTTTCTCTAGCTCCTTCCACCCCATGCATGCTTCTTTAGGATTCTGTTTGCATTTGGTTTCGTGCAATCTGAGTGTGGTATGCCTTCATGTAGATTTTTTTGGTATTCATTCTCCTTGGTGTGCTTCCTGGATCTGTATGTAGTTAACTATCTGTTATTAATTTTGAAAAATTCTTGACTATTTTTCCAATTTTTTTTTTCTGTTCCATTCTCTTTCTTCTTCTGATATTTCAATTGCATGTATTTATATCTTTTGAAATTGTTCCACAGCGATTGGATTTTCTGTTTTCATGTTGCTTTGCATTTTTCATTACTTTTTATCCTTGCATTTCAGTATTGGAAATTTCTATTGGCATGTCTTTAGCTCACTGATTCATGTTCAGCCATACCCAAGCTATGAATGAGCATCTCAAAAACATTCACTTTGCTTATTTGTGTTTTTTTCCTGGCATTTTCTTTTGATTAATTCTTAGAGTTTTAATCTTTTTGTTTACATTATACATCTGCTTTTACATACATCTACTTTTTTGAGTAAATATCTTGATAAATCATAGTTATTTCAACTTCTTTTCTTATATTTCTATAATAACATCTGTGTCATTTTTTTAGTCTGGTTTTGTTGTTTGTTTTATCTTCACAATATGCTTTGTCTTGCCTTTAGCTTTCCTTGTTTTTGTTTGTTTGCCAAAAGCTGGAGAGGATATACTAGGTAGTAGCGACTAAGGAAAAAGCCTGTAATCTGAGGATAATTGAAGTCATCTGAGCTTAATTGATGTTAATAGGTTAATTGCTAGGAGGTGAGTTTTGTGTGATGATTGCTGCAACTATAGGTCTAGTTTCCTTCTTGTTGCTTCTTCTGTTGTCTTTGTCTAAGAACTCTTCCTAAAAAGTCTCCTTTAGCTGGAATCCACTGTCAATATACTAGATCCCTACTGATGTGATACTAAGATGTGAGGGAGGAAAGGCTTTTATAATCTTATAATTAAATCAAGTTATTTTAATGTTTTTGCTCCTGGGCTGTGATGAGCCCTTCACAGATGTTTCTAATGTTCTCCTACCCACCCCTCATTTACAAGAGACAAGAGGCTCTAGAGTAACTAGCTATCTGGATAAATGCCCTTCCCTCCAGGTGTGATAAGGCTCTCTGAAAGTCTTATCACCTGGAGAGTAAATCTTTGTTAAAAAGAAGCCTCTAGAGGCATTTCAAAATGGCTCCTTTTCCTCTCACCTTGCTAGAGCCTTGCTAGAATTGTTTTTGGCCCTTTACTGTGAGAACTTTGTGGGATTCTTGGAGGTAAAACCCACAAAAGTGTGGAGGCCCCCTTGAAACTGTGAGTCACGGAGTTTCATGTCTCCTACTCACCCTCCGGTATTTCAAGTATTCCTACCAATTAATGGCTCTGGTGGCTTTTGCTCCAGGTAAATAACACCTCCACTGATTCCTTGCATGCTCCGGCCTCTTGCAGTGACAGTTTGCCCTCAGAATTCAATTCTCTGGTGAGTTCAAGAAAAGTTGTTTATTTCCGTTATGTCTAGCTTTGTGGTTGTAAAGGTGGGAATGATGAATATAAAGTTCTTTATATGTCAAATCTGAAATTACCTTTCGAAACAGCATAAGATTATTGCCCAGTCATTCTGTCAGATGTGGGGTCTTTGCCTAATGGAAATTTCTTGGAAATAGTAGAACTAGGCAAATGCTTTCAAATATATTACTCATTGTTCTTATATGTACATTGGACAATAGAAATGCCAAATACATCAACGGATTAATGGGGGATTTTTCTGGGAGACTGAATTTCTAGGTGATTTCATAGGTTTTTTTAAAAATGCTATGTTTTATATATTATATACAATAACTTTTCACAATAGGAAATGCTATGTTTTATAAAACAGGAATAAACTTTATAGAATAAGTTTTGCCTTGGCAAGTAGAGAATTCTGAGACGAATGGGAAAGTAGGAAATTTTTAGGTTCTCAATAACACTTTTTAGAATGTGAATGATGAGGTTACAGTACTGCAATTTTAAACAATAATATAGTGTAAATATAATAAGTTGAAAGTGTAGAGAAGGAAAAAAATGAACTTTTCTAGGTTCTTTGGGCTGTGAATTGACAGAAAACAGATTAACAGTAGAAAAACCATTTCAGTTACATACATATGCACAAATACATGAGATTCAAGAAGGAACAGATGGTTAGAGCTTATATAGCATCTTGAGCTACAGAAAGGAAGAGGGGCTTGGGGTTTCTAGGGGGCCAGTGGAGACAAATTATGAGCATATTAGGGGAGCAAATGTATGGAAGTAATTTGTTGCTTTGCTATGAAGATAAAATCTCTCAAGTGATAAATGTTATCTCTAAGCAACTCTCTTGTAGATATTTTTACTAGGAAAAACCTTTCCTTTATTGGTGGAAGTTTCATTTACAAAATGGAAGCTTTTCAGAGCCACCTCTGTGTCTGCAGTTTCTTAATCAGCTTGAAGTAATCAGTATGTCAAAGAGAAATATTTTGGGGTGGCCTATTCTGGTCTCCTACAGTCATATTTAAGGGTAGTATCCCCTGAGCCCCAACAAAAGTTTGTCTTAGGACCAATTCCTTCCAGTGGTGTGTGTGCATGTGTGTGTGTGTGTGTGTTATAGGCATCTGGATGCACATTGTATTTGACTGTTTTTAGAAGTAGCACCTTGTGATGTGGATTCAGTTATGTGAACTGAAAAAAAAGATGTAGTGGTAGGTTTTACAAAAGCTGTGTGACCATGTTCCCTCAAAACAGCTGGATATGGTAGAAAAAACATGAGTTTTTATTTAGAGTGACCCAGGTTTATGTCCCAATTGTCACTTGTTAACTGTCTAATTTTAAAAGTCACCTCTCCTTATTCTTCCCCCTTAATTGGGATAGTGATGATAATTTCTTCCTTTCTTCATACTTCCATATGTCACTTCTTTCCAATCATTTGTCCTTGGTGTTGCTCCAAATATATTATTAAAATAAAGTCCAAATATATTATGAAAATAAAGCCTTAATGATTCAAAATCTTCAAATTCATCTGTTAAATTTACAGAGTATTTTGTAGTTTAGCTATTTATTGTACCTGTGCAGTTTTTTCAATTGCTCCTTCATCTTAAAATTCCCAAAATAGCCACCTGAGCAAGTGCCTTTTGTAGCCAGAACTTTCTCTCTAAGCTTGCCCTGAAATTTATCCATCAGTGTTCTACTATCCTGTCAGATCTATCCATGCAACATCTTTAAGAATCACTTCTAGATCATTGTTTTTTTCTATCCTTGTTGTTATTTGTTAGATCAAGACAGTATGCCTTGAAACACTGTCTACAACATTGACTAGGTTGAGACCCTAGAATTTAGAAATTATGACACATACAAAGTCATATTTGTGTCACTCGTGTTTGGTCAACTGATTTGTCCATAGTAAATCCTGAAGATACAGTTTTTCTTGGGTAAATTTTGCATCGGTTTAATCATTGCCCTTAAAGTAGGATAAATTGTTCTCAAATTAAATCTCATTCCACAGCTGACCTCCGTAAACTCACTGGGGACTACTTGCTTCACCACTGATGAGGCAGGAAAAAAAGAACTTATTAAATGCATTTGGTCAAATTAGTTAAAGTTGTTTTGGCCCAACCAGTCTATAGTTTTTGTTCTCCAATATGTGGCTCAGCCTGACCTGTGTCCAGGGATTTTTAAACGGAAATTCTCAAAATAATAGTAAGCTATTATTCCAACTGCTCAGGGAATCGAAAATATTGATGTTACACTAAGCAATTATGTATGTCATGGAAAGGTCTTTTATTAGAACATGACTGGCACTTTGATTACCTGAGCTTTCTCAACTGGCTTGAGCTTTAAAATATTAGTTCATTATGTTTTCTGTGTTTACTTGGCATTTTTTCTGACATTAATAACAACTTATAATATTCACGTAAGTATGTTAAATCTTGCTTTAATATATAATATAGTGTAGCACATTCAGCAGGGGCCAATAATCCTTTGACTGAAGCTAGAATTCAGAAGCATCAGTATTGTATCTCCTCTTACCTTTCCCAGATCAGAAATAAATTTATATGTACATTTATATAAATGTGAATGCTCATATTTCCCCCTGCTGCATTCACTTGTGTCAATTATATTTTTACCATGAAGATAGACAACTAAATGAATCTATTTCCTTGAATGACTCAAATATAGACATTTTGTTAAAAGACAGACATATGTATTTTCTTGATATCCAGACCAGATCTCACCTCAAATTACACAAAGCCCATTCATTTAGTTTTCCTATCTTTTCTTTTACCTCTAAGACCTGTAGTATATATATGAATGACATGAGTATTCCTTTCCAAGTCTTTCTGAGCAATTGACTATGAATGACATAAACCAATAATTTGAGTTCTTTGTTTAGTATTAATATTTGCTTCTTCAAGCTTTTTCTATAATTACATCCAGAGAATATGTACTTTATTTTTTTCAAGAAGACTTAAAAATGGTTAATACCATGTCTCAGCCTCATGGTTAATACCATGTCTCAGCCTCATAGAGAATTTCAGGAAAAATAATTCACATTATAGCGTATTAAATATGTGGCTTCTTCTCTAAAATAAGGGTTAAAAACTGTGTATTGTGGAAATAGCCTTTTGATGGGATATGAACTGGGTATACAGATATGATGAGGGAAAAGGAAAGGTAGAACCATCATATATTTAGTGACAAAATTGGGCTATGGAAGAGGCAAAACTAATCCCAGCCTGTAAGATGTCATCTACACTCAAAATTATTTTGTAATATCAATTTTCCATGGCTTAAAATATATTCCCCATTTTAAACTACTTAAGGATTCCCTTTTTAAAATAATTATTAGATATCAACAATAATCTATAATATAGTTTGAAAAAGAACACTTAGAAAAGAATGTTGATACTTGTTAACATGATGATAAAATATTAATACTCATTAATATTTGTACTTATCAGGAACATTCCAATAGATTATATACTTTAAGCATTATGTCCTCTTTCAGTATATTCACATAATTTGTGTTATTTTAAAACTATTAAGAATAGAAAAATGATCCCTTGAAGTGTGTGGATTAAAAGGGCTTGAAAGACTCAGACCTAGAATATTCTGGTTAAATTCTTGGACTCCAAAGCTAATACAAGCTATTATAAGGGTCCAAACAGAAGGTAAATCTGCTTTAAAAAGTGATCTTATAAACATCTGACTTCTCACCTGAAATCTTGAATACTAAAATCACTAGAAACCTATCTGCATGCCAATGAGAGAAAGGGTAAAAAAATCTATACCCACCAACATATCATTGATATCTCAAAGTAAATAAAATAAATTTTAAGGAATGTAAGAATTTAGATAAATTATTTAAAATGTGAGAAGGACATTTTTATTATGAGTATTAGTTCCCTGAAATTTCAAGTATTTTAGAAGGTAAAAGTCGTAACATGAAAGTATTCACCAGGTAAATGAATCATGTACAAACTTAATCACGTCATTTTTCAAATAATTTGTAATTTTGTGAGTTGAATAACTATGTTTATAAAACATAAGTATTGCAAATTTTAATTTGTGTTTATATTTTTATATTTAATTTATACATATTTATAATAACCTGATTCTTCATTTATATTTAGAGAAGGTAAACGGCAGCTTGTTATCACTGATTTCTTTAAATAGAAGCAAGTCAACTGTAGTTGGGAACATTGAAAATTTTAAATGTATGACATATTTAAAACATATATATATCAGGAGTATAGTACCAATGACAAACATAGAGGAGAAAATATTACTAATACGTAGAAATGTTTTCTCTATGCAGCGTTTTCCCCTCTCCTGCCTAGAGGTAATGGTATACCTGAAGGTAGTTTCTATCATCACATATTTGGAAACTTTATGTAAATGGTAAGATGATATACACCTAAGTGTCTAAAATTTATGGTATTACAACTGAGAAGGCAATTACATGTTTCAGGGTATTAACATCTTTTTTACTAAACATTGTCAAATCATTTTTGTGGCCTCTTTTTTCTTAGTGGTTTATGTGAGTATTTTTAAAGACTTGCCATTAATGCTTTCAGTGTATATTTGGAAAGATCTACCTCTTAATGTACAAAGTACCATTTTTATTTGAAGAAAACGTTTAACATCAATATAGTTAAATTTGTTCAAATTATATGCCTGGAAAGTGTACTGGACTATACAATTTTTAAAATCTTCCTTGCTTTTCAGTACTTTGATACTGTTCTATTGTCTTCTGGCTTTCCTTGCTACTGTTGCAAAGTTTACTTTCAGCTGTAATAGTTTCTTTGTAAGCAGTCTTTTCTTTGTTTACATTTAATATTTTCCATTTTTGTTTTTTGAGATGGCATCCCCTTCTGTCACCCAGGCTGGAGTGCAATGGAGCGATTATGACTCAGTGCAGCTTTGAACTCCTGGGCTCAAGTGATCCTCCAGCCTCAGCCTCCAGAGAAGCTGGAACTACAGGTGAGTGACACCAAGCCTAGCTAATTTTGTGATTTTTCATAGAGATGGGGATCTCCCTATGTTGCCTAGGCTGGTCTCGAACTCCTGGTTTCAAATAATCCCCTTGCCTTGGTCTCCAAAAGTGCTGGGATTATAGGCGTGAGGCACCTCACCAGACCCTCTTTATATTTTTTTATTGTCTGCCTTTATAATGCTTAAGCATGGGCTTTTTATTTATACCAGAGGTCTACCAAGCCAGAGTAGCTTCAGGTTAACTGGGGGTGGCGGTAGCTTGTGGTTTCCGAACCATTTAAGTGGTATATATATAACTTCAAATGAATGTGAGGGAAGACCTGTGGTAAGCAAATCTGAGAAGCTGCATCTTACCATTTAAAAGAAAGGTACATAATCTGAGTTCCTCATTTGCCTTTGTTTGTTTAGGGCTAATTTATTTTAGTACATCCTTTCAGTGATGGTAAATATATTTGTGGTTCTTAGCTTAATGTTCCACTTTTCTCTCCATCTTTTGTTATTGATTCTTTCACTTCTTTGACTGTTGTGGCTGCTGCCAATTCTGTATAGGAGAGAAATTTGTAAATTTGCCCATCACTCCAGTGTAACATGATAATTTTATCCTTCCTTATCAATTTAAGTATTGTCTTACTTTTCTAAGTATTGTCCCTTACTTTTCTTGAACCAAAATTATGGTGTTAGTATGTTGTATTTTACTAGGTACTTCTATGAGTTTCATGTAAGATTGTTCACATAATTGCATTTTGTTTGGACATATAATTTTTGTATTTATATCCACACAATTAAAATTTTATTGTAATAATTGTAGAGTAACATGAGTTATAAGAAATAATACAAACAGATCTTGAAAAACCTTACCCAGTTTTCACCAATGATAATAATTTTAAAAACTATGATTCAGTATCACAATATGGATGTTGATATTAATACAAACCAACATTAAGGTTTCAATATCCCCTGATTTACTTGTGCTCATGTGTACAGTATTAGTGTGTGTTTAATTCTACACAATTGTGTCACTTGTATAGATTTATATATACATTATCATATTCAAGATATGGAACAGTTTCATCATCACACTGATCCCTCTTTTTGTCCTTTTATAACCACACCTGACTCTCCCAATTATTTTCCCTTTCTCCCCTTCTCTCATCTTTAACCCCTATATACCACTTTTCTGTCCTTCATTTCTAAATGTAGCTTGCCTTTCTATCCTCTTCACCTGGTCTTCTATATAGAAAGGTGTATGTGTCTAAGAAGTCCAGTTCATCAATTATTTCTCTTATAAACTGTTTTTGGTATCAATTCTTAGAGTTTTATTTATTTCTAGATCCAGAGCAACTCCTCCTATATTTTTGTTTCACATTTGATCTAAGAGTTAATTTTTTAATAAAGCATGAAATTTCTATTAAAGAAATTTTCAATTTTTTTTTTTTTTTGGCCTACGCATGTCCAGTTGCTCTAGTACCGTTTGTAAAGACTACACATTTCTTTCAAATTTCTTTTGCAACTTTATTTAAAAAGTCACTTGAATGTGCTCGCGTGTGTCTATTTGAGTTTTCTATTCTTTTGGCCTACGTGTCTATCCGACCAAAACCACACTTTCTTGATTATGCTTAGGTAGGTATTTAGTAAGTCTGAAAAACAGGTAGAGAAAGAAAAGATCTTACCATCTTCTGTGTCAATATTTTCTTTCTTTTCCCCTTAAATTCTAGGCTCTGTGCCATTCTTTATAGATTTTAGAAGATTGTCTATGTCCACAAATATGTTAGAATTTTAATAGAAATTGAATTAGGCTTGTAGAATTCTTTGGGGGCAATTCATGTCTTTATTATATGAGTCTTTCAATCAGTGAACAAAATGTATCCATTCATTTTAGGGTCTGAATTGCTTCATCAGAATTTTATAAAATTTTGTATATAGGTCTTGCAAATATTTTAGTAAATATATAACTTATATACTTTGTTAAGCATTCCATTTCCTTTGGAGTGATTATAAATTGTATCGTGTTTTTAGTTTGGACTTCTGCATATTCATTGTTCATATGTAAAATTATAAACAACATTGATTTTTGTGGGTTGGTGAGTCTTTGCAGTGTTAAATTCATCAGTTTTTTAATCTAAATTTATTTGTATTTTATTTATAGAAGATCATAATATATGCATATATTATGCATACAACTATTTATGTGTACACTATCCATACAATTATCATAATGTATACACATGTGCATGGAATTTTATTACTAATATGTATACCTTTTCCCTGTCTTACTACAGTGGCTAGAAATTATATGAGTAAGATTCACGTGAATGGACATCCTTGTGTTATTCCTGATCTTGGCAAAGGATGGGGTGGGAAACGATGGTCTTTATTTATAGGATAGTGTTATCTCTTGGGTTTTTTGAAGATACCCATTACCAAGCTCAGATAATTCCTTTGTCTTCTGACTGCCAAATGTTTTGCCATTCATTACCACTGAATTTTATCAAATACTTTTTCTAAATCAATTTATATGTAATATGATTTTTCTTCTTTAATCTGTTAATATGATGACTATGATATTCCAATAATCAAGCCTGTGTGTCTGTAATAAATCTCACTTGGTGATGGTGTATAATTATTCTTACAATTTTATTTTCTAATTTTTTCTCTGTGTGTTTGATGTGTACTTTTGTGTAAATTTATAAATTTTTACTCATAGTTTTATATTTTTTCTGCTGTCTGATTTTGACATGAGTAATTCCGTTCTCATAAAATTTTTCAGGAAGTGTTTTCTATTCTTGGGAAGAGATTTTGCAAAATTGAAGTTAATTCTTAAAATGTTTGGTAGTATTCCCAAGTAAAATTACCTAGACCTGGACATTTTTAAAGGAATGTTTAAAATATAAATTCAATTGCTTTGTTATAGGGCAAGTTTGATTATATTTCATCTTCGTTCAATTTTCGTATTTTGCTGTTTTTATGATACTAGTTTTTCATCTAAGTTGTTGACTGTAGAAGCATAAAGGTGTTTATAGTACTCAATTATTGTCCTTTTAATGCCTGTAGGATCTGTAATGATAGCTTATATTTCATTCTTGACATTGGTAATTGTGTTTTCTTTTGTCATTCTTACTAGAGAGTTATCAGTTTTTTAAATGACTGGATTTTTTTTCCTACTTTCGATTTTATTGATTTGCACTATTATTATTTCCTTTCTTCTGTTTAGTTTAGGTTTGTATTGTTCTACTTAGTTTGGCCTTGAGGGAAAAACTTATATTTTAATTTTAGAACTTTCCTCAATTTCTAATGTAACTCACAATAAGTAAGTGAGGCAAGAGTGTCAATCGGTCAAGGTTTATTGAGTCAAAATTTGAGGACCTACCTGGGGAAAAACATGTCACAGAAGCATCTGTTACCTGTGTTTTGCAAAGAGGGTTTGGGGAAGCTTGCTATTTAATAGGGGAAAGCATGCAGGAAAAATAAGGAGGTGGCAGGGGAAGTGGTAACAGGCACTGAGGCAAATGGTCAGATTCTTATGAAGCTCTAATTAGAGGTCAGTAAATACACATTTTACAGAAGGTAAGGTGAATGTTTGAAGAAGGAGGAAAATGTCAATTATGTAAGTATCTCTGGGTGAGTGGAGGAGAGATTGATCTCATCTTGTCTGTATCCTGTACCTGGAAAGATATCTTGTAATTGACCTCGTCAGTGGAAGTTTTAACAGAACTCCATTTTAAGAGTTAAACTTAGATTGGAGACCTAAGGCTATAATTAGTATGTGCTTGTTTTATAGGAGGATATATATCCTGAAAGGTTAGGGGCCACCAAGGAATTTCCTTGTGAGCAGTTTGTGAGGGCAGCCATCCAGAGAGGTATGAGGCCTTTTGACTTTGTGGGAAACTGGTTTGCTTCTAATGTTATGACACAGGGTTGTGAAGTCACAGCTATTTGGAAAAGAGGAGTGGCAGTGTTGCATGACTCAGTTCCCAGGTTTAATTTTCCTGTTGGCATAACTGGTTTGAGGGGTCCTGAGATTTTATTTTATTTTGTACTAATGTTACTGATTCTAGTTTCATTCGATTGTACATTTTTTTGTATAGTTTGAATTATTTTAAATTGGTCGAGTTTCATTTTATGATGCACAACATGATCTACCATGGGGGATATTTCATGGATGATTGGGGGAAAAAGGTAAAAATATTGAAAGTGGTATCAACAAGATGGCAGAATCAGTGATTTCAGCCCTTCTCCCCACATAGAAAAATAAATTTTGATAACAACTCATGAATGAGAGTACCATTGAAGACTTACCCTGTTCAGTGCATTGTTTGAGCAGAACAATCTGAATAGATGCATTGAAGAGGGTGAGAACAGCTGCACTTTACCTGAATAATCCCTCCTCCAAGTCAGTACAGCTCAGTGCCAAGAAAGAATCCCCTTAGCTCAGGATTTATGTCAGAGGAAAGTGAGTGAGTAGTAAGTACCAGGCTTCCCCAGCCTTGCCGGACACTGTCCAAGAGAACCACTTCAAACCTTACCCAGAGAACTGAGGGGGCCTGACAAGTCTAAACAGCCTGGAACACCTGGGAGCAGGAAAACAGGGTAGAAGGGCACAGCAACTGGGGCACAGAACTCAACAGTGAGCCACAGTTAATATTCCCTTGTTGATTCCACTAGGAGACCTACCCATTAACTTTGTAGTACACATCCCCTGAGGACTCTGAGGACTCTTGCATCTAGCTCATGAACACCTATAGAACTCCTCCCATCCTATTCCCCTGTAGCTACCACCCTGGGTATGCTCCATACAAGTAGTTCACACAAGCCTCCACAGGACCTATATTAGCACACACAGAGACAGGAGGACTCTGCTGGATTGGGAGAAGCAGTTTAACACTGAGTGCTTCAGGACACTGCACTAGGGAAAATAAGTGGGAGGCTCTCAGCACTCAGCCTGGCTTTGATGGAAAACTCCTATGATCCTAACACTCTTTACCCCACCCCACTTTCCCAAGAGAAAACAGGAGTGGAGCAGGTGCATTCCTGAAAACAGAAAAATCTGACATACTCCTAGAACCTATAGTCAGGCCTACTGGTGAAAGCCTTTCTTTTCTGAGGCCAGCAAGTGATGACTGGAGGAGATGGATGACTGCTTCTTCAAACACACAAAAAATCAAGGAAACATGTCACCACCAAAGAAAAAATTTCCCATAATTGAAAACTTTATTGCTATGATTATTATTTTGAATGAACTGTTATCTGATAGATCAATTAGCAGTAAGAAAAACATTTCCTTACCTTCTCCATTCTCCAGTGCTCTTCTTTTCTTTATGTTGATCTGAATTTCTGACCTCTATAAAATTCTTTCTCTATGAGTAACTTTTTTTTCTTTTTGAGATGGAGTGTCACCCTGATGCCCAGGCTGGAGTGCAGTGGTGTGTTCTCAGCTCACCACAACCTCCACCTGTTGGGTTCAAGTGATTCTCCTGCCTCAGCCTCCCGAGTAGGTAGGACTACAGGCGTGAGGCACCATGCCCAGCTAATTTTTGTATTTTTAGTAGACACGGAGTCTCACTATGTCGGCCAGGCTGGTCTCTAACTCCTGACTTTGTGATCCACCCACCTTGGCCTCCCAAAGTGCTGGGATTACAGGCGTGAGCCACTGCGCCTGGCCTCTCTGAAGAACTTTTAACATTTCCTGAAAAATAGGTCAGCTAACAAGAGATTCTCAATTTTTGTTTGAGAAAGCTTTTATTTCTCTCACCTTTGAAGGATAATTTTGCAGGGTGCAGAACTCGAGGTTGGTAGTTGATATGGTTTTGCTCTGTGTCCCGACCCAAATCCCAAATCTCATCTCAAATTGTAATCTCCATGTGTTGAGGGAGGGACCTGGTGGGTGGTAACTGAATCATGGGGGTGGTTTCCCCCATAGTATTCTCATGATAATGAAGGAGCTCTCAGGAGATCTGACGGTTTTAAGAGTGGCAGGTTTTGCCTGTGCACTCTATCTCTCCTGCTGCCATGTAAAATTGCCTTGCTTCCCGTTTCCTTCCTCCATGGTTGTAAGTTTCCTGAGGCCTCCCCAGCCATGCAGAACTGTGAGTCAATCAAACCTCTTTTGTTTATAAATTACCCAGTGTCAAGTAGTATCTTTATAGCAGTGTGAGAACTGACTAACACAGATAATTACTACTGGCAGGGTTGGGTGCTGCTATAAAGATAACCTGAAAATGTGGAATCAGCTTTGGAACTGGGTAACAGGTGAGTTTTGAACAGTTTGGAAGGCTCAGAAGAAGACAAGAAGATGTGCAAAAGTTTGGAACTTCCTAGAGGCTTGTTGAATGAGTGGTTTTGACCAACATACTGATAGTGATATGGAAAATGAAGTCCAAACTGAGGTAGTCTCAGATGGAGATGAACAACTTATTGGAAACTGGAGCAAAGATCACTCTTGCTATGCTTTGGCAAAGAGATTGGTGGCATTTTGCGTCTGCTGTAGAGATCTATGGAGCTTTGAACTTGAGAGAGATGATTTAGGGTATCTGGTAGAAGAAATCTCTAATCAAAGCATTCAAGATGTGACTTCATTTTTACTAAAAGCATGCAGTTATATACACTTATAAAGAGATGTGAAATTGGAATGTATGTTTAAAGGGGAAAGAGTGTTCCGAAAAAAGTTTGGAACATTTACAGCCTGACCATGTAGTAAAAAGAAAAAACCATTTTGGGGGAGGAATTCAAGGCTGCTGCAGAAATTTGCATGAGTAACAAGGAGCAAAATGTTAATCACCGAGACAATGGGGGAAAATGTCTTCAGGGCATGTCAGAGATCTTTGTGGCAACCCCTCTGATCACAAGCCCAGATGCCAAGGAGGAAAAAATGGTTTCATGGGCCAGGCTGGGGGCCCTGCTGTTCTGTGCAGCCCTAGGACATGGCACCCTGCATCCCAGCTGCTCTCACTCCAGCCATGGCTAAAAGGTAGAGCTTGGCCATTGCTTCAGAGCATGTAAGCCCCAAGCATTGGTGGCTTCCATGTGGTGGTGGGCCTCTGGGTGGGCAGAAGAAATGGGTTGAAGAAACTCTGCTAGGGCAGTACAGAAGGGATATGTGGGGTTGGAGTCCCCCCACATAGTCCCCAGTAAGGTGCTGCCTAGTGGAGCTGTGAGAAGAGGACCACTGTCCTCCAGACTGCAGAAAGACAGATCCATTGACACAGCTTGCACCATATACCCGAAAAAGCCACAGGCACTCAATGGCAGCCCATGAAAGCAGCCAGGGGTGATGTACCCTGAAGAACCACAGGGGTGGAGCTTCCCAAGGTAGTGGGAGCCCTGGATGTGAGACATGGAGTCAAAGGAGATTTCGAGCTTCAAGATTTAATGACTGCCTGGCTGGGTTTCATTCAGACTTGCATGGGACCTGTGGCTCCTTTGTTTTGGCCAGTTTCTCCTGTTTGCAATAGGAACATTTACCCAATGTCTGTACCCCCATTGTATCTTGAGAGTAACTGACTTGCTTTTGATTTTACAGGTCCATAGGCATAAGGGACTTGTCTTAGATGTGACTTTGGACTTGGGCTTTTGGGCTAATGCTGGAATGAGTTAAGACTTTGGAGGACTGTTGAGAAGACATGGTTGGTGTTGAAATATGAAGAGAACATGTGATTTTGGAGGGGCCAGGGTGGAATGATAACAGTTTGGCTCTGTCCCCACCCAAATCTCATCTCAAATTGTAATCGCCATGTGTTGAGGGAGGGACCTGGTGGGAAGTGATTAGATCATGGGGGCAGTTTCCCCTGTGCTGTTCTCATGATAGTGAGGCAACTCTTATGAGATCTTGATGGTTTTACAAGTGGCAGTTTTCCCCTGAGCGCTTGTTCTTTCTCCTGGCACCATGTAGGACTGCCTTACTTCCCATTATCCTTCCTCTATGATTGTAAATTTCCTGAGGCCTCTGCAGACATATGGAACTGTGAGTCAAACCTCTTTTTTTTTTTTTTAATGTTACCCAGTGTCGGGTAGTTTTTTTTTTGTTGTTTTTTTTTTGTTTTTTGTTTTTTGAGGCAGAGTCTTGCTCTGTCACCCAGGCTAGAGTACAGTGGCACAATCTTGGCTCACTGCAAACTCCGCCTCCCAGGTTCAAGCAATTCTCCTGCCTCAGTCTCCCGAGTAGCTGGGATTACAGGCAGCAGCCACTGCACCCAGCTAAGTTTTGTATTTTTTAGTAGAGACGGGGTTTCACTATCTTGGCCAGGCTGCTCTTGAACTCCTGACCTCATGATCCACCTGCCTCGGCCTCCCAAAGTACTGGGATTACAGGCATGAGCCACCGTGCCTGGCCAATCAGCTAGTATTTTTATAGCAGTGTGAGGATGAACTAATAAAGTGAGTTTTTTAGTATATTATTAATATTAGAGACAACATCTTGTGCTGTGGCCCAGGTGGAGTGAAGTTGCGTGATCTTGGCTTACTGCATCACTGCAACATCTGCCTCCCAGGCTCAAGCGATCTTCCCATCTTGGCTTTCTGAGTAGCTGGGACTACAGGCATGTGCCATCATACCAGCTAATTTTGGTATTGTTAGTGGAGATGGGGTTTTGCCTCGTTGCCCGGGCTGGTCTCAAACTCCTGGGCTCAAGCGGTCACCTGCCCCAGCCTCACAAAGTGCTGGTGTTACAGGTGTGGCAGGTTTTTTTCTTTGTTTTTTTATTTTTATGTTTTTCTTCTCTCTCAACACTATAAATATTTCATTCCATACTTGTCTTGTTTCCATGCTTTCTGAAAAGTCAGATGGAATTCTTGTTTTCATTCCTCATGTAGGTAAGGTATAGTTTTCCTCTGGCTTCTTTCAATATGTTTCTTTCTTTATCTCTGATTTTTCTCAAGTTTGAATATGACGTAAATGCCTGAGTATAGTTTATTTTTGGCATTTATCTTGCTTGGTGTTCTCTGAGCTTCCTGGGTCTTATTAGGTTTGGGGCATTAATTTGGTGATTTTTTTAGTCATTATTCGTCAATTTGTTTTTCTTATTCTTTTTCCTTCTTCTGGTGTTCTAATCATGCATTTTTATACCTTTTTTAGTTGTCCCACTGTTACTATTTTTTTTTGCAGTCTTTTCTTTTTCCTTTTTTGAAGTTCCTAATGTCATATTCTCAAGCTAAGTGATTCTTTAGCCACGCAGAGTCATAACAAACCCACCAGAGGCTTTTTAAATGTTAGATTATTTTTCTCTATCATTTCTTTTGTATTCTTAGAATTTGCACCTCTTTGGTTATATTATCCAGTTATTCTATATGTTGTCTACTTTTGCTATTAAAGCCATTAGAATATTAAAGTTTTTTAAAAACTTAATCTGATAATTCCAACATTTCTGCCTTTTTTTTTTTTTTTTTTTGTAAAACACAGTCTCACTCTGTCACCCAGGCTGGAGTGCAGTGGCATGATCTAGGCTCACTGCAACTCACTGCAACTCACTGCAACCTCCATCTCCTGGGTTCAAGTGGTTCTCATGTCTCAGCATCCCAAGTAGCTGGGATTACAGGCAACCACCATCATGCATGACTAATTTTTTAATAGAGATGGGAGTTTCTCCATGTTGGCCAGGTTGGTCTCGAACTCCTGACCTCAGGTGATCAAGGCCTGTCTCCACCTTCCAAAGCGCTGGGATTACAGGCATGAGTTACTGTGCCTGGCCTGCCATATTTGACTGTGGTTCTGATTCTTGTTCTGTCTCTTCAAACTATATTTTTCTGCCTTTTAGTATGTCCTATAGTGGCTTTTTTTGTTTTTTGTTTTTTGTTTTTTTTTGGACAAGCAGGCAGTGTACTAGAATAAAGGTGGTGTGGTAAATAAGCCTTTAGTAATGGAGTGTTAAGGTTTAGGGGAAGAGAAAGTGTTCCACATAGCCCTATGATTAGGTCTCTGTCTTTTGGTGTGTCTGTGCTCCTGTACTGTGACATCATCAGCACTTTTCAGTTATTTTTGCCCCTCCTCCATCACCCCTTAGGCTAGACAGGATGACTGGAGAGGACTAGCTGGGGTTGAATACTTTATTTCTTCCACATGAAATGCTAGAGCCAGCTGGATTGGGATATTTCTTTTCCTCCAGGTGGATTGGGCTCTGGTTAAACAGTTTCTCCTAAGGTAATACCTTGTTAAGAAGAACAGAATGCTGTGGTATATTTCTAAATTATTCATTTTTCCCTCCATATCCTGGGGTCATGAGGGAGTTTTTTTGTTTTTGTTGTCATTATTTTTATTTACTTATTTTTCTGTGATACTCACTGTGAGGACCTGGTAGAACCCCTGGATGTAAAACTCACAAAAGAATAATACCTCCCATCCTCCATGATTGGGTCCCCTTGGAGTATTTAACTCTCAGTGTGTCAATACTGAGTAGTGAACATCCACAATTTATCTATTGTAGTTCAGGCTTTCCTACCCCAGCGCTGGTTCCCATGGAAGATTTTGCTTATACGTTTCTGCTCCATGAAGTTGTGATTCTCTGTACCTGCCTGCCTGTCTCTCCAATTTTTGGCACAGTGGTTTTCCCCATGACATCACTTCTTTGACAGATCTAAAAAGAGTTCATGTTTTTTCAGTTTGATAAGATTTCCTCTTATTTTGAAGATGGAGTAGCCACTTCGAAGCTCTTACATGTAAGACCATGAAATGGAAGCTTAAGTTTACTTCAAAAAATTATTTTCTTTACATTGAGTTTATTCTTTTACCCAATCTTAAAGGTAGATTTTTCAGAGACAAATTGTATTTTTCTTTTTCTGCATCCTTATTTCATTTCTTAAAGATGGGTTTTCTGGTTAAAGAATTCTATGTTCCGTACCTCTTTGCTCTGGCCTCCATGATTTAAGGTGGGAAATCTGTCATTCAGTTTGTTCTCCTGTAAGATAATGTGTCATTTCTTTCAGGGAAATTTCAAGACTTTTTTCTTGTCTTTGGTTTTCAGAAGTTTAATTTTGATATGTCTTGATTTTTGTTTCCATTTGTGGTTTTCTCAGCTTCTTGAATCTGTAGGTTTGTGTCTTTTGCCAAATTTGAAAAGTTTTCAGCTATTACTTATTTGGATACTTTCTTCTCTCCTGGGATTTTGATGTTGTACATAATTAATCTTTGTTGCAGTTCCACAGTTTACTGAGGCTCTTTTTTTTTCTTATTTTTAGTTTTTCTGTGTTGTTTAGATTTTTAAAATTCTATTGATCTAGCCTCATGTTAATTATTGCCACTGTACTTTGAGACCACTCAGCACATTTTAAAATGTATGTTTTTTTATTCTGTGTTATTTGGTTCTTGTTAATAATTTCTATTTCTTTGTTGAAATTTCTGTTTTGTTTGGAGATAATTTGTTTTATGATGGCTACCTTAAAATCCTTGTCAGATAAAACCATCATTTGGTTTGTCTTAGTATTGGTGTCAGTTGATTTTCTTATTCAAGTTGTAATTCCTGGTTCTTACTATAATTTTTAAAAACTGCATCCTGGACATTTCCTCTATAACATAAGAAGTCTCTGGGTTCTATTAAACTATTTAGCAGACAATGACCCTGTTTAGATACAGTATGAAGATTCTGGACTGGTATTGTTACAACATTCTTTTATTTGGGGAAGAATGAAGCTACCTTGGCTGCCCTTTTTTTTTCCTAGGTTGGAGTATGAAAACACCAGGCCCTATGTCAGCTTCTGCTACTGCTTAGAAAGCATTTATTTAATGTTTGTAGCAAATAATTGTTGTGTGACTTCCAGGTCCCCAATACTGCAGTACTGTTTTAGCATGCTAGCATATATAAGCAAGTAAAATTGATTAAAAATATATATATTTTTATATGAGGCAAAATGGGCTTGGTGCGGTGGTTCATGCCTATAATCCCAGCAGCACTTTGGGAGGCCGAGGTGGGCAGATCACTTGAGGGAAGGAATTCAAGACTAGCCTGGCCAATGTGGTGAAACCCCATCTCTACTAAAAATACAGAAAGTTAGCTGGGTGTGATGGTGCGTGCCTGCAGTCCCAGCTACTTGGGCGGCTGAGACATGAGAATCCCTTGAATCAAGGAGGTGGAAGCTGCAGTGAGCCAAGATTGCTCTACTGCACTCCAGAGCAAGACTCTCTCTCAAAAAAAGGGGATGGGGAGAATGTACAGAAAATTGGAGAATTTAAGATATCTTCTCAAGTTCACATAACTGGTGTTACCACATACTTTGCTTAAGTAAAATAATAGTTTCCTTATTACAGAATTTCAGTACGTGACTAATTTATAGGGAAAAGTGTCAGTGTATTCAATTTCAGAACTAAATAGTTAAAAAATATTTGCTCTTAGAAGTGATTCTTAATTTTAGGAAATATCTATTAATGGTTTATATACTCATCGGGAAGACTACACAACCAAATTGAACTATCATTCTCAAAAAATTAAACAGATAAAACATCTAAGTGTACTGTCTTGTTATGATATAAAAGTAAGAACTGTTAAAATGGAAAATTATCAAGGTCTTCCTATATCTACTAAGGATCATATTATCAAATATATTAATTTTTTCATCTTTTCTGTATCAACTCAATGCTGAAATCAGAGTGGCTAATTTGAATGCTAGCTTCAAAGACTGTCTAGTAATTATAATTTTTAGCTGTCTAAGCTCTGTACAATATATACTATAGAGAAGTTGCTGATAAGAGGAAATATACTCAGAGAGCCAAATCCACATTTTTTTTTTTAAACTTTTTGATGGTTGCTGGCAACTACTGAAATTCAGAAAATAGAATGTATGGATTGCAGTAGAAGAAGTGATTGAGGCTTTAGTAGTTTTGGGTCTTAGAACATGCATACCATTTGAGCATGACATAGTGAGGACATATTCTCATAATGTTTTATTCATAGGAGAAATAATAATTTCATATGCTCTTGGGGGAACCCCAATATTTCAATGTAGATTCTTTCTATTTTCCATAAGTGTCAACTGGCTGAGAAATAAAGAGAGACAGTATAAAGAGAGGAATTTTACAGCTGGGCTGCTGGGGGTGACATCACATATTGATAGGACCGTGATGCCCACCTGAGCCCAAACCAGCAAGTTTTTATTAAGGGTTTCAAAAGGGGAGGAGGGGGTGTAAGAACAGGGAGTAGGTACAAAGATCACATGCTTCAAAGGGCAAAAAGCAGAACTACTAGTAAGGGTCTAACCAAGATTGCATGCTTCTGAGGGAATAGGGCAAAGGGCAAAAGCAGAACTACTAATAAGGGTCTAACAAAGATCACAAGGCAAAGGGCAAAAGCAGAACTACTGATAAGGGTCTGTGTTCAGCGGTGCATGTATTGTCTTGATAAACATCTTAAACAACAGAAAACAGAGTTCGAGGGCAGAGAACTGGTCTGACCACAAACTTACCAGGGCAGAATTTTTCCCCACCCTAGTAAGCCTGAGCATACTGCAGGAGACCAGGGCATATCTCAGTCCTTATCTCAACCACATAAGACAGACATTCCCAGAGAAGCCGTTTCTAGATCTTCCCCAGGAATGCATTCCTATCCCAAGGTATTAATATTAATATTCCTTGCTAGGAAAAGAATTTAGCAATATCTTCCCTACTTGCATGTCCATTTATAGGCTTTCTGCAAGAAGAGAAATATGGCTCTTTTTGCCCAACCCTGCAGGCAGTCAGACCTTATGGTTGTCTTCCCTTGTTCTCCAAAAATCGCTGTTACTCTGTTCTCTTTCAAGGTGCACTGATTTCATATTGTTCAAACATGCATGTTTTATAATCAATTTGTACAGTTAACACAATTATCACAGTGGTCCTGAGGTGACGTATATCCTCAGCTTACAAAGATAACAAGATTAAGAGATTAAAGACAGGCATAAGAAATTATAAAAGTATTATTTGGGAACTGATAAATGTCCATATTAAAATGAAATCTTCACAATTTATGTTCCTCTGCTTTGGCTCTAGCCGGTCCTTTCATTTGGGGTCCCTGACTTCCCACAAGAATATGCTGAGTTGAATTAAATTTCACTTTAAGTCAAGAAAAGTGAAATAATAATGTTTGTAAATGTAGAAACAAGAATAATCTTTTGCAGTAGCTAATGGAGAAAACAGTTTAGGGGAAAAAAACTAAACATCAGTTCATTAATGTATAAACAATGTGTCAGAGCTCCAAAGGGAGAGGACTCCAGAGATGTGAAGAGGGTCACCATTGAGTCTACAGTGGAGTACTAATCAGTGAAGTAGATAATAAAGCTATATGACACTGGAGAAAGAGAAAGAGATATCCAGAAGAATTAGAGGAAAAAAATCCCCTGAAGTCCTGTGGGGATAGGAAAAAATGCTCTTCTCACCCAAAATGGCCTAAACCCTGATAAACCACATAATGTTGAACAAAGTATTTAAAGAGATTTTGGCAAAGTAGTGGCACACACTTATCTCTAGACCAGACACTCCTCTAGTTCTACCAAATAATGGTTAAAAGAAATATGACAAGAATATAACTGTTTCCAAGTAACTTAACTGTCTACCAGAATTTAGCACAAAATTAAAATTAAGAATACAAAACTATCAAGCAAACAACAAAGTAAAATACAAAATCAGGAAAATAGGACCCATAAGGGATAGAATTATTATTAAAAGGAAAGTAAAACTATTATAACTTGTATTGTCCAAGATGCTGTAGGAAAGTCAAAATGTTAAGTCAAAACATGAAAAATAAACAAGAGATATATCATAGATGTAGACATAGAAACTACAGTGACTAAGATAAAAAATAACCTGGTTGGGATTAACACCACATTAGACAATACAGAAAACAAATTTAATAAACTTAAACATTACACTAGAATCTATCCAAAATTAAGCACAATAGGGAAAAAAAGACTTAAAAATAGAGTATCAATGATCTGTGTAAAACTTCTAATAACCTTACATATGTATAATGGGAGTCCCCAAGTGGAATGGGGCTGTAGATTAGAAAAATTATTTAAATAATGACTAAAATTTCCAAATTTTACTAATAAAAACCCTCATCCAAGAAGTGCAATGAAACCAACACAGAATAAACACGAAGAAAACTATACTAAGTCATATCACAATCAAATTGCTTAAAAACTATAATAATGAGAAAACTTAATGTGAAAACCAATTAAATAGAGGGGAACAAAGGTCAATGATAGCAGATGTCTCTTCGTTTATAATGCAAAAGACATTTACAAACTTCTCTGAAGTACTGAAAGTTAAAAGCTGTCAGATTAAAATCTATTATCTTTTATAGCACATTTACAAAATTGTTTCATATGTTACTAATAGGTAGTATTCTGTGTGTAGTTTTAATTTATATAAATGTAATTATATTATGTTTTTTTCAAAAGCTTTTTTACTCATGTTCCAGAGATAATCATGTTTTAATTCTAATATTCATACTTTTAAAACTGTTGTGTACCTATTACTCAGTAACATATGAAACAATTTTGTAAATGTACTATAAACACATGCCAGATTCATGATTAAGGTGGCCTGAAAGTAAGTAGGGATATTGTATAACTTTCTCTCTAACAGAAAAATTTCAAGATTATTTCCAGTTTCTTTTCTTAAGACAAAATCAATGTGGTGAAACATGTTATAATGTTAGGTTTCTGTCTAAAAGCAATTTTTTAAAATAAAAAATTGAAGATTTCAAATTTTACATGATAGCAACAAAATTCCATACTCATTAACAGTCACACAACATGCCACCCTACCCTCATCCCCTAACAACCAATAATCTAATTTAGTTTCTGGAGATTTGCCTGTTATTAACATTTCTTTTTTGTTTTTCTTTTAAATTTAATTTTAATGCGTATAGATTTAGGGGATACAAGTGCTGGTGTGAGATGGTGTCTCGGTGTGTTTTTGATTTTCATTTCTCTGATGATTAACGTAGTTGAGCATTTTTTCATACGCTTTTTGGCCATTCGTATATCCTCTTTTGAGGAATGTCTGTTCATGTGCTTTGCCCACTTTTTAATGGGGCTATTTTGTTGTTATTTTGTTGCTGCTGTTGAGTTGTTTTGGTTTCTTATAGATTTCAAATCTATTAGTCCTTTATAAAAAAAAAAATCTATTATCTTTTGAAAAAGTATTTAAAAACCAAGATTTGAGGAACCTCTGTTCTCCATAGTGGCTGTATTAGTTTACATTCTCACTAACAGTATAGAAACAACCCATGTGTGTTTGTTTGTTTTTGTCTTTTTTATAATAGCCACCCCAACTTCAATGAGATGATACCTCATTGTGACTTTGATTTTCATTTCCCTGATTATTAGTGATGTTGACAATTTTTAAATACATGAGTTGGCCATTTGCATGTCATCTTTTGAGAAACATGTGTTCAGATCATTTTCCCTTTTTTTCTTTTTCAAATTTTTTTGAGACAGAGTCTTGCTTTCTTGCCCAGGCTGGAGTGTAGCGCACTGTCTTAGTTCACTGTAACCTCTGCTTCCTGGGTTCAAGTGATTCTCCTGCCTCAGCATCCTGAGTAGCTTGGATTACAGGCATGTGCCACCATGCCCAGCTAATTTTTGTATTTTTAGTAGAGATAGGGTTTCACCACGTTGGCCAGGCTGGTCTTAAACTCCTGGCCTTGAGTGATCTGCCCACCTCGACCTCCCAAAGTGCTGGGATTATAGGCGTGAGCCACCATCATCAGCCCATTTGCCCATTTTTAAATTGCATTGTTTAGTTTTCTTTGGCTATCAACGTTTAAGTTTTGATATATTTTGTATACTTATCCCCAGTCAGATGACAAGTTTGCAAATATTTTCTTCCATTCTGTAGGTTGTTTTTTCACTCTGATTGTTTCCTTTGCTGTGCTGAAGCTTTTTAGCTTAATGGAATCTATTTATTTTTGCTTTTGTTACCTGTGCTTTTGAATTCTTATTCATAAAATCTTTTTGCAGACCAATGTCCTGAAGCATTTCCCATATTTTTTTTTCTAGAGTTGTATAGTTTTGGGTTTTACATTTAAGTCTTTAATCCATTTTAGTTTTTTGGTAGGCTGAGGGAGTCTAGTATCATTCTTCTGCATATGAATATACAGTTTTCTTAGCATTACTTATTGAGGAGAGTGTCCTTTCTTCAATGTATGTTCTTGGAATCTTTGTGAAAAATCAGGTGGCTTGTAGACATGAGGATTAATTTCTGGACTCTCTATTCTGTTGCACTTGGGGTCTATGTGTTTGTTTTTAGGCCAGTACCATATTTTGACTATAGCTAAATAGAAGAAGTTCTAACGTTCTATAACACTGTAAGATTAGTAGAGTTGAGATTAATATATTGTACAGTTTCAAATATATAGAAGGGGGATATTGAATTTCCCACAACAAATGATAAATGTGTGAGATGATTGATAGGCAAATACTTTTATCTTATCTCTATAAACTGTATTTATCAAAGATTCACTGTGTACCTCCTAATATATATATACACACAATTATTATGTGTTAATTAGTAAAATATATTTTAAAATAGAAAAAGTAAACAGCACGTATTAGAATTTCAGGTGTGAAGGTAAAAAAAAAAAAAAAAAAAAAGCAAATGTGAACATTACAGTTCTGAAAGACAAAAGCAAACCATAAAATTGGAGCACTAACAATTCTCCCAACCATCATGAAACAATGTCTACCAAACAACCGAGATTTTAATACACTGAGAGAGGTATGTGCCATTAAACTAGGGATACTATAAATTACTCTGAACAAGAAGATAATTTTACACATATTAACTGAAGAAAAACTTATTCCTCTGAATAACAACCACGAACCAGAAGAAAACTATGGTACACCACAAAGAAGCAAATATATACAAACAAGTATGTAACGGTATGAAAAACTAGGAATCAGAATTACAAAAACTAAAAACAAGTATACAAAAATTAGGAAGAAATGGAAAAGAGATAGTTGAACTCAAGATTATCTCAAATAAAATTACATGACATACAACAGCTTCAAAAATTATTAAGTGGCAATAGTCAAAGGCAAGGAAACAATCACAAGGAGAAAGGAAATGACATAAGGAAGTAAAAAAGGTCAGAGGGAAACAACAGACATGGAAAAGTGGCAAAGAAAGAGCAGTATTCATACTTTCAAAGTCCTCAAAGAAGCAAAAAAGGCAAATCTAATATTTAAAACTATAAGAAATATTTTCAGAAAATGTCTGAAATTTGAAAGGGCACATTAACTACGTGGGAAGATGCGGGGTGGAGGGGATAGGGAATAGGGAGATGGGAGATGGGGGGGAATGATCCGTTCTGAGAAATAGCTAAGGAAAATATTCAGATTTGAAAAGCAAAGTTAAAATCCCCGAGGCAAATATATTACAACTTTTAAAAGCAAAAGAACTAGGCTAGCATCAGCTTTTTCAAAACCAACATCCAAAGCAAGGTAACAATGGAGCAACACTTTTTTAAAATTTTAATTCAGTGAACAAAGGTGAAAGATTTTATATCAAGTCATTCAGTATTTACAATAACAGAGTTATAAGGAAAAAAAAACTCAACATAAACTTAGGAAATTCTACGTCCATTATCCCTTCTTGAGAAATACACCAGAGAATGTCCTTCATTCAACAAAATGATGCCAGAGAAAACATCAGCAAAAGTCTTAATGGTGTGTATCTTAAAATGTTTCCATATACATATAAGTTCAAAACAAAAAGACAAGGGTGGAATGATAATTTTAAAAACTTAAATTTTTCCAGGTGCGGTAGCTCATACCTGTAATTTCAGGGTTTGGGGGCTGAGACTGGAGGGTCAGTTGATCCCTAGAATTTGAGGCTGAAGTGAGCTATAATTGTGCCACTGCACTGCAGCCTGGGAAATAGAGCGAGATCCTATCTCAATCAAATAAACAAGTTAATGACAAAGAAAACACTACAGATCACAATCCATGGTATATCTAAATCAGAAGTAGATGAAAATTCCTGTTACTAAAACGTTTATTAATAATAGAGAAAGAATGAAAATAAAAGTTAATATCTCACTTCACAAAAGCTAGACAAGAAAAAACAAGTCTTTACATCAAATGAGAATGGAGGGAATACTAATGTTAAAAAAATAAAAGGTAAAAAATAGAAAAACTGTGTATATAATTAGCTGCGCGCAGTGGTTCACACCTGTAATTCCAGCACTTTGGGAAGCTGAGGCAGGCGGATCACAAGGTTAGGAGTTCGAGACCAGCTTGGCCAATATGGTGAATCCCCATCGTTACTTAACATACAAAAAACTAGCCAGGCATAGTGGCGCGTACCTGTAGTCACAGCTCCTCAGGAGGCTGAGGCAGAAGAAGAGCTCGAGACCAGTAGGCGGAGGTTGCAGTGAGCCGAGATCACACCACTGCACTCCAGCCTGGGTGACACAGCAAGACTCTTTTTTAAAAACAAAACAAAACAAAACAAAAAACACAACAAAACTGTAGATATAATCAATAAATCAAAGCTCAGAGGTTGCTAGCTAACTTGCTCAAGAATAAAACAGAGAAAGCACTAATAAAACAAGAAATGTGAAGGGGAAATAAACATTGAAAATAAGTGACTCAAAAATAATAAGACCAATATGCAGACTGTACAAATAAATATGAACATTTATAGGTAATGGTTAATATCCTAAGAAAATAGACTATAAAATTTGGTCCTATTGAAAGCTTACATATTCTAAAAAGTAAAAATCAATTATGGCCACTATTAAGATACTACCCTACCAAATATCATCAGAACTACAAGACCTCAAAGAAATTCTGCCAAATATTTACAGATTAAATAATCTAAATATTATGTAAATTATTTGAGACATTAAAAAGGTAGAAGATCTTTCCAAGCTCTTCTATAAAGCATGCATAACACTGATACGTAACACTACAGACTGGTAATTCTCAGGAATGTATGATGTAAATATAACAACATATATTTAGTCTGCCAAGACAATTCAACACATTGACACAGATGCTCTCATATAAAGACCGAAATCTGAGTCAGTCATGGTGGCTCATGTCTATAAATCCCAGCTGCTCAGGCCAAGTCAGGAGGATTGCTTGAGCCCAGGAGTTCAAGACAAGCTTCAGCAATATAGTGAGACTCCATCTGTCTTTGAAAATAATAGTAATAAGGTGGAAATCTGATCTGATCACATTCCCAGATAGTAGAAGTACATCCTCCAGTTTAGGCTGGAGATTGACATGCGGTTGGAGGGTGGGAATGGGGATCCTGAGAATTGATAGAATCAGCATAAATATAACTCAGTAAAGCACTTGTGTTAACAAAACTGTTTCAGGAAATTCTTACCAAAGAAAATATGAATTTAAACCAAAGAAATTCACTGTTTGCTTCAGGAAGTTCCTGCAGACCACTTTGTCCAAGCAGTTTGCTCATCTGGACAGACATCTCTCTTACTGAAACAATAGATTGCTCACATGGGCAAACAGTCTGCCTACTAGACAACACATTTTGTACATTTTTCAAAGCAATTTGTTTTTAGTACTTTCTTCAAATTATCCCATATACTCTGTCCAGTCCCTATCAGCTCCTCTCTCTGAAACACCTTCCTTAAATCACATGAGCCTAGGCACACAATAACCTATAAATATCCTTTCTTAGCCTACCTCAGAGAAATTATATCAAGTTATGTTTTCCCTTGCTGCAGTAAATTTAATGAATTCAATTTTAACCAATAGGCTTCTCTGCTATACTTGAGAGATTCAATGGTCAATACAATGCCATTTTGAATTGTAAATAATCAACGTGATAAAGGCATATATTCAATTTGAAGATTTGAAAACCAGGTACATTTGAGATAAATTGAAGATTTTGAGACTCAAATTAGAAATTTACAATTAAACATTTGCATGTATTTGCACAGTATCTTGTTCACACACATTTTCATTTTATGAGAATGATGTTTTTAACAAACAAAAGCTCAAACACAAAAGGTTGGCAAATGTGTGACTTCTCCCGTAACCTGATTCTATTTGTCTTATAACTAGTTATATTCTTAAAAACAATTTGTTTCATGGTCTAGTTATTGAAGGCTGAATACAAATGTATTATTCATTTTAACTTTCTCTGTGATAACGAGAAATTCAAAAATCTCTTCATGGCTCGTAAGAAAAACAGTTATCCGCAATTCATGCTTTAACTATTTTTTATACTTTACCAATTATAAAGTTATTTCCATAGAAAATATTAAATATGGAAAACAACATAGAATATGTCATTTCTCCTCTTCTAAATTTGTAATCTTCCCTGAAAAACTCATTTGCTGCAGCTATTATTACAAATGTTTGCCTGTCAATTAAGGTCATTACTGGTATGCAGATCTGTTTGTTTACAGAAGTGTCTTATGTCCTCTAGTGGCCCATCACATATGTGCATTTTGAAAAGCAGACTTGCATTCTCCAAAATGAATCACTGGACAAAAGATGAGTAAAACGATTAAATTTTTTTTTTTTTTTTTTTTTTTTTTTTTTTTTGGAGACGGAGTCTTACGCTGTTGCCCAGGCTGGAGTGCAGTGGCGCGATCTCGGCTCACTGCAAGCTCCGCCTCCCGGGTTCCCGCCATTCTCCTGCCTCAGCCTCCTGAGTAGCTGGGACTACAGGCGCCCGCCACCGCGCCCGGCTAATTTTTTGTATTTTTAGTAGAGACGGGGTTTCACTGTGGTCTCGATCTCCTGACCTTGTGATCCGCCTGCCTCGGCCTCCCAAAGTGCTGGGATTACAGGCTTGAGCCACCGCGCCCGGCCAAACGATTAAATTTTTAAAAATCACTCATGATTGGGAGTACCAGGATTTTTCCTGCCTATGCAACTATCAAGGAGCAGGAATACATTGCCTATCTAGATTAGAAAGAGCAATTAATTCAGTAACAAGAAAGAGTCCAGAAAAATATGACAACAGAAATATTACATAAAGAGGTATAGGGGAAAGGATTTTAAATATGCAAAAATAATTATTGAACATTCCTCAATAACAAAATAACAGCAAGCTCTATCGCCCCTGTTCAGTTTCTTGAACTGCTCAAAAATACAGTGCCATCTTGTTGTTGTTTTTTTTTTGGAGTACCAGGATTTTTCCTGCCTATGCAACTATCAAGGAGCAGGAATACATTGCCTATCTAGATTAGAAAGAGCAATTACTTCAGTAACAAGAAAGAGTCCAGAAAAATATGACAACAGAAATATTACATAAAGAGGTATAGGGGAAAGGATTTTAAATATGCAAAAATAATTATTGAACATTCCTCAATAACAAAATAACAGCAAGCTCTATCGCCCCTGTTCAGTTTCTTGAACTGCTCAAAAATACAGTGCCATCTTGTTGTTGTTTTTTTTTTTTTTTTTTTTTTGAGATGGAATCTCGCATTGTCACCTGGGTTGTTATGCAGTTGTGCGATCTCGGCTAGCTGCGACCTCTGCCTCCTGGGTTCAAGCGATTCTCCTGCCTCAGCCTCCCGAGTAGCTAGGATTACAGATGCCTGTCACCACGCCCAGCTAATGTTGTGTATTTTTAGTAGAGATGGGGTTTCACTGTGTTGGCCAGGCTGGCCTCGAACTCCTGACGTTGTGATCTGCTCACCTCGGCCTCCCAAAGTGCTGAAATTACAGGCGTGAGTCACTGCGCCCGGACGATGCCATCTTAACATTGGATAATAACATTAATAACAGCACCATTTTGTCAACTCTTAACAATTTTTGATCTGTCAAAGAGCCCTATTCAAACGATCTCATCCTTGAAACAACACTGCCAACAACCTATTATTATTTTAATCTTAATAAGGATGAGAGAGGCTAACTGTTTCCCAAGGTAACAAAGTCAGTAAAAGGAACAGAAATCATTCAACTATGTATGTGTCTGATTTCCAAGCGGTTTCTCTTTTTATGATGTTATATTTCTTGTTCTTCTGAGGATAATGAGACATAAGGAATATATGTGGGAGAGTTAACCTAGATGCCTGCCTTTCCTTTAGTATCACGTCTATTGTCCCCTGACTCTGGCCCAAGTCACCCTAATTCATTTCTTTCTTTCTTACCAAAACACTTTGTCTGTCTTGCCCTTCTAACATGAATTAAATTAGCTTTACGTTTACCTGGACACTTCATAACTCTTATTTCAGTACCCATCTTAAGCTTTTACTCAGGAAAAGTCATTTTTCAGTTCTCAAGGAATGAAATCAGGTACCCTTGTAATATATACTTATAAACTCTATTTTTATCACTTGAATATTTACAAGTGTGATCATTAAGTGTTTAAAATCAATATTATTCATTACATCCTAAGTTCCACAAAGTCAGGGATAACGTGTCACATTTAGAGAGAGAAGCTCAGTATTTTATATGATTCCGGACATAGCAGAAGCTCAATAAACATTTATTGAAAACATGAATAAAGCAATTATATTTGGAATAACCATTTAGAGAAAAGTTACTTCTCATATACACTGATTTGTCTCCTAAGTTTCTGCTTCATGAGACTGTTGTTAAGTTATACTTTGAATACAAATAAAATGTTAGGGTTGAAAACATATTGAAAGTTTGTCTAAAGTTCAACTGCTTCCATCTCAGCTGTAACATCTCTTTAAATGGTCACCTATTCTGCAATTAAACACCTTAAGTCTCGGGGAAATTCAGCATTCAAAGGAAGCCCATTGGCACATTGATATTTAAGCCTCATTTACTGAATCCAGAAATAAATCAATTAAATGCACATTTACCTAGTTCACAAACTCATATCTAACAAGCTCATTAGCAAATTTCTGTTTTTTCAACCACAGAGAAGTCCAGTGAACACCCAGAAAATATTAGGAATGATGTTTGTTACCCTTCTACCTGGGCACAGACAATATAGATCCTTAGGTATACTCTCTGTGGATCTCCTTGACAGTTGGATGTAATTCCAACTGTGCTTCAGGGAATAGTCTGTTTGCTAAAACATCAGCTGCAGCAGATTGTTCCAGCTCACTGGAATTCTATTATTTAGAGGATAATATATAACCCTAGAACAACAAAGTTTTATGATTTTGAAATGTTGCCATTTCAAAATAGCTACAAATTAGACTCCTCTGAGAGTACTTACATAAGGTTAAAAAAAAGTAGAAAGATAGTGGTAACACCGTTTTTGTAATAGTCCAGAAACAAGAAAAAACTCATAGTGGTTTTCATGATTTTATGAAATGTTGGAGATGTATACACACCAAAAGAAACTCTGAAATATTTGCATTGTTTATTACAAGGAGTCAATTATGTTATAAAGCTTTAATATTATCTAATCCTTTTAAAATTTTATTTTAATATGAAGTTCTCTTCTGAAGCATATGTGTTTAGAGTGGGAATAGTCAATATTAAATAGCCATGGCATCAAGTGAAGGAACATCCTACTTGTATTTAATGCATCTATCTTCCCTGCCCCACAAGTGTGAGGTGCTAGCTATAGTAGTCTCTTAGTACAAGAGGATTGGTGGATTTTTTTTTCTTTGCAAAAATATTAAGAAATCTGGGTTTCTTTACAATAACTGTCAGCATTTCAACTTTTTTTTTAAATTATACTTTAAGTTCTAGGGTACATGCGCACAACGTGCAGATATGTATACATGAGCCATGTTGGTGTGCTGCACCCATCAACTCTTCATTTACATTAGGTATATCTCCTAATGCTATCCCTCCCCCTCACCCCTCCCCACAATAGGACCCGGTGTGTGATGATCCCCTTCCTGTGTCCAAGTGATCTCATTGTTCAGTTCCTACCTATGAGTGAGAACATGAGGTATTTGGTTTTCTGTTCTTGCGATAGTTTGCTGAGAATGATGGTTTCCAGCTGCATCCATGTCCCTACAAAGGACACGAACTCATTCTTTTTTATGGCTGCATAGTATTCCATGGTGTATATGTGCCACATTTTCTTAATCCAGTCTGTCACTGATGGACATTTGGGTTGATTCCAAGTCTTTGCTGTTGTGAATAGTGCCGTAGTAAACATACGTGTGCATGTGTCTTTATAGCAGCATGACTTATAATCCTCTGGGTATATCCCCAGTAATGGGATGGCTGGGTCAAATGGTACATCTAGTTCTAGATCCTTGAGGAATCGCCACACTGTTTTCCACAATGGTTGAACTAGTTTACTGTTCCACCAACAGTGTAAAAGTGTTCCTATTTCTCCACATCCTCTCCAGCACCTGTTGTTTCCTGATTTTTTAATGATTGTCATTCTAACTGGTGTGAGATGGTATCTCATTGTGGTTTTGATTTGCATTTCTCTGATGGCCAGTGATGAGCATTTTTTCATGTGTCTGTTGGCTGTATGAATGTCTTCTTTTGAGAAATGTCTGTTCATATCCCTTGCCCACTTTTTGATGGGGTTGTTTGTTTTTTTCTTGTAAATTTGTTTGAGTTCTTTGTAGGTTCTGGATATTAGCCCTTTGTCAGATGAGTAGATTGCAAAAATTTTCTCCCATTCTGTAGGTTGCCTATTCACTCTGATGGTAGTTTCTTTTGCTGTGCAGAAACTCTTTAATTAGATCCCATTTGTCAATTTTGGCTTTTGTTGCCATTGCTTTTGGTGTTTTAAACATGAAGTCCTTACCCATGCCTATGTCCTGAATGGTATTACCTAGGTTTTCTTCTAGGGTTTTTATGGTTTTAGGTATAGCCTTTCCTTATTCAATTGAGCTGATTGATCATCTTCCACATTTCCTTTAAATGACAAAATAGTGTTCAGCTTTTTGCAGAGAGAAATGATTATACTTGTATGCATTTGCTGTCACCACTAACTATATGCCCATAGCAACTGGCAATATATTCTTGCAAACACTGGTTGATGCTATTGAAACACTTACCTTATCTATTGATCCATGTTGCCCCCCATAGCGCCTTGCATTATTTGTTTTACTGACAGCAAGCATTCAAGAATCTAAGTATTAAAGAGTGGCAGACAAACTCAGGGGAAGATGCATGTTGATTTAGTGCCACTATAAAACACAACTGTTTTGTACTCCAGAAAAGATTGGAGGTGCCAAATAAAATTCCAGATGTTTTAGAATCAAAGCTGGCATAAAATATTTGTAAGATACACTTTTATATTGGTGTATCAGTATGTTCTGTTTTTTCATGTAATACTCTCTTTAACCCAAATGGGAAAACAAGGCGATTAATTTGAGCTCCCAAAATATTTTTCTTATTATTGGCCAAATATTTTTAACTATAAACTTAGGTGAATACCTTTTTAAAAAATCTCTAACAAAATATAATAGAGATTAACAATGCATCAAGAAATCACTACATTGGAAGTAAAAGTAAAATGATGATGATAATGAAACTAATTTTATAAGGGAGAATCAAGTGACCATACATACTGAATCATTTCATAGAACACATGATAGGGTAGGTAATTTGACAAAGGAAAATTTAGCAAACTGTTATACTTACAACACATCTACATCCATAAAAACCATCAGATATACCTATTTTTTTTTCCATTTTTAATACACTAACAGCTTTTTTACCTTTATGGGAGATTTTATTTTATTGTAAATAAGGACTATAATCTTCTTCTGTTTTGCAAATTACTGAATACATTCTACATTTGTCCTGAACAAAGCTTCAGGAAACTCCATATTAATCATATTGCTGTTATGTATGTACTACTCATATAATCCTCATTCTTTCAGAATAAGGGAAACAAATACCAGCTCTGTCTTTATACATATATTTTTATTATACAGTAGCATAAAGTAAATGCATGAGAGAATTGGAAGTAGGAGAAGAAAGAGCTACTTTTTGATTTTTTTTGAACTATTGACTCATTAAAATATTCAAAATAATTAAAATTATTTTTTAGCAGTAAATAAGCACATATTGAACTATTGTCACATACACTAATTTCTTTGTTCACCTTCACCAATTCCTACCCAATCTTTCTGCCTGGATTCAATGTTCTTATTGTGATACATTGTTTTTTGTATTTCCTTAAACAATTAGCCATGATTAATACTCTCTGTTTCCCTGTGTTTTAACTTATCATTATTTTACCCTCATTTTTGAATAATCTTTTAGCATGATATATAATTTTAGGTTGACAGTGATTTATCCTCACCATGTTGAGGATATTACTTAAGAGCTTTTTGGACATCAGTCTGGTGAGGGGTCCGACATTCGAAGCACCATTATTAATTTGGTTGTAATATTTTTTATAATAACTATAGCTGTTGTAAAAATTTATATTTTAGTTTTACAATCTTGGAATTAAATTATTATGGTTGATTACTTGGTTTAATCCTTAACTATCATGTTTCATGCTTATCTTCAAATCTAGGAACCTCTCAACCATTGTCTCTTTTAATCTTGCCATATCCTTATTATCTACAAGTAACCTAGAAGAATGGGTAACTAGATATATATATCTAGAGAAACTAGATTTAGTCAGTAATTTTTACATTTAAGTATATTTGATGTCAACTCCTAAATATATTTCCTGATGGAACAAATACAGCTCTGAATAAAATTAGAATATGAACTTTCACAATAGGCATAAGACAATCTGTTAGAGGGGAATTACTGAAAGCTAAAAAAGTAGCAATGAAAAGAACATCATAGAGCAATCAAAAGAACAAAAATGACACAGTATAGCAATGTCCATAAATCAGTATGGAACACATAGGAGTATTGTCCTGGCTTTACTACAAGTGTACCATCTCTCTCTTAATAGGAAGCAGTGACACCACAATAGAAATGTAAGGTCTGATGTTAGCCTAAATGCTGTGGAAAAAATAAATGTATACAAACATCAACTAGCTAAATGATCAAATATTATCAGTTAGAATAAAAGTCAAACAAATAGTGAAGAATTAACCTTGGAAGCAAGATTTTGAGGTCTGGAGAATAAGATCAAGATAAAACAATAGATGTTGGACAAAATAAACAGAATCTCCCCATATGTCAACCAGAACAGAAATCTTGTAGACTTTGATGTACCTACATAATGCTAATTTTACCTACTGTAAGGTCCTAGTGAGAACTTCCCTTGGCTTTGTGGACACTTTTCCCCCAATCCAGGAAGATGGTACACTTAAAAGAATAGAGGAGGGACTGGTAAATGTCAGGATCTAATGCAGTGGACCTTATTGTAGAGGTGTTAAGTTCCTCTGCAGGACCAAATATGGACCTGACTTTCTTAAAGATACTAAATTTTCTATATTATGATTTCTCCAAGTCAGGTTTTTATACTTTAAAAGAAATAGAAAATGGCAAATAGCATGTGATCAATCATCACTTTGAATACAACTGAGCATTTTCTCTTGCATTTATAATTGTTATTCTTTGTCTTTCTCAACATATTTTGATATCGGCTTTAAACTAAGTATATATATAAGAGAAGAGATATTATGTGAATCTGTTGAAAGGTAGCTCTGAAAGCAAAAAAAAAAAATGGCTAACATAACAATTAATTATGACATATTAAAAGCTTTCCCCCTGAGTGTTGGGAGAAGAAAACAATATCTACTCTTACTATTTTTATTAAACATTTACTTCCATTTCCACCAGTGTAATAAGGAGAGAAAAATAAATAAACAGCATACATATTGGAAAGAAAAAATAAAGTATCTTTATTCCCAAATATGTTTGTATACAGAGTAAATGCAAAAGAACCTACCAAAAATTACAAATGATAGTCGCTGAATATAATTCAATATACAAAATTCAATTTTATTTCTATGTACTTAGCAACAAACAATAGTAAACTTAAAATACCACAATAGCACTAAAAATAAGCTTCGTGAGAGAAAAAAATCCATCAAAAGATGTTCAAGTTTCCATGCTTAAAAGTGCAAAACATAGTTAAAATACTTAACAAAGACAAATCAATAGAAATTGTAGACTGTGTCCATAGATTGGAAAACTCAGAATTGTTAAAATAACATTTTCCCCAAACTCTGTAAAGATTCAATATAATGTGAACCCAAGTCTCAACAGACAGAGAATTACAAAGTGATTCTCTACCAGAAATTAGGATTTATAAAGATAAAATAATGAAGACAGTGTGGTTATTAGGGCAAGTGAGAAAATAAATCAGATTTGTGTTCAGAAAAAAAACACCACACATCTGGTTTTAGCAAAAAATGAATTCCAGGAAGAATTCATGGAATTTCTTCTCCACCCTGGGACAGGCAAGGATTTCTTAGATTGAACTCACAGTATTGACCATGAAAGGAAAAAACAATTACTTTGTTAAGTTAAAAACAAAAAGTATTTAAGCATTAAAATACAGTAGTAACAAAGTGTCTTGTCAAGCTACAGACAAAAGGAAGATAATATATTTGTTATAGGTGGGTGGACTGATGGACCGATAGGTAGATAAACATATATGACACACATATATGATAGAGAACTCTTATACAGGATTCATGATGAACTTCAAAGCAATAATAAAAAGATAAAGCCTATTAATAGGCTATATATTGAGTAGACATCTCATAAAAAGAGGGTATCCAAATGGCAAATATTATATAAAATATATATGACATTCATTTTCAGGGAAATGAAAATTAAAAGCACTACACCTCCCCCAGGATATCTGGAAAGAAAAACAAAAACTGATATTAACAGTTGAGATTGTCTTGGAGATGTGGGCTCTTTTTTGGTTCCATATGAACTTTAAAGCAGTTTTTTCCAATTCTGTGAAGAAACTCATTGGTAGCTTGATGGGGATGGCATTGAATCTATAAATAACCTTGGGTAGTATGGCCATTTTCACGATATTGATTCTTCCTATCCATGAGCATGGTATGTTCTTCCATTTGTTTGTGTCCTCTTTGATTTCACTGAGCAGGGGTTTGTAGTTCTCCTTGAAGAGGTCCTTTACATCCCTTGTGAGTTGGATTCCTAGGTATTTTATTCTCTTTGAAGCAATTGTGAATGGAAGTTCATTCATGATTTGGCTCTCTGTTTTCTGTTACTGGTGTATAAGAATGCTTGTGATTTTTGCACATTAATTTTGTATCCTGAGACTTTGCTGAAGTTGCTTATCAGCTTAAGGAGATTTTGGGCTGAGAGAATGGGGTTTTCTAAATATACAATCATGTCATCTGCAAACAGGGACAATTTGACTTCTTCTTTTCCTAACTGAATACCCTTGATTTCTTTCTCTTGCCTGATTGCCCTAGCCAGAACTTCCAACACTATGTTGAATAGGAGTGGTGAGAGAGGGCATCCCTGTCTTGTGCCAGTTTTCAAAGGGAATTTTTCCAGTTTTTGTCCATTCAGTATGATATTGGCTGTGGGTTTGTCATAAATAGCTCCTATGATTTTGAGGTACGTTCCATCAATACCGAATTTATTGAGCGTTTTTAGCATGAAGGGCTGTTGAATTTTGTCAAAAGCCTTTTCTGCATCTATTGAGATAATCATGTGGTTCTTGTCTTTGGTTCTGTTTATATGCTGGATTATGTTTATTGATTTGCGAATGTTGAACCAGCCTTGCATCCCAGGGATGAAGCCCACTTGATCATGGTGGATAAGCTTTTTGATGTGCTGCTGAATCCGGTTTGCCAGTATTTTATTGAGGATTTTTGCATGGATGTTCATCAGGGATATTGGTCTAAAATTCGCTTTTTTTGTTGTGTCTCTGCCAAGCTTTGGTATCAGGATGATGTTGGCCTCATAAAATGAGTTTGGAAGGATTCCCTCTTTTTCTATTGATTGGAATAGTTTCCGAAGGAATGGTACCAGCTCCTCCTTGTACCTCTGGTATAATTCAGCTGTGAATCCATCTGGTCCTGGACTTTGTTTGGTCGGTAGGCTATTAATTATTGCCTCAATTTCAGAGCCTGCTATTGGTCTATTCAGGGATTCAACTTCTTCCTGGTTTAGTCTTGGAAGAGTGTAAGTGTCCAGGAAATTATCCATTTCTTCTAGATTTTCCAGTTTATTTGCGTAGAGGTGTTTATAGTATTCTCTGATGGTAGTTTGTATTTCTGTGGGGTTGGTGGTGATATCCCCTTCATCATTTTTAATTGCGTCAATTTGATTCTTCTCTCTTTTCTTCTTTATTAGTCTTGCTAGTGGTCTGTCAATTTTGTTGATCTTTTCAAAAAACCAACTCCTGGATTCATTGATTTTTTGGAGAGTTTTTTGTGTCTCTATCTCCTTCAGTTCTGCTCTGATCTTAGTTATTTCTAGCCTTCTGCTAGCTTTCGAATGTGTTTGCTCTTGCTTCTCTAGTTCTTTTAATTGTGATGTTAGAGTGTCAATTTTAGATCTTTCCTGCTTTCTCTTGTGGGCATTTAGTGCTATAAATTTCCCTCTACACACTGCTTTAAATGTGTCCCAGAGATTCTGGTATGTTGTAACTTTGTTCTCATTGGTTTCAAAGAACATCTTTATTTCTGCCTTCATTTCGTTATGTACCCAGTAGTCATTCAGGAGCAGGTTGTTCAGTTTCCATGTAGTTGAGCGGTTTTGATTGAGTTTCTTAGTCCTGAGTTCTAGTTTGATTGCACTGTGGTCTGAGAGACAGTTTGTTATAATTTCTGTTCTTGTACATTTGCTGAGGAGTGCTTTATTTCCAATTACGTGGTCAATTTTGGAGTAAGTACGATGTGGTGCTGAGAAGAATGTATATTCTGTTGATTTGGGGTGGAGAGTTCTATAGATGTCTATTAGGTCTGCTTGCTGCAGAGATGAGTTCAATTCCTGGATATCCTCGTTAACTTTCTGTCTCGTTGATCTGTCTAATGTTGACAGTGGAGTGTTGAAGTCTCCCATTATTATTGTATGGGAGTCTAAGTCTCTTTGTAAGTCTCTAAGGACTTGCTTGATGAATCTGGGTGCTCCTGTATTGGGTGCATATATATTTAGGATAGTTAGCTCTTTCTGTTGAATTGATCCCTTTACCATTATGTAATGGCCTTCTTTGTCTCTTTTGATCTTTGATGGTTTAAAGTCTGTTTTATCAGAGACTAGTATTGCAACCCCCACTTTTTTTTGTTCTCCATTGGCTTGGTAAATCTTCCTCCATCCCTTTATTTTGAGCCTATGTATGTCTCTGCGTGTGAGATGGGTCTCCTGAATACAGCAGACTGATGGGTCTTGACTCTTTATCCAGTTTGCCAGTCTGTGTCTTTTAATTGGAGCATTTAGTCCATTTACATTTAAGGTTAAGATTGTTACGTGTGAACTTGATCCTGCCATTATGATATTAACTGGTTATTTTGCTCGTTAGTTGATGCAGTTTCTTCCTAGCCTCGATGGTCTTTACATTTTGGCCTGTTTTTGCAATGGCTGGTACCGGTTGTTCCTTTCCATGTTTAGTGCTTCCTTCAGGGTCTCTTGTAAGGCAGGCCTAGTGGTGACAAAATCTCTAAGCATTTGCTTATCTGTAAAGGATTTTATTTCTCCTTCACTTATGAAACTTAGTTTGGCTGGATATGAAATTCTGGGTTTAAAATTCTTTTCTTTAAGAATGTTGAATATTGGCCCCCACTCTCTTCTGGCTTGGAGAGTTTCTGCCGAGAGATCTGCTGTTAGGCTGATGGGCTTCCCTTTGTGGGTAACCCGACCTTTCTCTCTGGCTGCCCTTAAGATTTTTTCCTTCATTTCAACTTTGGTGAATCTGGCAATTATGTGTCTTGGAGTTGCTCTTCTCGAGGAGTATCTTTGTGGCGTTCTCTGTATTTCCTGGATTTGAATGTTGGCCTGCCCTTCTAGGTTGGGGAAGTTCTCCTGGATGATATCCTGAAAAGTGTTTTCCAACTTGGTTCCATTTTCCCCCTCGCTTTCAGGCACCCCAATCAGACGTAGATTTGGTCTTTTTACATAATCTCATACTTCTTGCAGGCTTTGTTCATTTCTTTTTCTTCTTTTTTCTTTTGGTTTCTCTTCTCGCTTCTTTTCATTCATTTGATCCTCAATCGCAGATACTCTTTCTTCCAGTTGATCGAGTCGGTTACTGAAGCTTGTGCATTTGTCACGTATTTCTTGTGTCATGGTTTTCATCTCTTTCATTTCGTTTATGACCTTCTCTGCATTAATTACTCTAGCCATCAATTCTTCCACTTTTTTTTCAAGACTTTTAGTTTCTTTGCGCTGGGTACGTAATTCCTCCTTTAGCTCTGAGAAATTTGATGGACTGAAGCCTTCTTCTCTCATCTCGTCAAAGTCATTCTCCGTCCAGCTTTGATCCATTGCTGGCGATGAGCTGCGCTCCTTTGCCGGGGGAGATGCGCTCTTATTTTTTGAATTTCCAGCTTTTCTGCCCTGCTTTTTCCCCATCTTTGTGGTTTTATCTGCCTCTGGTCTTTGATGATGGTGATGTACTGATGGGGTTTTGGTGTAGGTGGCCTTCCTGTTTGATAGTTTTCCTTCTAACAGTCAGGACCCTCAGCTGTAGGTCTGTTGGAGATTGCTGGAGGTTCACTCCAGACCCTGTTTGCCTGGGTATCAGCAGCAGAGGCTGCAGAAGATAGAATATTTCTGAACAGCAAGTGTACCTGTCTGATTCTTGCTTTGGAAGCTTCCTCTCAGGGGTGTACTCCACCCTGTGAGGTGTGGGGTGTCAGACTGCCCCTAGTGGGGGATGTCTCCCAGTTAGGCTACTCAGGGGTCAGGGACCCACTTGAGCAGGGAGTCTGTCCCTTCTCAGATCTCAACCTCCGTGTTGGGAGATCCACTGCTCTCTTCAAAGCTGTCAGACAGAGTCGTTTGCGTCTGCAGAGGTTTCGGCTGTGTTTGTTATTGCCCTGTCCCCAGAGGTGGAGTCTACAGAGACAGGCAGGTTTCCTTGAGCTGCTGTGAGCTCCACCCAATTCGAGCTTCCCAGCAGCTTTGTTTACCTACTTAAGCCTCAGCAATGGCGGGTGCCCCTCCCCCAGCCTAGCTGCTGCCTTGCCGGTAGATCACAGACTGCTGTGCTAGCAATGAGGGAGGCTCCGTGGGTGTGGGACCCTCCCGGCCAGGTGTGGGATATGATCTCCTGGTGTGCCTGTTTGCTTAAAGCGCAGTATTGGGGTGGGAGTTACCCGATTTTCCTGGTGTTGTGTGTCTCAGTTCCCCTGGCTAGGAAAAGGGATTCCCTTCCCCCTTGCGCTTCCCAGGTGAGGCAATGCCTCGCCCTGCTTCAGCTCTCGCTGGTCGGGCTGCAGCAGCTGACCAGCATGGATCGTCTGGCACTCCCCAGTGAGATGAACCCAGTACCTCAGTTGAAAATGCAGAAATCACTGGTCTTCTGTGTCGCTCGCGCTGGGAGTTGGAGACTGGAGCTGCTCCTATTCGGCCATCTTGCTCCGCCCCCCCTCTATTTTTTTCATAGTCTGGCTAAAGATTTGTCAATTTTGTTTACCTTTAAAAAAAAGCTTTGTTTTATTGACCTTTTGTATTTTCTTCATTTCAATTTCATTTATTTCTGCTCTGATCTTTATTATATCTTTTCCTCTATTGATTTTGGGTTTTGTTTGCTCTCGCTTTTCTAATTCTTTAAGATGCACTGTTAACTTGTTTATTTGTAATTTTTCTCCTTTTTGATGTGGATACTGATAGCTATGAACTTCCCTCTTAGTACTGCTTCGCTGTATCCCATAGGTTTTGATGTGTTGTTTCCATTCTCATTTGTTATAAAAAATTTTTAAATCTCCTTAATTTTTTTTATTAACTGGTCATTCCAGAGCGTATGCTTTAACTTCCATGTATTTGTGTAGTTTCCAAAATCTCTATTGATTTCTAGTTTCATTCCATTGTCAGAGAAGATGATTGATATTATCTCAATGTTTTAATGTTTTAAGACTTGTTTTGTGACTTAATGTATGTTCAATCCTAGAGAATGATCCAGGTGCTAAGGAAAGTAATGTGTATTCTGAAGCTGTTGGGTGAAAATTCTTTAAATATCTATTAGGTCACTTTGATCTACAGTGCAGGTTAAGTCTGATGTTTCTACGTTGATTTTCTATTTGGGAGATCTGTCCATTGCTGAAAGTGGAGTGTTGAAGTCTCCAGCTACTATTGTATTGAAGTCTACCTCTCTCTTTAGCTCAAATATTTCCTTTATATATCTGAGTGCTCCAGTGTTGGATGCATATATACATATATTTAAAATTGTTATATCTTTTTATTTAATTGACCCCTTTAGCATTATATAGTGACCTTCCTTGTCTCTTCTTATAGTTCTGGTCTTGAAATTGATTGTGTCTGATATCAATATAGATACTTCTGATCTTTGTTGGTTTCCATTCACATGAAATATCTTTTTCTATGACTTTAGTTTCAGTATGTCTGTGTTTATAGGTCAAGTGTTTCCTGTAGGCAAAAAAATCAATAAGTCTTGTTTTTTAATTCATTCTGACACTCTGTGTCTTTTATTGGAGAGTTTAGTCCATTTACATTCAGTGTTACTGATAAGTAAGAAATTACTCCTGCCATTTTGTTATTTGTTTTCTGGCTGTTTTGTGCTCTTCTGTTTCTTTTTGTTGTTGTTGTTGTTCCTGTATTCCTTTAGTGAAGGTTATTTTCTCTGGTTATATAATTTAGTTTCTTGCTTTTTATTTTTTTTGTGTGTGTGTATGTATATGTTGTATGTTTTTTGGTTTTAGTTTACCATGAGGATTGCAAATGCTATTTTATAAGCCATTATTTTAATCTGATGACACTGTTTGCATAAACAAAGGGAAAACTAATAAAAAACCTACACCTTATTCCCTCCCTCTTTTAACTTTTTGTTAATTCTATTTATTTTTCATTGTATTTATGTTTTGAAATGTTGATGTTACTATTTTTTATTGGTTCATCATTTAGTCTTTCTATTTAGGAAAAGTGTAGTTTACACACCAGAGTTACAATGTTAGAACATTATGTGTTTTTCTGTGTACTTACTATTACCAGTGAGTTCTGTACCTTTAGGTTACTACTTGTTGCTCATTAACATCCTTTTCTTTCTAATTGAAGTATTTCCTTTAGCATTTCATGTAGAACAGGTCTGGTTTTGATGAAATCCATGAGCTTTTATTTGTTTGGAAAAGTCTTTCTCCTTTATGTTTGAAGGATACTTTTTTGGATATACTATTCTAGGGTAGAAAGTTTATTATTATTATTTCCTTCAGCACTTTTTAAAATTATACTTTAAGTTCTAGGGTGCATGTGCATAACATGCAGGTTTGTTACATATGTATACATGTGCCATGTTAGTGTGCTGCATCGATTAACTCGTCATTTACATTAGGTATATCTCCTAATGCTATCCTTCCCCCCTCCCCTCACCCCATGATAGGCCCCAGTGTGTGATGTTACCCTTCCTCTGTCCTAGTGTTCTCATTGTTCAGTTTCCACCTATGAGTGGTATTCAGTTAGGAAAAGAAGAAGTCAAATTGTCCCTGTTTGCACATGACATGATTGTATATTTAGAACACCACATCATCTCAGCCCAGAATCTCCTTAAGCTGATAAGTAACTTCAGCAAAGTCTCAGGATACAAAATCAATGTGCAAAAATCACAAGCATTCTTAGACACCAATAACAGACAAACAGAGAGCCAAATCATGAGTGAACTCCCATTCACAATTGCTTCAAAGAGAATAAAATACCTAGGAATCCAATTTACAAGGGATATGAAGGACCTCTTCAAGGAGAACTACAAACCACTGCTAAATGAAATAAAAGAGGACACAAACAAATGGAAGAACATTCCATGATTATGGATAGGAAGAATCAATATTGTGAAAGGTAATTTAAAGATTCAATGCCATCCTCATCAAGCTACCAATGACTTGCCTCACATAATTGGAAAAAACTACTTTAAAGTTCATATGGAACCAAAAAAGAACCCACATTGCCAAGACAGTCCTAAGCAAAAAGAACAAAGCTGGAGACATCATGCTACCTGACTTCAAACTATACTACAAGGCTACAGTCACCAAAACAGCATGGTACTGGTACCAAAACAGAGCTATATACCAATGGAACAGAACAGAGACCTCAGAAATAATACCACACATCTACAACCATCTAATATTTGACAAACCTGAGAAAAACAAGAACTGGGGAAAGGATTCCCTATTTAATAAATGGTGCTGGGAAAACTGGCTAGCCATATGTAGAAAGCCGAAACTGGATCCCTTCCTTACACCTTATACAAAAATTAATTCAAGATGGATTAAAGACTTAAATGTTAGACCTAAAACCATAAAAACCCTAAAAGAAAACCTAGGCAATACCATTCAGGACATAGGCATGGGCAAGGACTTCGTGTCTAAAACACCAAAAGCAATGGCAACAAAAGCCAAAATAGGCCGGGCGCGGTGGCTCAAGCCTGTAATCCCAGCACTTTGGGAGGCTGAGGCAGGCAGATCACGAGGCCAGGAGATCGAGACCATCCTGGCTAACACGGTGAAACCCCGTCTATACTAAAAATACAAGAAAATTAGCCAGGCGTGATGGCGGCGCCTGTAGTCCCAGCTACTTGGGAGGCTGAGGCAGGAGAATGGCAGGAACCCGGGAGGCGGAGCTTGCAGTGAATTGAGATCGCGCCACTGCACTCCAGCCTGGGCGACAGAGCAAGACTCCATCTCAAAAAAAAAAAAAAAAAAAAAAAAAAAAAAAAAAAAAGCCAAAATAGACAAATAGGATCTAATTAAACTAAAGAGTTTCTGCACAGCAAAAGAAACTACCATCAGAGTGAACAGGCAACCTACAGAATGGGAGAAAATTTTTGCAATCTACTCATCTGACAAAGAGCTAATATCCAGAAGCTACAAAGAACTCAAACTTACAAGAAAAAAGCAAACAACCCCATCAAAAAGTGGGCAAAGGATAGGAACAGACACTTCTCAAAAGAAGATACATTTATGCAGCCAACAGACACATGAAAAAATGCTCATTACTGGCCATCAGAGAAATGCAAATCAAAACCACAATGAGATACCATCTCACACTAGTTAGAATGGTGACCATTAAAAAGTCAGGAAACAACAGGTGCTGGAGAGGATGTGGAGAAATAGGAACACTTTTACACTGTTGGTGGGACTGTAAACTAGTTCAACCATTGTGGAAGACAGTGTGGCAATTCCTCAAGGACCTAGAACTAGAAATACCATTTGACCTAGCAATTCCATTACTGGATATATACCCAAAGGATTATAAATCATGCTGCCATAAAGATACATGCAGAAGTATGTTTATTGCATCTGTTTATTCGTTCAGCACTTTAAATATGTCATGCCACTCTGTCCTGTCTGTAAGATTTCCACTGAAAAGTTTGCTGCCAGACATATTGGTGCTCCATTGCATGTTATTTTTTCTTTTATCTTTCTGGTTTTAAAATTCTTTCTGTATCCCTGACCTTCAGGAGTTTGCTTATTAAATGTGTTAAGGTCGTCTTCTGTGGGATAAATCTGCTTGGCATTTGATAACCTTCTTGTACTTGGCTATTGATAAATTTCTCTAGGTTTGGGAAGTTCTCTGTTATCCCTTTGAATAAACTTTCTATCCTTTAAGTCCAATAAGTCTTAGATTTGCCCTTTTGAGTCTGTTTTCTAGATCATATAGATATGCTTCATTTATTATTTCTTTTGTCTCCTCTATGTATTTTCAAATATCCCATCTTCAGGTTCACTAATTCTTTCTTCTGCTTGACCAATTCTGCTGTTAAGGGACTCTGATGCATTCTTCAGGATACCAATTGTATTTTTCAACTCCAGAATTTCTGCTTGATTATTAAAAAATTATTTAAAACTCTGTTAAATTTATTTACTAGCATTCTGAATTCCTTCTGTTGTGTTATCTTGAATTTCTTTGAGTTTTCTTAACACTGCTATTTTTAATTCTCTCTCTAAAAGGTCATATATCTCTGTTGCTCCAGGGTTGGTCTCTGGTGCCTTATTTTGGTTGTTTCATGAGAACATGTTTTCCTGGGTGTCTTAATACTTGTAGATGTTTCTCTGTCTGTGCATTAAAGCCCTAAGTATTTATTGTAGTCTTCACTGTCTAGTACTGTTTGTACTTGTCCTTTTTGGGAAGGCTTTTGATGTATTTGACTGGATATGGGTGTTGTGATCTAAGCTGTATCTACTCTAGGGAACACCTCAAGCCCTGCAACACTGTGGTTCTTACAGACTGATTGAGGTACCACCGTGATAGTGTTGAGTAAGTTCTTGGAGAATTCTCTGAAAATTCTTATTCTCTTCTCTTTCTTTCTGCCAAACAATTGGAGTTTACCTCTCTGTTCTGAGCCACCTGAAACTGGTGATAGAGTGGTCACAAGCAGCCTGTGTCCACCACCACCATAATTGCATTGGGTCAGACCTAAAGCCAGCACAGCACTGGATCTCACCCAGTTGCTGACATGAGGACTCCCTGGCTACTGCCTATATTTGCTGAAGCCCCTGGGGCTCTACAATAAGTAGGTGGCAAATCAAACCTCTCCTTTCATTCGGTGAAGTGAGTTCTACCAGGCCCACAGTGGGTCCAGAGGTACCTTCTAGGAGTCAGGGTCTAGAGTCAAAAACTTTAGAAGTCTACTTGATGTTCTACTGTACTGCAGCTCAGCTGGCAATTAAACCACAAGATGAAGTCTTTCCAACTCTTTTAAAGGCTAAGGAGTCTCACTCTGTGGCCACTGCCACCACAGGCCTATGGTGAGTGCTGCCAGAATGATACCAATGTTCCTTTAAGGCCAAAGACCTCTTCAGTCAGCTTGTGGTAAATGTTGCCTGGCCTAGGACTTGCCCTTCAGGGAAATGGGCTCCCCTCTGGCCCAAGTCAGGTCCAGAAATGCCATCACTGAGCCAAGTCCTGGAATTGGGGGACCCCAAGACCTCAGTTGGTGTTCTACCTCCCTGTGGCTCAACTTGTATCTAAGATGCAAAACAATGTCCCCTTTACTTTTTCCTTTGGTTTTCTCAGGCAGGAGTCTCACCCTACAGCAACCACTGCAAGTAGGCTGAGTCTCTCCTGAAGCCAGCAGATCTCAGAGTCTTACCCAAGGCTCTCAGTGTAGTCCCTGGATATCACTGTTGGTTATTCAAGGACCACAGGTTCTTTAGTTAGCAAGTGATTAATACTGTCAGGACTGGGTTCTTCTCTTTTAGGCAGCAGGATTCTTTCTGACCCAAAGTGTTTCTGGAAATGTCATCTGGGTACTAGGGCCTAGAAAGAGGGCCTCGCAACTCTGACTTCCCTATCCTGCTGTGGCTGAGCTGATGTTAAAGATGAAAGAGAACATATTCCTCATTATTTCCTCTGCAGTAGTGAGTGGAAGATATCTCTTTTGGAGCCATGAGCTCTGCAGCCTGGTGTTAGGGAAGGAATGATGTCAGCATTCCCTTAGCTGTCTCTGCTGCTATCTCAATCAGTCATGTGTCCTCCCAGTCTACTGCCTCTGAGACCAGTTCAGACCTAGGACTTACCTAGGTATTTCAGTCCTTGTGGTCTAGATTCCCATCCAAGTTTATTTGGGGCCCCAGACCACTTTAGCCCACAGTGGTAGGGCTTACAGGAACTCAAGTTCAGACCACTGAGATCAGCAAGTCCTCTGTGCCTAGGACTGGTTTAAATGCTCCCTCCACGTGCAGGCATCAGCTGAGTTTGGTTGCGTTTTGCTCTCTGCTCTAACAAGGGTAGCACTGAGTTCAATGACTCACAATTGCTGGCTCTCCCTCTCCCTAGGGTGCGGGAACACTTTCCACACCAGGCTGCTGCTGCTGGGGGATGGGAGAGGGGACATGTTAGCAATTAATCACTGGTTATATTTTCAGAAACTCTTCGTGCCTCTTTCAGAAATATGAAGTTACAACTAGGTACTGTGAGTGCTCACCTGTCTTGTGGTATTTATGAAGGTGCTTGTTTGGTGTAGATAGTTGTTAAATTGGTGTCCTTGCTGGAGGGCAATTGGTGGAGCCTTCTATTCCACTATTTTTCTCTACTTCTAATATTGTTAATTTACAGTAGAAATCACTTTTGAAAAATTATGTATTTTGATTAAATTATCGTTAAACCTCCTAGAGATAGAGTATCCTAGAAATACTTAATTTTATATGAAGCACTGGGTACTATTTTAGAAACATATAAAGCCAAATGAGTAATATTTATTTTTATTTTTAATCATTTTAACTGTAGTGATAAAATTGTAAAAACAAATACTTTGATAAGATTAAAATATCACCAATTGTTTCCAGTTTCTCATTGTTAATAAAATTCTTGGTTTAAACAGCTAAAATGTGAAGGTAACTATAATAAAAATAGTATTTCTAATAATAATTATAAAATACATGATCAAACTTTCATTGTTCTCAGGAAAATTGTAATAAGTTGAATTGGATAAAAAACATTTGTTTGAATATTCTTGTTTCAAATACTAGTTTATTATATTAATGTATTATTGATTTACATTTAAATATATTAATATAATTAATATATTTATATTTAAATATATTAATATAATTAATATATTTATATTTAAATATTCAAATTCACATTTAATTTCTTTAATGTTAATATAATATATTAAAGAATGCTTTTTTACTTTTCCTCTGCTCTATTAAGGCTTAAGTAATTATCTCCAAACTGAAGATTATGAATAAAATGTTAATATGCCCTTGTATTTACTAAACTAAGGCTAATATGTATGTGCATACATGTATATACATTCATAATTAAATAGTTATAACATTCCAAAGTAGTTATAACATTTGACATCACCACCAGCAATGAAAGAGAATTCCTGTTGCTCAGTCTCCTAGCCAGAAATTGATATTGCTGACAACTTTGGATTTTATTCATTGTAATAAGTGTGATATGTACTAGGATCAGATGAACATCATTTTATATGTATATGGGCCATTTGTATATCTTCTTTGATGAGGTGCCAGATCTATTTTCTATTTGTAATCAGGTCATTTATTTTCCTATTACTGAGTTTTAGGAGTTGTGTGTATACGTTGGGTAGGATTCCTTCATAAGATATATCTTTTGCAAACGTTTTCACCCAGTCTGTGACTCACCCTCTCATTTTCTTGACATTGTCTTTCTCAGAGCAAAAGTACTTAATTTTAAGGAAGTCCAACTTAGTTTTTTTCATGAATCATGATTTTTTACTGTATCTAAAAGGTACGGCCAAATACAAATTTATGTAAATATTATTCTATTTTATTTTCTAAGAGTTTTAGAGTTTTTCATTTTATATTTAGATCTGTCATCTATTTTTAGTTAATTTTTGTGAATGTTGTAGATATGAGTCTAGAATCATTGTTTCATGTATATATCCAGCATTCCAGCACCATTTACTGAAAAAGTTACCCTTTCTCCATTTAATTTGCCTTTGATCATTTATCAAATACCAATTAACTATATTTGTACAGGTATATTTTTAGATTGGCTATTCTGTTTCATTGATCTCTATGTCTGTTCTTTTGGCAATAACATACTGTCCTGATTACTATGCCTTTGTATTAAGCTTTTCAATTGGGAAATATGAGACCTCCAACTTTGTCCTTCTTCTTCAGTATCGTGTTGGCTCTTCTAGGTCTTTTACTTTCCTCTATAAACTGTAGCATCAATTTGTTGATATCTATAAAATAGCTTTCTGGGGCTTTGGTTGTAGTTACACATTGAATCCGTAGGTCCATCTGTGAAAAATTAACACCTTAAAATGTTTAATTGTTCAAGTTGTAAGCATGGTACATTTCTCCATTCACTTAGTTCTGTGTTTTTGTTTTTGAAATTAGAGTTTTGGAGATTTTTACATATACATATTGTACATATTTTGTTAGATTTGAGGTTATTTAAATTTTTTGGTGCTATTACAAAATGATATTACATTTTACAATTTCAAACTCCAATTGTTCATTTTTTGATTAGGAAAGCAATTCACTTTTGTATATTAATCTTGTATCTGTGACCATGATATACTCACTCATAAATTTCAGGATTTTTGGTTAATTCTTCGGGATTTTCCACATAGACAACATTGTCATTTGTGAATAAACACAGTATATTTTTTCCCCAAACCTGTATATTTTATTTCCTTTCAGTGTCCCATTTCACCAGGTAGGAATTTTAGTTCAATGTTGAATAGGAGTGTTGAGAGAGGATATCCTTGTTCCTGATCATAGGAGTAAATCATCACCAGGATATTTTTTTATCATTGAAGATGATGCTACCTATAAGATTTTTGTAGATGTTCTTTGTAAAGTTGAGTACATTCTTTATTTCTAATGGCTGAAACTTTTTCTCATGAGTGAGTGAATACCTGGAATACATTGTGTATAATTTTAAAAAATACATTGTTATATTTGATTTGCTAATATTTTGTTGAGTGCTTTTGCATATGTATTTGTGAGAGATAATGGTCTGTAGTTTGTCTTTGTAATGTCCTTATTTGCTTTTATTTTTTAAATTTTACTTTAAGTTCTGGGATACATGTGTAGAATGTGCAGGTTTGTTACATAGGTATACATACATGTGCTGTGGTGCTTTGCTGTACCTATCAACCCATCATCTAGATTTTAAGCCCCGCATGCATTAGGTATTTGTCCTAATGCTCTCTGACCCTTTGCCCCCCACCCCCCGACAGGCCTTGATGTGTGCTGTTTCCTTCCCTGTGTTCATGTGCTCCCATTGTTCAACTCCCACTTACAAGTGAGAACATGTGGTGTTTGGTTTTCTGATCCTGTATTAGTTTGCTGAGAATGATGGTCTCCAGCTTCATCTATGTCCCTGAAAAGGATATGAAATCATGCTTTTTTATGGCTGTATAGTATTCCATGGTGTATATGTGCCACATTTTCTTTATCCAGTCTATCATTGATGGACATTTGGGTTGGTTGCAAGTATTTGCTATTGTAAATAGTGCTGCAATAAACATATGTGTACATGTGTGTTTATAGTAGAATGATTTATAATATTTGGTATATACCCAGTGATGGGATTGCTGGGTCAAATGGTATTTCTGGTTCTAGACCCTTGAGGAATCACCACACTGTCTTCCACAATAGTTTAACTAATTTATAGTCCCACTAACAATGTAGAAGCATTCCTATTTCTCCATAGCCTCACCAGCATCTGTTGTTTCCTTTCTTCTTAATGATCGCCATTCTAACAGGTGTGAGATAGTATCTCGTTGTGTTTTTGATTTGCATTTCTCTAATGACCAGTGATGATGAGCTGTTTTTCGTATGTTTGTTGGCTGCATAAATCTCTTCTTTTGAGAAGTGTCTGTTCACATCCTTTGCCCACTTTTTGGTGGTGGTGTTTGTTTTTTCCTTGTAAATTTGTTTAAGTTTATTGTAGATTCTGTATATTAGATCTTTGTCAGATGAGTAGACTGCAAACATTTTCTCCCATTCTGTAGGTTGCCTGTTCACTCTGATGATGGTTTGTTTTGCTGTGCAGAAGCTCTTCAGTTTGATTAGATCCCATTTGTCAATGTTTGCTTTTGTTGCAACTGCTTTTGGTGTTTTAGTCATGAAATATTTGCTAATGCGTGTGTCCTGAATGGTATTGCCTAGGTTTTCTTCTAGGGATTTTATGGTTTTGGATTTTACATTTAAGTCTTTAATCCATCTTGAGTTTGTTTTTTGTATAAGGTTAAGGAAGGCATCTAGTTTCTGTTTTCTGCATGTACCTAGCCAATTTTCCTAGCACCATTTATTAATAGGGAATCATTCCTCCATTGTTTGTTTTTGTCAGATTTGTCAAAGGTCAGATGGTTGTAGATGTGTGGTGTTATTTCTGAGGCTTCTGTTCTGTTCCATTGGTCTGTATATCTGTTTTGGTACCAGTACCATGCTACTTTGGTTACTGTAGCCTTGTAGTATAGTTTGAAGACAGGCAGCATGATGCCTCTGGCTTTCTTCTTTTTTACGTAGGATTGTCTTGGTTATACGAGCTCTTTTTTGGATCCATATGAAATTTAAATTAGTTTTTTCTAATTCTGCAAAAAAAGTCATTGGTAGGTTGAGGTGTATAGCATTGAATCTATAAATTACTTTGGGCCATATGGCCATTTTCACCATATGGAGTCTTCCCTTCCATGAGCGTAGAATTGTTTTCCATTTGTTTGTGTCCCCTCATTTCCTTGAAGAATGGTTTGTAGTTCTCATGGAAGATATCCTTCACTTCCCTTGTAAGTTGTAATCCTAGGTATTTTATGCTCTTTGTAGCAATTGTGAGTTGGAATTCACTCATGATTTGACTCTCTGCTTGTCTGTTGTTGGTCTATAGGAATGCTTGTGATTTTTGCACATTGATTTTGTATCCTGAGACTTTGCTGAAGTTGCTTATCAGCTTAAGTAGTTTTTGGGGTGAGATGATGGGGTGTTCTAGATATAGGATCATGTCATCAGGAAACAGAGACAAATTGAATTCCTCTCTTCCCATTTGAATACCCTTTATTTCTTTCTCTTGCCTGATTGCCCTGGCCAGAATGTCTAATACTATGTTGAATAGGAGTGGTGAGAGAGGGCGCCCTTGTCTTGTGCCAGTTTTCAAAGGGAATGCTTCCAGTTTTTTACCATTCAGTATGATGTTGGCTATGGGTTTGTCATAAAAAGCTCTTATTATTTTGAGATGTTCCATTGATATCTAATTTTTCTGACAGTTTTTAGTATGAAGGAGTGTTGAATTTTATTGAAGGCCTTTTCTGCATCTATTGAGACAATCATGTGGTTTTGTCACTGGTTCTGTTTATGTGATGGATTACGTTTATTGGTTTACTTATGTTGAAGCAGCCTTTCATCCCAGGGATGAAGCCAGCTTGATTTTGGTGGATAAAGTTTTTAATGTGCTACTGGATTTGGTTTGCCAGTATGTTATTGAGGATTTTCGCATTGATGTTCATCAGGGGTATTGGCTTGAAATTTTAATTTTTGTGTGTGTCTCTGCCAGGTTTTGGTGTTAGGGTGATGTTGGCCTCATGAGTTTGGGAGGAGTCCCTCTTTTTCTGTTGTTTGGAATTGTTTCAGAAGGAATGGTACCAACTCCTCTTTGTACCTCTTATAAAATCTGGCTGTGAATCCGTCTAGTTCTGGGTTTTTTTTTTTTTTTTTTTTTTTTTTTTTTTTTGGTAGGCTATTATTGCCTTAATTTCAGAGCTTGTTATTGGTCTATTCAGGGATTCAACTTCCTCCTGGTTTCGTCTTGTGAGGGTATATGTGTCCAGGAATTTATCCATTTATTCTATACTTTCTAGTTTATTTGCATAGAGGTGTTTATAGTATTCTCTGATGTTAGTTTCTATTTCTGTGGAATCAGTGGTGATATCCCCTTTATCATTTTTCTTATTGTGTATTTCTTCTCCCTTTTCTTCTTTATTAGTCTAGCTAGTGGTCTATTTTGTTAATCTTTTCAAAATGCTAGCTCCTGGATTCCTTGAATTTTTGAAGGGTTTTTCATGTCTCTGTCTCCTCCAGTTCTACTCTGATCTTAATTATTTCTTGTCTTCTGCTAGCTTTTGAATTTGTTTGCTCTTAGTTCTGTAATTTTTAAAATTGTGATGTTAAGGGGTCGATTTCCGATCTTTCTAGCTTCTGATGTGGACATTTAGCCCTGTAAATTTCCCTCTTAACAATGCTTTAGCTGTGTGGCAGAGATTCTGTTATATTGTTTCTTTGTTCTCACTGGTTTCAAATAAGTTCTTTATTTCTACCTTAATTTTGTTACTTACTGTGTAGTCATTCAGGAGCAGGTTGTTCAATTTCCATGTAGTTGTGGTGTTTTGAGTGAGTTTCTTAATCTTGAGTTCTAGTTTGATTGCACTGTGGTCTGAGAGACTGATATGATTTCTGTTATTTTGCATTTGCTGAGGAGTGTTTTACTTCCAATTATGTGGTCAATTTTACAGTACGTACTATGTGGCACTGACAAGAGTGTATATTCTGTTAATTTGGGGTGGAGAGTTCTGTAGATGTCTATTAGGTCTGCTTGGTCCAGAGCTGAGTTTACGTCCTGAATATCTGTTAATTTTCTGTCTCCTCAGTCTGTCTAATATTGACAGTGCGGTGTTGAAGTTTCCCACTATTATAGTGTGGGAATCTGTCTTTTTATAGGTCTCTAATAACTTGTTTTATGAATCTGGCTGCTCCTGTATTGGGTGTATACATATTTAGGATAGTTAGCTCTTCTTGTTATATGGATTATTTTACTATTAATAATATTTTCTTCGTCTTTTTTGTTCTTTTTCTTTTTTGGTTTAAAGTTTGCTTTATTAGAGACTAGGATTGCAACTCCTGCTTTTCTTTCTTTCTTTTTTTTTTTTTTTCTTTTTTTTTCTATTTTTTGCTTTCCATTGCTTTGGTAACTATTTCTCCATCTTTTTATTTTGATCCTATGTGTGTCTTTGCACATCAGATGGTGTCCTGAATACAGCACTGTGTTGGGTCTTGGCTCTTTATCCACTTCCCCAGTCTGTGTCTTTGAGTTGGGGAATTTAGCCCATTGACATTTAAGGTTAATACTGTTATGTGTGAAATTGATCCTGTCATCATAATGCTAACTGGTTATTTGTTTTTGTTATTGAGCTAGCACAGATCTCACAGGATGAGTCAAGAAGCTTTACTCATGCTTCTATTTTCTGAAAGAGACATTGGTGTACTGGCATAGTTTATTGCTTAAAAAATTGGTGTAAATTAGCACTGAATCCCTCTGGTTTGATATTTTATTTATTTATTTTTTGGAAAATGATTAGTTTTTGATCCTATTACTTTAATAAATAAAGGCCTATTATGATTATCTACTTCTGTTTGGGGTTTTTATTGTAAAGTCTTTCAAGGAGGGTGTCCATTTAGGTTTTCAAATTGGTGGGAATGAAGTTGCTCACAATATTCTTTTATTATAAATTTTAATATCTATGAGAATAGGGCTAACTCTCATTTCTAAACCTTGTAAATGGTGTTTTCCCTTTCTTGTTTAGTTGGCTAGAGTTTATTGATCTTACTGATCTTTATGAAGATCCAGTTTTTGGTTTTCTTGGTTGTGAGGTGTTTTGTTGTTGATCTTCTGTTTTTGAATCATTGGTTTGTGCTCTAGTTTTTATATTGTTTTCCTCCTGATTTTCAGCTTAAATTTGTCTTTTTCTTATGTTTCATGATAGAACATTTGGCTATATTTAGGTCTTTTTGTTTTTCTAATTTTTGAACTTAATAAATTTCCTTATAAGCACAACTTTTACTGGCATATCAAAAATTTTAACAAGTGAAATGAATGTGAAGTAAGAACACAGAAAATGTTGAAATAATTTATTGGCAGGCCATATGCATAAAAGAAATTTCATAGGGAATTCAGTAAATAGCAGGAAATTGATAACAGATCATAAGTTAGATCAACACATAGGATTAAGGAATGCTAGAAATGGTAAATGTGTGGAAAATACAAAGGTTAAATTCTTAAACATCTATAAATCATACTTGAATCTTTAAAACTAATAATAAATTATACAATTAAAACAAGACTAATATAGGTAAGCACAAGTTATTTGTGAAGTAAAAATAAACTATACTGTTTTATAGTTCTTGCATTATTGTGTAAATGTCCCATGATCCTTTGGGTGTTGCTTCACCAGCCAAAAACCTCTGTGGCTTGAGTTTCACTCACGCCCACTGGACTTGTTCCATCCACTGAGCCTGGCAGGCTGTGCTCAGCTTGCGCTATCAGCCCAGATCTCATGTCTGTCAAGGGTGAGCCAGGTGCAGAGCAATGAGGGGTATGTGAGCAAGTGAGCATGGCGTCTGGCCACTGTGCATAGCCATGTGAGCCAGCTGCTGCAGTGGGACAGTCTGCTCCAGGCGCTGGCTTTGTGCAAAGCTGCAGCTGGATCAGCCATACTGCAAGTCACTTCCAGGGCAGGTGCCAGCATCTGGATGAACGTGGTAGGTCATAAAAACTTGGAGACACCAGCAATCACAGATCCCCAAGGGGTTGGTGGGGGGGCATGCTAAGCTCTATCTTTCCCACTGCCAGCAGCTTGGCAAGTGGGGGTGAGGGGCATGTTTTCAATTCAGTCAGTCCTGCTGCCTTGCTCTGGCCCATGGCTCCCAGGCTAGCTGACCCCACCACCACTTTGCATCCATCACATGGGGTGGACACCTGATGCCAGCAGAGGGCAGGAGGGCTATAGTGTTACAGCGCTGGCTCAGGGAATCCTGAGACCTGGGCCCCTTGGGTCACTGCTCTTCCCTGCCAAAATCTGACAAATGGGAGCTTGTCATCACCCACAATGCAGCGAGCTGGCCAGGAATGTGTTATAGCCTGTTTTGCACTTACCCTGTAGTGGGTCCCGAGTTCTGGTCCTGCATTCAGGAAGAATGAGGTTAAGCAGACACCTGGAGGGTGAGAAAGGCAGAGAAGAGTTTTATTGAGTGAGAGAACAGCTCTCAGCAGAGAGGACACGTGAAGTGAGTATTTTCTACCCACAGTGGGTAGTCCTGACATATGGCTGATTCCAGGGTTTTTATGAGCTCGGAATGGAAAAAGTGTGTACTGGTTGGTCCATTGGCAGCCTTGGAAAAAGCACCAATTGACTGGCTGAAAGGCATCAAGCAAGTTCTTACTCTGGGTCATGGATTCCAACTGGAACTGGAAGTCTGGGTCTCAGGCTTCAGGCTGCCTTTGGCTTGAAGGTTGAGTTTCACCAGGGACCCACCCCTATCTGCCTAGGAATTTGTCTGCCTCCTGCCACTATCATAAAGTTACGTTAAATGTCATTTAAAATTACACTAAGTTATAACTGCATATTGTATAACATAAAAATTATTAAAAATATAAAATCAATGAGATATAACTAGTAACCCAAAGAGAACTTAAGATGGAATACTAAAAAACCAAAATCCTCAAGCCCAAAGAAGGCAAGAATAAAGGATAAAAAGAAAATATAAGATGGAAAAAGCAGAAAATTAATAGAAAATTGCTGACTTAAATCCAACCATATCAATACTATATCAGATATTAATGAATTAAACTGACTAAGAGAAAAAATTTTTGGCCAGGTGTGGTGGCTGACACCTATAATCCCAGCAGCACTTTGGGAGGTCAAATCAGGTATATTGCTTGAGCCCAGGAGCTTGAAACAGCCTGGAAAATTTGGCGAAAACCCATCTCTACTAAAAATACAAAAATTAGCCTGGCATGGTAGCACACACCTGTAGTCCCAGCTACTCTGGAGGCTAAGGCAGAGAATCACTTGAACCCAGAAGGTGGAAGTTGCAGTGAGCCAATATTGGCCACTGCACTCCTGCCTGGGCAACAGAGTGAGGCTCCATCTCAAAAAAAAAAAAAAAAAAAAAAAGGGTGGGGGTGGTGGGAAAGAATTTTGCAAGACAAAAATTTATCTGCTTGCTGCCTATAAGACCTCTTATTTAATTACATTTAAGATTTCCCATAAGATGATGGGAAAATAATTCAAAAACATTCTTTACAATGTACATACATATATGCATATATACTCACGTCAAAAGAAAGCTAGAGTGGATATATTAATACCAGTGATATTCAAAGTAGAAATCAGGACATGTCATGTAACATTTACCAAACCACAGAATGAATCCTTAAACCGTGTCTTTATATATTTCAAATGATTAAAATCATAAGTTGGCCAGGCGCGGTGGCTCAAACCTGTAATCCCAGCACTTTGGGAGGCCGAGACGGGCGGATCACGAGGTCAGGAAATTGAGACCATCCTGGCTAATACGGTGAAACCCCGTCTCTACTAAAAAAATACAAAAAAACTAGCTGGGCGAGGTAGTGGGCGCCTGTAGTCCCAGCTACTCGGGAGGCTGAGGCAGGAGAATGGTGTAAACCCGGGAGGCGGAGCTTGCAGTGAGCTGAGATCCAGCCACTGCCCTCCAGCCTGGGTGACAGAGCGAGACTCCGTCTCAAAAAATAAATAAATAAATAAATAAATAAATAAATAATAAAAATAAAATCATAAGTTGAAATTCTTCAAGGTTAAATTAGAATTTAACACTTGAAAGATACCTTAAAATCAAATAAGAAAATTAAATACATACTTCTATATAATCCATTGGCCAGTGAGAAATTGCAGGATAAATTAGAAAATAACTTGAACTGAATTATAATGAAATACAAACTATATATTAAAAATGTACAATGTAGCTGCAGTAATTTTTAGAAGTAAAAGTTTAAATACATAGGATAGTATAAAAACCCCTATAACACTAAGCTTATGCCATAAAAGGTATGAATTAAAAAGATCAAATTAAGTCCAATATGAATAAAATGAAGAAAGTAATGTAGCTAAGAGTACACTTCGAAATAAACATTCACAAATAAAAACAAAAATTGGTGGCTGGAAAATATCAATAAAATCAATTAGCCTCTACTTATACTGTCAAAAAATAAAATAAATCACAAATAAATATAAGGAATGATAGAATAGGTGTCACTAAATAACCCCCAGGCAGTAAAAAGATGGTAATATAAAAAAATCCATGTCATTCTAATCCCTTGAAAGAAATAAATTACCAAAATGATGATAAGGAGATTACAAGAATATGAATAGCCCTCTCATAAAGCAATCACATTTAGAATTTAAAAAAACCTTCACTAAATAAAACTCCAGTTTTTATTCTGAAGATGTGGCTTTATTGTTGGATTCTATAAAATATTTAGGTAGAATGGTTTAATAGCAATTATATAATCTTATAACTTTTCTTGTAAAGAACAAACATTTCTCAACTTATTTTAAAATGCCAGCCTCTCTGAGGCCAAATTCAGAGAAGGGACTTACTAAAAATAAAACTTCAGAGCAATAGATCTTATACACATAGTTGGAAAAAATCTTTAACAAAATAATAGCAAATTAAATATAATAACATGTAATTGTTGCATATCACAATCAACTGGATTTATACCAGCAATGTAAAGTTTTATTAACATTCAAAAATGTATCAATGAAATTGGTTACAACAGAATAAAGAAAATCCCATAATGCTCTCATTACAGCCAGAAAACTATTTATCAAAACTAACATCATTCACAAGAAATAAATCAGAATTAGAGGAATACAAAGGAATTTCTTCTATCAAGAGCACATTTAAGCAAAAACTTAGAACATTATATTTAGATTTATATTTAGACACTTCCCTTGCTAATACAAAACAAAGCAAAGATGTTGGCTCTTCCCACTCGTATTTGACAAGTGAAGATTCAAGTAATATAATAAGGCCTTCTGTGTTACTGCCCAACCCCCTATTATAAAAAAGCATCCAGAAGAAGTACAATTGTTTTTATTTAAGAAAATATTAACTATAAAATTTATACACAAAAGATAATAAACTTACAAAAATGTGTATGTGGATTTAGTAAGGCCACAGGAAACAAGATCACCACACAAACATGCATACCAAACATTTTTAGATAACTTAAAAACAAAACTAGTTATATCAGGAAACATAAGATATACAAAAAGGAATGTAATATATATATTAGACTTATTGAAAACTATAAAACTCTTCTTAGAGAAATAATAGAATATCTAAAGAGAGAGACAGCACGTTCCCTGATGGGAAGAAAATATTGAGATGTAAATTACCTGAAAATTGATGTAGCACTAGTCCAGTCAAAATCCAAGAAAATTTTTGTAGAAATTGGCACATTTAAAAACTATTCAGTAATGCAAAATGTTTACCATTGACAAAATAATTCTGTAAACAACAATAAAAAAAAAGTGGGGGCAAAGACGTTTCTGATATCAAGACTCACTGTAAGTATATTCCATTTCAGTGTAATTTAACTAGTTCAGAAATAAAGCCACACATATATGGTTCAAGGCTTTTTAACAATAGGGTCAAAGTAATTAAAGGGTAGAAGTTAGGTGTAAATGAATAGTCTTTTCATTCAGTTACACTGAAATATCTGATTATCTATTTGGATAAAACAAAAAAATCTAGAACCCTGCCTCACACAGTGTATACAAGTTAACTTACAATGTATCACAGTCATAGGCCTAAATTTCAAAGGTAAACTTATTAAGCTTCTTTTCCAAGGAAACAGAGGAAAAGTTCTCAAGTACGCAAAGATTTCTTAGACAGGAAACACAAAACACTATCTTTAAAAGAAAACTTTGGTAAAATTAACTTCAGCAGCTGTTAACATTTTAATTCATTGAAATACATTGTTGGGAAAATGAAAAGGCAAGCCACAGACTATGAGGGAATATTTGCATTTCATATGTATCACAAAAGACTTGTGCTCAGAATATGGAAAGTAATTTTCAGAATTAATGTTAAAAACAAAAGCAATAAAAATAATGGTAAAACACTTGAATAAGCACTGTACACCTGAAGATATACAAATAAACAATAAGTACTGGGAAAAGGCTCACCATCTTTAGTCATCAGGAAAATACAAAGTAAAACCATACATTTTACTATGTGGTAGCTAGAATGGCTAAAATTTACAAGACAGATAATATTAAGTATTGACTAAGATATAAAGTTACTGAAAGTCACATATGGCTAGGTTGAGTGTCAAGTAGTATAATTACTCTAGAAAACACCTTGGCAGTTTCTTATAAAGTTAAGTATACATTTAACACATGACCCAGTGATTCTACTCTTAGGTAAATTCTACACCCAAAGTGAATTGTTTTAAATGTTCAGAAAAAGACTTGTACAAAAATGTTCACAGAGCTCTACTAATAATAGCCAAATACCTGAAACAACCTATATGTTCAGCCAAAAAAAAAAAAAAATGCATGGATAAACAAATTGTGATATATCCATATAGAGAACATTGTTCAGCAATGAAAAAGAATGTATTCATACAAGCAACAACATAGATAAATATCTGAAATATAGACATGCACCACATAACATTTTGGTCAATGATGGACACATATACAATGGTGGTCTCAAAAGATAGATAATGATGCTGCCTTATACAGGTGTACCATTTTTCATCTTTTATACTGTAATTTTACTCTACCTTTTTTACAGTAACATGCTGTATAGGTATGTAGCCTAGGAGCAATAGGCTTTTCATATAGTCTATGTGTACAGTAAGCTATACCATCTAAGTTTGTGCAACTACACTCTATAATGTTCATACAATGAAAAACTCACCTAACCATGAACTTTTCAGACATATCCCCATCATTAAATATCATGTGACTGTATTGTTAGTGAAAGAAACCAAGACAGACATAAATGAATATATAGTATGTTACTCCATTTTCATGAAGTTCGAGTGCTGACAAAAACATTAACCTATATTGAATATTGATCAAATAATTGTGTTCCTGAAGTGGAAGTTGGGTGGATTTATGACAAAGAAAAACTTTTTTGTTGTTGGAAATTAATTTGATTGGGATGGTGGAGACATGGCTTTAAACTTTTGTCTAAAATCATTGACCTCTACACTTAAAATTGATATATGTAACTACACATAAATTATGCTGCAATATATTTAAATATCTAAGAAAATCTATGAGATTTTAAAAGCAAAATTTGTGTTTTTTAGCTCTGGCTAAGAGCTATGCTAGGAAAATGAATTATTAATCTGTATATTTCATAGGAAAAATAAAGTGTGAAAAATTATTCAAACAAAATTGGAGTGGTCAAAGATTCTTGGTAAGCAAAAAGTATATTATACATGAATGCAACAGGCAAAACATCTGAAACACAATTTTTAAGAGTTTTGATAGTCTATACGGAAAACACAAGATCTATAGACTGTTTTAGTAGATTAGATCTAAGAGTTGGTTTTTGATTTGACATGAGGAACATACTACAAAATAATTCTCATTTATCGTAAATAATTAGATATAATTTGGAAAACAATTTCTCTCACAATTGGCTCCAAAACTGAAAGTTATGTAGAGGTAAATCTATGAAATGTTGTAAGTTTGAAAATTGCAAATATAATAAGATTTTTAACATTCTCACCATGAAAGAGATAAACTATTGAGGTGATAGATATGTTAATTAGCTTTATTAAATTTTTCTGCAATATATACATATATCAGAATATCACATTGTACCCCACAAACATACAAAATTAATTTTGTCAATTAAAAGTAAATACATTTTTTAAAACTTGCAGGAACTTTAGGGAAAAAATTATGAATGATAATAAAGTCATAAAACTTTCATCGATATTGGCAAATTAGGGATTTAAAATTTTCTTTATTTGTAGGAAATTCTTCACCCACATGGTTTAGAATTTTGCCTCTGCACCATTCTTTGTATTCTTTTTCTGAAAACATTATTGTACTATTGGTACGACAGCGGAGTTATGATTTCTCACCTAACAGAATGATTCAATCCCTTTTTATATCTTTTGTACTTTCTAGCAAAAAATATAAGATCCATATAAATGGAGATTATTTGTCTGTCTGTTTTTTCCCTCCCCCACCGCAGCAACTAATGCATCCCAAATGCCTAGAACAGTGGTTGACTCACTGCAAATACTCAGTGCATATGTGTTAAATGAAAAGATGTATAATGCCTCATCACAGTGTTGTTAGTGAATTTCTCAGTTATAGTCTTTGAAGTGTAAAGCAATAAATACAGATATGCAGTTAAGACTTGGACTCTGGAACCAGAATGCCTTGGTCAGAATCTAGGTGTCATCTCTTAATTGAAAATTACCAAGTATTTTGGGGAACATTGTTTAACTTGTATGTCCTTCAGTCTCCTTATTTGCAGAAAGGGGATATTGGGGATTTGTTGTGATGATTAAATAATTAATGTATCATGTGCTCAGAACACTGCCTGGCACATAGTAAAGCCTTTATAGGTATTGACTACTAATCTGCTAATTTCCTATATATATATATATATATATATATATATACGTTTCACATCTGCCAACTAACCTATCTATTGTCTTTACAATTTCAGTGACCACATTTTTTATTTTTGGTATGTTACTGTTTTTCTAATTATCAACTACATATTTAAAAGATTAAAAGTATTATATAAATCCACAAATATGCACATATTACAATTGGAAATATTGATGAATTTGTCCAAAATAAAAACGTGTATAATATGTACTCAAATCAAGAAGTACAATATTATCAGGACCTGAGAAACTCCCTTTTGTTTATTTCAGGCATTGCGTAATAGCTCATCATTGAATAGTATTACACAGTGAAAATATGAATATATCACAATGTATGTATCTGTTGTGTTATTGGTAGTTGTTTAGTTTTCAGTTTTTATAACCAAAAGATTTTGTTTCATAAACTTTTATTTTTGAATCACTGTTGCTAATTCCTAATCTAACTCTTTTAAAATTTAAATGCAATTAAAAATTTTCAAATGGTTATATTCATCCTATTCCTTATTTTAATTTTTGATCTTTTGAGTTTATTTATTAGTTTTATCATAGCTTTATAGTTCTTGTTAATGAGGTTCTGATTTAAATACATAAATATTATCTCTGGTAGATGATTTCAAAGACGTTAGTATGTATGACATTAAATCAGCTGACGTTAGTGAATCAGTTCTGATTTGTCAACCAACAGAGATAATGTTTTCCTGGCTTCTTTAATCACAGGCAGTACAGCACATGGCCTCAATCTCAGGCCAATTTTCTTCATCAGCTCCAACCTTAGGCAAACAGGTGAAGTATTCTAACATCAATTCATGCACTGTCTTCCTAGACCTCGATTTAAATTGCACATGCGGCCGCAGTCTTACGCCATATGGAGACTGAATTTGACTCCATCCTCTAGTAAGTGATGGGCTCCCTTCCTGTCCTCAGCTCCCCACAAGCAGTTTTCTGTAGAGCTTTAGCCCATGCTTTCTGTATTTTCTCTTTCTTGTCTATACAAATTTTTTTAAGCATAGGTACATGCTTAATTATTATTTTCACATTTTATCTTAAAAATATCCTCCAGTTGGAGAATAAAAGATTTAATATTTATTATATACATCATCTTGACCTAGAGTATCTATGTTAACTTTTAAATAAAACGTGAATATTTTTTCTTTCCTTATTGCATGAAAACATCTTTACTTTCAACACAAAATTTTAAAAACAGAAGTCAATTTCCACAGCTACAATATATGTTAATTTTAAAATTTTACATCTGTTTCAAGGAGAATAATCTCTGGTTCTTTATCTTATTTAGTACAGCTGTGTAAAAGTTTTTATTGCTTTTCAAGAAATAGAGCATCAAACAACAGGAAGTACAGTGGTAATAGCAGGCTTTAAGTGAACTGATTTCTTCCTCAAATATTTAGCCCTTCATATTTGGTATAAGTGAATGTAACAATATATCTCAACTGTTCAAAATTCAAATTACTCATTTGTGAGTTTATTAGTTATAGAAAGAGTCTGTGTTTCCTTTTTGGATCTTAATATAATTTGTGTAGAATCCCATGTAATCTAATTTTCAATTGGAAAGTTACAATAGACTTAGAGGTTTCTGTTTCTTTGAATATGATAGAGACAATCCAAAGCAGCAATATAATGTCTGGTGCACTCAACAGGGGCAGGAACATTGATTAAAATGAAGGATATATTGCATTTTTACCTTAATTAATCTTAATTACAAATAATAAAGGATTTGTGTAAATATCACTATCATTTTCTCAGCATTATTAGACATAGACACTGGTCATGAATATTGAATCATAAACCACAATATAATACATAGATAATTGCTTATATATATATAAACACACATACACATACATATATACACACATATACATATATATACACACATATGTATATACTTGTACCTATATATGCTAATATGTATATATTGTGAATACACCTTTACCTCTGATATCTGTCACATCAATTGTCTCAACTATATAAATCTCCTCCAATCTTGACCCTACCCTTAAGCCTTGCCTATTTGCCTGTCTTCTAGAGCAATGCTTCTCAAACTCTAAGCATTGCTTAAAGCACTGTGACAGTGATACTCACACCTAAAGTTCAGAAATCATACAATATCTCAAATACAGAATCCACTCAATGTTTGCTGAGTGAATAGATGAAAAAAATAACAATAGTAATAACCAAAATAAACACTTTGGTTCAATTAACTATATTAATCATTTAACACTCAAGTATTCCAATTTATTCTCACAACAATCACATAAGGTTGGCTTCTGAATTTCAGAATTCTTACTCTGAATTCACATTCATCTTTAATTTCTTTTAATATATGCTGCATTACCTCTATACCTGCCTATTCTTCCTTTAACCACCAAACTACTTTTAACAGTATTTTTTTTCAGACAGCATGATGTGTATGTGTATTTTTATTTTTTGGCACACTTCAGTTTCATCATGTATATAATTTTAATAATTATACCATTCCACAGTGGTGATGTGAGGATTAAAGTAGATATACTATTAATAAATAGTTAATTGCCTACTAGGGCAATTAAGAAAATATCTAGAATGACATGCATTTAATAAGAGTGTGACTAAGTGACAGAGAGAGTACTGAATCCAAAGGCAAGCATTCTCTGTTGAGGGGGGAAAAAATGGAGTAGCTGAGATATGGTTCTATTTCACTTTCAAGGCAAATTATAATTGGCATATGAGATATAAAATGTGATGTTGCTGTGTTCATATTTGCTGTGAAGTTTTCTTTAGTGTACATATACAGAAAAGTATCAAAGGATGGTGATTTATCTCTGGGAAACACTGTTCTCAGTCTACTAAAGAGCTCAGAACATGATAGCATATAGCTGGTATAATAAGATAAGTTGTATGGCTTCCTTTGTGAAACTTTTTCTCATTTCCGCCACCCCCCGCCACCTAATTCAGCTATGTTGGTGCATTACATCAATTTCTTAATATTTATTAATCTAGTATGTTGTAATAGTGTCCCTTCATTGAAAATTTCAATGTGTACATATTAGAGTGCTGAAAAAACATAAAACTAAAAAATGTAAAATTAATATACTTGTATATTCAGTAAATTTTGATAGGTTTCTTAACTTAAAAATGGAAGACCCTGGAGCAACAGGAACTCCCACTCACTGATGGTGGGAATGCCAAATGTTATAGCCACTCAGGAAGGCAGTTTAGCAGCTTCTTACACAAGTAAACATACTCTTACTATACAGTCCAGCAAATGTCATTTTGGTATTTATGCCAAAGAGTTGAAAACTTACATTCACACAAAATCCTGCTCATGGATGTTTATTGCAGCTTTTTATCAATAATTGCCAAAACTAGACACAATCAAGATCTCCTTCAGTAGGTGAATGGTTAAATAATGTTATAGCCATGCAATGGAATATTATTCAGAAATTTTTAAAATGAACTATCAGGTCAGAAACATGAGGAAACTTAAATGTATATTACTAAGTGTATGAGCAAATATGAAAAGGCTATGTGCTGTATGATTCCAAATATATAGCATTCTGGAAAGGGCAAAATTTTGTATGATTCCAAATATATACCAGTCTGAAAAGAGCTAAACTTTGGAAATAGTAAAATGATCAATGGTTTCCAGGAGCTGGGAGAAAGAGGAGAGATGAATAGGTGGAGTGCAGGGGATTTTTGAGGCAGTGAATTATTATTTTGAGGCAGTGAATTACTGTATTATACTGTAATGTTGGATACATGTCATTACACATGTTTCAAAACCAGTGGGATGCACACCACCAAAAGTGAATCCTAATGTAAACTCTGGACTTGGGGTGATGATTTGTCAACGTAGTTTCATCAATTTTAATAAATTACCACTCTGGGGCAGGATAGTGATGGTGGAGAAAGCTGTGCATAGGGAGGTGAAGAGGTATATGGGAGCTCCCTGAACTTTACACTCAATTTTGCTATGAACCTAAACTGCTCTAAAACATAAAGTCTATATTTTAAAAGCTGGGAGACTCCATAACTTTGATTTAGGTTTATGTTTTTCAGCCAGAGCTAAATTTTTAACAACCTAATTCATTTTTAAAATCAGAAATGTTAGCGATTAGAAAGTGTTATATTTTTCAAGGTAATCAAAAGCTACTAATACTGTGGAGTATGAAATCATTTGAAAAATAGAAAAAGTATGTAACTATCGGATATTTCTATCATGATACATTCTACTATGTGTAAGGCACATAGCCTGCCTGTGAAGAACATGTCTCTACAGTGTCTTTTAGAAACATACAAATATATGAAAGCTTTCCATTTTCAATTTTGCAATATTTACATTATTCTAATTTTTATGCAGAATTCCATTTTCTACATATATTGTTTCGTTCATTTAGTTTTAACCATACTTTTCACTTGTATATAAGCCTTTCAAATTTAGCAAAACAATCTTGAAAAGTGATGAGACTTGACCTAACACAGATTATTGAAAAAATAAATTACTTTTATTTCCAGTGGTTTGCTGCACAATTTGGAAATATTATTGCTGCACATTAAGTCAAACTAGTTTTAATGTCAATGCATGTCTCATCTCATGAATCTCCTCAGTTACATGAACTTATATCCTATCTGAGGTTCCAAACCTGATAATAGGATAGGGGAGAGTAAAGCTTATGAAAGAGACTAGAAAATAGCTAAAACTTAGAAAGCTTTTACTTGAAAAATAGACAGTTTCCTTAAGACTTACTGGGAGTTTCAAGTCAGGTAGCGTGATGCCTCCAGCTTTCTTCTTTTGACTTAGGATTGTCTTGGCAATGCGGGCTCTTTTTTTGGTTCCATGTGAACTTTAAAGCAGTTTTTTCCAATTCTGTGAAGAAACTCGTTGATAGCTTGATGGGGATGGCATTGAATCTATAAATAACCTTGGGCAGTATGGCCATTTTCACGATATTGATTCTTCCTATCCATGAGCATGGAATGTTCTTCCATTTGTTTGTGTCCTCTTTTATTTCACTGAGCAGTGGTTTGTAGTTCTCCTTGAAGAGATCCTTCACATCCCTTGTAAGTTGGATTCCTAGGTATTTTATTCTCTTTGAAGCAATTATGAATGGAAGTTCATTCCTTATTTGGCTCTTTGTTTGTCTGTTACTGGTGTATAAGAATGCTTGTGATTTTTGCACATTAATTTTGTATCCTGAGACTTTGCTGAAGTTGTTTATCAGCTTAAGGAGATTTTGGGCTGAGACAATGGGGTTTTCTAAATATACAATCATGTCATCTGCAAACAGGGACAATTTGACTTCTTCTTTTCCTAACTGAATACCCTTGATTTCTTTCTCTTGCCTGATTGCCCTAGCCAGAACTTCCAACACTGTGTTGAATAGGAGTGGTGAGAGAGCGCATCCCTGTCTTCTGCCAGTTATCAAAGGGAATTTTTCTAGTTTTTGTCCATTCAGTATGATATTGGCTGTGGGTTTGTCATAAATAGCTCTTATGATTTTGAGGTACGTTCCATCAATACCGAATTTATTGAGTGTTTTTAGCATTAAGGGCTGTTGAATTTTGTCAAAAGCCTTTTCTGCATCTATTGAGATAATCATGTGGTTCTTGTCTTTGGTTCTGTTTATATGCTGGATTACGTTTATTGATTTGCGAATGTTGAACCAGCCTTGCTTCCTTCAAACTATACTACAAGGCTACAGTAACCAAAACAGCATGGTACTGGTACCAAAACAGAGATATAGACCAATGGAACAGAACAGAGTCCTCAGAAATAATACCACACATCTACAGCCATCTGATCTTTGACAAACCTCAGAGAAACAAGAAATGGGGAAAGGATTCCCTATTTAATAAATGGTGCTGGGAAAATTGGCTAGCCATAAGTAGAAAGCTGAAACTGGATCCTTTCCTTACTCCTTATACAAAAATTAATTCAAGATGGATTAGAGACTTAAATGTTAGACCTAATACCATAAAAACCCTAGAGGAAAACCTAGGTAGTACCATTCAGGACATAGGCATGGGCAAGGACTTCATGTCTAAAACACCAAAAGCAACGGCAGCAAAAGCCAAAATTGACAAATGGGATCTCATTAAACGAAAGAGCTTCTGCACAGCAAAAGAAACTACCATCAGAGTGAACAGGCAACCTACAGAATGGGAGAAAATTTTTGCAATCTACTCATCTGACAAAGGGCTAATATCCAGAACCTACAAAGAACTCAAACAAATTTACAAGAAAAAAACAAACAACCCCATCAAAAAGTGGACAAAGGATATGAACAGATATTTCTCAAAAGAAGACATTCATACAGCCAACAGACACATGAAAAAAATGCTCATCATCACTGGCCATCAGAGAAATGCAAATCAAAACCACAATGAGATACCATCTCACACCAGTTAGAATGGCAATCATTAAAAAGTCAGGAAACAACAGGTGCTGGAGAGGATGTGGAGAAATAGGAACGCTTTTACACTGTTGGTGGGATTGTAAACTAGTTCAACCATTATGGAAAACAGTATGGCGATTCCTCAAGGATCTACAACTAGATGTACCATATGACCCAGCCATCCCATTACTGGGTATATACCCAAAGGATTATAAATCATGCTGCTATAAAGACACATGCACACGTATGTTTATTGCAGCACTATTCACAATAGCAAAGACTTGGAATCAACCCAAATGTCCATCAGTGACAGACTGGATTAAGAAAATGTGGCACATATACACCATGGAATACTATGCAGCCATCAAAAAGGATGAGTTTGTGTCCTTTGTAGGGACATGGATGCAGCTGGAAACCATCATTCTTAGCAAATTATCGCAAGAACAGAAAACCAAACACCGCATGTTCTCACTCATATGTGGGAACTGAACAATGAGATCACTTGGACTCGGGAAAGGGAACATCACACACCGGGGCCTATCATGGGGGGGGGAGGGGAGAGGGGGGAGGGATTGCATTGGGAGTTATACCTGATGTATATGACGAGTTGATGGGTGCTGATGAGTTGATGGGTGCAGCACAGCAACATGGCACAAGTATACATATGTAACAAACCTGCACGTTATGCACATGTACCCTGGAACTAAAAGTATAATAATAAAAAAAATTAAAAAAAAAATAGCAAATAACCAAAAAAAAAAAAAAAAAAAAAAAAAAAAGACTTACTGGGAGTTATTTTGATAGAAAAATTAGTCTGCTTAATAATATAAACTCAAATCCATTTGAACCTCAAAACGTAAGTTTTTTACATCTACATATCTCTGTGTAAGATATATTAAACAACATTCATAATTCTATGTGGCACTTCAAATGATCATGCCCAATACATGTTTCTTAATAATATTTCTGCAATGGCAAAATATTTTCTGTGTTCAGTGGAACAATTAGCCTGCTGCTGTCACATTTACAAATATAAGGTGCCTCCATTAATTTCTGAGGTTACCAAGCTTACAATTTAAAAATGATTTATTATTGCTACGAAACCAAAAATAACTAATCATTTTTACAATAAAAGCTAATTGATACATAACAATTTCTAATTTATGTGTTAAACTGTGTGTGTATATATGTGAATAAAACAAATTTAAAAATGTCTTTTCTGATCTGTCTTTTCTGATCTGTCACTTTTATAATTAAAATTTCCATGTGTCAATTCATGTACATATTTATGTTACCTTTATTAGAACACAGTTTTTTGTGTTACAGCTGCTTGTGACAATGAGATGTCACATTTTTCTCCTTGGGAATGATAATTGCTCAATTTTGCTACAATAACAATAGCACTTTCTCCATAAACAACTCTGAATGGTTTGTTGATAACTAATATACTTTACAATTTATTTTATGATTGCTCTTATAAATGTTTCAACTCTTTCTCATTCTAGTAAGTAAAAACTGATGGGTGCTATGCCTCGAATATGATGTGCATCTTTATTAGAAAGTTTTTCTGCCACAGTTCAATCCTTGTAATTTTCTTTCCTTAATCCAACTCCTAAGTCAAAACATTTACTGAATGCCTGAATGTGCTAGTCATATGTTAGGCACTGATGATATAAATACTAAGAGAACCTTGTTCTTCTTCTAAGAATTTATATACTAATGAAGTAAAAAGTTAAACTGCAAGTCTTATAAAAGAGCGTGTAAGTAGAATGAATCACAATTGTAGCTAAACACCTAATTTTAAAATTCCTCTTCAAGTATGATGAATTAAACTAGCTAAGAAGAATATCTTAGAAACCAAAGCAATCTGATAATAAGCTCATTTATGTAGACCTTCCACACACATTTAACTTTCATAATGACTCATGTATTTCTTAAATTTTCTTTCTGAAGAATATTTTCTTTAATAAATAAAGGTGTGTGTTAGTACATTTAAATATAACCTTATGCTGAACTCCTGCTGAAGGAGCATATTTGTTTCTTCATAATTGTAAATTTTAGTCTTTGGAAGGACATGAATAGAATGAGAATGATTTAAATATGACTTTAGAAAATTATCTGATTTTGTTAATGATCTTAACTGAAAAATTTTGTTCTTGAACCATTTTGAAGTTGAAGCAGTATTTCTTAAATACCTTGAAGTTTCAAGCCTTCTCAGTTTTCTTTTAATAAATAATGTTAAATTTACTAATATTCTTATTGCAAAAGTTAAAAAAAGCATTGAAATTTAGACCCAACAAAAATTTTATAGGATCCTGATGGTGAAAATGTTCTATGGCTAAAAGTCTTAGAATTCTTATAGGTAGCACATAAGATTTAAATAATTTAGTTAGCATTATTCTAGTAAGACAGGCTTCTTATCAAGTTGCTTTGCGGAGCTATTATTTCTTAAAAATAAGCATAACTGCAATTATTATTTTTTCACTCTACTGTTCTACTTCATTCCTATATCTTTCCTGGTGAGTAACACAGAAAAACTAATACAACACTAAAAATTTATGGTCTCAAAACTCAAATGATTTCTCGATGCTTCCTAGTATCTTCCAAAATATACCTAATAAGTTCTCTCCTGCTCATAAAATTTACTATTTTAAAATATCTGCTTTTTTAATCCTTATCTTACCACCAGGTGCATTTAACTGTAGCAAGTAACCTCACTTTCAACTTTATAGACAAAATAGAATCTTCTCCACATATCTAAAGCTCCTATTTATTTTTTTTAAAAATGTTATATGGTGAACCATTTTTATGATTCATTTGCTTTCCAATCATTTCCTTAGACCATCGATGAAAATGGAAAAGTTATTTCTCCTATTGGAACCAAAATATTTCATCCCTATCCTAAATTCCATGTACTTCAGCACTCAATTGTCTTACTCTATTAATTGCTTCTTGTTTTCCTCATGGGTTGTTTTCCATGAGCATGTATTTCCAATTCTTAAAAACGTATCAACCTTAGAAATTTTCCTCTTGATCTGTTACATTATTTTCTATCTCCCTCTTTCACCTACTTAGTAATAACTCTGTGTTGTACACATTTCATTATTTCCCACCTACCACAGAATTTTTTTTGCGTCAACTTATTATATATTTATTCATCTTTTACTTAACATGAGCCCCTATACTGCATGCTAGAATTATAGTAGTAGATAAAGTTTCTATTCTCTAAGGGTCTGCATTCTGTTGCTGAGTGCTGTGGTTTGAATGTCCTCTCCAAAATTCATGTTGAAATTTATCATTGTGATGTTATTAAGAGGTGGGTCTTTACAAGGACACTAGGTCATGAGGGTTCTGTTTTCATTAATGGATTAATGCCATTATCACAGGAGTGGGTTAGTTATCCCTGGAGTGGATTCCTGATAAAAGCATAAGTTTGGCCCCCATTTTCTCTGTCTTGAGTGCTTGTTCACCATCAGGGGATAACCCTTGACAGCTGCTGGCACCATGCTCTTGTGTTTCCCAACCTCTACTACCATGAGCCAAATGAGCTTCTACTCTTTATAAATTATCCAATCTGTGTCTGTTGTAACGATAGACAACTAACATAGTGGGAATCAGGAATTAAATATTTTAGACAGTGATAAAGACTATGAGCAATAATTAATTGGGGAAAAGAGATAGCATGAATAGAGGGGTGAAAGCCTTTTCTTACAAGGAATTTGTATAAAGAGATGTGAGGAAGTGATCATGTGGAAATCAAGTAGAAGGTTATTTCAGACTTTGATAAAGGTTAATAAAGATGTCTCAAGGCTGGACTGTGCTAACAATTACAGATAACCTGGTGTCCACTACCAACCCTACAACCACCTTAAAAATGATCACTTAAGTCTGAAAACAAATGAAATAAGAGACTGTTAGATGCCAGTTCCCTAAAATTAGAATCTGTTGGTAAGACAGAGCAAGGATTTTTTTTTTTTTTTTTTTTTTTTTCTTTCTAGAGTAAGAGAGAGCATTTACTTGATAAAGTCTTAGTAATGTCTGGGAGTATGGAAGGCAAAGTTAGAATATTTATCAGCTTTGGATTCTTGTTTTGGTCTTTCAACCTAGGGGCTTTATTGGAACTGGTTAAGGATAATAAGATGATTGGAAGAGCAGGAAGAACAGCAAGGAAATAGTACTGAAATCATACAACCCCAAACTATAAAAACCTTGGAAGGGCAACATAGGAAATATCATTCTGAACATAGGAACAGGCAAAGATTTCCTGACAAAGTCATTAAAAGCAATCACAACAAAAGCAAAAATTTGCAAATGAGATCTAATTAAAGAGCTTCTGCACAACAAAGCAAACTATCAACAGAGTGAACAGACAACCTACAGAATGGGAGAAAATTTTTGTGAACTATGCATCCTACAAAGGTCTGATATCCAGCATCTATAAAGAATTCAAACAAACTTACAAGAGAAAAACCTCATTAAAAAGTGGGCAAAAGACATGAACAAACACTTTTCAAAAGAAGACATACATGTGACCAATAATCATATAAAAAGTTCAACGTCACTGATTATTAGAAAAATGCAAATTAAAACCACAGTGAGATACCATCTCACATCAGTCAAAAAATGGCTATTATTAAAAAGGCCAAAAATAACAGATGCTGGCAAGGTTGTGGAGAAAAAGGAATGCTTATACACTTATACACTATGGGTGGAAGTGTAAATTAATTCAACCATTGTGGAAGACAGTGTGGTGATTCCTCAAGGAGCTGAAAACAAATACCATTTGAGAACTAAGCTCTGATTTTTTTATCTTGCCCAAATTTCTACCTAAGAGGTCTGGGGAGTCATGCCTTGCAAACCATGGATTCTCATCAAATGGGTTTTATTTGACCCTGTATATTGTGACTTGCTTTTCAATCTGACTCTGGCATAATGTTATGAGACAAGAAAATATTTGACCCCAAAGTATACTTCCTTGCCTTAACTTGAAAGTGCCCTGCAAAGTCTCTTATGGGAAAAAAATCCATAGTCTATGGAGAATCCCCTTCCCCTTTTGTTTTTCTTCCTTCCTTTCCAGATACAGGAGATAATCAACTTAAGAGCCAGGCACCCTTTGAGTTCCAATAGGAAACATTTTACAACCTGCTCTCTTTCTCTGCAGCCTGCTGAGAGATTCCTCTTCACAATGAAACTTGGTCCCCATAATCCTTTATCTTAACCTGAACTTTCCATTTCATTAATCCCAGGTCTTCTGATAAATTCAGTTGTCATCCAGAAAATGTTTAAATTTATCTATAGCCTGGAAGCCCCCAGTTTGAGTTGTCCAGCCTTTTTGAACCAAACCAGTGTATTTCTTAAATGTATTAGATTGATGTCTCATGCCTCCTGAAAATACGTAAAACCAATCTGTACCCTGACTACCTTGGGCACATGCTCTCAGGACCTACTCAGGGCTATGTCATAGGCCATGATCACTCTTATTTGGCTTGGAATAAATTTCTTCAAACATTTTACAGAATTTGACTCTTTTTGAGACAATAATTCAGAGCCAAATGTCAGGCCTCAGAAAACACTCAGAACCCCGAAGGAGTTGCCCAAAACCAGAGCTAAGGTACCAGTAGGGACCCATTGGAGCCTCAGTGAGTTTGAGCTTCTCCTCTGGTGGAACTGGTAAGTAAGTTCTCCTGAGTCCCAGACCTCTTGTTTTGGTTGATGGTCCTTGATTTATTCTTAGCTGTTTTTTTCCTCTCTTTCCTCCTAGGAAGTTATTTAAAATCTTGAGTTTCAGAGGTACATTCAAAATGGTCTTTATCGGTTGCCTTCTCTCTCAAAATTAATCTCAATTGGCTTGTCTGTGTGCACTTTGTGTGAGGAACTAAACTGTTATTTTTCCTAAGTAAATGAGAGACTGAATTCCTCAGTTCCAAAGAGAAAGGGCAATTTGCTCCCCACCAGCTGAACGGTGCCCTTGGGTGACCGGGGGCCTTGTGGGAGAGTCTAGGGGGTTTGGCCCCCTGCAACGTGCAGTGATGCTATAGGAAACTTTCCAACAAATATTAATTTTAAAAGGCTTGTTCAGGAAATGCATGTAAGGGCTGATCACCTGGTGTTTTAAGCCCTCTCAAAGGTAACAGACTTCTGAAGAGAGAAAGTGAGACACGTAAGAGGGTAGAAACAACTCAGTGTTGACATACAGTGGAATCCTGCCCACAAGCGGCACATATCGATCCACCACACAAAAACCTTAGGCCACGGGTAAGTTCTTCTTAAAACAAACAAACAGACAAACAAAAAACAACAACAGAGAGAGTGTGGGAAATAAACCCTCCAAAAAACAGGAAAGGCAAGGGGAGTGGCCCCATAAGGGCACCTCAGCTGGGTTTATGTTTAATAACTATGGCACCTTTACTTGCAAATATTTGTGCAAATGGGGAGATCTTACTAAAGATAACCTAGGTGTAAAGTTTCCAAAACGGGGAACTTTTGATATCCCTGAGTTGATTTTCTTGCACGCTAGATTAGAAAATTTAGGCTCTTGAATCAAAGAAAATGAAAGGAAATTGTACTTTAGCTGGCACGTAGAATCATCAAAAAGAGGGAGCTTGCCTCCCTCCAGGAAGTTGACAAAAAAAATTGTGAAACTGTCTCAGAATTAAAGAAATTAGTAAAAGCCACTTATAAAATCAGGAAGGCTCCAGAAACTGTCTCCCTTCTGTTCTTGCTAGCCTTCTGTTCTCTGAACTTCCTTGTCTGGACAATTTCATTTTTCCTCCTCCTTCCCCTAGTCCCTTGCCTCGAGTCACAGGGGGACCAAAAATAGCTGGAGAAAATAATATAGTAGCTGTTCCTTTTAGAGTAAAACCCACAGGCAGAGGGAATCCTAACATCATATATACTCCCTTGACCAAATCAGAGTTAAGGTCTCTGGTGTTTGAATTTCCTAGTCTGACTGAAAATCCCTTTGGGTTTGCTAAGGCATTCCAATTAACCCTTAAGACTTTTGATCCAAGTTTCTCTAACCTGTATCAGCTGATTGAGCTACTGGTGCCCAAAACCAAAGCTGAACAATGGTTTAAAGTAGCAGATTGGAAAAAGCCTTTAAAAGATTTTGACAAAATAGGTGCAACTGGAAGAGAAATGCAGAGAGCTTTGTAATCGCCTCTGTGAAACTATACCCCACAGATATTCCCCAAGGTTATAAATTGACAAGGGTGCAACAATGTAAAATATGCCCAAATGAAACCGTGCCTGACTTTTATAACAGGTTTGAAAAGACATTCGGTTTTCAGGAATTACTCCTGAAAATTTTGAGCATGGTAGAAGATTCATTCAAGGTTTAAATAAAGAGTTATCAACGCTAATGAAGATGAATAATGTGGCTTGGGCTTCCTTGCCCACTAGCCACCTACTCACCCTAGCTAACCAGTTGTCACAATCACTGAGAAAGAAAAGGAAACAGTCTCTAAAATTATGAGTTTACAACTAACACAATTTAGTAACATAACTGGGAGTTTGCAAGAATCCCATGGTCCCCAGAGATCTAAGTGACCGTAAGAGGAAGCAATTTGCCACTATTGCAAAAAGAAAGGAGATTTTAAAAATGAATGCAAGAAACTTAAATGGGTGCTTGCACAAAAGGGGCAAAGGGCCCCAGAGGAAAACACCAGAACAACTCAAAAATAAGAATAGGGATCCTCCGAGAGAATAGAGAGGGTTTCCCCCAAATTCTAATGCTTTAGGAGAAGTAGAAATATCCATAAATGAGGAAAATACCGAAGCCCTTGTCAACAGCGATGCTACAGTGTCAGTCCTCAACCCTACCCTGTTTAAAAACCCTTTCCCTTGGAGTAAAGAAAAAGTCCAAATGGTACGGATTTCAGACTCTGCTACTATAGCCTTTAAATCAAATCCCCTTTAATTTCAATTAGAAGAACTAGTGGGGCATTATGTTTTTCTTACAGTAAATAGTGCCTCCATATGCCTACTGGGATGGGATTTCCTAGAGACCTATAATACTCACATCTCATTTTCATAGAAGGGAGAAATAATTCTCAACTTGGGAGACATAGAAGACTTACAAAGCCCACATGTAATATTGTGCTTGTGAAAGTTAATCAAGATTCTGGACAGAAAGAATTAGAGCCTTTCTTCTCTAAGGTACCAGACTCCTTATGGACAAACTCTTCCACAGATATTGGGAGAATTAAGTCAGCAGTCGGTATAGAGATAACAATAAATAAATCCAAACCCCTGCCAAATGTAAGGCAATATCCCCTTAGACCTAAAGCCTTACTAGGAATCAAACCAATCATTTAGGACTTTTTAGGCAAAGGACTCATAATACCCTGCACTAGCCCTTGCAATGCACCAATCCTCTCAGTTAAAAAGCCAAATGGGAAAAGCTGGAGATTTGTTTAAGACCTAAGAGCTATAAATAAAATAATAATTCCTAGACACCTTGGTGTTCCTAATCCCCACACCTTACTGTCTAATATTTCTGTCACTGCCGGCCACGTATCTGTTATTAATTTTTGTAGTGCATTTTTCAGCACACCTGTAAAGGAAAATAGCCAGTATCTTTTTGCCTTCACTTGGGAAAATCGCCAGTACACATGGAGAGTCTTACCCCAAGGCTACTTTAAAAGTTCTACTTATTTTTCTCAAATACTAAAGGCAGATTAAGATGACATTGAATTTCCAAATTCTACTCTACTCCTACTCCTAGTCCTACTCCTACTCCTACTCTACTCTAGTCTAATTCAGTATGTGGATAATTTATTCTTGTGTTCATCCTCCCTACCAAAATACAGAGAAGACATTGTCCCACTATGAAAACAGCTTCCTTTTACGAGACACAGAGTTTCAAAGGATAAGTTACAATTTTGCTTCCCCCAAGTTAAATATTTGGGACATATGAATTCTCCAAGGGGGCTATTAATAAACCCCGAGAGAGTCTCTAGCAGAAGTTGGAGTCCAGACTACTCCTTAATGACCCAATCCATGACCCAATCCCTATATAAAAAAACGAAAACAAACCCAGCCAAACCCAATCCACTGAGAAGAGGGGTGAAAAAGCACATAGAAAATCTGAAACAGGCTCTCACCCAAGCACCTGCTCTAGGCCACCCCAATTATAGTTTTCCCTTTTTCCTCTTTGCACATGAAATAAAGGGGAGTGCTCTAGGAGTATTAACTCAAAAACATGGTGACACTCACAGACCAATTTGTTATTTCAGTTAACAGTTACATCCAGTTGCAAAAGTATGAGGGCTGTATTAGCTGGAGCTACCTTATGCAAAAACGTCGAATAATTTGTCCTAGGATCCCCTCTAACCAGCTATGACCCCCACTCTGTAAAATCTCTTTTAAGCTCTCACCACACTCAACATTATTCTGTTACCCACTTCACCTCTTATGAAATACTCCTCTTGCTGCCCTCAACATCACTTTGAAGCACTGTAACACTCTTAACCCTGCTCCCCCTTCCAGGTTAACAAGAGGAAGAGGAACATGACTGCAATCTGCTAACTAATATCTTACTCTTCTCTAGGAGAGATTTACAGGAAACTCCCATTAAGAATGCTAAATTAATTTAATTCACAGATGGTTCTTATTAAGGGACAACCAAGGGCATTACCAGGCAGGATATGACATAACACACATAATCAAAACTGGCCAACACTAAGGAGTCAAACTAGCCCAGATGGCTGAATTAGTAGCGTTAACTAAGGCCTGTAATTTAGCTAAAGGAAAAGTGGCGATAACCAATATGCCTTTGGAGTAGCCCATGATTTTAGCATGCTATGGAAACAGAGAGGATTTCTTACTTCATCTGGATAGGTCATACGAAATGGGCACCAAGTCTCGAAGTTACTAGAAGTAATTCAGAAGCCAAAGCAACTTGCAGTCATAAAAAGTTCTGGGTACTCAAAGGATAACACTGAAGAAACAAAAGGAGATAATCTGGCTAATGCTACAGCAAAGAATGCTGTCCTAGAAAAGATGGTCCGTCCTGCATGGGTGTGTACCTTTCATCCTACAAATACCCGCACTTTCTTTTACAGCCTCAACCAGCATCTACTCCTCAAGAGAAACAAACCTCGAAACAGAATGGAGGCATGTTTGACCCAAGTGAGGAATTTTGCCTAGAGCTTAACAAAAAACCCATAGTTCCCATAGGTGCGTAATTGCCTTTCCTTCAGTTTTTTCACTAAATGACAAACCCATAGTTAACAAAAATCCCATAGTTCCCATAGGTGCATAATTACCTTTCCTTCAGTTTTTTCATGAAATGACTCATTGGGCCCCTGAAAATATGGTATCATGGGGAAAAAATACTTTTGGAAACCATCTTCCACTGTAGCCCAAAAGGTATACTCTTGATGTACTATATGCCCTAAAACACAATGCTGGCAAGCCCTTATATGGCTCCCAAGGTCATTTTCCTTTGCCAGTCCTTTTGAAGTATGACAGTTGAATTTTATCCAGATGCTGCCACCCCAAAATTTCAAATATGTGCTGGTCTTAGTTTGTATAATTTCTCATTGAGCAGAAGCATTTCCTTGTCAGAGGGCTGCTGCTTTAACGGTAGGGAAAATTTTGTTAGAATCATTCCAGTTTGGGAAATTCCTTCTGAACTGCATAGTGATCATGGGACTCATTTTACTGGATAAGTTGTTCAATCCATTTGCATAATCTGGTCCATAATACAATGTTTCCATTGTGCCTACCATCTGCAATCCTCTGGGTTGATGGAATGAACAAATGACACAATGAAAACTCAATTAGCTAAGTTGATGGAGGCTTTTAACCTCCCTTGGTCAAAAGCCTTCCCATTGGTCTTGTTTAATCTTAGGTCCACTCCTTTTGGAAAACATTGTTTATTACCCTACGAAATCATAACCGGGAGACCTATGAGGCTGGATGAGGGCTTATAAGAACTGACCTTACTCAAAAGGGAAATATTGCACTATTGTCAAGGGCTTCTCAAAACCTTAACAAATAATACAAAGTTGGTAACAGAATCTGTCACACTGATATCACACTTTTGGGCTGATAGCCCAAAAGTCCACAGATTACAGCCAGGTGAATTTGTTTATTGAAAAAGACACCAAAGGACCTTATCAAGTGCTTGTAACTAACTCTTGTGCTGCAAAGTTAAAGGAAGTCACTTCTTCATTTCTTGGATTCACATTTCACACCTAAATGAGTGACCAACCACATTCCTAACCATGCCTGGACTTCTGAACTGGTCTCTGACACCCAGCTGTGAATCAAGAGAAGACTGGAGGCTCAGCTGGTCTCTAGGGCTATAATGAAAGTCAACATACTTCCAGAGACTCCAGGTCAGGCTAGTCCTCACAAAATCTAAAATAGCTCTCATTCTTACATTCCTTGCTATAGAATATTGCTAAAACTTTGAATGTTTTAACTGAAACCCTTAAGAAGCTGTTTGGAATCTATGCAGTATTCTTTGGTATAATGTTCTAAATGGATGCGGCTATATATTCCCTTGTTAAAGCCAGGAAAATGTTTTACTTGTTCATTCTCATTCCCACAATCGCCTCTGTCCACCTACTCCATACTCCTTCTCTTTTCAAATCTGAAAATTTCTCCTGGTCCTCAGCAATCTCCTACAGGCAGAGCCCAAATCATTTGGTGTGATATAGATGAGGATGCAGTGAAGAGTGTTATGTGGAACAGCACCATTCTAAACATTCCCCGAGGTCCCCCTTTTCTCGGGTAGCTCTATTATAGGGCTGTAACCAAATATGATGCCCTACAGGAACACTTGCCTAACAATGCCTCAGGATGATCACTGAGGGGGTCTAACCAGGTAGAACACTGCATAACGATAAACATTAGGGATAATCAGTTGAGACAATTGCCTGGTTACAATGGCAAAATTCTAGCTCCTTCCTGTGTAAACGGCCATAGCATGGCCTGTCCAAATAACTACCATTCCTGTGCTTGTGTCTGGATGCCACTATCCAGCATGAACCATGCTGAGACTGCCCTTAGAGAACTATTGATGGGAGTCAATTGGTGGACAGAGGTCCCTGACAGTACACATTCCACCCTAAGGCCAGGGTGCCACTGGGAAGCCTTAAGGAATACCCAAAGGCATACTTAGGTGTAACCACCATTCACCTAACAATTGTTTGGGATACCCAGCAGTTCTGGATTACTCCATTTATCCAAATTGTACAAATGCCATCAGTATACAATGGAAACAGTATTCCTGGTAAATATACCAAAATTGGCCTTCCAAAAAACTAAAGTGTGACCTCACTGGAGGAAATGGAGCTGGGCTAGGGATACTGGGGCAAGCTGAGTTCATGACTAATAAAAAGAGACATTCTTTAGAAAAAAATTCCCTATCAAAAATAGGCCACATAGTAGGAATGCTATTTCAGGAATAGAGAAAGGGATGGAAGCTGCTATAAAAGCTAATGCAGGGCTGGGCGCAGTGGCTCATGCCTGTAATCCCAGCACTTTGGGTAGGCCAAGGCAGGCAGATCATGAGGTCAGGAGATCAAGATCATCCTTACTAATACGGTGAAACCCCGTCTCTACTAAAAATACAAAAAGTTAGCTAGGCATGGTGATGGGCACCTGTAGTCCCAGCTACTCAGGAGGCTGAGGCAGGAGAATGGTGTGAACCTGGGAGGCAGAGCTTGAAGTAAGTGGAGATCATGCCACTGTATTGCACTCTAGACTGGGTGACAGAGCGAAACTCTGTCAAAAAAAGAAAAAAAAAAAAAAAAAAAGAAGCAAAAAGATAATGCAGCCCTCATCAAATGGCTAAAAGAAACCAGATAAACCATAAAAACATACTTCCAAAGCCAAAGTTGGGGATGAGTATGTCATCTTACACAACAGGGGCTCATGTCTATTTTATTACAAATGGAATCTGAGGTGGCTATGAAACAATGGCCTACAATCCTCAGTACTGAGGTACAATCCAAACACATGTGGAAAAATATATGGTCCCTCAAACTTAGGGAGATTTTGGGATGGAAAATGTGACCTTAAGTATTGTATTCTCAGAGCACAGGCACCACAGTTAAATGAGGCTCAAAGGTACTCTGTCATCCTACTGGCAGGGATTGGGACTATTGTAAACAATAGGAAAATATTCCCCCAGGGAAATAGGTGAGCTATTTTAGGTGATAACACATGGCCTCCTATCTCCCTTTCAGATTGTAAAAACAGGAAAGGAGAATGGCTATGCCCTCAAACCACTTGGAACCCTGATTTTTTCCAAACTTAGCCTCTACTATCCACCTCCATGAGTCATAGCATCTGGTATATGACAAAGGGCCATTTCTGTTGGGAGGGACAATAAAATGACACTGTAGAATCATATAACTTCTCCTGTGACAAAACTTCCTTTTGTCTCCCAAATGCCAGTATATGGTGCAATACAAAAGTGGTGGGAAAAATAGATTTGTTCTCCATTAACAAGTCCTATTACAATTTAGACATTGAGGACCAGGCATTCTTTGCATTTAATTTATATCCTCTTCAGGATGTTACACCTATGGAGATAAACTGGCCAGAAGAGAATTTAAATTTATTGGATCCTGATTTAGTGTTGGTTCTATAATCCTCAAATAAGATTTATCATAAGGTTCAAATGACCCTTAATAAATAGGGTAAACACATTATGAGTCTAATCAAAGAGTATGATGATGCATGCAGTGGGTTTTTTGGCTGGTTAGGTTGTTTACTACCCTCTGACTCTACCTATAGCCTTCTTGGATGCCTGATCTTTGCTAGATGTATGATATTTGTCACTGTATTAGCATGATGTATCTCTTGTAAATGTTATGACAGACACAGCAAAAGAAAGAAGGTACAATTAAAGACCTGGATCATGATAGCTCACAAAATAGGTATGATCTGAGATTTTTTTTTTTAGACTAAACCCTAGGCCTGACTTCATCTCACCCCTTGAACTATTGGCTATTACATCAGATTAGATCATGTCCCCTCCCCATGATGAAAATCGCAAATATTTAAAACTATTACCACTAACAAAACTACTCTAGGAATAAGCCTCCTAGCACCTTGGGACCTGTTGCTATTTTGTTGGACTGCATGTGCATTCTGTGGAATCCTTTATGGCCAAGGTGGGGCGGGGAACAAAGGACTAAGCTCTGATTTTTGATCTTGCCTAAGGGGTCTGGGGAGTCATGCCCTACAAACCATGGATCATCAGATGGGTTTTATTTGACCCTGTATATTGTGACTTGTTTTTCAATCTGACTCTGGTATAACATTATGAGACAAGGAAGAAAATATTTAACCCCAAAATATGTTTTCTTGCCATACCTTGAAATTGCCCTGCAAAGTCTCTTGTGGGAAAAATCCACATTCTAGAGAGAATCACCTTCCCCCTTTGTTTTCCTTCCTCCTTTCCAGATCCAGGAGATAACTAAGAGCCAGGCACCCTTTTAGTTCTAATAAGAAACATTTTACAAACTGTTCTGTCTCTGTAGTCTGAGATATTCCTCTGCACAATAAAACTTGGTCCCCACAATCCTTATATTAACCTGAATGTTCCTTTCCCTTAATCCCAGGTCTTCAGATAAACTCAACCAATTGTCAACTACAAAATGTTTAAATTTACCTATAGCCTGGAAGCCCCTGCTTTGAGTTGTCCTGCCTTTCTGAACCAAATCAATGGATTTCTTAAATGATTTGATTGATGTCTCATGTCTGCCTAAAATACATAAAACCAAGCTGTACCTCGACCACCTAGAGCACATGTTCTCAGGACCTCCTAAGGGCTGTGTCACGAGCCATGGTCACTCATATTTGGCTCAGAATAAATCTCTTCAACTATTTTACCAAGTATAAATCTTCTCGTCAACACATTCAATCAAGAAATACCATTACCAGATATATACCCAAAATAATACAACTTGTTCTATTATAAAGACATATGCATGTGTATGTTCATTGAAGGATTATTCACAATAGCAAAGACACAGAATCAACCTAAGTGCCCATCAGTGTTAGACTGGATAAAGAAAATGTGGCACATATATATCATGGGATACTATGTATCCATCAGAACAAGATCATGTCCTTTGCAGAAACATTGATGGAGCTGGAGGCCATCAGTTTGCTAGGTTTAGTGAACTGAACATGGATATTTGAAGACATGATCAAATCAGATCTTCGCTGTTACGTGAGACGTCATGGTCATGTGTCACTTTTTCAGGGATGATTGCTTCAACCTCTACAGTGTTGCAGTTCCCCGTTCTTTTGTTGGGTGATCATTTGTTAGATCATTTGATTTCACAAAGTTGGCGCAGCAGCATTTGCGGTTAACACATATAAAAATACTGCAATGCAGATAAAAACTTATAGAAGGATTATTATCACAATTCTCAGTCAGGATCAAAGAGTGCTCATATTAAGTAAATAGAATAAGTCCCATTCTTAATATGAAGAGCTAACAAAACCAGACATGGGATTATTAGACAAATTACCTAGTTTTACTTTTTCATTTGCTTTCTAATCTGCTAGTAATATTGATGATTCCACAGAAGTCTGCAGAAATATTTTGCACAACAGTATTTCTTCAGAACACTGAATACTTCCCTTTATGAGGCCAATATTCTATCTAAAATGGCTCTGTTTTCAAATACCGTATGCCTGATTTCATGAATATCATTGGGTGAAGAGTATAATGCCCTGATGGGATTGTCTGACTTTCCTACTTTTCTGACATACTTTTCTGAATAAAAGATCGTTTTTCTGCTTTCTGATACTCTCATAAAGCATGAGGTAAACAGTCTTAGTGGTAGAAAGAATAATCCAGAATTTGTCTTGAGTGGTTAATGTTTTAGTTCTCAAAATTAGTTTTTCCTTCTGGTTTTTGTTATCTAACAACCTCCTTTTCACAGAGGAATAGCCAATGGAACAAAAAAGAGTGTGAATGATGGCAGATCAGGTACTATCCTGAAGTCAGACATCAGTTTGCAAGGATAAAATGTTAACTGTCTAGTTTTTAGGTAGTAACCAAGAGACTTCTGTGCTGCAAATGCATACCAGCCATTTGGGATCACCAACCATCTGTTTTGGGCCAAATTATCCATAGAAGCATGTCAGATAGTTTTGTAATAGTACAGTGGTCAGGCGATAACATTTGCCCTGTTGTGATCATTTTGTATATTTAAAGCAAAAGAGAAGTTGTGCATCTTTTAAGACTCATGAAATTACAGCAGCCTCCAAATATATACAATCTGTTCCCTAGTTCCCTTCCAATTTCTATTTCTGGGAAAGTTCTATTACAATAGCTAGTCCCCTCAAAAAGTTCCTCCTCAGTGTTAATTTAGTAGAGAAAGGAGCCTCCTTTTCTAGTTATGACGTGAGAAATGGTTTTAGATTTTTGACTCTTATAACTAATCATGATGTTTGCCATCCAAAATATCACCTATCAATTTAATTCCATTACCTAGCAAACCAAATGATTCATTTCACAAACACTATAACAAAGGAAAGCTACATGACTACCATAAGAATACATGTAAATTACCACCAATTTGTTTGATTGTATGCTTTAACCTATTTATGAACAAATTTGAGCCAGCTATTGTATTCAAACCAAGGAGAGATTAAGGAAGCAGAAAGCAATATTAAAAATATGGGCCTTAAAAGTAACTTACTTAGTGGTAGCTTTAGACAAGAAAATCATACAGATATATGGGAGAAGAAAGAGCAAACCAATACAGATAAAACTGTGACTATCTGTATTATCATTCCATGGCCCATAGGTGGAAGCTGCTTATATTTACTGTAGTTGTCTAATTGATCTAGAATTATCAAGTAGAAGCTGTCTCTTACCAAAACGTATCTGCTGCTGAAGGGTTCCTAATAGTCCTCAGCTTGAGGTCTTTACAAGTGATCAACTTCCTATAATTTAATACCTTTTATTTAAGACACATGAATGCAAGGATCAATTCCTTGGCATATCACCATTGTATTAATTGTCAAAAAAAATTTGATAGTGTTTTTTTCCTCCAGGGCTCAAGAGCAGTCTTCACAGATGTTTCTTACTGCACACAGTTTGTGGTAATTTAGGAAAAAATGAGCATGCCTATTATTAGACTATTGCATTAATTGTTGTCAACATTTGCCTGTGTATGTTTGCAATAATAATGTGGAGTGAAGAATAAAAAGTGGTAGCTCTATATGTGTAAGCTAGCATATATTAACTCATAAGGGAAGGGAGGAACAGATCTTATTGAAGCCTATGTACACACCTTAGGTCAAAAGTCAGCAAACTGCATCCCACACGCTAAATCTGACCTGTGGCCTATTTTTGAATAGTTCTACTTCCAAGTCTGTCTCTTCATAAGCACTTTTTCTCAGTGCTAGGTAATCCTTAAGGTTCTCTTTACATTTTTAGCTACTCTTGAATTAAAACTTAATAAATTTTTCATTAAATTTCCTCTGTGTAATCACCATGTGGTTTCTTTCTTCTGACTGGACACAGACTGATATACTAGCCAAAATTTCTGGTGATTGCAGTGAGTTTACTATCTTCACATATTTGGCTCTAGTAAGGAATATTATTCTAGGGGTAAAGTGAGATATGTTACAGTTTAGCGTGCCAAACACTTTCTTGTTTCTGTCATAGTATATGACCCATTAGCAAACATGAATAAAGCTAAACTAAAGGGTTTCTAATAAACTTATTTGAGGTATAGACAGCTTACAAGCAGAAGTTATGAGTTTTGTTTTTTTAAAAAAAAATCAGATAATGGAAGAAAAAATGCAGGACTTAAAGTGTTATAGTCATGGACAGAAATAGCTGAGAAATAATAGAACAATTTCATTGAAGGTAAGCTTATTTGTTGAGAAACTGTATTTTCAGTAAGCAGCAGAGATTGTGCAGCAAATAAGGAACTATGAATCTTCAACAAAGCTCTAAAAAACCAAGTTGGCAGATAGATCCCATAGTCTAGCTGTTGCCTTTATACAAAGGTGGGTCACATAGAGACTGTAACAATCTTCTGATAATTGTCATGATATAAAGTCAAAATCCCAGTGACTAGTTCAGACCCCTCACGTGATGGAAACATTTATGATAATTAGGAAGGAGAGGAAAGAAATCAGAGCTTGGATCCAATATGAGGCATATGTCACAGGCACTACTATGAAATTTCCCAAGTCAGGGTTTCAAGGAACCCCAGAAGATTGTACTGTTTCTAAGATAAGATCTTGGCCCATAGCTGTGAGAAGGTTCCTACTAAACCTTCTCACTACTAAATTGTTGGCTCCTACTAAATTCTACCAGGACAATTTAGTAATAATGTAAAGCTGAGTTTTTTTTTTTTTTTTTTTTTTTTTTTTAAGAGCAGTCAGGGAGAGAACTACCTTGATAAATTCCTAGCATCTCAGAGGAGGTTGGGTAAATTTGGTACATTTATGTAGTTTTGAATTGTACCATAATGTGGGTCTTCCTTCATGGAGGCTTGATTAGGACTGAGACGATCACGAGAGAGTAGTTTAGGATTAGCAAACATGGAAAGTCAAGTATTTTGACACAAGGGCTTCTAAGAGTTTTAAGGATAAATAATAATTTAACATTGTGGCATATAGGTTGAAGTTTTCTGTTGACTAAATTTGGGAGGGGTTGCCTTTGGGAGCGAACAGTAAAGTTACCAGCAATTCATCTTCTTGAAGAGTTTTTTGAAGCAGTCAAGTCAGGTTGTTACAGGTAATGGAATAATAAAACCATGTTAGTGAATATAGCCAAAGTTAAACTAATGTAGATTATAAATTGATTAAGAATAGATAATTTCAGTTGTTAAAACTCTTGTAAACACTATTTGGCAATCCAAATCAAAGGGACTGAAAAAATATCTCCATATCTTCAGGGCTCATTGCTTCAGGACCCAAACCAAAATGGAGACAAAAGTTGAGCAGTAATATTTTTTAATACAAACAGGACTGATGGTTCCACATCAGCATTACTGGGATTCTGTTTTTCCCCCATTTCTTTCCACATTATCATTTAGGTATAAATGCCATTGAACTCTAATTAAAGAAGATACTATCTAAACTTGTTGACCCCCAAATTTTAATGACTCTTAACTATGTGGATGTCTGATCCGACTTTTAAAATCTTGTATAATTTTACCTTTACATTTAAAATTACTATTTGTACAGTTACAGAATCTTGCATTAGCATAAATTTATTGTATTTTACAAGGACAACAAATATCCATTTTGACTTTTAGGATATTAACTAGATTTAGCACATTTTATAATGTGACAAAATTTAAGACATTTTCATTATGTCAGCTCACTTGAATCACACAGTAATCTGTGACAGAGGCAAGGAAGGCAGACCATTTTCCTGAAGCATATAATATAGAAACTGTGAGACACAGAAACTGCCACATCTGTGTCTGGTAAGATATTAAATAACAGAAAAGGATGTTGGATTTGTGGCTTATCCACCAAGTATTCTTTCACTCATTCGTTTTTCATCTATACCCCCATTCTGTAATTTAAAAATTAACATGATAAATGAAGCGCTGCTCGTAAGTAAGGTTTTATAAGATGTGTTTTTTCCAAGACTAAATTGTATATATTAACGGTAAAATTTAAAATGTACTCTCTGGCTATAAAAAAAAAAGGCAGATTTTCAGGTTTTCCCAGCAAGCTAAGATTTCAATAAAAACTGCCAATAAAGAAATTAAATAATGGATTTTTTTTTTTTTTTTTTTTTTTTTTACTATGGAAGTACAGGCTCCTTTTACAGAATAAAAAGGTCCTTAATCATTATTATTAGTCCAGCACTTGCAAGCTGCTACATGATTAAAATTTTATTTTAATTTGCAGTCTTTACTATAGCAAAGCTTTTAGAGAACTTAGTGAAATGCACAACTCTTTCAGGTTACTCCCATTAACTAGACACAATCATTGTCAGTAGAAATGAGAAAGAAGTGAAATTTGGGTTTTGACATGCAAATTAGTAGCCTAAGCTCCTCACTTTCAGAATGTATGTATCTCAGCTGTCACAACAACCTTTTCCTGAAGCAAAGTAGGTGTGCTGTGGCATCCCTTAATATAGAGATGCTAAAATTAAGGTGTGTGATGTGGTTATTTGTATATGACATGCAAAAACATTCACCCAGGCTATTACTTGAATATAAGGGATTTAAAAGGATAGGCTGGAAAGCAAAGGAATGATCATGCTAAGTCAGAACTGTGATTCATCTAGCATAGCAGTGAGTAGCCAATGGAGTTTTTAAGTAAACTTTTAGAAAAATAGATTTGTCCTTTCTCAAGGAATTTTGAAGGTTAGACTCACAAAACATCGGATGTATGCAGGCAATGTGTATACAGTAAAATCATCAAGTATCAGACATAATGACCTGGACTTCCTAGTACCTAGTCATTCTTCACAGCTGTTTTTCATAGGGATTTTTATTACCATTTAATAGATGAGAAAATTAAAGTACAGAGAAGTCAAGAAAGTACCCAAGATTTCAAATTACTCGGTGCTAAAGTGAGGATTCAAATTGCATTGGTATTTTTCATCCCAAAATTTTCCGGTTTCCTTTTTAAAATCTTCCTGACTGGACACAGTGGCTCATGCCTGTAATCCCAGCACTTTCGGAGGCTGAGGCAGGTGGATCATGAGGTCAGGAGTTCAAGAGCAACCTGGTTAAGATGGTGAAACCCCGTCTCTACTTAAAATACAAAAAACTTAGCCAAGCATGGTGGCAGACAGCTGTAATCCCAGCTACTTGGGAAGCCGAGGAAGAGAATTGTTTGAACCCGGGAGGTGGAGGTTGCAGTGAGCCGAGATCGCACCACTACACTCCGGCCTGGGCGACAGAGCGAGACTCCATCTCAAAAAAAACAACAACAACAACAAAACAACGAGAAAAAACAACTTCGTTACCCAGAAAGCCCTTCCCCACTGGATTTATTTGACACTTAAAAAAAAAAAAAGTATGTGTATAAATGTGTAAGTGTGTGTGTGTGTGTGTGTGTGTGTATATATATACCTTTTACTATAAAACTGTCCTTAGCTTTCTACAAATGGATTGATTTTCTCATTGGTAGTGTCATATTTTTAGTACTTAATTCATCTCATAATAGTTTATATGCCTATCTCCTTCACTAGGCAGTGTGTTCTCTGATGACAAAAGCAGTCAGCTTCAGTCCTCTGTCATTATTACACTCCAGTTGACTAACATGGGTCTTTCACATAGCAGGTGCTTGTGCTCAATAAACATTTAATTTATGAGTGAATAAACTAATTTCTGGATTTAATTGGAGGAAAAGATGTACAACTTGTATTAGCTTTCGTAAATGTTCATTTCTTGGTTTTAAAAATAAGTGTTTAGTTGTAGTCTGGCCAAAATTTAAAACAAACATGACTCATCAGTTTTCCCTTTAGTTACATGAGGACTCAGGCCTAGTCCAGGCTGTTATCTATCCATGTTACTTACCCAAAATTCCTTTGTGATACAATATTCTCATTCATATTAACCTCTTCCTCAGCCTGCCATTGCACATGGAGTGTTCAAGGAGCAATGTAGGGCATGATATTCTTGCCTCTATCCTATTTTCTCTCTCTCTTTTTTTTTTTTTTTTTGTTTGAGACGGAGTCCTCTCTGTCACCAGGCTGAGTGCAGTGGCGCGATCTTGGCTTACGGCAAGCTCTGCCTCCCGGGCTCACGCGATTCTCCTGCCTCAGCCTCCTGAGTAGCTGGGACTACAGGCACCTGTCACCACGCCCATCTAATTTTTTGTATTTTTAGTAGAGACGGAGTTTCGCCATGTTAGCCAGGATGGTGTCAATCTCCTGATCTCGTGATCCACCCATCTCGGCCTCCCAAAGTGGTGGGATTACAGGCATGAGCCACCGTGCCCAGCCACCTCTGTCCTATTTTAAAAACATTTAATTTTGTGTGGGTGGATGTGTACTATTACTACTTTTTTTTTTTTTTTTTGAGATGGAGTCTAGCCATGTCACCCAGGCCTGGAGTACACTGGCACGATTTCGGCTCACTACAACCTCTGCCTCCCAGGTTCAGGTGATTCTCCTGCCTTAGCCTCCCAAGTAGGTAGGACTACAGGTGCCCACCTCCATGCCCAGCTAAATTTTGTGTTTTTAGTAGAGATGGGGTTTGGCCTCATCTGGCCAGGCTGGTCTCGAACTCCTGACCTCAAGTGACCCACCTGCCTCAGCCATCCAAAGTGCTGGGAATACAGGTGTGAGCCACTATGCCCAGCCTGTTCTGTTACTATTGATGGTAGATAAACTGAGTCAGGTTGAATATGCAATATGTTTATACCAACCATCTGAACAGAATACTACAGATTTTCTTTTTTTTTTTTTTTTAGTGAGTGTTAGTGTCAACTTATCTTCAGTACAAATTTGAAATTCAGTTTATTGTATGACCTAGGATAAAAAAAATTATATTTCTGAGCATTAATTTTCATATATAATAAGATAATTATTGCAGCTCAGAGTTATCTGGAAAATTAAATAATACAGTACATGTGAAGCTGTACCAGGCAAAAGGTATTCACTAACAGGTTCTTTTACTATTTTCCATTTGAAGGGGTCTCGTTCTTCAGAATGTTGTATCTTTGATAGCCTTTGTTGTAGAGGAAGCCAAAACAAGTATTGTCAATTTTCTGTTTTTTTTTTTTTTACTTTTTTTCCTCCAGTTCTATGTACTATTGAATTATTAAGATTCTTCCTCCTTTTCTTCTTTTCCCCTGAAACTTCATATCAAAGTGCTCACTATATCTCTGGCTGGAGCTGGGCTGTGGCAGGCAGAAGGTGATGAAGCCTAGGTTCTGCTCTTCCCGTGGTTGTCCTTTAAATATTTCTTTCTTTGAACAGATTCTCAGGATTTATCTCGTTCACATTTCATGTTATTTTCTCTCCCCTCTTCATCTGTGTGGTGAGGTGCCTGAAACATGTCTCAAAGCAGCTCAAACTTTTCCATAGTTTTCTCTCAGAATGTACTCTTCATTTACAAACAGAACTGTTTGATTCTCAAGAACAAAACAGTGCAAGTCATAGGGTAATAATCCTTTATTCTAATTTTGCGCAGAGTCATGGGTCTCTTTAGTGGCTGAGCAGTTCCAAGCCCGTCTTCAAGGTTAGGAGAGTGCCAACTTCCAAAGTAGTTGAATAGCACATTTTCTAAGCTACATTGTACCAGAATTTTCTCACTTTTGTACAAGTTCAAAATATCAAAGATTTGATTTTTTGTTCTTCGATGTCAATTTTTGATGACCCTTAAGGCTACTCTGCTCTGCATAGTAAGATACAAAGTAAGAAAAAAATGTGGTTGAAAAAGTGGAGAGGTTTAAAAAATTGGGACAGAGAAATTTAATAAAAATGTTTACACAGGCCTAGTGTATGTTTAAGTTTGCAGTCTAGTTATTATAACATTTTACTCTCCCAGGAGATGCTACTTTCCATTGCAAGCCAGGGCTATATCTTATTAAGCATAGCTAGCATGTCTTAGCAAGAGCAGTATAATAGAGAGAAAAAAAATTATATCTCACACAGGAGGCCCTGAGCTCAAGATCTGATACCCAATACCATATACTGTTGTTTTGTTTTACTTTTTTGGTTGTGTTCCCAGCACCAAATTTGGTTTGTAATAGGCGGTCAAAGGTACTCCCAAATGATTGAATCAATAAATTAGAAGAATTTCTTAACATGTTAAAAATTGACATTGAACCACAACTATCTTTTTGTTTACTTGTTTTAAGAAATAACACATATAATTCAGTAAAGGTTATTTAAAGTACCTTGCTCAAAAAAGATCAGGTTATTTAGAAGCAGCAAGTTGAGACTGTTTTGTTTTAATTGTAAATCACAAATAAGTAGCAATGGAACCTAGAAAAGTTAGAAAGAACTTTTTATCATTTTAGATATTTGCTTCTACTCTCCACTCATGGCCTTGCAACTTCAGCAACAGCAGAGTAAAGGAAATTTACTCTCCCCTGCTGTGTGCTATACTTCTTAACCCAACTGAATCAAGTTCACAGATTGTACACACATCCTTTAAAATGGCATCATGCTGACTCAACACAGTGACCTACAGCCTCTATTGAGAGCAGAGTGACTCTCCTATGGGGATGTCTTAAAATGCCATGTATAAACCACGAATAGTGGAGGTGGCCCATTACAAATCACAATGAATTCTTTATACGATGACCCAATATGCTAACATATCTCAACAGGATAGACAGTTACACCGAAAATATTACAATTTCTTTCATTCAAATATCACGCAAATCTAGAAACTGAGTAGTTATTATGTATTTGAAATTCCTAGGTCATATTTCTATCTTAAGTTATTTTTCCCAATAGTTAAAAATTGCAAGTTGAGTGAATAATTACATATGGAAAGTTATATACTTACAAGAAACAAGTAGTGTTTAATGTAAGTTATAGTTAGAAAATAAATGTAGACATTGATAACACACTAAATTTTTGATTTAGTTTATTCTTAAAAGGTCTGCTTTTATAGATGTAAAAAGTGTAATTGATATAATAGCAAGCTAGAATGGTAATTTGATGGACAGGACATAGCCAGGCATTCTTTAGACCTGATGATCTGGAAAGTTGGAATAAATATTATATAACATGATATAGCAAAAATTCTTTATGTGTTTTTTTTTTTTTTTTTTTTTTTTGAGATGAAGTCTTGCTCAGTCGCCCAGGCTGGAGTGCAGTGGCATGATCTCCGCTCACTGCAAGCTCCGCCTCCCGGGTTCATGCCATTCTCCTGCCTCAGCCTCCCAAGTAGCTGGGACTACAGGCGCCTGCCACCACGCCCGTCTAATTTTTTGTATTTTTAGTAGAGACGGGGTTTCACCTTGTTAGCCAAGATGGTCTCGATCTCCTGACCTTGTGATCCACCCACCTCAGCCTCCCAAAGTGCTGGGATTACAGGCATGAGCCACCATGCCCGGCCTCTTTATGTGGTTTTAAAGTGAATGCATGAGTACTGATATGGAAACTCCCCTGCAACAATGGTTTAAAGGGCAAAGACTTAAGTTTTTCTATCATGGTGGATTTCTTAATTGGCCCATGCTGTATTGACTGACAAGTTTGGGTGGACCTTTTTGAGGAACCAGGGACATAACAGAGCATTTTGTTCAGTCATTTGTTTTCTTGTCTGTTTATATATTTTTACTGCATGTTTGACAGTTTGACGGTAAAGCAAAGCAACATAAGTCTAAGGACACTTTCATCCAATTCTTGATTAGGGAACAGGCTTGTAACCTGGCTTGACTAACTTGATTTTGTAATCATTGTGGCTCACTTTGTAGGTGAGTTTAGTGGAGCTACTTTTAAGTCACTCAACATTGGTTTTCCTACCTGTGAAGTAGGCATAATATCTTTCTGCCGGCCGGGGGCAGTGGCTCAAGCCTGTAATCCCAGCACTTTGGGAGGCTGAGGCAGGCGGATCACGAGGTCAGGAGATCGAGACCATCCTGGCTAACATGGTGAAACCCCGTCTCTACTAAAAATACAAAAAATTAGACAGGCGTGGTGGCGGGCACCTGTAGTCCCAGTTACTCGGGAGGCCGAGGCAGGAGAATGGTGTGAACCCGGGAGGTGGAGCTTGCAGTGAGCCGAGATCGTGCCACTGCACTCCAGCCTGGGCGACAGAGCAAGACTCTGTCTCAAAAAAGAAAAAAAAAATCTTTCTACCTTTACCACAGGATATATTTACCATATTAGACAATATATATTAAAGTGCTTGGGAGAAAATAACAAAATAGCAGACTGGTATGTATGCTTATATATTGGTTCTTTGTATTTGTAAAGGTTACATTTACATTCAGAGTTTTAGTATGAAAACCCTTAAAATCAAGTTCAAATAAAGAAGACATGGTCTAGTCTTCAAAGAATATGTAATCAAATAAAGAAAGGGAATATAAAACAAAGCATTATATTATATTATTTTATATTCCTGAGTAATAAATTGCCACAAACTTAGCAGTTTAAAATAACATTTATTTGTCCACGGCATCTGTGGGTCAGGAGTTAGCACAGCTTAACTGAGCCCTCTGCTTAGGATCTCACAAGGCTTCAATCTACATGTTGGCTGGGGATGTAGTCTCATGTGAAAATCTCTCAAGATTGATCAGGGTGTTGGTAGAATTTATTTCCTGTGGTTATAGGAATGTAGGCTTCAGTTTTTTGCTGGCTATAATCCATACCCACTCTATTATATAGAATTCATTTCTTTATGGTTGTATGAATGTAGGCCTCAGTTTCTTGCTGGCTGTGGGCCATATACACAGAATGACAACAGTGGAATGAGCAAGAAAATGGAAATAAAAAAAGAAGGTGCCTAACAGATTTGGAAGTCAGCTTCATATACATATTTCTTACAACAATTCTACAACATATTATAATTTCCATTTTTACTGAAAAACAACTAGAAATCTAAGAGGCTCCATATTTTGCCCCAGTTTGACATGTAGTGATGAATGAGGATTCAGGTGTTCATTTCTCTAGTTCAGTGGTCACTCTTTTCTTTTTAATTATACTGTTTACATACCAGAAGCTGCTTACAGTTCTTACAGTGATCTTAGGAAGTCTGCAGTACAGCAGTTGGCCTCTTTAAAGCTAACAAGAGAGAAACAAATGCTCCAAAAAGTTGAGTGCTAACATCTTATGCAATGTAATAATGCATTTAAGTACAAGTAATCACTTACATCCCATCATCGTTTCTGTATTCTATTGGTTAGACGTGAGTCATGAGTAGTACAGACACACTAAGAGCAGAGGGAATCACATAGGTTGTTCATACCAGGATGTATGGGGAACATGGTGGCTTACTAGGCTATCTGTCCACGTATATAGAGTGACTTGGATGTTCAGTATATATTTTCCTTGGGTAGTTTTTCTTAAAACAAGCTATGAATAGAGATATCCTGCCAATAAACAGAGAACTCTGAGTACATTGATTTTCATATCCTGATGTAATCATCATCTGAAAACAATGTTCCACCACAGTATTCAAGCACGTGTGCATATATGCACTCACATATACACACAAATGTGTACATATGAGTATATTTTGGTTCATAAAAGACTGTTCAACTTAAATATTGAAAAATTAAGAAAGACATTTGATTCTCTGCTTTCTTTAACAATATCTGTTTATTGCCTGAGACAAGCTTTAGTAAATACTATTGCATTTATTAAAATAACAAAAAAACTTGGATTTTTATTTAAAAACTTCAATCCAAAAATTGTGTTTTCTAACCCGATTCAAAATTTAGTGTCCTTATTTTAATTATCCAAGTAGAAAATTCCAGTTAAAATTTATTTTTTTCTTGAGAAAAGACAGAAGAAAAAATAAGTTGTAATTTGAAATTAAAATAATTATGGTTTTAGGGGAAGGTATCATCAGAAAATAGGAATGAGAGTAGAATGAGCAAGAAAATGGGAATGAGAAAAAGGCCTATCAGATTTAGAGGTCAACTTCATATATATTATTTAATTCTTACAACAACTCTACACAATATTAGAGTTACCATTTTTACTAAGTATAACAACTAGAAATGCAAGACACTTCATACTTAACACCAATTAAATAGGCAGATAGTGATGAATGAGGTTTCAAATGCTCGTCTCTCTAGCTCCATGGTCCCTCTTTACTGTATCTCTTTAGCTATTGGACTGTAATTCAAATGACCCACATAAAATTACTTCTAAAGCACATTAGAATGGAGATTCTTGAAATCCATGCCAAATCCAGCATAAGATTTTCTAAGGTTGTAGTTCAAATATCTGCAATTCAAATAAGAACATTAGGGAAATGTTTTGTCTATATAGGCCAGAGATCCATTGAATACTACTAAACTCACTGATTTAGAGAAATAAAACTTAGGCTTAATTCTTATTTCTAATCTTTTATGGATTCATTACTTTAAGGAAGGCACACTTTCTCTTACCCTTAGTCTTTAGCATTTTTAATATGTCTTCCCACAGCCTTGTGGCCTTCATTGTTCCTGATGAGATATTAGTAGTTAATCTTACTGGATTTCTCTCATACACAGTCAGTTGTTTTTCTCTTGCCTCAAGGTTTTTTTTTTTTTTTTTTTTCCTTTCTGTTTGGCTTTCAGCAGCTTTATTATAATGTGTGTCCAGGGGTAGATTGCTTTCCATCTATCTCCCTTGAAGGTTCTTTAAATTCTTGGATGTGTAGGTTAATGTTTTTTAGCAAATTTGAGGAGCTTTCCGCTATTGTCTATTAAAATTATTTTTCTGCTTTTTTCTCTTCTCTTGCACTCCCATTTTGTGTATCTTGGTGTCCTTAAAGAAATTCCATATTTTTCTAAGGCTTTATTCAATTTCTTTATTCTGTTTTCTTGCTGAATCCATTGCATTCAGCATGGATCAGTCTTCAAGTTTACTAATTCTTTTTCCTGCTATTTAAAAACTACTCTGTATTCCCTCTAGTAAATTTTTAAAATTTCAGTTATTGTACATATCAACTCTAAAATTTCTACTTTGTTCTTTTTAATAATTTCTGTATTTTTATTAATATTCTCTATTTGATTAGACACTGTATCTCTTTCACTTCTTTAGCATGGTTTCTTTTACTTTTTAAAACATATTTATAAGGACTACTTGATATTTTTATTAAATCTGATATCTAATCCATATCATGGACAGGTGTTGTTGCCTGTCTTGCTCCTTCTCCCCTTTATATGGGAACATATTTTTGGTTGTCTTATTTTATTGAAAACTGGACATTTAAGTAATATGTTGTGGACTCTCTGGATATGAACTTCCTTCACCCCTCTCCAGGACCTGTTTTTGTTTGCTTACTTATTAATGATATTGCTAGGATATTTTATTAAAGTGTATTTCCTCTGCATTGTGAAGCCTTTGGTAGCACTCATCGGAGGGCTTATCCTTGGTATGTGCACAGTTGCCCTCAAATAACAGTAGTTTTAATTGAGTTATCCTTGACTGTCTCTCTACTTAATGTTCTTGTTAACCTGTCTGCTTTATTTGGCATCAGACATTGTATATCAGGCTCCACTCATTTTAGGCTTATTGCTTTATTGTTTTTGACAGTGCCCAGGATTATACATTTTTCAGCAGTTTAGTCCAATTAAATTTGGGCAGAGACAGATTTTTAGGCCAATTGGAGATATATATCTTATATATATAGCTTATAATTTGGCTTGTTATTCTTAATTTTAAGGAGCTATTGTTTTCTAGAGTGCTTTTAGATTTCACTTTCTGTATGTTCTGTTTATAATAGAGTCAGTTTCTTTGGGGATAGTTTTGGAGCTCTCTTTCTTCCTGGCTTCTGTTCCCCATGAAATAGTTTTATGAATCATTCTCTGACAATACTCTACTCACAGGACAGTAAGCTCTGGTTTTCCTGCTCCTGGTTGCTACTTCTACTCTATAAGCAAGCCAAAGTTAAGGTTGTCAAGGCCTCACTATTCTCATCTTGCCTCACCAAGGGTAGAGTCTTAGTCCTATGGGGAAGGGCTGGGTGGAGAAAGTGAGCTCTTCCCAACTAACCTCACCATGATTTTAACTTCTTCAATGTGGAGTTGGAGGGGATGAGGTTTGCTGGTACCCTGCCTTCCTGGTAAAATAGAGTAAGCCTTAATTGAAGCTGTGGGGAGAGGGCCAGTCTTTGGCCATATCCATCCAGAGCCATAAGGTAGCATCCACAGAAATCACCAGGGAAAGGCACGAGAGTGAGTCGTGGTTCAAATGCCACAAATGATTATTGTCCTTGTTGAGTTAGAGTAGATTTTCTTAAATACATTTTTTAAAAAAATTTTCGCTGCATTCCCTTAGGACAAATTTGAGAAAATTTAAATAATGTTTTTAAATATTTTTTTTTTTCTGCTTCACTTTTATTGCTAGAGAACGTAAATTAAAAAGTTTGGCAAGTGTTTGATAAATTTTGGAGAGAAGTGGCAGATACATGAAAGTTTATTATAAAATACTATTTCTGTGTATATCGAGATTTTATATAATATCAAACATTAAAAAGAAAAAAGTATATAGAGTATTATTTGAAAGGTGGGAAATACAAGGTATATCTTTCAAATCCAGTGGCAGTGACAATAGATGTCAAACTCCTTCCAATTAAATATATTTTTAAAAAACTGTAGGAAGAATTCAAGATGTTTACTTAATTGTTTTCATTATTCTCTGTTATTAATATATAGACATAACTCACGTCATATGGCTATAAATTACATATAGTGTCTTTAATTTCAAAATCCCCTAGTTTCTAAAAGCTAAGTTCTAATAATGATCTTGGAGCCCAATTAAAAACCATTTACACTATTTTAGATCATTTGCTATTTGGCCTGAATTGCATGTCAAAGGAGTTAACTCAATAGTGCTCAAACCTAAGGTAGCATATAATTTATCACCCAAATTAAGACATTTTGGGGAGTGAAAATAGAAACTATTAGTAATTATATAATAACATATAATGATCGCATACCCAAGCCAAAATAGGTCCTTAGATCATATGGACACCATATGTTTACCTGAAAGAACAGTGTGTATACTGTGTAATCTTTCTTAAGAATTTAATAAAAGCATTGGATAGAATCAGAGATATTATCTGGTTCATAGATTCTCTTTTCTCTGTGTCATACATATACATACATGCACTCGCACAAATTTCAAATTTGAGCTCAAGACAGCAGGAATGAGCTACTTCTTTAAGGTTATATAACTTAAAAGAAATCCAGGATCGTAATCTGTGAATCTTGATAACCAGTATGCTGCTGTTTCAATAAAGGAAATAGCAACAATGAATTTGAATACATTATAATTCCATACAGGTCCTATTTTAAAACAAATTTATATTTTAGCTAATTGATAATAGAAGATGCCAGTTTTTTATTACAATAGCTGAAACACATAGATTCTCAAAATATAAAATATAATTTTAAGAATTTATAATTTTAGAAAGTGGTAAGGGGATGATATAAGAACCTTAAAGAATAAAATTTAAATATCATCAGGAATGATTTCTTCCAACGGATACATTAGAGAAATTAGGGCGGCATAAACATGCAAGAAGAAACAGTTTTTGTGTGACCTCACAGATATTACTTCTCTTTATTTCCAATAATTTTATAATAAACTGCATGTAACTTTACTGAATATGCTCTAGTGTGAGCAAATGGTTTTTTAAAAATAATAGTACAGTATACTTAGCATTCTACTAACATTACTTCAACTACTTCTTGAACAGAAATTTGTTTTGGGGGTAGATTCCATTTGCTGTGGTCTTGAGAAATTGTACATCTGTGTACGAGTCCAGTAAACCTTTCTTCCCCAAAAGGGAACTTGTCTGAAGGGCTTCTTTTCCAAACTGCCTATGGTGTTTTCACTGGTAACGACAGCCTTCTCTTTATATAACACTGAAGACCTGATAGTAGCAGCCATCCATACTATAATCTGGAAACCAGGTGAATGGTACTCATCTCAAGTAACTAAGAATAGAGAAGAACTTTGTCAACAAATTGGTTTATCTTCACAGTTTCAAATATTGAACTTGAGTATAACATATTTTACATCCCCTGTGAAAGTGCCACATCCACTCAGTGTTCTACTTTGACATCACAATGCATTGTGCCTAGTTCGATTATAATAACTATACATTTTCATTGTATAAGTATTATCTGAGAAGTGGGTTAAAAACACACACATACACACACACTTCTCCATGAAGAAGGCAATAATATTGTTACTTTAATGATAGGACCTGAAATGCAGCTATATCAAGCAAAACAAAATTTTGTGAGAGCTGGAACAAGATTGAATATGATTGACTAAATTATATCCCTGGACCAGACAGCAAGAAATATACTGTGTGTGTGCACGCTCACACGCATGCATGCACACACATACACACACACATACACACAAACAAAGCAGCTCAAAAAAGGATAAATCATCAGATTTTACTGACCGGCAGGGTGAGGTCTGTAGTCTAGTATTCTTAGAGAAGGGACAATGAGATGGAGAAGAGTATTGATGGCCTCTTTTCACCACCAAATCACAAAATGACAATAAGAATTTTGCAAATCACTCGGGAAGAGTTCATATATGTTTTGAATTATTTATTTTATAATATTATATAAAGGGTCTACTCTGTATCATGTACTCTGTAAGTCATTGCCAGACATTGTGCACCCAAAAAGACACATATGTATCCTGACCATTGAGAATTATCCTTGTTCCAGAAAACAAACAAACAAACACACAAAAAAAACAAAACAACTACAGAAAATTAGGTTTTTCCACATGTCTTCTCAAAATACCATTTGGCTCCATCATTTCATCACTTTAGTAACTTTTAGGCCCATGCTGTCTTCCTTCTTTAAACAAATTTATTTCCCTTAGAGTTGTGAATCAAGCTTTGAATCTTAGACAGTACTTTTATAGAGTAGCTTCTATGTCATTTTTTCTGATAGCCAGCAAGGACACTGGAAGGTGCAGGAATAGAAGCCCCACTTCTCAAAGTTCATTGATCTCTGAATGATAAGTAAGATTCTACATACTTCCTCTGTACAATATGAGCATTGTACGCTCATGAAGGGAAGAGAAGGTAACTAGAAGATATGTGTTTAGTTCTTAAATAGCTTGTAATCTATAGGGGTATCAAATCATGGTGATTTTTAAGTTTTTATGAGGTTAAAATCCGCTTGACGAAAAGAGATCTTTTATTTTCTATTACTAATTGATGCTTTACAATTACAAAGCCAGTAAGTTCACGCATGCAGAGGAATATGCTGATGTAGCACATGGCAAATTGAATGCATCTTTCCTTTAGGAATGCCATATAGCTAAATTAAAAAAGAAATGGAAATTACAAATTATTACATGAACACTGGATACCTTAAAAACATTCTCTTCCCATTTTTTTATAGGTAAAACAGACAAATGTATTTCAGAGCAAGTCCCTGGCAGTGAGATATTAGTAAATGTATTTTGTTAGCCATATATTTAAAGATATAGATGATATCACTGTGACTATTTCTTATTAAAACAGTACTGTTTAATTAATTTAAAAATAGAGTATATTTTAAGGTAATGGACAAAAGCTTAATAGGAACATAAAGCTCTGTAAAAACTATTTGTAATTTTAAAAATAGTTAATAAGTTCAGAATAATTCAGGCTGTGGCTATTAAACCACAGTGAGCATAGTGACCAAAATAACAGATATTTATAATATGTTAATAAAGTGTTTGACTAGCACAAGTATAGGAGGTTTTTTTTTTTTTAAGTCCAGATGTCTTATCCTTACAATAGAAAAAATAATTTAAAATATCTGTGGGTTGATCCTGTACATCTGTATTTTAAAAGTCACTGAGGTGATTCTAGCATTAGCCAACTGCTCTTACAGACTCCAGTTTATTAAGGGTATAAGTGGTGAATTTAAGTTTTTCCTTTTTTATTGTGCATAAAGAGTGGAAGCTTGAAAGGAGGACACAGTGAACATATACTATTCTCATTTGAGAAATTATTAAAATTTTAACACAATCAAATGTAACTTTTATACTAGGATAGTTGTGCGTTTCCCTGTAACATTTATATGAATATACAAATATTTGAAAATATTTCATTTTGTCAGTACCACATTCAAATTTACACGTGTACATACACATCGTATCACATGCATTTTTATAGTCAAATGTCTGAAAAAAAGGAACTAGATGGCAAAATGTTAAAAAGTAACCTAGAACACTTCAAAATGGGCTTGAATACTTCAATATAGCAAATGCAATAGAAAGGAGAAGTAACATATGGAACACAGACCAGAATAATGAACTGAAGCTTTGTTTATAGAAAAGGGATTCCCCATTTTTCCACTTACCCATAAACAACCAAAAAAGTTATCCAATAGCACAGTGGGACTTAATCGAATTCACAGAACAATTTGTGATTAAATAAGACAGCTACTGTGGAAATACCACCTTTAATAATATCATAAGAGCCCCAACCTTAATGGCGTTTTCCAAAAGAGAAAAAGAAAATCTAGTAATCAACTAATCTTGGAAGCTACTGAACCATGGGCTCCAATATAATGAGGAGAAAATTGAGAAACTGAAGAAAGAAACAGGAAGAGAAAATGAGGTAAAGAATGTTCATGAGATGATAGTAAAATAGAAAGTGCCAATATAACAGCCATGTAGCAGTTCTCTAAAGCCACCAGGCTAGACAGAAACAGAAGGTTGGAGAGCTCCAGAATGAATATTCCCCAGAAAGCAAATGAATCAGAAATTATTTGACAGATACAATGTAGGTGGCTTAGTTGATAATTATATTATAGAGCTATGGAAAATTAAGGAAAAACTGTATTAGATATTCGTGTTATGCTTTCCTAGAAAATAGATCAAATGAGAAGCAGGGGTGGAGAGAGAAAGAGTGATAAATCAGAAAATAATGCTTAAAAGTTGTATGAAAAATGAAATGGATTAAGTATGCTACTTGGTAAAACAAAAAGAAAATAAATTTAACCCAAACGTGAGATGATATTTATTGGGAAGATGAGGTTTCAAGGAAAGGGGATATTAGTGGGTTTCTAATAAAAATAATTCTATTAGAACCATCAATAGTATGCTCAGGATGAGTTATGCAATTTTAAATAATTTAAATGTACTAACTTATTTTAGCCCCATAAAAGAAATGGTTAAAATTACTATCCCCATTTTCAGATGATAAATTGATGTAGAGTAAGGTTAAATAATAGGTCCAACATCACTCTGGTAGTAAATGCCTTAGCTGGAATGTGATGTATTGGTGTTACTCAAAACTAATACTACTGTGTATTGATCAATTAATTTTGATCAATTACTTTAATAACTCCATTTTTAACAATTAAGAATATGAGATTGTTTGCCTGTTAGAAGTGGAATGGTATGGTAGGGAGGAGGATAGAATCTATGGAATATTAGGGGATAAAGGAAGGCTACTTTGTGTTATGTCTTTTTATTTTGTGTTATGTCTTTTTTATTTTTATGTTGCTTTTCTTAAGAAAAGCATTGTTGGAACTTGGATAACATTGTATTTATTTAAACCTATAAAACTTTCATTTCTATACATTCAGTTTTTGTCACAACATTTATATCCATATACTAATCATTCCTATGTATACATTAATAAATGTAAAGCTGAGCATCTGGGTAGGGAATGTTTTTAAGTTGTTTATCCAATGTGTCAGTTAGAACAAAGTCAAGATTAGTAGATAAGAGTCTTGACTCCCATGGTAGTATTCTTCCTATAATCTCCCACAGTGCTGCTATAAATTCTTCATATCTGCTTAATGATGGAAGTATATAAGACATGCTGAGGGAGGATGGGGTGTCATGTTATTGTCAAGTAACCTAACAAGGAAGTTTGTGGTGGCTTCAGCCTTTTAGAAGTGTCTAAGTCATCAAAAAGGGAATGTTAATTTGTCCTGGAGAGTTGGAACATTTATTTCTCACAGAAAGATGAATCTCCCCGTGTATTCTTGGTACAACCTTTATGATCTATGATACTGTGACACAGTAAACAATCCATCTTAATGCAGAGATACAGTAATCCATACCCATTAGGACTCAGTGGAGGTCCTATGGCTATGTACACCATTTTATCTGCCAATCTGTTTTGAAAAGATTAGAAATATTATTCCAAAGTAGAAATTCTAAGAAGTGTAAAGTTTATACAACATACTCAACAAATGTTGTGCACCTTTTATATGACAAGAAATGCAATAGGCATTGGGAAAAGACAATGAGTAAGACAAACGAGGTTACATTTTTCATTAGGTTATATTTTATGGGAGAGACAAAGATGACAGATGGAGAAAAAAATAACACAGATGAACTCAGATGATCATAAATATTAGGAAGAAAATAAATCTGGGTGCAGGATTTGGGAGAAAAATGCCAATGGGTTCTTTAAGATTGAGGGTCAGACATAGCTGTCTTTCAAGCAGATATTTAACCTGAGACTTGAATTAGAAGATAACTGCAAGCAAGGGTCCTGAGAAATAAGCATGTAATGCAGAAGGAACGGTAAGTACAAATTAATTGACCAGGAAAAGAAGCTCAGCACATATGAGGAAAAAATAATGAAGGACAGCAAGGCTAGTGCAGAGCTTTTCAACTTGACCAAGTCACAATAGTGTGACACAAATGGCCTACAGATGTGTAGAGGTGTCAGTGCTGTCAGTCCTCAAGACAACTGGGTATGGTTTATGTGGCCTGAGCTCCTGCCCCAGAATCTGCTGATCATGAGTAACCTCTTTAATTTACCCAGCATTCCATAAAAATATTACCTTTGTTCTCCATGTGTCAAAATTGTGAAAAATTTGGAAAGCGTGGAGTTAGTGAGTAATGAATGAGAGGAGCCAGATGAGTGTGAAGAGGTTGATAGAGGCCAGTTCATGTAAGGCCTTGCAGTTTGTGGAAAACTGTTCAGAATTTAGGTGAGAAGTCATTTAAAAGGAGTGACATAATTTAATATGTTTAATAGAATCTCTTGCTGCTCAGAGTACACAAAGTCAAGGATTAAAATCAAGAAGCATTCTACGGCTGGGCGCGGTGGCTCACACCTGTAATCTCAGCACTTTGAGAGGCTGAGGCAGGCGGATCATGAGGTCAAGAGATCGAGAACATCCTGGTCAACATGGTGAAACCCCATCTTTACTAAAAATACAAAAATTATCTGCGTGTGGGCAGATATGTAGTCCCAGCTACTCAAGAGGCTGAGGCAGGAGAATCACTTAACCCGGGAGGCGGAGGTTGCAGTGAGTCGAGATGGCACCACTACACTCCAGCCTGACAATAGAGCAAGACTCCATCTCAAAAAAGAAAAAAAAAAAAGCATTCTACGTGTTCATCATTAGGGTGACCTTGAAGTTGTCATTTGCTATCTCAATATCTTCATTTCCTTATCAAATTATTCAAGATGATACCATTTGTTCTTAGGTTTGCAGCACAGGTGTCATGAGAAAGAAAGCTGGATGATGTCAATGGTGGCTCTGAGAAAGATAACACATAAAGGGGAGATTGTTATTTCTGCTACTGACTATACACATTCCAAGCTGCCAATTGTCTCTCACAGATCAGTTTGTGAACAAGGGCTGATTAGTACATTAACCTCCCAGGAGAGTGATAATGGGAATGGTGAGTCAATGGAGATTGTCTTGGCACTGATCAGTTCCCACTGGCCATACTAAGTCACAACAAAAATGAATGGCAACAGGGGCCAGGAATGGTGGCTTATGCCTGTAATCTCAGTGCTTTGGGAGGCCGAGGTTGGTGTATCACTTGAGGCCAGGAGATCAAGACCAGCCTGGTCAACATGGTGTAACCTCGTCTCTACTAAAAATATAAAACAAAAACAAAAACAAAAAACAAACAAAAAACCTAGCTGTGGTGGCACATGCCTGTAGTCCCAGCTACTTGGGAGGCTGAGGCATGAAAATTGCTTCAATCCAAGAGGTGAAGGTTGCAGTGAGCCAAGGTCATATTCACCTGTGACCCTTCTCTATCAATTAAGTCTTCAGAATAAACCACAAAGACATCTATTTTCTGGCAGCTATTGGGCTACTAATCACCTTACTCTGATGTTGCTCTTTTTTTTGGTTAAATATTTTAGAAATAAGACATGACACCAGTTAACAGTCATGCCTGCAAGTATGGAGCAGGACAAGCATCAGACATCTGTTCTAAATGACTCATAACAACCGTAGGCCTTATGTAGAATAGGCTGTCAATATGTGTAGATGTGAAATACCAAAATCACTTATTTCTGTTTGGTTTCATAGGGTCTAGTGGTCTAGTTTTTCTTCTTTAATAAATGAAATAAATTTTCATTTCCCTTCCTTGAATTGTTACCAAAAATTAAAAATTATGGCATCACAGTTACATTGAATAACAGAAACTCTGATATTGATGTTTTAATGGGGATAAAGTCACAACTCTTTCTCTCAAAATGCAAAAAATTAAAGAAAAGATGTTACATGAAAGAGAACTAAGGAAGGGATTTTTAAAGATTGAAAAAATTTATTAGCATGAGGATGCTTATGAGATGCAATGAAAGTGTTCAGGAGTGGAGGTGGATGAGGTGGAAATTGGCTACCATTATCTTAAAAGGAGGGGTTATTTTTAGAAATATGCACTTGAATATGTATGGGAACACATATTCAAAAGTAATGATGGAAAGTTTGACTTTTGTTGGAAGCAAGGACAATTTATTCTTACAAGAGGGAAGGCAAAAGTACAATTACAGGTTCACTGAGTAGACATAGGGTGTATAGGGAAGATAAAGGAGTTTCTATAAATCTGTCTATCTTTACCGAATTATGAAGCAAGACCATTAGCTGGGTGAGGAAGAGTGTCAGAGGAAGTTTGAGGCAAAAAAGAAGTTGGGAATAAATTCAAATGCAGAGGCCTAACCCAATTCATTGAGTGCTGCAGTTTTAGCCTTCCTAAACTCACTTCACTGGGACATCATTGCTCACAGAACTGTGACACTCAGTAAGAGTCTTTCCAGCATTAGGGAGATGGCCTTTTGTTCTCATGCTGAGATTCTCAGGAAGGTTTTGATTACTCAGTTTGGATATAATGAAAATAGTTTATGAATCTGAATATTATCCATGATTTTATTCTATGTATAGGCTGTGTGATTTTTTGCCTAGTGCCTTAACTTCTTTTGAAGGAAGTTTGTAACTAAACTGTAATGATAGCAAGCATATTTAGTGATTCCTTGAGATGAGGGGGGGGGATGTGACTGCAAAGGTCAGAAGGAAACTTTTGGGAGTGATAGATCTGGTCATTATCTTAATTGTGGTGATATTTTCCGGGGCGCACATATAAGTGAAAATGTATCAAATCATAGGCTTTAAATATGTGCAGTATATTGTTAATTATACATCAGTAAAACTAGTTTGTAGGCTATGACCTAATTAACATTTTTTGGGTAAATTCCAAGTATACACATAACTAAAAATGCCGACATCTAAAATACAATATGTTTTTTAATAAGAAAAAGGTTTTATAATATGAAAAATTCCTCCTCTTTGAAAAACAGCAAATTCTTCTATCAGGCTAAAAGGTTGAAGAAGGTGGAAGGTGGTCTCTGAAACTAGCCCAAAGGAGGAGTTTAAGTAATAATATTGTAGTTATTGGTACCTTAGCCCAGAGTGACAGTTAGTACAAAGAATGTCAATGGGTAAAAGTGCTACCTGAGATGGCTTTTATGGAAATTTCATTAGGACATGATATTTATTCTAGGACATCTTTTGTCTTCTTCGGCAACTCTGCTTTCTTGGCATCAAATTTTTTCATGTTGATAAAGCTTCTCTCTCATGCTTCTAAACCCAACTAAAAAGATGCTAATCGATTCAACTCCAATATCTTTAGGCACTTAAATGTATTACCCCTAAGTGGGATACTTCCGTTTTAAAAGGAAGTCTGTAAAAAGTGCATGTGTTTATTTATTCAATTGATTATTCCACAAAGATTTATTTTCTTTTTATAAGCACTTGGACCATAAAAATGAAAGTAATTTAAAATAAATGTTTATTTGCTTAGTAAGAACATTTTCTCTTCTCATTCAAATTTAACAAACTACTCAATTGTCATTTCTATTCCTATTTTCTATGTGATTTTTCTTTCTGCTCCCAACTTATTTTGCACTTCAATTTGGGGCCATATTTTCTGATACATAATTGGTTGGTAGTGTTTATTTTAGATAGATGGAAAGGTATGTCATGGTAGGAGCTTTCTTGTGTTGATTTATACAATATCTAAAACATCTTAGGTAAAAATAAAAATACTTGCACAGACATTCAAATATTTGTGGATAACTATCTTGAATGAAGAAAATCTGGAAGATCCCTGAGTCAGCTCCCTTATGCTGCCTTTGTGATATTTCTCCCTGACCCCATGAGTATGTAATTCATTATTGCCTTTTATGTTCACCGTGATCCAGATACATACCCATATACTCGCCACATATTATTACATTTAACTGTGTACATTTCTTAAGTCCTTAATGCAGAATGTATGTAATTTTTTTCTTTTTGAACTTTTATTTAAATTTCAAGGGTATGTTGTATGTTGCTGGGGTTTGGTGTACAAATGATTTTGTCTCCCAGGTAGTGAGCATTATACCCAATAGGTAGTTTTTTGACTCTCACCTTCCTCCCACAAATCCGCCCTCAAGTATGCCCTGATGTCTATAGTTCCCCTCCTAGTGTCCACGTGTATCCATTCAGTATTTAGCTCTCATTTGTAAGTAAGAACATGTGATATTTGATTTTCTGTTACTACATTAATTGGCTTAGTATAATGACCTCTAGCTCTATCCATGTTGTTTCCAAGGATATAATATTTCTGTTTCTTAACGGCTGCATGGCATATGTGTACAACATTGTCTTCATCCAGTCTGTCATTAATGGGCATCTAGGTTGATTCTATTTCTTTGCTATTGTGAATAGTGCTGTGATAAACATAAATCTTTTGGTATGTATCTTTTGGAATGTATGTGTCTTTTGGTAAAATAATTTGTATTCCTTTTGGTATATACCCAGTATGGGATTGCCTGGTCAAACAGCAGTTGTTTTAGGTTCTTTGATGAATCTCTAAGCTACTTTCTACAGTGGTTGCACTAACTTACATTCCCACCAGTAGTATATAAGTGTTCCTGTTCTCTGCAACCCTACCAACATCTGTCGTTTTCTGACTTTTTAACAATAACTATTCTGACTGGTGTGAGATGATATTTCATTGTGGTTTTCATTTGCATTTCTCTAATAATTAGTGATGAGCATTTTTTTATATGCTTGTTGGTTCTGTGTATGTCTTCTTTTCACAAGTGTCTGTTCATGTCCTTTGCCCATTTTTTAAATGAGATTGTTTGTGTTTGGCTTGTTGATCTGTTGAAGTTCCTTATAGATTCTGGATATTAGACATTTGTCTGATGTATAGTTTGCAAATATTTTCTTTCATTCTGTAGCTTGTCTGTTTATTGATCATTTATTTTGCTGTGCAGAAGCTCTTTAGTTTAATTTGGTCCCATTTCTCTAGTTTTGTTTTTGTTGCAAATGCTTTTGGAGACTTTGTCATGACATCTTTGCCAGCACCTATGTCCGGAATAGTATTTCCTAGGTTTTCTTACAGGGTTTTTATAGTTTTAGGTATTACATGTAAGTCTTTAATCCATCTTGAGTTGATTTTTGTGTATGGTGAAAGGAAGGGGTCCAATTTCCAGCCTTTCCAAAGGCTTGGGAAGGTCCAAGCCTTTTCTGTTACCTATTCAGATGATCCTGTGGTGTTGCTTTTAGTCCCGTTTATGTGACAAGTCACATTTACTGGTTTGCATATGTTGAACCAACCTTGCATCCCAGGGATAAAGTCTACTTGATCAGGTTGGATTAGCTTTTCGATGTGCTGCTGGATTTAATTTCTAGCATTTTGTTGAGACTTTTTGCATCTGTGTTCATCAGGGATATTAATCTAAAGTTTTCTTTTGTACCTCTGGCAGATTTTGATAAATAGGATGATGCTGGCCTCATAGAATGAGTTAGGGAGCACTCCTCTCTCCTTGATTTTTTAAACTCATTTCAATAGGATTAGTTTTAGCTCTTCTTATAGGTCTACCAGATTTTGGCTGTGAATGAGTGTCTCTTCCAGTGCTTTTTCTGGTTATTAGGTTTTATATTACTGATTGAATTTTGGAACTCATTGTTGGTCTATTGAGGATTTCTGTTTTTTCCTGGTTCAATCTTGGAAGGTTTAATTTTTGCCAAGATTTCATCCATTTCTTCTAGGTTTTATGGTTTGCACAGTGTGTTGTTCATCATAATATTTTGTACTTCCATGGGTTCAATGGTAATGTACCCTTTGTTATTTCTGATTGTATTTATTTGAAACTTCTCTCTCTCTTTTTGTATTCATCTAGCTAGCAATTTATCACTCTTGTTTATTCTTTCAAAGAACCAACGTTTGCTTTAGTTGGTCATTTGTATAGTTTTCATGTCTCAATTTTGTTCATCTCAGCTCTAATTTTGTTATTTTTATCCTGCTACCTTTGGGATTGATTTGCTCTTGTTTTTCTGGTTACTCTAGATGTGATGTTAGGTTGTTAATTTGAGATGTTTCTAACTTCATGTTGCCATTTACTGCTATAAACTTCCCTCTTAAGATTGGTTTTATCTGTGTCCCAGAGATTCTGGTATGTTGTATCTTTATTTTCATTTGTTTCAATTTTTTTTTTTTGTTTTCTGCCTTAATTTCATTCTTTACTCATGAGTCATTCAGGAGCAGGTTGTGTAATTTCCATCTGATTTTATTGCTTTGAGAGATCTGCTTCATACTGATTTTAGTTTTATCGAACTGTGATTTGTGAGTGTAATTGATATGATTTTTGTTTTTTGAATTTGTTGAGAATTGCTTTATAACCAGGCATGTGGTAGATCTTAGAGTATAGTCCACGTGCAGATGAGAAGAATATATATTAGGCTGTTGGTTGGAGTATGTTGTTGATGTCTTCTAGGTTCATTTAGTCAAGCGTCAAGTTAAAATCTCAAATTTGTTAGTTTTCTGTTTAACACAGTAGTGTGTTGAAGTCTCCAACTATTATTGCATGTTTATCTACATCTCCTCAGAGGTCTCTAATAACTTGTTTTGTGAATCTGGGTACCCCAGTGTTGGGTGCATATATATTTAGGATAGTTAAGTGTTCCTGTTGAATTGAACACTTTGTCATTATGTAATGCTTTTCTTTGTCCTTTATGATCATTGTCGGTTTAAAGTCTGTTTCGTATGAAACAAGAATAGCAACGCTTGTTCTTTTCTGTTTTCTGTTTGAGGGCTCCTTCTCCATCCTTTTACTTTGAGCCTATGGATGTTATTGAATATAAAATGGGCCTCTTGAAGAAAGCCCATTTCACTGGTTCTTTCTCATCTTGTTGGCTGAGTTCTCTTTAATCTTTGAAATTGCTGTCTTTAGGATGCAGCTTTTTGCTTTTATATTCTTTCATGCCCTTGAGAGTTTGACTGTGGTATCAGTTGGGCTTCATATCAGCACTTCTGGGCTGTGTGCTCTAACCCTGTGGGGGTTGGGCCCGGCCTGTGGCTTCATTCTTTGGCCTCTCAAAGCTAAACATCTGCTGCACTGGAGGGGCTGAGGTGTTGTCAGTATGCTGCCAATGACACTCCAATGGGGGCTGCCAGCAAAGCTGTTCTGGCAGTGTGGTAGTGATCCCTCATGCATGTGCCCACTGCCATGTCAGCAGGGTTTCTTACGTGTGTAAATACCAGCAGTGGGTCCATGCATGTTCCCCTCCTTGGTTCTCTGAAAGCGTGTGTGCCAGCAGGGGAACAGGGGTATGCTGTGGGTGGATATGTGCTGGTGGGGACAGGTTGCTGGCAGGTACATGCCACTGTGGGGGAGGCAGTGGGCAGGTGCACTCTGGTGTGGGTCTGTCTGCAAAAACACTCCAATGGGTAGTCAGAGTCTACCAGTGAAGAAGCTAAGGCAGTGGCCATGGGCAAGCAGAGGCTGAGCTACAAGCAAGTGTAGCCAAGCAGGGACCTTGGGAGAAGCCGGCAGACAGGGGTGTGCTCAGATCAGACTGGCGTAGTCCCACAGGCAGGACGGGTCTGCTCTGTCCAAATCCAGAAGCTAATAAATGCTATAAAGCCACCTAGAGGAGTATGGCAAACTTTGGAGTATGGGTGCACATGACCGTGCTCCACTGAAGGCATTCCCAGGTCAAAATTTCTGGGCTCTGCACAGGCTGAAGTTCTGTCTGTGCCAACTCTCTGGGTAGTTTTCCTTGCCAGCTCAGATGTCCATGAGTGTTGTGGGATCTCATGCACCTAGGATCCTGGAGGTCTGTGGCAAGAGTGGGCCACTCCACCCTTATTTCACTTACCTCTCTTCTAGGTGCCACTCGGGGCCAGAAATGAATCCTGTTTCCCAGCTACCTTCCCTTTCAGCCATGGTCTGCATCCCTTCTCTCCACTCTCAATGCCTTTTTTCTGAAGACATGTTCAGACCATGTCTGGGGAAGCTCTTCTTGGTTATATCTAGTTGGCCATCCTCTCCAGGATGTATTTTTTTTTTAAACTTTTATATCTTCAGTACTAAGAATAGTTTCTAGCACTTAGTAAATTCTAATAAACTGTTAAAGGAGGGAAGAAAGACACTATTTTAGGAATAGGAATTACATCATGGAACAAAAACTAAAAACAACTCCATGAACTCATATCTTCTACATTGTACTTTCTAAGTGGTCTAGTTTTCTATATGTATAAACATAGAGACATACATATATATCTGAACTTCTCTTGACAGAACTACGTAGAAGACAAAATTGGGCTAAGCATGTGATCCCTAGTTCCATATTCTAATTCTAATTCCTCATTAAGATATATGGTTCTTTTTCAGCAACTTTTAAAATATTTTTATATTCCATGTACTCATTGGCTTCCCATATACAGAAGATCCAAATACAAATATTAGCAATAACAAATAGCGCATAGTTGACTTAATTTTTTTCCTTCCAATACATTCAGAGATGAAAACATGTACCACAAAATAACCTTAGCCTCATACATATTAAATATGAGTTATGAAAAACTCTACTATTATAAAACTATTGTATATTTAATTGAAAAGATTAATGTTTAGCGTCAGGAATCAGTTCATTGCCAAAAGCATAGTGCGTATTTTATGCTACAGTTATTTTGTAAACATTGTAAGTGCATTATGATCAATGAAATTGTATATTCTCAGCATGTGTCCTTATTTATTTTAGGGAAAAGGCATTTAAAATCAGATTGCACACTGATCTTCCATAAAAATGTTATACTACCATATTTACAAAGTAGATTTATATAAGAGAGAACTAATAACAATCTTACTTTTGCCCTATATATATGATTTTGAAAGGTATTAACTAATGCTTAAAGTAGTTTTACTTTTTATTTTGCATTACTATCATTAATATGTCTTGCTGTTTCTATTTAGTCTTTGAGGGAATACTTAAAAAGCTTGATGTTAGCAAAATCCATTTGTTAAGTAGGATTTTTTGGAGAACTTTGTATCTATTCTGACGAAGAAGCACGTTATATATTACATAGATAGTTCATAATATCCAGTACATTAACTTCAGACTAAATTTTGAAGTAAAAACGAAAAATATAGTTAGTATTTAAATTTATTTAACTCGAAGATGGCTGAATAGGAACAGCTCCAGTCTCCAACTCCCAGCGCGAGCGACACAGAAGACCGGTGATTTCTGCATTTTCAACTGAGGTACTGGGTTCATCTCACTGGGGAGTGCCGGACGATCGGTGCTGGTCAGCTGCTGCAGCCCAACCAGCGAGAGCTGAAGCAGGGCGAGGCATCGCCTCACCTGGGAAGCGCAAGGGGGAAGGGAATCCCTTTTCCTAGCAGGGGAACTGAGACACACAACACCTGGAAAATCGGGTAACTACCACCCCAATACTGTGCTTTAAGCAAACAGGCACACCAGGAGATCATATCCCACACCTGGCCGGGAGGGTCCCACACCCACGGAGCCTCCCTCATTGCTAGCACAGCAGTCTGTGATCTACCCGCAAGGCAGCAGCGAGGCTGGGGGAGGGGCGCCCACCATTGCTGAGGCTTAAGTAGGTAAACAAAAGTGCAGGGAAGCTCGAACTGGGTGGAGCTCACAGCAGCTCAAGGAAACCTGCCTGTCTCTGTAGACTCCACCTCTGGGGACAGGGCACAGTAAACAATAACAAACGTAGCAGAAACCTCTGCAGACGCAAACGACTCTGTCTGACAGCTTTGAAGAGAGCAGTGGATCTCCCAACACGGAGGTTGAGATCTGAGAAGGGACAGACTCATGCTCAAGTGGGTCCCTGACCCCTGAGTAGCCTAACTGGGAGACATCCCCCACTAGGGGCAGTCTGACACCCCACACCTCACAGGGTGGAGTTCACCCCTGAGAGGAAGCTTCCAAAGCAAGAATCAGACAGGTACACTCGCTGTTCAGATATATTCTATCTTCTGCAGCCTCTGCTGCTGATACCCAGGCAAACAGGGTCTGGAGTGGACCTCAAGCAATCTCCAACAGACCTACAGCTGAGGGTCCTAACTGTTAGAAGGTAAACTATCAAACAGGAAGGACACCTACACCAAAACCCCATCAATACATCATCATCATCAAAGATGAGAGGCAGATAAAACCACAAAGATGGGGAAAAAGCAGGGCAGAAAAGCTGGAAATTCAAAAAATAAGAGCGCATCTCCCCCGGCAAAGGAGCGCAGCTCATCGCCAGCAATGAATCAAAGCTGGACGGAGAATGACTTTGATGAGATGAGAGAAGAAGGCTTCAGTCCATCAAATTTCTCAGAGCTAAAGGAGGAATTACGTACCCAGCGCAAAGAAACTAAAAATCTTGAAAAAAAAGTGGAAGAATTGATGGCTAGAGTAATTAATGCAGAGAAGGTCATAAACGAAATGAAAGAGATGAAAACCATGACACGAGAAATACGTGACCAATGCACAAGCTTCAGTAACAGACTCGATCAACTGGAAGAAAGAGTATCAGCGATTGAAGATCAAATGAATGAAATGAAGCGAGAAGAGAAACCAAAAGAAAAAAGAAGAAAAAGAAATGAACAAAGCCTGCAAGAAGTATGGGATTATGTAAAAAGACCAAATCTACGTCTGATTGGGGTGCCTGAAAGTGAGGGGGAAAATGGAACCAAGTTGGAAAACACTCTTCAGGATATCATCCAGGAGAACTTCCCCAACCTAGTAGGGCAGGCCAACATTCAAATCCAGGAAATACAGAGAACGCCACAAAGATACTCCTCGAGAAGAGCAACTCCAAGACACATAATTGCCAGATTCACCAAAGTTGAAATGAAGGAAAAAATCTTAAGGGCAGCCAGAGAGAAAGGTCGGGTTACCCACAAAGGGAAGCCCATCAGACTAACAGCAGATCTCTCGGCAGAAACTCTCCAAGCCAGAAGAGAGTGGGGGCCAATATTCAACATTCTTAAAGAAAAGAATTTTCAACCCAGAATTTCATATCCAGCCAAACTAAGTTTCATAAGTGAAGGAGAAATAAAATCCTTTACAGATAAGCAAATGCTTAGAGATTTTGTCACCACTAGGCCTGCCTTACAAGAGACCCTGAAGGAAGCACTAAACATGGAAAGGAACAACCGGAACCAGCCATTGCAAAAACATGCCAAGATGTAAAGACCATCGAGGCTAGGAAGAAACTGCATCAACTAACGAGCAAAATAACCAGTTAATATCATAATGGCAGGATCAAGTTCACACATAACAATCTTAACCTTAAATGTAAATGGACTAAATGCTCCAATTAAAAGACACAGACTGGCAAACTGGATCAAGAGTCAAGACCCATCAGTCTGCTGTATTCAGGAGACCCATCTCACACGCAGAGACATACATAGGCTCAAAATAAAGGGATGGAGGAAGATTTACCAAGCAAATGGAGAACAAAAAAAAAGCGGGGGTTGCAATACTAGTCTCTGATAAAACAGACTTTAAACCATCAAAGATCAAAAGAGACAAAGAAGGCCATTACATAATGGTAAAGGGATCAATTGAACAGGAAGAGCTAACTATCCTAAATATATATGCACCCAATACAGGAGCACCCAGATTCATCAAGCAAGTCCTTAGAGACTTACAAAGAGAATTAGACTACCATACAATAATAATGGGAGACTTCAACACTCCACTGTCAACATTAGACAGATCAACGAGACAGAAAGTTAACAAGGATGTCCAGGAATTGAACTCATCTCTGCAGCAAGCAGACCTAATAGACATCTATAGAACTCTCCACCCCAAATCAACAGAATATACATTCTTCTCAGCACCACATCGTACTTACTCCAAAATTGACCACGTAATTGGAAGTAAAGCACTCCTCAGCAAATGTACAAGAACAGAAATTATAACAAACTGTCTCTCAGACCACAGTGCAATCAAACTAGAACTCAGGACTAAGAAACTCAATCAAAACCGCTCAACTACATGGAAACTGAACAACCTGCTCCTGAATGACTACTGGGTACATAACGAAATGAAGGCAGAAATAAAGATGTTCTTTGAAACCAATGAGAACAAAGATACAACATACCAGAATCTCTGGGACACATTTAAAGCAGTGTGTAGAGGGAAATTTATAGCACTAAATGCCCACAAGAGAAAGCAGGAAAGATCTAAAATTGACATTCTAACATCGCAATTAAAAGAACTAGAGAAGCAAGAGCAAACACATTCGAAAGCTAGCAGAAGGCAAGAAATAACTAAGATCAGAGCAGAACTGAAGGAGATAGAGACACAAAAAACCCTCCAAAAAATCAATGAATCCAGGAGTTGGTTTTTTGAAAAGATCAACAAAATTGACAGACCGCTAGCAAGACTAATAAAGAAGAAAAGAGAGAAGAATCAAATCGATGCAATTAAAAATGATAAAGGGGGTATCACCACTGACCCCACAGAAATACAAACTACCATCAGAGAATACTATAAACACCTCTACGCAAATAAACTGGAAAATCTAGAAGAAATGGATAATTTCCTGGACACTTACACTCTTCCAAGACTAAACCAGGAAGAAGTTGAATCCCTGAATAGACCAATAGCAGGCTCTGAAATTGAGGCAATAATTAATAGCCTACCAACCAAAAAAAGTCCAGGACCAGATGGATTCACAGCTGAATTCTACCAGAGGTACAAGGAGGAGTTGGTACCATTCCTTCTGAAACTATTCCAATCAATAGAAAAAGAGGGAATCCTTCCTAACTCATTTTATGAGGCCAACATCATCCTGATACCAAAGCCTGGCAGAGACACAGCAAAAAAAGAGAATTGTAGACCAATATCCCTGATGAACATCAATGCAAAAATCCTCAATAAAATACTGGCAAACCGGATTCAGCAACACATCAAAAAGCTTATCCACCATGATCAAGTGGGCTTCATCCCTGGGATGCAAGGCTGGTTCAACATTCGCAAATCAATAAACATAATCGAGCATATAAACAGAACCAAAGACAAGAACCACATGATTATCTCAATAGATGCAGAAAAGGCTTTTGACAAAATTCAACAGCCCTTCATGCTAAAAACGCTCAATAAATTCGGTATTGATGGAACGTACCTCAAAATAATAAGAGCTATTTATGACAAACCCACAGCCAATATCATACTGAATGGGCAAAAACTGGAAAAATTCCCTTTGAAAACTGGCACAAGACAGGGATGCCCTCTCTCACCACTCCTATTCAACACAGTGTTGGAAGTTCTGGCTAGGGCAATCAGGCAAGAGAAAGAAATCAAGGGTATTCAGTTAGGAAAAGAAGAAGTCAAATTGTCCCTGTTTGCAGATGACATGATTGTATATTTAGAAAACCCCATTGTCTCAGCCCAAAATCTCCTTAAGCTGATAAGAAACTTCAGCAAAGTCTCAGGATACAAAATTAATGTGCAAAAATCACAAGCATTCTTAGACACCAGTAACAGACAAACAGAGATCCAAATAAGGAATGAACTTCCATTCACAATTGCTTCAAAGAGAATAAAATACCTAGGAATCCAACTTACAAGGGATGTAAAGGACCTCTTCAAGGAGAACTACAAACCACTGCTCAGTGAAATAAAAGAGGACACAAACAAATGGAAGAACATACCATGCTCATGGATAGGAAGACTCAATATCGTGAAAATGGCCATACTGCCCAAGGTAATTTATAGATTCAATGCCATCCCCATCAAGCTACCAATGAGTTTCTTCACAGAATTGGAAAAAACTGCTTTAAAGTTCATATGGAACCAAAAAAGAGCCCGCGTCTCCAAGACAATCCTAAGTCAAAAGAACAAAGCTGGAGGCATCACGCTACCTGACTTCAAACTATACTACAAGGCTACAGTAACCAAAACAGCATGGTACTGGCACCAAAACAGAGATATAGACCAATGGAACAGAACAGAGTCCTCAGAAATAATACCACACATCTACAGCCATCTGATCTTTGACAAACCTGAGAGAAACAAGAAATGGGGAAAGGATTCCCTATTTAATAAATGGTGCTGGGAAAATTGGCTAGCCATAAGTAGAAAGCTGAAACTGGATCCTTTCCTTACTCCTTATACAAAAATTAATTCAAGATGGATTAGAGACTTAAATGTTAGACCTAATACCATAAAAATCCTAGAGGAAAACCTAGGTAGTACCATTCAGGACATAGGCATGGGCAAAGACTTCATGTCTAAAACACCAAAAGCAACGGCAGCAAAAGCCAAAATTGACAAATGGGATCTCATTAAACTAAAGAGCTTCTGTACAGCAAAAGAAACTACCATCAGAGTGAACAGGCAACCTACAGAATGGGAGAAAATGTTTGCAATCTACTCATCTGACAAAGGGCTAATATCCAGAACCTACAAAGAACTCCAACAAATTTACAAGAAAAAAACAAACAACCCCATCAAAAAGTGGGCAAAGGATAGGAACAGACAGTTCTCAAAAGAAGACATTCATACAGCCAACAGACACATGAAAAAATGCTCATCATCACTGGCCATCAGAGAAATGCTAATCAAAACCACAATGAGATACCATCTCACACCAGTTAGAATGGCGATCATTCAAAAGTCAGGAAACAACAGGTGCTGGAGAGGATGTGGAGAAATAGGAACACTTTTACACTGTTGGTGGGATTGTAAACTAGTTCAACCATTATGGAAAACAGTATGGCGATTCCTCAAGGATCTAGAACTAGATGTACCATATGACCCAGTCATCCCATTACTGGGTATATACCCAAAGGATTATAAATTATGCTGCTATAAAGACACATGCACCCGTATGTTTATTGCAGCACTATTCACAATAGCAAAGACTTGGAATCAACCCAAATGTCCATCAGTGACAGATTGGATTAAGAAAATGTGGCACATATACACCATGGAATACTATGCAGCCATCAAAAAGGATGAGTTTGTGTCCTTTGTAGGGACATGGATGCAGCTGGAAACCATCATTCTCAGCAAAGTATCGCAAGAAGAGAAAACCAAACACCGCATGTTCTCACTCATAGGTGGGAACTGAACAATGAGATCACTTGGACTCAGGAAGGGGAACATCACACACCGGGGCCTATCATGGGGCCCCGATGTAAATGACGAGTTGATGGGTACAGCACAGCAACATGGCACAAGTATACATATGTAACAAACCTGCACTTTATGCACATGTACCCTACAACTTAAAGTATAATAATAATAAATAAATTAAAAAAATAAAAAATAAAATTAAAAAATAAAATAAATAAAAAAATAAATTTATTTAACTCATTTGATGATGTAATTAGTATACATCAGTAAATGTATACATACAGCAAAGCCTATGTTTTCAAAATTATGAAACAAAAATGGCTAAGTAGCCTAAAATAATTACATATTTTATCTACCTATATTTCTTCATTTTAAATAAACTGTGTCTCTTCTTGCTAATTATTGTGAACATTATCTACCTAAAGTTTTCTAAAAGTGTGTGGTCTTAAGTGATATACTAGTTTATATACTTTACACATACAACACCCTCACCCCTGACACATACATAGACTGTGCATAAGTGAAGAAAATGTTGGAAAAAATACAGAAAATCAGTTGTACCAGTAATTATGATTCTATTCCTTTAGACATATTTGGTCAGGATTTAGTTAGCTAACTTCTTTTTAATTTTTCTGAAAATCACCCTAGTGATATAGATCAGGATATATATTTTTAAATTTTCATTATAATTCTTGTTTGACCAATGGTTTTGTTAGTTGTATTTATTTAAAATTTCTATTTCTTTCTTGTAGTTGTTTTATACTGTTTTTATAATTTAATTTTGTAATATTTTGAGAACATGGTTGGAAGGATTTTAATTCTTTTAAATTTATTCAGACTTTTACTTTTTAATTGACAAAAGCTGTACATATTTATGATACAAAATACGATGTTTTGATATGTGTATGCAGTGTGAAATAACTAAATCATGCTAATTGACAGATCCATTACCTCACATACGTACCTGTCTTTTTTTCTGTGATGAGAACTTTTAAAATCTACTCTCCTAGCAGTTTACAAGTATACAATACATTATTACTAACTATATTATCATGCTGTACAATAGATCTTTGGATGTTTTCATCCTGTTGAACTGAAATTTTGTACCTTTTGACTAACATCTACTAATACTCCACTCTACCCCAGCCTCTAATAAGTACTACCATTCTACTCTTTGCTTCTATGAATTTAGCGTTTCAGATGCCACATGTAATTGGCATTACGCAGTATTTTGTCTTTATGTGTCTGGCTTATTTCACTTAACATAATGTCCTCCAGACTTAGCCATGTTATTGCAAATAACCAGTTTTTCATCTTTTATAAAGGTTAAATAGCATTCCATTGTATATATGAACCACATTTTCTTTATCCATTGATGGACATGGGTTGATTCCATTTCTTGGCTATTGTGAATAATACTTCAATAAACATGAACATGGAGGTATTTCTACAACATATGTATTTTATTTCCTTTGGATATATACCCGGAAGTGAGATTGCTAGATCATATGGTAGTTTAATTTTTAATTTGTTGAGGAATTTTTGTACTATTTTCCATAATGGGTATACTAACTTACATTCTCACCAAGAGCATGCAAGAATCTTCTTTTCTCCACAACCTCACCAATACTTGCTAAATTGTCTTTTTGATCACAGCCATACTAACGTGTGTAAAGTGATATCTAAAAGGCTTATGCACAGCAAATAAAACAATGTACAGAGTCAACACAGGGAATAGGAGAAAATATGTGCCGACAATACATCTCTTTGTGGTTAATAATCCAGAATTATATTGGGAACTCAACTCAATAGCAATACAACAAATAACCTAATTATAAAAATTAGCTAAGAATCAGAAAAGCTATTTCTCTAAAGAAGACATATGAAGGACAACTTGGTTTATGAAAAAATTCTCACAAACTATCAGAAAAATGTTAATTAAAATCAATTTGCTTTTTTATTTACCTATCACACAGTAATTCTAAACAATTCATATGTGCTTCAAAAGGGCATATATTCTGCCAGTGTTAGGTATACTGTTCTATATGTCCGTTATATTCATTTAGTTAATAGTATTGTTGAAGTCTTCTATATCCTTGCTAATTTTCTGTCTAGTTGCTCCATAAATTACTGAGTATTTAAATATGAAAATTGTTTTTTATTTTTCTATTTCTCCTTTTAATTCTTTATTTTTTCCAAATATTCTAGACTTATAGCACTATATATTATATATAATGTATAATATGTAAATAACCAAAACTATTTTAAATTTATATATTATAAATTATATAGAGAGACAGATTCTGATGCAGTGACACTTTTATCATGATAAATCATCTCTTTTTATCTAGCAGTAATCCTATTTTGTCTATTTTTTTGATAATACAGTCATTCTCTTGTTAATTGAGCATGTTATATATTTTTCTATCCTTTTACTTTCAACCTGTTATAAGTATGTCTCTTCCAGACATTACACAGTTGAATCTTGATTTCTTCTCCACTATGAAACTCTCTTCCTTATGTTTGGGATATTTAGTGGATTCACTTTTTAAATTATCAATAGTGTTATTATCAATAGTGTTAGACTTTATCTGCCATTTAGCTTTTTGTTTTCTGTACAAATCTACTTACTCATCTGTTCCTCGTTCACTGTTTTATTATACAATTTTTTTTTTGCATGACATTGAAGTTACTTCATTTTTCCTATATATTTTACATTGATTTTGTAATTGGGATTACAGTTTGCATCTTAAATACCAAAACTCTTTTAAATTAATGCTAAATTATAGTAACATATACTTGGCTCATATACTCTATTTGGCATATTTCCTTTATACACATACATGTAGAATTATAGCCTTAAATAAATACACCATTTTAAATGGAAGAAATAGCATGTTTTTCCCTATATTTGTTATTTCTGTGATAATAAATTAGTGATATTTTATTATCAAGTGATAAATTATTGCAATTTATAAGTTATTAATTTTCATACTTTTACTCAATTCTTTACACTTTTGTAAATTTTATACTTATTTACACTTGTTTTGAAGAGCAGAATTGCCAACTTCTTTAAATCACCATAATCAGAATTTTCCCAAGTATTTTTAAGAAATATTTTTAAATTAAAAAGCAACTTATATATTTACTAACACCTTTAGCTTTGCTGTCACTCTTTATTTCTTTATGTAGGTCCAGGTTTCCATCCGATTCCATTTTCCTTCTATGAGAATAACTTAACTGCAGTACATTATCTCAGTTTCTTTGTGAAAACATCTTTATTTTGCCTTCAGTTTTAGAGAATATTTTTATGGGGCAACAGTTCTAAGTTGATTTATCTTTTTTTCTTTCAGTTCTTCAAATGTTTCACTCACTTAATTTTTGTTGTGTAATGCCTGATAAATCTCTCATATGTCTTTTGTTCCTCTGTACTTCATTTGTCTTACTCATCTCTCTATGCTTTGATATTGTATTTTTGCATTTGATTTTTAGCAAGTTCTATCATTGCTGTAATTTCTAGATCTATTGATGGGTTTGTCTTCTGGTTATCAGGCATTAGGGACTTTTCCACATGATTCAGAATGTTTTATGAGATAATATATTTTGTGATTTCTCATTGTTGGTTTGTTTTGTTGTATTTTTTAGTTGCACTAAATTTTATTGAGGCACAGAGTTAAGTTACTTGGAATCAATTCAGTACTTTCAAAGTTCGCTTTTCAGATTTGTTATGGTGGTTTCAGGGCAGTGGTTGTAGAGCTAACAGTACCATTACTAAGGTGGTAACCTTTGAGGATTCTGATACTCTGTATGTGAATTTTTTTTCACACTAGTAGGAATATCAATAGTTCCCAGTCCTATGAGCTAAGATTCTACAAAGACAATTATAAAACAAATTAAGGAAAAATAAGATCAATATACATATAGAGATACACACATTTGTGACTGAAAGTCTCAATATTGTCAATATGCTTATTCTGGTACTAATCTATAAGCCTCTGAGCTAAGAACTATTGATATTCCCACTAGTATGAAACTATCAAGCTCTGGGAATTATTTAATCTACTACTTTTCCATGGCTTATTCTCCAGCCTAGAATATTTTTCTTGTACATACATGTAGAATCATTTCCAGTCGTGAGGGAAACTTTATGCTGATTTACAAAATTCTCTCTCTCTCTTAATCAATCCTGCAATTTTTAGTTGTCTTTGACTCCCTGAAATCTATTCTCTATTTTCTCAAATAAATACAACCACTAAGTTCTTAGATTCCACTTTTGCATGCTATAGAGAAGCAGAAATCTGTAGAAGTTGTAGTATTTACCTTGTTTGTTTCCCTCCTCTTAGAAATCACTTTATTGTTCTCCCTATTGTTCATATGTATATTTCCCTAGGTTTTATAGTTTGTTTGGTTGGATGTTTATATGTGAGGATAAGTCATTTCCCAGTAAAATATCTTAGCCAGAAGTAAAGTTTCTATTTTGATATTGATAGGGATTACGTGAAAACTATAGATTAGTACCAGGAGAATAAGCATATTGAGCCTTTCGGTTGTAAATGTGTATATTTCTCTGTATATGTTGATGTTATTTTTAAAATGTTTTATAATTGTCTTTGTAGAATCTAGCAAGTATTAAATCTTATGTTTATTGCTAAATATTATAATTACACAGAATCAGTTGATTGAAAAGACTCATGAATCTGCAGAGTATACTCACATAAGACTTTAATAAAGCTAATGATACAGAACAGACAGATAATTACAACACTGGCTATCATTGAGTAGTCCAGGCTTCTATATACACTCCTCAACATACTTTCTCTGCACAGAATGTACTTCATTTTTGAATTATGAACCTCTAAGGTACATGTAAGATTAGTTCCAGGGGAGACTAGGCAAAAGTTTGAGGGATTTTTTATAACCTGCTGCTTTTGTATTTAAAAGCAGGCTGTGTAAATTGTTAAACCAAGTAAAAGCCATCAATCTATACATTCCTGAACAAGCTATATAAGCTAGAACAGAGTTCCCACAAAGGATTTTCATTTATACATAGCATATTATAAGTCACTAGCTAGACGTTCTCATCCATATTTTGGCTGCAGGTCATGATCACCCCTCCAGGTTCTCTGAAGATAAACATAGAGATACCTCAAGTCCACTGCAAGATAACTACTTCTTATACACTGTTTAATATTGTTATAAATAATAAAATTTTTCTTTTCCTTTTTTAATATATAAAATTTACTTTTTTGTATCAAATGACTTTATATCCAGTAACACTGGTAACTCTCGTATTGATTGAAGTACTTTATCAATAATTTTATATTTCCCATGACAATCATATCTATGATTTAAGAAAATAAAATTGACAGTTATTTTTTCTCCTGTCCAACTCTTAAGATTTTGTTTCTTTTCTCCTCTTACTGATTAGGATCTACAGCACGATGTTGAATAGAATTGGTGAAGAAAAGTATTTCTGATTTGTTCTTAATCTAAAAAGAAAGCTTTGATACTTCACACTAATTATTATGATTACTCTTGATTCTGTATGGATATACTTTATCCAAATAATAATATTTTCTTTTTCTAGTTAGATAAGAACTGTATGGATCATAGATTAAAGTTGACATTCATCAAGCACTTTTAGTTTTGGATGTCTTGCTTAATTGGATTGTAGTAAAATGACACATTTTTAATTTAATCCTTTGAGATTTATTGACATTTAAATCAATTGAAATGAATATGTATTCTGCAATTGTTGGGTGTTTGTTCTCCATCCATTAGCTCAAGCCTATAAATTATGTTTTTTAGATACTTTGTACTGTTACTGGCATTAGATTTTCTTATGGTACCAATTAGTGATATATATCAATCTTTTGCTTAAAACTGTCTTTATGATTCACTTAAATCTTTCTGCTTCCAGGAAGCCTTTTGTGATCATTAGTATTGACTTTTCTTCCTGTGTTTCACAGTGACCTCTATATACTATATTATATTTAACCCTCCATTAGCTATAACATCAATAAAGTAGAAGCAAATTTATATTTAACAAATTATTGAATCCTCAGAATGGGTGCTAAAATAAATACACAAGTATGTGTGTTTGTTAATGAAATGAATTTTGGGATCTGTATTTAGGCACTTTTCTTATGTAGACTACTGTTTATAGTAATTGGTTTTATGATGTTCTATCTTTTGAACATAAGTCAAGGTCAATTTTGAGGTGAGTTGTCAAGTTATGTGTATAGCCATATAATACTTTTCCCCATTAATGTCACCATTTATTTTTCACTGAATTCTTGAGTCTTTGTTGGAGTATTTCACTTTGTTTCTTATGACTGCCCTTCAACTTTCAAACAAGTGTTACTTATTGTTCCTTGGTTCTTGCTTTTCTGTACCTGACACTCTGACACATTCCTCTCTTAATAAATCCTACCGCTTAATGTGTATTTCCTTAATTTCAGCCAATTGTACTTCTTAAACCTTCTTGTTATGTGTTCTACCATCTGCCTAGACTGTTGTCTGCCACTATTATACTTTGTTGATGCTCCCCTGTGAATGTCTGGATGTCCTCATGTTGCCTGCTTAGACCTTCTCAGATGGTTGTCAGGTTTCTTCACGTTGAAGTCACAGCTTTCCATCAGGGCATTTCATGGCTTAATTGGGTCTTGATTCTGACATAAGACTTTTCAAGCACCCTTTACAGATAATTATTTGACATTTAAAGTATCTTTTTCTTAAAAAAAAAACACTATTGCAGAAGTCCTAATGTAACTGTAACATTGAGTAACTGCAAAAAATGTAGAGAACCATTTGAGTTTCATTTCTAGGTGCTAATTTGATATTATTTTGTGCTCAAACTTCCAAAGCCTCAATTGAAATCAGAGTAGACCTCAGTACCCAGCAAGGGAGATACACGTTTGTTAAGTTAGAGGTGTCAAAGACAAAGCAAGACAGGACAATAAAGGCACCTAGGTGTGCCCATGGGGGACACTGAAAGGTAATACGTGTAAAGAGAGAAGAAATGGATCTAAAGTTGTCAACAGAAATGGGCATATATAACACAAAAATTGTCATTTATATGTTTATTATCTCTGACTTATTCATTCTTTTACTGACCAGCTACTCAAGATGTATTGTATGACAGAAACCATGATGGCAGTGAGAATACAGCAACAAGTATGAATAATATAGTCACTTACCTTCTGTCTAAGAAGACATTAAAAAATATGTAAATAAATATTTTTAAATGCCACATGAAGGAGAATTACAGGATGAATATATATGATAGTGAGCTGATTTTGCCTAGGAGGTTGAGTTAGTGACAAGATAAAACCTGAAGGCTGAATAAGCATGAGTACCACCATTGCCAACTGGTCCAGATGGAGAAAACAGCATATATCTACAAGAACTAAAGTTCAGTGAGGCAAATCATATTGAAAATGAGACATAAGATGGAAAATTACATGGGGCAATCCTTTTCTTATATCAAAAGATAAGTTATTCCCTATTCCTTAGTATTATAAACGTGTGTTTATATTTAGTTAATATGGCTCTTAGAAATATATGTTAGGTCATTGAGTTCTCTTCACAAGTTCTTTTGTCCTTACAATTTATTTGTCAAAGAACGCAGATTGCCTGTCCTAAAATCTTTCATATTCTGAATTTTCTCATTAATCCTCATAATATCACACATCACTTTTTTTTCTTAGACATTGTATTCCTGTATTTCTAAGTTTGTATTCTATTCCCAGCATGATCTCTTTAATAAAGCCCTTTTAGATAAATGCTTAGTTTAAGTTAGTTAGTTATTTTTAATTAATAAGAAAAATTTTGTATATTTATATTATATGACACAAGGTTCTGATACATATATACATAGTGGAATGGCTAAATCAAACTATTTAACATATGCATTACCTCACATATTTATCATTTTTTTGTAGTAAGAACACTTAAAATCTACTATCAGCAAATTTTAAGTAGAACAATATATTGTTATCAATTCTAGTTACCATGCTATACAATAGATATCTTAAGCATATTCCTCTTGACTAGCTAAAATTTTGTGTCCTTTGACTGTCGTCTCTCCAATCCCAGTCCCCCAGCCTTTATTAAGTACTATTTTATTCTCTGTTTCTTTGAGTTTGACTTTTAAAATTTGGTTGAATTTTACAGTTCATAGGACCCAGACTACCCAAGTACAGACTAACCTTACCACAGTTCCTTTGCATTTTTCTCCCAGTTTTTTTAAATGTCTTTCTGGTTGGCAACTGAATTTAAGTGATTTGTGGCTTCTCTTACTCTCAGGGCCTAAATTCATTTTGCCTTTTTTACTGTTTTCTCATAACTTGATGATACCACAGCAACTCATTGTCTCAGTAATTTGTCACCATATCTTTGTATTTTGGAGTTTGTTGGGATAATTTGTCACCTAGTGGAATTACAGGAGTTAAAGCTTTTATGTGTATTTATATTGCCTGTCTTCTGAAAAATTAATGTAGCTATTATTTTTAATATTTTTTATTTCAGTCTTCATACCAAATTTATAAGTAATTTATGATCCATGTTTACAGTATTAGAATATTGTGGGTTTGTATAATTACTGCTACCAGCAGTGAGTTTTCTATCTTCAGATGTTTTCTTGTTATACTTTAGCATCTGTTTCCTTCAGTTTTAAGAACTCTCTTAAATATTTATTGTAAGATAGATCTGTGGTGATAAATTCTCTCAGCTTTTGTTTTTCTGGGGAAGTCTCAATCTCATCTTCATTTCTGAAAGGTTGGTTTGCTGGGTACAATATTCTTGGTTGACAGGTATTTTGTTTTTTCTTTAGCCCTTTGAACATATCCCACTCTCCTGGCCTGTAACATTTCTGCAAAGAAGTCTGCTGCCAGACAAATCAAAACTCTTTTGTGAGTTACTTACTTTTTCTCTCTTGCTACTTTAAGAACACTCTCTTTTTCTTTGACCTTGGATTACTTGATTAAAGTATGTCTTGGGTTAGAACCATTTGTATTTAATCTGATTTATGACTTTTAGCTTTCCTGTACTTGGATGTTTGTATGCTTCTTTAGATTTTGAAAGTTTTCTGTTATTATCTCTTTGAATAAGCTTTCTACCCTTTTGACATTCTCAAACTCTTTTTGAACCCTAATAACTCAAACATTTAATTTTTTGGTGCTGTTCCGTTCCCACTGTATATTTTCCAAATGCTGTCTTTGAGTTCACTAATTCTTTTGCTTGATAAATTCTGCTGCTGATGCATTCTACTACATTTTTCATTTGTTTTATTGTATTTTTCAGTTCCAGGATTTCTGTTTGAGTTTTAAAAAGCATTAGGTTGGTGAAAAAATAACCACAGTTTTGCCATTAAAAGCAATATATCTTCCTACTTTCTCCTGGTCTGCAAGGTTTCTGCTGAGAAAAATCTCCATTTGTGTATGGTTGGTTACTGGTGCTTTATTATTATTTTTTCTTTCATTGGAATAATATTTCCCTGATTGATTCTTGTGGCCATGCATAGATGTCTGTACATTTGAGAAAGTAGGCATTCATTCCTGTATTTGTAGATTAGTGTCAGTCGGAAAAGCCCTTCAGCCACACCTCATCCAGAGATTGTGCTCAGAACATCTAGTATGATCTGTGAGTAAGCTTGCCACTGACATCCTTGGACATGCTGTCACAGTGTCCGAATCATCAGTTATGTGAATCTGACACCTGGGTCCACAAGGCTGGTCCTGTACTTTGGGCTCACTGGAGCCTGGGACCACAAGGATCAGCCTGGAAATTTAATCTGCAGGTGCTGGTCTGGTGCCTAGGGTAGGTACTTTGTCAAGGTTGAGTCTTTGTAGACCTGCCTACAGCCTAGGCATGTTGGGGCTAACCTAAAGCTTTCAGACACTGCATCAGGTCTAATACCCAAACTGGCCTGAAGCCTGGGTCCATGGTGGCTTCAGGCCTCGCACTTGTCTCTATTGGAATGGGCCTAGACCCAGGGTCTAGTAGGCTAGAATCTCTTATCTAGTAAGATAGGCATGAGGCTTGCAGGGGCTAGCCTTGAGCTTGGGTCCATATGTACCAACCAGCCTACACTGAGGTAGGTCTAGAGGCTACTGGTCTGTGGGTGCCAGCTTAAAGTCTAGGGCTATAGACATCAGTTTGGCACTGGGATGGGCCTGAAACTTGGGGCCAAAGAGACTGCCTTGTTGCAGGGGTCAGTCTGGAGCCTTGGTTGAGCCTGGAGCCTGAGTCCTCAGAAGCTGGCCTGGATCCTGGGTCTCTGGCACTTCCTTGAGTGGGCCTGGTGCCACTGGAGCTGGACAGGCTTTTGGGTAGGCTTGAAGACTGAGGTTGGGGCATCAATTTGGCATTTAAGGGGATGCCTTAATATTGGTACAAGTATGGAAGTATGGAAGCTCAGTACACAGATGACATATTCAAGCTAGGTTTTACTGTTGTGGCCTTGGTATGGGTTTCATGTCAAAAACAAGTGCTCACTTTGTTCTCCTTCCCTCAGGTGAAACATGTCTGTCTCAAACTGTGTTGCACACGTTTGAGGGAGGAGTAGCTTCGGTAATGTAAAATTGTCCTTCCTACTTCTTCAATGCATAATTCCTTATTTTTGTGTTTTAGCCTGGTACTATAATTTCTCATGTGGATTCCTTAGCTCTTGTGAAGATATTTTAGCATGTGAACAGTGATTCTAATTGATATTTCTGCTAGGAAATGAGTACTGAAAGTCTTTTTTTTTTTTTTTTTCTTTTTTTTGAGACAGAGTCTTGCTCCGTCACCCAGGTTGGAGTGCAGTGGTGCGATCTCGGCTCACTGCAGTGTCCGCCTCCCGGGTTCATGCCATTCTCCTGCCTCAGCCTCCCGAGTAGCTGGGACTACATGCGCCCACCACCACGCCCAGCTCTTTTTTTTTTTTGTATTTTTAGTAGAGACAGGGTTTCACCGTGTTAGCCAGGATGGTCTCGATCTCCTGACGTCGTGATCCGCCCACCTCGGCTCCCCAAGGTGCTGGGATTACAGGCGTGAGCCACCGCGCCCAGCCGAGTGCTGAAAGTCTTATTCTGCCATCTTGCTGTAGTCAGTCACTAGAATTTTTAAGTGTGATAGTGGTAGAAGACAATGAAAACTAATGTCTTTATTTTTAGTGATGTGTGACAAAGTATCAAAATATGTATAATTTACTTTGAAAGGTTTCAAGAAAAGAGAAAGTATAATGAAAGAAAAAGATGAAGAAAATATGGCAAAACATTAAATTATTGATTTTGTAATGTAGATGTATGGGTGTTCATTGTCCTGTTTCTTATATTGAAAAATGTATAGTCATATTGTTTTGTGGGGACAGAGAAGGGAAGATAGAGATGGGCGAGGGAGTGCTGGACAGTGGAGCATGTTCATTCCTTATGGTATCCATCATTCCCTTTACCATCTTCATTTGTATTCCATCTTGCTTCCTGAGTTGAATGTTAGGATACATAGGTTGTTGTTGCCAGTGAAGCCATAGTTTGTTTTAACAAACTTTGTTATGGGCTGTGTCACTATGGAGAGGCTGCAAGCTATGGTGGATCTTGGTTTCAGCTAGATCCGTGGGTAACTACACAAGAAGATAACCATACCATCGAATGACCTGAACTTAGTTCTTACAATTATGGCTTTATATGAGTGTCAGTAGCATGTTCTTCTGTCTTCAGCTTTTTTAAGAGTTTCTTATTTTTGTTGAGATTTTATATAAGGAGGAAAAAGAGCTGGTTTGAACTATTTCTAAAATGATTCAGGAAAAAAAATAAAACCCTTTGCAAGCCTATTTCTATTCAAAGCATTGGGCAGAATCAGGGTCATCTTTAGAAAATACTAGATTTAAGAAAAAGTCATAAGAAAAAAGGAATTTGGAGCCAAAATAATAAAACCTGAAGAAGACCAAATCAACCACTAAAGAGAAAATAACTTCCCAAGAGCAATAATGGAATGAAGAGAAGTACAGATGCACAGAACAAGGAAAGTTGATGGCTAAGATTATGAGAATGATCTAATCACTAGATGATGACTGATATGACTTGTAATATGATGACATATTACAACTAGTTTTTCTAAACAGAACATCTAGCCAAGAATAATCCTCTTTAAGATCTTTAAAAATATTGGGGGATATATTAGTCTAAAAACAGGGCTGTTGTTTCCCTTCCATTCCATGCTACCAGGCTACCAGTTTATGTTTAGGGAGCTCCACGGAATAAGCTTTCCATACCAACACATTCTGAAAACAGAATTTCCTTCTCAGTTAATTCAACTTTCAAATCAATTAGTCTCTTGAAACCTCACCAAAAAATTTGAGTTTTTGTAGGCTTTCCTCAATAGGAATTTTATCTGTCCCTCATCAGTTTAACAAATTGATAACTCTTAAGAGATTATCAATTTGCTTAAATTGAAGCAGAATGGAATAACACTTAGAGAATTTTGTATTTTTTTATATGAAGCTTACAAATGTATTATTTATATGTTATTTGTATTCTTCATATAGTATAAATACTTTTTAAAAATGTTAATCGGTAATCTATTGTAACTTCACTAGTGTTTTACAAGTGCAATTTGGCAGTAGGAGATACAAAACAGTGATAGCAATTTAGGTGTGCTGAAAACAATTTTTACTATAATTGCATAACAAATGTAAAGGTAAAATGATTCATATCTCAAACAGTAATTGTTTAGAAAATATGAAATAAAAATACTATACATTGTAACTGTAGGATACATCTAAGTATACTTAATGATAAATAATATTAAATGTTTATGTACCAAAAAAAGTAGTAAAGTTAATGAAAAAAGTGTACTATTTAAGAAATTATACCCTTCAAAATAAGTTCAAGGTAAAATAAAAGAAGATAATGATAGAAATTAATCAAATACAAAATAAAAAATATGACAAAGAATCAACAAGTTAAAATTACATTATTGGGAATAATAAAGTACATAAAACTAGTTAGGATTTTTAATGAGTGAAAAACATGATGAAACAATGTTAGGAAATAAAAGCAGATAAAGCCAGTATTTAATATATAATAAAATATTCCAAATAAATGTATGCCAATGAAATTGAAAATATTTATAGTTATGGAGAAATCTTGAAAGCATTCTATTGAGTGAAAAAATAGTTATGGAGTAAGATTTATACTACATCATAATGCATATAAATTTTAAAAATACATGTAGAAATCCCAAGATAATCTGTAAAAATACATGACCAGTTAAGGGTCTCTGTCTAGTACAACAGCATGGGTGATTAAAGCAAGAGTCAGGTAGATTTTTAGGGAGATTTTAAAGTAAGAATTTGGTATGAAGATTTATAACACAAAACAGGACTTTGAAAAACTCAATTGCATGTGTATTATGAATCAAGGAGTATATACTGTTTAATACAGTGTACCTGTGGTGCATGAGCAATTTTAAAAAAGAAACATTAAAATTTGCAAGCAAGACTACCAGTAAGTGCACACTAGACTCCATGGGACCCTAATCGTTGGAGAGGTTTATGGAGGGATTAATCAGGGCTCAGATGAGAATGGAATTGCGGAATAGAGAGCTAAAAGGGCTTACAGAGGCCTGGGACTGGGGCTCTGGAACTAAGGAAGTATATACAAGGCATGGATCTGGGTTTTAAAATAGTAAGTACTGAACTCAGAGAGCAGCTCTTGTGGAACAGCTTCACATATCTTCGTGTAGAAAGATATTCTACAGAAATCTTTGATACAAGTCCAAGATGGTACACTCACAAAAAGAATTACATCTTATTGTTAGCAGTGGCTAGAGTTAAACCTGATTAACACTGAAGTGGTTAATATGGGATATGTGAAGTTTCTGTAATATAAAACCAGTATGTTAGAATCATTGGCCTCCTACCCAAGGAGGTACTTTTGAACAAACTGAAGGACCTGAGGCAATTGGAAGAGAAAGTTTCGGTTAGACGAACAGCTAAAGGACACTCATATCAAAGTCCAGGGTCTGAGCTGACTTCAGTTGAGAATTCTCCCCACAGATAGATGACATACTGTGTCCCCAAAACAGGCCAGCAAAATCAGTAAGAAGTAGAACTTCCATTCAGGGACAGAAGTCCTAGGGAGTTTCCATGTATATTCAAGAGGCCCAGTCTAATGGTATGTGAACTTCCCACCAAGACTGCTACGTCTGAGAAATGTTAGCTTGCAGTACTTGTTTCTGGAATGCAGCTTTACCCATCATCTACAAGAGCAGCTCTTTACAAAGTCCTCTTAATCATCAGTGGGGTTGTTAGATTTGTTCCTCTTCAGGAAATGGTTTGTTATCAAGAGAATTTGGGTCCTTTCGGCAGTCTGGTCTCACACACAGCCCTAAGACGGCCTCTCATTTTTTTGGAATGTTCTTGGTGCTTTTCCCCTAAAGATCAAGACTTCGAGGGCTAATGTGAAATATTATTCATGGAAAAGCCCTGAGTCTTCAGTATTCCCAAAGAGTGCCAAATTTCTATTTATTGATTTATTGATCAGTAGATAATCTTAGGTTAAAGATTTGTTCTAAAGGTCTAGGGCCACTTTCGTTTCCAACCACAGGTCCCACAGACATAGAACTTAATATTTACACAGCTAAAAAAGAAGTATGGTCAAAATATTAAACAATGTGATTAACATTGTTGCTACAACGGAATATCAGATTAGAATCTGAGCAGCCAAAATGCAAAATATGTCACCAGAAATTGTATGGCTTTTTTCAGAAAGTAGAAAACACACCATTTTCTCAGTGGAAAGAAAGTGACTAGTACTTTAACTCATTTTTCACAAGGGATCTAATATATAACATTGGAACTATAAAGTAGATAATGGATCTTATCACCTGTATAGAGCAAATGCAGAATAAATTTTCATATGGCTGTTTTTGTTAATGGTTCTCAATAAAAACTAAGGTTGTGATAAAAGGCAGCTCAATGAAAGAGAATTTATAAAGTGATGAGCTAACAGAGCATTGCCCTTTTTCTGATACTGAAAAATTACAGGGTCCTAATCATTTATATTGTGTCTGAGAATCCCTATAGACTCTACTGAATCATATCCACTTAATTTATTGGAATATTGGTGAGGGTTTTAGAAAAATGTGTAGCAGTGTACCATAACAGAGTTGACTCTAATGCAGGGGTGGGGGTCAGGGAGACAAAGATAATGAGAGAATATTGGAGAATTATGTATGAAATTTTAAGAAACACATGTGAAGGGGTAGGCTCCAAGCTCTTAAAAGGAGTAAGTACCCTTAAAGAAATGCTATTTCTTCCTCAAAGAATAAAAGAAAGGGAAAATGTATGATAATCCTTAGAACAATTTGAAATAGAGACCAGGAGGTCATAAACTCACATTTGCTTGTGTAGCCTCATCACTAATCTTTGGAGAATAATGTTGAGAAGTTAAGGTTAAAGGCTGGAAAACTGGAAAAAAATCAGAATCTTCTAGCTTGGTTTGTGTATTCTCTCTTAAGCTCGGGTTTGGGAAATGTCAGTTCTGTGATTTTTTTTCTCTCTTTAAGAGATTGCATTTTATTTTGTTCACCTATACAATGTCATGCATGAATTGGATAAATAGATTTCTAGGATATTAGACAACTTAGAAATCTATGTATTTGGATGAAATGGTTGTTTACATTTTATGTTCATGAGAATGTAAGCTTCATGACATTAAGGACTGTGTGTGTGTGTGTGTGTGTGTGTGTGTGTGTATGTATGTGTGTGTTCAGCTGCCAGCACAGTTTCTAGATGTTTTATAGCACATGGTAGATACCCAATACAAATTTGTTGAATACATGAATTAATTCATACAATACCCTCCCAACAAATTGAAACCTAATATTCACTTGTGCACCTTTATTTTTATTTTAGTTTTGTCCTGTACCCAGATCTCATTCTTCTGTTCCCAACTTTCATTTTACATTTATAAATATTTCACTATTTTTCAGCAGGGCATTGCATTGCATTATTAACAGGATTCTTGAGTTTTGAATAAAATCCATTAATGCAATATAATCATTTAAAATGACCTAATAACTTTTTAACAGTACACTGTTTTCAGATCACACTTAGAACAATAATATTCCATTTTTAGTGCTGCGTTGTGCTTATATGTTTATATACTTTTATCAAAGTTGAATAAAGCTTTAAAATGTTTTCACTGAATAGCTAATTTATGATTTCTGAAATCATTACTGTTTATTTTACCAACATTTTAAGTTGAAGCAACCATTGAACTCTAGAGTTCTTTTTAGAAAAAACTAAATAATACAGATGGTTATGTAATACACAAGTTCTCTACTAAAAAGAAATGATATTCTCAAGTTAGCATAACTATTATATATACATAAGTATGTGCACATGCTCTAGTGAAACCCCAAAGGATAGTAGAGTATAATCACAGAGGATGTTACTGTATTTTAGCTGCCATGGAAATGCACCTTTTGGATCTCATTTAAGAGAAACTGCTGTAGGAAGCATAAGAAATGACATACCCAGCTTCCATATTATTGTATCCAACACATTTTTTTTTGTACCAAGGCAACATTTCCCTTTGGCTGCCCCCAGCCAGTGTCTGAGCATGGTAGCTGCACAAGTGTTGACCAATTTGTTATGAAGTGTGGGACTCTTCTAATGGGCAATTATGGTTAGGAGACTCTCTACCACTGTGGCCAAGTTTTTCTAAGAATTGTACTTTAATTTGAAACCCATCCTGCCCATCCTCCTTTCTTTCCCTTGTCTTTGCCCAGGTATCAGACCTATATCATATCCTGAATTCTCCTGATTGGCTTATCCTTTATAGAAATCACCCCCTTTAAATCTCTTGCATGTTGTGTTAATCTGCTCTCATGCTGCTAATCTAGAACTACTCAAGACTGGATAATTTATAAAGGAAAGAGATTTAATTGACTCACAGGTCAGCCTGACACAGGAAACTTAAGAAACTTACAATGGTGGCAGAAGGGGAAGAAAACACATCCTTCTTCACATGGCAGCAGCAAGGAGAGGTATATAGTGAAGTTGGGGATAAAGCTCCTTGTAAAACCATCAGATCTTAGAGAACTCACTATCACAAGAACAGAATGGAGGTAACTACCCTCATGATTCAACTACCTCATGCTGAATCCCTTCCATGACATGTGGGGATTAGGGAACAACAATTCGAGATGAGATTGGGTGGGGTCATAGAGCTAAACCATATTATTCCACCCCAACCCCTCCAAAATCTCATGTCCTCATATTTCAAAACACAATTGTGTCTTCCCAACAGTCCCCCAGAATCTTAACTCATTCCAGCATTAGCTCAAAAGTCCAAGTTCAAAGTCTCATCTGAGACAAGACAAGTCCATTCTGCCTATGAGCCTGGAAAATCAAAAGCAAGTTAGTTACTTCCTAGATAAAATGCAGGTACAAGCATGGGGTAAACACACACACTCCAAATGGGGGAAATTGGCCAAAAAAGAGGGGCCACAGGCCCCAGGAATGTCTGATATCCAATAGGATAGTCATTAAACCTTAAAGTTCCAAAATGATCTCCTTTGACTCCGTGTCTTATATCCAGGTAATACTAATGCAAGAGGTGCACACACTTCTTGGAAGACTGAAGTGACACTCATCTTCTAAGTTTTAATGATAATGGGAAGGAGAAGTTAGTGGAACATAAAGCCATTTTGTGAAAAATTGAGATCTTCAGAGCATAAAGCAGCTCAACAGGGAGGAAATTAGGGACATAATATTTTACCCTCAATTTCTTCCCTAATTTCTGATAATTTCCAATGGCAGAAGCTCACTGAAGCCAGCAGGTGAGGCAGCCCATTCGTGCTATTCTCACAGGCCTCCAAAGGCAGAAGAATTGTAGAGAAGAGAAAACACCTCTGGAGAACCACACAGAAGACACTGAGTTCAGCACATAAAAAGGGAGGTAGAAACTCCCTTAGGAGTTAGAGAGTGAAAACCGCCCTCCTAGTATTTTTTTTACTTTTCCCTTAGAGTATGAAATCATAAGCATAAAATTGTTCTGTCATAGGACCCTTGGGGTGTGGCTTCACCAGCTAGAAACCTTTTCTGCTGGTGGCGCCTTTGCCCCAGTTTTGCTTGGATCTGCAGGGCTTGTTCCACCCACTCTACCTGGCAGGCTGTGCTCAGCTCAGGTTACTGTCCTGGATCCCATGTCTGCCAAGGCTGAGCCAGGTGCAGAGACGCAAAGGTGCATGACTGAGCGAGCGCAGTGTCTGGCCTCTCAGTTTCCACAGACACACTGGCTGTGGTGGGACAGGCCTCTAGGCGCTGGCTCCCTGCGAGGCTGCTGCTGCTGGAACAGGTGTACTACAATCGGCTGCCTCTGCTGGCACTGGGGAATGCAGTGGCTCCTGGAAGCTTGGAGACAACAGGAACTGCGGAACTCCAAAGAGGGTGTCACAGCCCTGGCTCGGGGAGCTCCTAGGTCTGGTCTCACTGAGGGGCCGCAACTCTTCTCTCCATCTCTCTTCTCTCGATCTCTTTTCTCTCTCTTGCTCAAAACCTGACAAGTGAGGGGCAGAGTGAGTCCTGATTGGTCCACGGGAGGCCATGGGCGCCTGGGAAATAAGTTCTCCTTCTCATCCACAAAACTGGCAGCCTGGCTTCTAGGCTTCCGGCTATCCCAGGCCTGAAGGTAGGGCTTCACTGGGGACCCGCCCCTTTCCATCCAGGAGCCATCAACTGGCTATCCATGATGCCCAGGCTATTCATGCCGAGGGGTGTCTACAGACCTGCACCAAGCTGCTCTCAGCCCCTCTTCAGCCTCTGGCATCCCTCTTGTGCTCATCGGTGCCCAAAGTCAGGAGGTGGCAGAGGTGGCAGGAGGCTGGCGTGTCAGCGCTGCCCCGAGTTTGCACGCTCCTGGCCAGGTCGTGACAGTACCCAAGCTCAGCCTCAACTTTACTCAGAAATCCGAACAGGTGTCAGGCGTGGGCAGATGCTGGATAGCCGGGGTACACATTTCCAAAGCTGTGAGGAGAGGGGATGCATCTCAGGCCCCTGAGAACAAAGGAATCCCTAGATCCACAGCCACAGCTGAGCGGCTGCAGCTGCCGGAAGGGCGGGGCTCCCACCCTTCCAACTCGGAAGTGGTGTGGGGCTTCCCCCTGTTCCCAGCTTCCGCCAGTTCCGTGGAGTAGGCGACCCTGGCCGTACCTCCCCTGCTGCAACTGGCGTCTTTGCAGTAGCCTCTCCAGACGGAACACTGCTGCCATCAGTTCTATGTGGAAAATACATTAGTTTCTTGTTTAGCTGTTCTGTATCTGTTTTCTTTCACTCTCATAAATAAAATTCTATTCCATTGAGAAATAACTTCTCCAAAGTATAAAAGAAATCCATTGGAATTAGACAAGGTTGATTCCACTTCATACCTCCTGACATGTGGAGGCAGCTTATGTGTCTCAGGGATCACCAATAAGAGTGTACTATTCTTCCATTCTAGGACCACAGTACATGATGCAAAGAGTGGAATAGGATCCAGGAAAGATCAATGAGATTTAATTCTCAAATTCTTTTGGTACTAATGTAAAATAAACCATTTCCTTTTATTAGTGCTGTCAATTGATGAGAGGGCCTACATGGAGGAAAATATGTCTGAACATGGACCTAACAGAGTAGAAAGGAGAAATGAGAGCTGGAAGGGGAAGTGTCTTGAAAATATTTTTTATCTATACAATAATGCCTCACAGAAGAACTACACCTACATAATTTTTTTGGTTAATTGATTTTTTTCCTCTGCTTTAGTCAATGTGGGCTGAATCTTGTAACCATTAATCTGATCTTTTCAGGATTCTTTTGGGTACAAATTTGTACTAAATGGTTATAAGTTGTCCTAACATTTCCTTAAACACTGGACTGTATTTTCAAGAAATTCAAAGATTGTAATGACTAAGCAAAAAGACTCCAAGAGAATTATCAAGACAAAGTGGTTCCATTGGGTCCTGGAAATAATTCTCTAACAGCTAAGAAACATCCATAGCAACATGCTACTACAAGTAAAGTTAATTAAGTTTTTCTCTCCAACACTTCTGCAATGGCATCTTGATACCCAGATTTAGTTAACTGGAACCAGACCACACTTAAGAGACCTGCTCAGATAGCCAATGATAACTGTTGGCTTCTGGCTGCCTCATCATATTTGTGACCATTCTGCTAGGACAGATAAAACGTGATTTTCACATTGCTAATCTCTGCGACTTAACAAATGTTGAGTACAGTATCTTACTCTGAACAACAATAATGATTTTAATTGTTATTAAGAAAATTACACTCAAGATACTATATTTTCTATGAATATTATCACACAGAAGAAAATGGGCATTCTATTTACACTGTAGTGGGCAAACAGCAAAGAAAGCATAGATAAGGAATACAGCTAATTCAATTTGTCTACATATTCCCATTTTCTTATGTGTTTCCCTGTATCCAAGAAGTTGGAAAATAGATACATTTCCATGTATTTCAAAGTCCTTGAGTAAGAGACAGGATGTTTTATAACCCAAGGTAAAGAATGATGTCTTGGACAGACATAGAGCATTTTATCTGTTCTGAAAGGAAGGGTTACTCTCACAGTAATCCAAATGAGGCATAATTATAGTATGAACTAAGGGATGTAGCCCTGGGGATTTGAGAAATAGTTGAAGTTAAGATGCTGATTGGATATAAAGAGTGAAAGAGGCACAATAATCTCCTCTTGATCAGGCACGAGGAGTTAGTACAGTTGCAGATATTGATTAATGAATGGTTGTAGGGGGTAAATAAAGAAAAAAGCCAGATATATTTTCTTTACACATTTGTGTAGATGATGCTGTTATCTGTTAGAGGTGGAATGTCAAAGAAATACAGATTTAAAGTACAAAGGGGAAAAAATCCTTAAAAGCGAAGTCAAGGCTTGGTACTAAAATAATTTTAGAACCTTAAAAATGTATACTCAGTCCACTATAAAATAGAAGACACTGGAACTGTTGAATGCATACCAACTAAATTCAGTCATTTGTGATACTTCTAACAGAGATCGAAAAGAATAACAAAACAATGGGGAAATAATTTTGGAGATTTTACTCACATGGTCAAGATATTTTGATTTTGGATTTAATTCCTTTGGAAGTAAACGTTTTAGAAACTTAATTTGTGAGAAGATACAATATTCGAATTTTAATTTTACCTGAGAATTTGGTAATGGAAGAGGGAATTATATTCAAATTTTGGGCATCTCTATTTTGACATTTTATTATGGAAACATCTTGTCAAAATGTAATCTTATTGCAGAATTTCTTACGCTCTCTAGAATGATGTAACTGGTTATAATTTTTGATTGAAAATAGAATATAAGTTATCAACCTTGGGTGCAGAATGATTTAATAAAGTTTTTCTCCTGACTTATTTAATAAACTATAATGAAGAAAATAAACTGTTATGCAAAGGTTCCAAAATGTATTCTGATAGACTGCTTGTCTCCTTAGACTGATTGACTAAAATATTGTTATACGCAAATGGGGCATAACAAGAACAAATATCTAATGCACTATAAGGGTGACCCTCTCTGCCTTCTACTCATTCCTCCCCTGGGGTAGAGGAGTGGCTTATCCTGACTAGTAAGATTAGAGAGAGAAATTTGAAATCTGTAATCTGGCACATTTATCCGTCTTCTGCCCACAGTATGCATGTGTTCTGGTCTGTGCCTTCATGACAAGGGCAGTCTTCACACTCAGGAAACCCTGCACTTTTCCAGTCCTGCTTATTACCGGGTAGATAATTGTGACTAATTGTGGTGTCTTGTATTGTAAGACTGCTTGTCCAGAGAGAGAATCATAATTTTTAAAGTTAATATTTGTGCCTTTATAATTTTATCCTTTCTTGTTTATCTTATAAATCAGGTTAGCCATTTTGGGGCAAAAAAGGCGCCATTAGTTGGGGCCCCACAAAACCCTTCAAAAACTCAAAGGAAATAGTTTTTAGAAGTTATTTGGAAACATAGAGATAAAGCTGCAAACATGGAACAGAATATTCGCTTTGTATTTTGTGTTGCTTGTCACATTTTATTTTAGTCTTTATCTTTTCCTCAATAGTCATATGTGAAATTTAATTTTGGATAAGCCCAGGAAGTTTTACAATCAAGTAAACAACATAAAAATTATTGTTCAGTATGTGTATGCTATGTAGTAATTCATGTTAATTCAACTTCTTAATATTTTGTAAAGAAATGTAGTTGATATCACTATGCTCAGACATGCAAGAACACAAGAAAACATTTCATTGAGCTTCAATGATAAAAAGACTAAACTTGAAGACAAGTTTGAAACATTTTGGATGTAGAAATAATGGGGATTTGATGATGATTTGATATGCAGCCAGAAAGAAGTTTGTGGCAAGGATGACAAAAGACAAGGCAGAAATAAAGAGATGCAGCATATGTACATCCTGTGACTTAGACATACAAGTTTGCAAGGCAAAAGTCTTCACTAAGTCTATGAAACTCCTCTCATTATTCATCTAACAACCACATTTCTAGTGAATAATGCACAAATAGTATGGACAGTATTCATTTAAAGACAAAAATAGAATAAGTTGAACATATTTAAACTTTGATAACTTGGGGAGCAGGATGCTGGCATTCCCTCTGCTTGAACAAGTGAACAAGTATAGGGAGATTGTATGTTTCAGATACTTCCCAGAAAGCATCTGAATTTGAGAGGACTATTTTTGAGAGGACTATGTTGTTCTATTCATATTTTATAAATCTGTTAGCTGAAAATATTTGTGAAAAAATGGCATTGATGGAAGTGTCATATACTGTTCTCAAAGTTACCTGTGAATCTGGCTCCATATCAGACCTCCTGAATAAGAATTCTGAGTTTGCAGCTTCAGTTTTTCAATTTGGATTCAGAGGTGTTGGGAAGAAAGCACAGGTCTTTTTTCAGACAGAGCTAAGTTTGAGAATTACTGGGCAGCCCATGAATATATGTATAATCAGTAAGCTTCAAATTTGCAGGAAAATTTTAAGCATCAATATTATCAGAATGTAATAAACAAGTAAGAGTTTAAACCATAATTGTCTTCCCCAGTAGTAATCAGAGATAGAGGAGGCTAGAGAGCAAATGTTAATCCAAGCTACTCATTGTTTCACCCTAGTTTTTCTGATTTAAACTATATGTGGATCTCACAATACAAAATTATTTGAACCCAACCATCTCCTTCCTGTCCTCTCTACCACACAATGGAGTTTTAAATACATAATAACATAAGGAAAAGTGATTAGAGTGGGAGATTTGACTCACTAGCAGAGGCAGCCTTTGGCTCTCAGCAAGTACAGTTTACCCGTAGATCAAAAGCATACATTAGGAGAGTTTATGTCGAAAATACCACTTGACTTTTCGTCATTATCAGAGGTTCACAAAACTTTGCAAAGTGAACATATTTCCCACTAAGAGTGGGACGTAGATGGAGATTTCTACGCTTTTTTTTTTTTTTTTCTCTCTCTCTCACATAACCAAGAAGCTACTTTTGTGAAGAAAAATTTGACAAATGTATCAGGAACAGGTAAACACCATGAGAAAGAACCTGTCTTCCTGATTGGTAGCTTTGTTGGTTCTGCAAAAGAAATAAAAGTTAAAATACAGAAACAAGGAAAGAGGAATGTTATTTTTATGGTTGTAGTCATGTTTTGCATTTTACTTATTTTTAAAAGTATATAGTAAGACATTACCATTTTTAAGCTAGTAGTATTTACTCATCATTGATGTACTTGAAGATTTAACATGAAAAGGCAAGTCAGTTTTTTCAATTCAAATTGGTTTCCAGTGCATCTTTGGACAGTTATTAATACAGAGTGGAAGCAGAGCCAGGACTGTCAAACTCTGGTTGAAAGCACCACCTACTGGGTACTAGAAACAGCTACTGCTTTTAGCTTTTCTGACTTTAGAGTCAACAGATGAAATATGAATCAAGGGAAAGTTTAATGCACATAGAATTTTGCTTACAGAAGGAAATACCTCCTATATTAAGACTTTATCTATATTTAACCAAATTAAATAAAAAACTGGTACATTATCTAAAGGGTATTCTCTAGTATCCTGCCACAAAAATCGAGCCAAGGCTTATAATCTTTAAAACTATATAGAGTTACAGTACAAAGCACTGAGGAAAATAGTTTGGCAAATTCATAGAGCAATAAATGTAATAATTCTTACGTGTAATAATGTAATAATTCTGTCAATAAATGTAATAATTCTTGAGTAATTTCCAAAATGACAGAAACATTATCGATCATTTGCTAGCTAGCTGGCAAATATTTAATCCTCAAACCACACTATTTGTGCCTTGTATAAATGTACAGAGAGTAATAAATGAGAAATTTTGCCAATACATTTTCATAAAAACAAGGCAATGTTTTATATAGTACTGTGACCCCTAAACGCTTTTCTTGTCATTATTTTTGAGTGTTGGAAATCTTTTAAACTATAAAAAATAACTGGAAAATAAAGATAAATCACAAATGTATTTTAATATGAACATTTTGAGAAGCAATTTGGATCTGGAGTTGACCAACATGATTTGAGGATTTTAGGTATAGCCTAAAATATTATGAACATTTTTCTTTATAGCCAAGTGGAAAATTTGTTTCAAATAAGTAATTACTACTGAAAATTTTATCAGTAGAGACTTCCCTGTTCCTGTGTCTATTCAAATAGATTGTGAAACTCTTAGAGAAAATCCGAGCATCATTGAGCCAGCCTCTAATAAGTTGGAAAGATGGAGATTGATCAGTCACTCAATCGGTATTTATTTTGCACTTGGAAGTAATTTGTCCTTACAGTGCCTGGGTCCTGAGATCCATTAAGCTTCATCTTGAATGCACAGGGATTACAGTACAGTATCATCCAGAATTTGTTATCTCTTATAACAACTTCCTTTCTTCTATACTAACATTTATGACTCTCTTCTCTCCTAGTCGCGTAGTTACAAAAGTAGAAGAAAAACAATAAAGTAATTAAATATGCAAAATATGTCTTTTTACTGCTTTTCTCACCTCAAACATGTAACATGCCTCCCTGTAGTTCAGCTAACGTCCATATAAAATCCAAGCAAATATCTGTGAGGCAGGTGGCATGCTTATTCACTTCTCTCTCTCTTCTCAGGGTTTCCTTAGCGGAGGATGCCGTTCACTATCACACCTGCCATTCCAAATCCCACTTGTCATTTTGGTAACAATTTAGATACCAAATACTCAAAGAAGTCTTCAGGCAACTACCCTTATTCTCTCCTTCTTGAAACATTATTTTTATTCAGTGAAATCACTTGTCTTGTTTTCATCTCTTTGTCTCCATTGGAAAAACTTCCTCCTTAATCTCATTTCTAAATACAGAATTTTGTCAGAACTTGACCTTTGGGTCTTCTCATAACAAACTGTAAACTCTTTCCCTCAATTATCTTATCCTTATGATTTCGAATATCATTTCTACATTGATAATCCTCCAATGCATATTTCCAGACTATTCTTCTGTTAAGAACTCCGGCACTTTGGGAGGCTGAGATGGGTGGATCACGAGGTCAGGAGTTTCAGACCAGCCTGATAAACATGATGAAACCACATCTCTACTAAAAAAAATATAAAAATTAGCTGGGCACGGTAGTGCACACCTGTAGTCCCAGCTACTCAGGAGGCTGAGGCAGGTGAATTGCTTGAACCCTGGAGGCAGAGGTTGCAGTGAGCCAAGATTGTGCCGCTGCACTCCAGCCTGGGTGAGAGTGAGACTCTGTCTCAAAAACAAACACACACACACACACACACACACAAACTCCAGACACAATTATATAGCAGCACCATTGATGCCTGTATTTTTTCAAATTTTGCAGGCATTCCACATAAACCTTTGTCTGACTTTTATAACTCTCCCTCCTCCCTCATTCTTTATCCAAATCTGCTCTTCCCTGACATTTCTGTCTCCGTTAGTAGCCTGCAATCATTGGGAGGTCCAGAGAGAGTCAAAGCATCATCCTTGCCACCACCTTCTTTCCTGCTGTGTATCAAATCACCACCAAATCCCCATTATTTCTACATCCAAAATGTTTCACACCCATCTTCTTTCTGGCTTCCTAATCCAAATCCTCAGAGTAGGTGATTTGTCATTTTTCTGTTTGTTTAATATATTTATATATGACTAAAGTGAGTTGGTGAATTTCCTTCTACTAATGCTAATAATTTCCTCCCTTAAACATAATTCTCTGTAGTTTTTATAAAAATTTATCTTGAAAGACTCTCTTTTACTTGTTATTTGTTTCTCTCTCTTTACCAGTTTTCATGTTCTTTAACTGATCTCTTCGTATTAAGTATCTAGCTCCTATTTTGAACAAAGAACTATGTTAAATATTTAATTGAAATGTCCTATGTTGTTGAAATAAATACCCCAGACAGAGGCAACCTAACCTTTAGCTTCCCTCTAAGCCTATCTTCCTTTCCTTTCTTGCCATTGCTGATTATTTAATTCTGGTTACAGTACTGACTTTTGTGATAAACGTTTCTTAGCTTTCATAATAAATTACATTCTTAATACAACCCTAAACAATATAATTTTCTCTATTGTAATCTTTATATAATTGGAATCATACTGTGTGCATATCTTTTTGATTTGTTTAATTCACATTATGTTGAAGAGTCATCAACTTTTTATTGTATTATTTATTTCTATTTCTCATTGAGAATTCATTGGAAAAATATGCAGCAATGTGTTCAGCCATGCTATTTTAAATCACCAATTTGGATATTCTATTTCTCACTATTATAAAAAAATTCCGCCACACGTACTGTTGGATATGATTTTTGGGGTGGATGTACATGAATTTCTGTAGGTTGTAAGAGACGTATACCTTCAACTTTATTAGATGAAGCTAAACTCTTCCAATTTACACCGTTTCCAGCAGTGCAAAAGGGTTCTGCATCATCAGTTATATTTAATGTTACAGTTTTCTATTTTTTCTAATATCACATATGTATTTGTGATTTTTAGTCATTACATGGTTATTTATGATTGTTTTATATATGTTCTAGTCATAAAGTATCTATAAAAGTATCTTACCTTTTTTATTGGTTTTTCTGAATTTTTCTGATATGCGGAAATTTTTAACATATTCTGAAGTTGTTATTTTTTTTGTTTTTTGTTTTGTTTTTTGTTTTGTTTTTGAGACGGAGCCTCGCTCAGTCGCCCAGGCTGGAGTGCAGTGGCGTGATCTTGGCTCACTGCAAGCTCCGCCTCCCGAGTTCACACCATTCTCCTGCCTCAGCCTCCCGAGTAGCTGGGACTACAGGCGCCCGCCACCACGCCCAGCTAATTTTTTGTATTTTCGGTAGAGACGGGGTTTCACCATGTTAGCCAGGATGGTCTTGATCTCCTGACCTCATGAGCCACCTGCCCCGGCCTCCCAAAGTGCTGGGATTACAGGCGTGAGCCACCACGCTCGGCCTCTGAACTTTTTTGGTCAGTAATATGTACTAATATCTTTCATTCTTGTGTTGATTCTTTTCTTTCTTTAAAATGTCTTTAAATTAATAGGGATTTTAAATGGAGTTAGCATTTTCTGCGTTTTAAGAAAACTTCCTTTACTCAAAGAAATGAATGAATAAATGGTGGGATCTCACTCTGTCCCCAAAGCTGGAGTGCAGTGAAACAGTCATGGCTCACTGCAACCTTGCCCTTCTGGGCTTAAGTAATCCTCTTACCTTAGCCTCATTAAGTAGCTGAGATTACGGACATGCGCTACCACACCTGCCTAATCTTTTTGTATTTTGTAGAGGTAGTAGTCTCACTATGTTGTCCACGCTGGTCTAGAACTCCTGGGCTCAAGCAATACTCTTGCCTTGGCTTCCCAAAGTGCTGAGGTTACAAGCAGGAGCCACCACACTCAGGCATAGTATATTTAAAATCTTTATAGTTTTGGAGTTTACGTGAATGTTTTAAATGGATCAGGAATTTATTTTTGTGTATGAAATAAGGTGAGAATCCAATTTTCTGTTTTCTTATATTGTCAAATTATCCTAGGCAATGTATTTAAAGGTATGTTTCTTCATTATTGAGGAACAATGACACCTCAGACATATACCACATATGAAGTGGAAAATAATTAAACATGACTTGTGACATAATGCTTGTAATTAACAATACTATTATTGCTAATGACTTATTAATTGCAAGTGACATACCTTATTTGATATGGTTTGCTTCCTATTCATATATTCATTAATTCATTCAATAAGAACTTACTTTAAGCATTATCCTATATGGTAGTCCCCCTTATCTGCAGTTTTGCTTTTATTAATTTCAATTACCTGCTGTCAAATGTGGTTCAAAAATAGGTGAGTACAGTAAGATATTTTGAGAAAGGAAGGCACATTCACATAATTTTTCTTATTGTATGTTGATTGTTCTGTTTTATTATTGGTTATTGTTAATCTCTTTCAGTGCTAATTTATAAATTAAATTTCACCATACATATATAGACAAATACATAGAATTTATAGGGTTTGGTAAGATCTGAGGTTTCAGGCATCCACTGAGGGTCTTGGGACCTATCCCTTGAAGATAAAGAGGGACTGCTATATAATGTGACACTAATTGAATGGAATGAAAAGGAAAGTTAAAACTATTTCCTTGATCTCTAAGACTGGTCTGTCAAGAAACAAAAATGCATCTTTGTTCTCAGCATAAAATATAGTAGAATGTCCTTGTAATGTTAATCATTTTTAAAATTTGGTCTCAGCTAAAATGGATATCTAATCATGAACACTAAATTGAATATAATGTTTTCCTTACATGTTATTTCCATACATATAGCATACAACTCTTAAGAAAACAATCATGCTAGGAACATTTTTTTTCCCACATACATACTTTCACATTTTATAACTTAGTACAATATGCTAAAAATGGTCAGTGATCAAAACACACTAACCAAGGCTGGTGTGTCAATTCTTTATGGTTAAGGGTGAACCAACTAAAGGACATCTAAATTTTACTGCTGATTCAATCCAGGTTTATCTACTTTAAAAATGAAGTAAGACATCTACAAACAGAGTAAGAATCTCACGAGGGAACACTTATTTTCTTTCTTTATGACTCCAAGGCATTGGAAAAGCTTAGCTCTTTCCTCAAGTTTAAAATGGATAGTGTTTATACTTTGTTTTGAATGTGCAAGAGTGGCCAGAAGCAAAGTCTCTGTTCTGTGCATTTTAAGCAATCCCTGACATCTCAAGGAACTGCTGGGAGAATGCAAATGAACAGAATCCAAAAGACAGAAAGTGAGCCTACCCACAATGAAGTAAAAATGGGGACTGTGAGGCATTCTCTTCCCCTTTTTTTCTGTTAAGTAAAGTTAGGAGAAATAATTCAGGCCCAGAGGAGGCTCTTATCAGGAGATCAATGATGTCAGTTCTGATTTGTGCCACATGAGTAGGGAATATGTACACTTAACAAAAAAAGAAGAAGAAAAGGACAAAAAGCTAGGGAAAAGTGAGAATGTATGTCTCAGTCTGAAATAAATTGTAGTTACACTTACACAGAAACTAGCAATATGCCATAAGAGGGAGAAACATATATTGCTTGTTTAAATTATGAACGTGTTTCAAATAAGATTGCAGTTTCCATGGTGTTAACATTCCAATTTGCTTATTTTCTGAGTCATACATCTTATTAAACCCTGTATTAATTATTACTAAAGATAGTCTGGATCATCGGCTAATTTGTTGAGATCAGCCCTCTAATATCAAGCATTAGCTTTATGCCCTGATTGATGGTTAATGTCCCTGAGAATTTCCTGAACATAATCAGCCATTGTTTGCTTCTGAATAATAACATATTTACCAAACTTTTAACTTAAAATGTTTTATACCGTGTAGCAAAATCTCAGTATCTAAAACCATGATAAACATATGTGGAAACATTTACTACCTAGTATAGTTTACAAAACAAGGCACTCGTTAGTTATGGTGAACAGTCTACCCTAATTAATAGAAAGTTTCCATACATTGATGGCAATTATTTTAGTATATTTGTGTGTTGTAGAAGGATACCAATTATGTTTACATTGGGCCCGTTTATTTTGGTATGCAGTGAGTGGACAACTGTTCTTTAATTATAGCTGCTCTTGTAATTGAAATTATGATCTGCTCACTCATGGTTACTACACCTAAAAGATATGATATTTTAGTTTCTACAGTGTACCACGTACTGTGTATGTAAGTAAATATGTATAACCTTTTGAACATTATATTACCACAATGCCAGTGGTAACATATAGAAAGCCAATCATTGAAGCAATGAGTATTGCCAGAGAAAAAGACTTTATTCCGGTGCTAGAGTTGAAAAGATGGCAGATCAGCCTCAAATCCATCTTCTCAACTGACTAAAATTAGAGGTTTATATAGCAACAAGAAATGTAATTGTGTGGGAAAACAGGAATTAGGGAGAAGTAAGGAAGAGGAGTTGGTCAACAAGAAGCAGGTGGTGGCATAGGCAGTCATGGCAGGTGAGGAGTCTGGCCTCTCTTTGTGCAGATGCCATGGTCTGGTAAGTTTCAGTTCCTTGGTACTATCTGGGAAGCCTAATGGGTGGCTTCCTGAGAAAGAAACTCAGATTAGACAAAATGTAACTTTCTCAAGTTTTAAGATTGGGAGGGTCAACTGCTATTTTTATTAAAAAAAAAAACAAAACTCATAAATGTCAGTTCTATGAGGCAATTGGGCTGGTTTTAATTATAACAACCTTATAAAGTAGATATTATTACTGACTTTTTATAAATAAAAGTTAAAAAAAAATCCTGGTCATAATTGAATAAATTATTCAATGTTTTTACTTACAACTCTGTTAATCAGTTTACCATAAGCCCCCAAACTTCATTTGATATCAAAAAGGTAAAATCTTGAGATTGATACAAACACACACACACACGTGCACGTGTTTACAGAAATAACTTGCCAGCAACAATCAATACTGCCTCATTTTGAAATGTATAATCTCTATAATTGATCATATAACAAAGATACTAAGCCATAACTGTCTATGGTAATTTTTGATATTGGCCACATGGGTTAAATGCTAACTGAAAATGGCTTCTGAAGGTGATCAGAGATGGTAGGTGAGTTAGGAAGGGCAGAATCTTAAGAGCCATGTGGGTAAACCATGTTTACTTTGTTAAAGGGCCTTAGGGAATGTTACAGTCGTTGTTTTCTGTGTCATAAAGCACTGGGATAGGAAAAGTAGACCTAACAGAGGGCTCTATACTGGAATATTTTACCTAGGCACTTTTGGCTTCTTGGGGCTACCAGAAGAAGGGTATTGGACTACCCCTTGGATTAGCTTCACTCACTATTTGACTTGGCTTAGCATAATCAGCAGAGAAATGTGTTAAAACTAAATCAAACTCTCTTATCTACCACACCATTCTATTGTTTATATGAGAAAATATGAGAATGCTTTTCCTTTATTCCCATGGAAAGTTGTGTTTACCTACAAGTCTTCCTGCTGAAGGAATAAACTACTACAATATGAGAATTTTGTTGTTTGCGACAATGGAAAAAAATTTAAATTGAAAATAAAAAATATAAGTATTCACTGAAATTATACATTTTAATTTTTTTGTAATGTACAAATTAGCCTCATTTTAGCCTCAAAATCTCATTACATGTTGTGGACCACAATGAGTTTGATCTAAGCAACTTAAATCCAGTGGAGCACAATTCCCCTAGTTTAGCCATTATACTTGGATTGATAGAACATGCAAATTAGGATGGTTTAGCCAAAATAGTCTTTGATAGTCTGTACATACAAGGTGGGTAATTTAAACAAGTGTTTCTATGTTATCTTTTTTTTCAGCATATTGTTTGAAATATGCAGACAACTAGAACAATCATTTTCTTAGAATTACACAGATAGCCATAGCTATTTAGGTTAAATAGGACAAAATCTAGCTTTTAAATTGTTATGTAAATGATGTTGGCATTTTCCTCTATTTAGATTTAAAGACATAACTTTTTTTTAGGAAATTTATGTTATCTATATCAGAAAAAATCTTGCTATCACGCACATCCATGTGAAGAGAGTCCACCAACAGGCTTTGTGTGAGCAACAAGGATGTTTATTTCACTTGGGTACAAGTGGGCTGAGTCCAAAAAGACAGTCAGCAAAGGGAGATAGGGGTGGGGCAGTTTTATATAATTTGGGTAGGTAGTGAAAAATTACAGTTAAAGGTAGCTATGTCTTGTGGGCAGGGGCAGGGGTCACAAGACGTAGGGTGGGGAGATCGTGAGACTCATTGTTGGTGGTGGGGGGGAATGTCACAAGGTCGATTGATTAGTTGGTGTGGGGTAGGAACAAATCATAATGGTGGAATATCATCTTTTGTGGTTCTTCAGTTGCTCCAGGCCCTCTGGATGTATATGTGCAGGTCACGGGGGTTATGATGACTTAGCTCGGGCTCAGAGGCCTGACACTTGCCACTACTAAAGCAGAGATTTATTATGAAATTGGATTTATTTTTCTATTCGTTCAATCACATTTTTTTCATTCTTTAATTCAGTAAATATTTACTACCAACTATATCACAGGCATTATTCCAACAGCTAGGCATATGGTAGCAAACAACAACAAAAATAGACAAACATTTCTGAACTTTTCCAGGCAGTAAAGAGATCTGTTTGGATCCAGTGAAGTGAGACAGGAGGCAACTGGCAGAGGTGAAATCAGAGAACCAACATAGAAAAGAGGAAGGCTAAGTTCTTGAAGAAATTTGCACTGAACTTAGGATTTATTATTATTATTTTTTCTTTGAGATGAGAAGTATTGGCGAGGTTTTTTGTTTGTTCGTTCGTTTGTTTTTTGACAAGCTTTTTAAAAGATCGCTCTGGCTATTCTCTGGGGACAAAAGTGAAAGCGAAAGACTGGGTCAGAAGCTGTTTCTCCACACCAAACATTATAGTTGTGGTTGGACCAATTGGCATTTGCTAATGGGTGGGATGTAGGGTATCAAAGAATGGATGGTACTAAGAATGTTTTAGGGAATTTTTTGTATGTTTCTCAGGGTTTTTTTCTTTATATATATACACTTATTGAGCAACTGGGACAACATGCCATTTTCTAATATGGAGAGGAATAGGTTTGGGCAATGGTGAGGAAGATTAGAAGTTGTCCTTGCGATATCAATTTTGGAATGTCTTCAGACCTCTAATATAAGAGGCTGTTGACTAGGCAGTTGATTACATGAATTTGAGGTTCAGGGGAACATTCCAGACTGTATATATCTTTGGGAATTGTAATTATTTATATGACCATAAGATTGGATGAAGTCACCAAGGGAGAGGAGTTCCAAAAGGTAGATCCTGAGTCCTCCAACACTTTTAGATTGGAAGATAAGGAATAATGAGCAAAGGAACAGAGGAAGAGTGATTTCAACAGGCAGACAACTCAGATGTAGAGGAAAGCCAAGAAGGAATGCAGATCAACTAAATGCTGCCAACAGAGAGGTGTGATGACAATTAAGAGTTGACCCTAGAGTTTTGTGATGTTGAAGCCTTTGGCAACCTTAGCAAGATAAGTTTCAATAGAGCAATGTGGGTGAAAGCCTCTTTGTGATGCTTCAAGTGGCTGGGTGGAGAGAACACAGAGATCAAGTGTAGGGACAGCAACTTCAAGAAATTTTGTTATGAAGGGGAGCAGAAAAAAATGAACAGCCATTGGAAGAGGGAAGTGGTATAGAGGATGAGGGTTTTTGTTAATATCATGGAAATTACAGCATATTCACTATCTGATAAAAATAATTTTGCAGAAAGGATATTTTTCTTCTGCCTTTAGAAAGCTAAGCTAAAAGATATTCCAACTGTCGCAGTACTTTTCCCTCAGAGCACCTTGAAAGTTTAAAACTGAGCTGAAAATCACTATGAAAACTATGTAACTCCAGCGTGCCAAATCAAGCTTCTTGAATTTGCAGCCTGAGTTATTGTATGATTTGTTCATCTATTATATATTTTATTCTTATTTGGAGACTTAGATCTTTAGTCTGGTAGATATTATTTTAACCTGTTCACTGTGACTCAGGAAACCAAAGAGTGTCTAATAGCAAAGACAGCTGCTAACATAGAAAACAATTAATCTAAACCTGTATTGACTCTTTTTCAGTGAGATATAATGCAGAAACTCATATGCATATTACTCGATGGAGCTATTTCAACACTTCTGTTCATTTAAAAAAGTGAATGTCACGTTTGGGAAAGTACTTAGACTGACAGCTCTCAAGGTGGATGTCCTTCTTTCTTCTTCAAGGTGGAGATACAGTAATCTAAATTCCAAACTTTCCATTCTGCCATAAGTTAGAAAGTCTGCATTCCTCATATTTTTGATTCCTAAGTAAAAATTGTATAAAGTTTCTGTCCTAAGCAATTTCTCCAGAAAGGTTTTTTTCTGAAATTGTTTTTGGATTTGGGGGAGCAAGATTGTTGTAGCAGATCATTAAAGGGAAAGAATGTATTTTTTACAAATGCAAATTTGGGCAAATTTAGCCCAAATTATATACCAGTTGAAATTCTAGAAATAAATTGACCAAAGTGGTATGCACAAAGCAGAGATTCAGGTTTTATTCTTTACAAGCAGATAAATTATGAGGGAGCAAGGTCCAAAAATGTACCTTTTATAAATTTTGAGTTACTAAGAAAATTGGTGTTTTATATAAGTCCCCAAAAAGCACATTCTGTGTTCTTGCATTTATCAAGAAAACTGATACTTTAAGTCCAAGGTTTAGTTAACTCTCTTATGAGGGCTTCAGAAAATCTTATCTCTAAAGTAGCAAGAACCTTAGATTATATGTCCGGTATACTATTTTGTCTATCAATTCCTCTTCAAGGGTTAAGCCTTTAGGTAATCATCACATATAAACAAACATATTTGAGAGTATGAATGATTATCACAAATTTGAAAGACAGACTAAACTCTGGTTATACATGGAATAAAATACAAAACTTTTTAATTTTATTTAAGAATCTTTTTATAACAAGGAAATAAAAAATAAGTGAAAAAGTTGCATCCTAATTTTATGGTGAAATTATAAAATTACTAATTACTTTGGTGGTAGGTATATACACATTTTTTCTTTTCTTTTTCTATATGCATCTATATTTTTCCATGTTTTACAGGGAGGATATATAATTTTTTAAGTTGAATGTACAAAAATGATGAAACAGTTTGAATATAGTTAAGCATAACTCTAAAGTGGATATTGTGATTATGTGAGAATAAACTCACCAGATTTGATGGTAGTGAATTTGGAGTATTCATTTTCAAAATTTTCTTTCTTTTTTTTTTAATTTATTTATTATGGAAAACACTTTGTTATAATAAAACAAAACTATGGCCACCTAATAAAGCAATACGTAGCATAATAACTAAACACATGAACATCTAATATTGTGGACCTGCAATCCTTCCTTTCCTCCATGTTTTCCCATTCTCCCACTCTTTCTGTTTTCTTCCATCACTTACTGGGAACTTTGGTATTTCAAACATGAGATGTGTGCCTGAGAGGGTAGACAAATTTGCATAACTAACTGGAGTCTAACGGTGTTTTGACTACAAGGTTCTTTTCTCTGAACTGGTTTTTGGAAATCGTTGGGATGAATTGGCACAGTGCTAATGGAGACAACAGGGAAGGACAAAAGTACTTTTCCTAGGAGTCATTCCTCATACTAGCAGCACAAAAAAGGAGGAAGAGGAGAGAAAGAAAAGTCAAATCCTGAATTCAGAACTGAGTTTACTTGAATGGCCAAGGAGGCCTATTCAGCCTGTGCTAGTGAAGTGGCAGACACTGGGGTGTGCTGAGCAGCAGTCTTTCTGATAGTACGCTTTTGTTCTGGGGAAGTATATGCAACCTAAAAGACAGAGGGACCTTCTGCTAATCTGGGCACATCGTATGTGAGTTCTAAACCTAGAAAAGGGGCTTGAGTTATACATACATTATACCCTAAAATAGGACATCACAACCGCAAATAAAGTAAGCCAAATTAAGAGATGTTAGGGTTGTAGAGTCCAGAGTTTTCTGTCTCAGTTCCTTGGAACCCCCAAATGCACTTGTGAGAAATCTTACTGTTATGTAGAATACAATTTTAAAAATACTGATTTATATCATTGACTCAATTACACTAATGTACATAAATATAGTGTGCTTGAATAGCTACAATTGCGTAGTATTTCAAGTGGGATTGAGAGAGCCAGTGAGGGAAAAAAAAAAAAAAGTGTGATATTATGAAAGCTACAAGAAGAGTGTTTGAAGGTATGACTGGACAACTGTTTACATGTTTCTTTTTATATTTTCATTAAACAAATATTCATTGAGTGCTTTATCATGCCTCCACAAGCTGTGCTTGGACTGGGAAAAAAAATAAACACCCATTTTTATGTAGAGTTTAGTCACTTATAAGAATTTTTAATTGGACAGAACTGTCTGCTCAATTAAGCTCATTAAAGAAAAGATTTTCTACTCAGATGGTGAAGGCTTTTCTGGGGATACCGAGATTTACTGGTGGCATAAACTTGTATGAATTTGATTGGAAAATAAAAATTATTTAAAATAAATTCCATAATTTAACAACTAGAATTATTTCAATTCTTAGCTGATGAGAATTGAACATGAAATGAAGTCTTGACTTACTCATTTGTAAGCCTAAAAGTCATTCAAGTCATTAAAACCAAAGATTAGATACAATTGTTACTGTTGTTTTGGATTGTTCAAAGAGTGCTATTTAAATTTTTCTACTTTTTATTTCTGCTTAAGACTTTACATTTAACGGAAAGGAATATATAAAAGTACTACAGCGACATGTGTTCTAGCTACATGTTATGTGTGATATCACATCAAACCCACATAATATAATTAGTATAAAACTTTTTCATGATCATTGATTCCTACTACATAAGAAACTACTACAAGTTTGAAAAAGCAGAAAATGTAACTTAAGATCATATTTCCAGAAATATAATTTTAAGCAGATTAAATTTAGAGCATATAATTAGTATTAACCATATTATTATAATATCATAAAATAAATGCTGTATTATATACTACTATTTTATGAAGACCCACCATATCAATGACTCTATAACGTTATTTGTTCTGGAAAGTATCAGGTCAGCCATGGATGAATACAATAGTTTCATGTGAATTAAATCAAACATCTTTCTTATTTTAAATATTATGTTAGTGTCTATATGTCCTATAAATGGTAGCCTGTCTTTTAAGATTTTAGAAATCACTCACTCACGTGGGCCTGTATTTGACATGTCGTAAAGTTGTGTAATAGACTCTGTCTACTCAGTCTCCAATAGGGCCTGGTGCTTTCTCCATGGTCGTTTGCTTGTCTATTTGTTTTATATTAATAATTGAAACAGTATACAAATTTCTGTATGGTGGCATTAGTTGGTGAATTATGGAGAAGAGGAGGAAACTGTTGAAAAAAATAAAATATGGACTCATTTCTCTCAGTATTACCAAATGTATATTCTGAAATTAACCTCCAAAAAAAGCACAAAAAATGCTGTGTGATATTTTTATATATATATATATATATATGTGTGTGTGTGTGTGTGTGTGTGTGTATGTACCTACAGGGATGTTTATATATATGCATGCTTATATAGAGAGAGATCATGTATGCACTATTTATGCCATAAATTAAGGGGAATTCTCTATAGTTCTGTCTCACAAATAGAGTTAAGTTAGCAATCTATCAAAACAACCTAATTAAGGGCATTTGCTGTGATAGAGACTATTAAATATGTATTTTAGTATGTTTAGTGGTAAAATAAGTTAATAAAACTTATGGATAAAGGACAAGATATTATAAAAAATTAACAGGCAGATTTGAAAAGAACCAAGATAGACATTAAAAAATATAAATTGAGATCTAAATTTCAGTACACATTAATCAGAAGCTTAGACACAGATAAATATATGCTTTTAATAATCTATCTTAGATTGCTCACATGGGTAACCTAAAGCAGATTGAGGAAGTCAAAATTAGTCATACTCAGGTTGGAAGAAAAGTGACAACCAAAAAACTCCTGTACTTATGTAACTTTTCCACTTAAAATTTATATACATATATATGTATGTGTTTGCAAGTGTGTGTGCATGTGTGTGTAAGGGCACAGAAAAAAAATTAAATCATCCTTACACTTTATTTTATTCAGAAATAAATGGTAGCAAAAGGACTAAAAAACTGAACTCTTATGGCAAATCAGGTAGACTATTTTATTTCTTTTATTTTTTTTCCCTTTTATTTTACTTTAAGTTCTGGGATACATGTGCAGAATGTACAAATTTGTTACATAGGTATACATGTGCCGTGGTGGTTTGCTGTACCTATCAACCTGTCATCTAGGTTTTTAGCCTTGCATGCATTAGATATTTGTCCTAATGCTCTCCCTCCTTTTGCTACCCAACTCCACCCCCCACCCCTACCAACAGGCCCTGGTGTGTGATGTACCCCTGCCTATGTTCATGTGTTCTCATCAACTCCCACTTATGAGTGAGAACATGCAGTGTTTGTTTTTCTGTTCTGTGTTATTTTTTTTGAATGGTTTCCAGCTTCATCCATGTCCCTGCAAAGGACATAAATTCATTCTTTTTTATGGCTGCATAGTATTCCATGGTGTATATGTGCCACATTTTCTTTATCCAGTCCATCATTGATGGGCATTTATGTTGTTTCTATATCTTTTCTATTGTAAATAGTGCTGCAATAAACATACATATTCATGTATCTTTACAGTAGAATGATTTATAATCCTTTGGGTAAATACCCAGAGGATAATGGGATTATTGGGTCAAATGATATTTCTGGTTCTAGTTCCTTGAGGAATCGCCACACTGTCTTCCACAATGGCTGAACTAATTTACACTCCCACCAACAGCGTAGAAGTGTTCCATTTCTCTGCAGCCTCAGCAGCATCTGTTGTTTCCTGACTTTTTAATAGTCACTATTGTAACTGGCATTAGATGGTATCTCATTGTGGTTTTGATTTGCATTTCTCTAATGATCAATGATGATGAGCTTTTTTTCATATGTTCGTTGGCTGCATAAATGTCTTCGTTTGAAAAGTGTCTGTTCATATGCTTCACCCACTTTTTGATGAGGTCGTTTATTTTTGTTTTTCTTGTTAATTTGTTTAAGTTCTTTGTAGATTCTGGATATTAGCCCTTTGTAATATGGGTAGATTGCAAAATTTTTCTCCCATTCTGTAGGTTGCCTATTCAATCTGATGATAGTTTCTTTTGCTGTACAGAAGCTCTTAAGTTTAATTAGATCCCATTTGTCAACTTTGGCTTTTGTTATCATTGCTTTTGGTGTTTTAGTCATGAAGTCTTTGTCCATTCCTATGTCCTGAATGGTATTGCCTAGGTTTTCTTCTAGAAATTCTATGGTTTTGGGTTTTACATTTAAATATTTAATCCATCTTGAGTTAATTGTTGTATAAGGTATAAGGAAGGGGTCCAGTTTCAGTTTTCCTCATATGACTAGACAGTTTTTCCAGCACCATTTTTTTAAACAGGGAATCGTTTCCCCATTGCTAGTTTTTGTCATGTTGTCAAAGGTCAGGTGGTTGTAGATGTGTGGTGTTATTTCTGAGGCCTCTGTTCTGTTCCATTGGTCTATATATCTGTTTTGGTACCAGTGCCATGCTGTTTTGGTTACTGTAGGATTGTTCTTTTTTGCTTAGGATTGTCTTGACTATATGGGCTCATTTTGGCTCCATATGAAATTTAAAGTAGTTTTTTCCAATTCTGCAAATAAAGTCAATGGTAGCTTGATGGGAATAGCATTGAATCTATAAACTACTTTGGGCTGTATGGCCATTTTCACAATATTGAGTCTTCCTATCCATGAGCATGAAATGTTTTTCCATTTGTTTATGTCTTCTCTTGTTTCCTTGAGTAGTGGATTGTAGTTCTTCTTAAAGAGGTCCTTCACATCCCTTGTAAGTTGTATTCCTAGGTATTTTATTCTTTTTGTAACAATTGTGAATGTGAGTTCACTCATGATTTGGTTCTCTACTGGTTTATTGTTGGTGTATAGGAATGCTTGTGATTTTTGTGCATTGATTTTGTATCCTGAGACTTTGCTGAAGTTGCTTATTAGCTTAAGGAGTTTTGGGACTGAGGCAATGAGTTTTTCTAAACATACTATCATGTTATCTGCAAACAGAGATAATTTGACTTCTTCTCTTCCTATTTGAATATGCTTTATTTCTTTCTGTTACCTGATTGCCTTGGCCAGAACTTCCAATACTATGTTGGATAGGAGTGGTGAGAGAGGGCATCCTTGTCTTGTGCCAGTTTTCAAAGGGAATGCTTCCAGTTTTTGCCCATTCAGTATGGTATTGGCTATGGGTTTGTCATAAATAGCTCTTATTATTTTGAGATATGTTCCATGAATACCTAGTTATTGAGAGTTTTTAGCACGAAGTGATGTTGAATTTTATCAAAGGCCTTTTCTGCATCTGTTGAGATAACCATGGTTTTTTCATTGGTTTTGTTTATGTGGTGGATTACATTTATTGATTTGTGTATGTTGAACCAGCCCTGCATCCCAGGCATGAAGCTGCCTTGATTGTGGTGGATAAGATTTTTGATTGCTGCTGGATTCACTTTGCCAGTATTTTATTGAGCATTTTTGCATTGATGTTCATCAGGGATATTGGCCTGAAATTTTCTTTTTTTGTTGAGTCTCTGCCAGGCTTTGGTATCAGGATGTTGCTGGCCTCAAAATGAGGTAAGGAGGAGGCCTTCTTTTTCTGTTGTTTGGAATAGTTTCAGAAGGTATGGTATCAGCTCTTCTTTGTACCTCTGGTAGAATTTAGCTGTGAATCCATCTGTTTCTGGGCATTTTTTTTTTTTTTTTTTTTTTTTTTTTGGTTGGTAGGCTATTACTCTCAATTTCAGAACTTGCTATTTGTCTATACAGGGATTTGACTTCTTCCTGATTTAGTCTTGGGAGGATGTATGTGTCCAGGAATTTATCAGTGTCTTCTAGATTTTCCAGTTTATTTATATAGAAGTGTTTATATTATTCTCTAATAGTAGTTTGTATTTCTGTAGGATCAGTGGTGATTTCCCCTTTTTCATCTTTTGTTGTCTATTTGATTCTTCTCTCTTCTTTTTTATGAGTCTAGCTATGAGGTCTACATATTTTGTTAATTTTTTTTAAAAAAACACCTTCTGGATTCATTGAATTTTTTTGAAGGAGACTGTTTTAAAACAAAATGTAGTACAATATTAAAGCAATAACCCTAATTGTGATTTTATAAGGGGGCATCTGATATAAATATCAATGTGTTCTGACACAGGATGTGCTAGGAACTCAGTCATAGGCTTACTTGTGGGGAAGAGGAAAAAGGTAGAAGATGTTTGAGGTAAAGCAAAAAAGAATTTACTTGGCAATAGTCTTTTCCCCAAAGGTCAGTGTCCAGAAGCCTTGGAAAGCATAGACTTGACACATGCCCATTTCATGTCAGTCAGGGTATGTGTGCCAGTACTTTATAAAGTTTTGTGATTACTTGAAAAGCTTTATAAATCTGTTGCTATCTATAGGTGCCTCCTATGTAAAATGAACCTCTTTGAATATTGGTCTTAAAACCCCTTAAGATGAGCAGTGACATTGCTCAAGATTAAATACTTGACAGGATTGTGGATTTAGATAACTGCTACAGATGAGACTAAGGGAAACAGAGGGCCAGAATCTCTGGAACTCAGTCAATCAGGTTGCTCATAAGAAAAGTGCTCTAGATCCATATGAGACTAAAGAAAAAATAAGGAAATTAAGAACAGTTGTATGGCTTAGGCCAATGTATCTGTAGTTTGAGGAAGGGTTAGAGCTCAGAGAGCAAATCACCCTGGGCTGATCACACAACTGAGGTTTCTTGATGCCCATGAGAAAGTGTGTCCTGACGTGTTCGTTTTCCTTTTTGCTAATCAAAAAGGCATAATTAAAAGTGACCAAAACATTAGAAATAAATTCTATAATTTTTATATTGAAAAGGCCTTAAAACACATTCATTTTTAATTTCCAAGATATACGTGTGCAGAGAATTTAAGTGACATACCTCAAGGTCATACAATTAGTTCATGACAGAAGTAAGCCCATGACAGAGAGCAATTTTCATATGTGTATTATTCATGTTATGCAGAAACATTTACCAGTTTCTACACTTTCCTAGTCTTTTATGAGATTTCCCTATAGATAAATAGCTAAGTAAAAGCCATATTTTTATGTTAATAAAACTATATGACTCAGAAATTTGGCAGTTATAGTAGAGAGTCAAAGTTTCTTTTCACTCAAAAATTGATTTAATAACTGCTTTGACTATCAGCTTCTTTTTGCTTGTCTCATATGCCTTGCAAGAAAAATAGTCCTTTAACTCTCCATTTTATTCTCACTCACTTTGATTTAGCAATGAGAATTACTTATAAATCATAAACTTTAAAAATTCAATGTGCATATTCCTCAGATAATTGATTAAAAGAAAGAGTGCAGTTTTATGCACCTATTAAGGTTATATTCTACTGTAAATGATTTAGAAATTAATAGAAACAGAATGCCAGCTAAGATGCAAACTACCTTCAGTAATCTGGCTAGGTGTCCAGTCAGGGATCACTCATCACTTACTCATCATATTGCTTGGTAAAGGGAGTCTGGTCCTCTTTACTCTTCAGTAAATCTCCAAACAGAATTATTTAAAAACTGCATTTGTTTTCATTAGACATAGGGGAAGAAATGTTAGGGAGAGAGGCTTACTACACCATACACCTATTTCAAAACATCTTACCTCTACCTTGCTGGGCTTCCACAAAAGAAGTGTGTGTGTGTGTGTGTGTGTGTGTGTGTGTGTATCTACTGTCTCCCTTTTGAGTTTTTGAGGCATTGCTGATGTGTTTGGGGTGTATAAGTGTATATGCTATTGCTTTCTTTGGACCAACAGGTTTCATTTTAGATGTAGCACCACTTGAATGATAACAATTTCAGTTTGTTTTCACATTAAGGTGTAGGTAAAAGCACATTATTGCAGGAAAAAGACCATTTGTCCCCCAATCTTGGATTTATTTTATCTTTTTAAACATTGATTACTTTGCATTGTTTCCCAAAATACTCAAAAGAGAAGTCTGTCTTCCTCAGAACTGAAGATCATGGGTAGAATTCTGTTTGCTAGATGCTGTTGTATGTTACAAAACAAAACAAAACAAAAAGTTTACATTGATTACATATATACACAGACACACAATGTGTGTGTGTATATATATATATATGAGACTGAACAGTATACATGCATGTTAAAATATCAAAACTATATACAGCAAGTCCCCTGTTGACATCATAAAGTCTTGGAAACCAACTTTAAGCAAAATAATGCACAGCAGGTCCTCAAAGTTGTTTTGCTCAGTGTTGTTTTCATAGAATGCTGATGAGAAAGTAAGTTTCCTTATATGTTATTTTGCTGAAAGTCGCAGTTGCCAAGAACCTATTGATGACATTAAATGAGGATTTTTTGTATATCACTGATAGATTTTAAACACACCCTAGATACTGGCTATCACAGGAGGAGGCTAAACTGATCATTCAGAAGCACAGTAAATGCTTGAATTTAAGGTCTCTGATTTGATTGATCTGAGAATCCCAGAGTATATCATAAGCTATTTAATAATGAAAATCTAAATTACCAATTCCATGATCGATATAAACATTCAGTTACTTCTAGTTGTAGTGAAATATTAGGGTGATCAACAATCCTGATTTGCCTGAGACAATGGGTTTCCCAGGATGTAAAACTCTGAGTGCCAAACCCAGAACAGTTCTGGTCAAAATGAAGAGTTGCATGTTCTATGTTAATTTACTTAACATAGAATATTTTATCTAATATAATTAAAATGAATCAAGTTATTGCCAAAATGAAAAAAGAAAACAGTGTATTATTAGTTTTATTTGTCAAACTATGGAGTATGAATTTGTCAAATAAAACTAATAGATCTGGCTTTGTCTTTTAATACTCTAAATACTTTTGAAGCAATACGAGAAAACTGTTTAAGAAGCACTGCCATAATTGTGATTGACATTTGTACTCTGGCAGCTTCAAGCCACACATTTGGGTTTTAAAGGGCCTCATAATTATTCACCAAGCACATCTATTACAGAGATAAATATTCAATATCAATAATATGCCTTCATTTTATATAAGTGGAAAAGAAACTACCTCGAAATATCTCAAATATATACCTACACATAATAGGCCCTGAACCTGAACATAAATCTGAGTCCTACATCCAATCTCTGTGAAGTATATATACCAAATAATCCTGAACACAACACGCACAATATCCTAACTATTGTCATTGCCCTCTATCATGTGTAATTTACCTCGTGTCTGGACTCTTTCAATCTCAACATGGAAACTAATCAAATCTAACTGTTCTTTCCCATGCCTAATGATTGTAAAACTCCTTTCAGATCAGCATACCTGCCTCAGTTCAAAATTTGGTAAAGCCAGATCAAACTCAGATCAGAAATTGAATTTCTTACTGCCTTCTAAAGTAAGTCTACTCCTTAATGTTTTGTTTATGTAGTTTCATCTTGTTTTCATATAAGTTTCTATCTATTTATTTATCTTACAGTACTTTTACATGCCTCTCATTGTCTCATAAATTTTGATTCTAGTTGTAACAGTATTTTATTGGTTATGCTTTATAAGTTTTAGGCTTGTCTATGCTCTTCTCTCCAGTCTAAATGTCCTAACCTCTTTATCAGTCCATGCCAAATCCTAATCATCTTTCAAGAGAAAGTACTATCATCTTCATGAAGGATTTTCTGATCACTATTACCTTAATCCCCATGTCAGTTTGAACATTTCTGTATTCTCTTACTTCTTTCTTTAAAACTCCATCAACAGAATATTCATTGCTTATGTCACCTAAAATTTCTTTATAACCCTTTTTACTTCTTAGCAGTCTGTAAAATTCATCGTTTTTCTTCTTCACTTCCATGATATCCTCCAAATAATTTAATACTGGAGATTAGTCAAAGGTACATTGCTCATTGCTTAAAAGGTGACTTATTTAGCACTGTGCTTAAGAAGGGGTACAAACCAAGTGTCAGATGATTTAGTGTCCACATTTAAGTTGGGTAATCAAAGCTCTATAATATTTGGCAAATTATTCATTAATCTCTGAGACACAGATTCTGTATATGTAAAATGACAGTTACATTAATGTATGCTTTTATTTTTTGTAAGAAAAAATACACATTATCACCTTATATGTTGTAGTGATGATATATAAATGATAGCATGATTGAAGCATGACCTTGATTTTATAATTTTGATTATTTTTGTTCAGTAAAGACACAGTATTCAGAATATTGTAACAGAGAAGAAAGGAAGACTCCAGAGATGGAGATATATAATTTGTTATGTCTGTCAAATCACACTCCACAGCTGGCTTTTACTCTTTGAAAGTAGAACAGGCTGATAAGTCAGTAAAACTGTTTCTCATTGGGGAAAAATGTCAGAAGAGCAGGAAGTAGAATATCTGCTCTGAAGTTCCTCAACATGAAAATTTTTCCCTGATGAAGCAGCTGCCTTCAAAGAAGAGTCTGTACTGCCACTCAACTTTCAACTGGAAGAAATATTTCTCCCCTCAGTGATTACCCACAGGAATTTCCTCCAGCCATGTATAGCCTGTTCACCAGGCTAGAGTCCTCCATGAATCTGCTGCTTATTATCCATTCTACCGTTAATCCTTACCAAAATCTCAATCACAGTCAAGTTCTTTCTGCTTGTCTTTAAAAATGGCAATGAAGTACTAATAAATTTAAATACGGAACTGAGAATGTACATGGCTACTCTCAGGGAATATAAACTGACAAACTAAATCCCTGAGATACTTCAAATGTGTTTTTCTGTTAGTAACTGTTGTTCCTGAGATTCAGATTCCTAGTTGAAACTTTTGCTGTATCTTAAAAGGAAAGGTCTTTACTGAGAGAATATAAAATTCCTTATAGAGTTTGGATAACCATTTGTTATTCAGCTTAAGTTAACCCATAGTGCTTCCTCCGAGTTCTAACATACGAAGAGATGAACTGAACTCGGCTTATTAGTACAAAATTGAAACATCCACGGGAAGAGTAAAAGCAAACTTTTTCATTTTATAATGCCCACTAATGGCCTGTAATCAGAGCACAAACAGCTAAGTAAGAAGCTATTAGCTTGTTCGCTTGAGGTCTAAACAAAGGATAGTGTAATTGCTAGGTTTCCTTCTCTATGTAGATATTAGCCAGGTCTCTCTCTCTCTCTCTCTCTCTCTCCCTCTTTTTTCTTTCATCAAAGCCAATCATTGTAGACAGTCAGTCTGACCAAAGAGCATTAAAAAGATTTCTTCTAAATAATAAGGGCTTTTAAAAAATTTGCCTGCATTATATTAAATACTCTTTAAGCTCTCTTATTCAATTTGTCTGAAATAGTTCTGTAGTACTAAATCACAAGAGGACATTTCTCAAGAAACTAGAAACTCACTGAGCAATGCAAAGCTATAGATAAAAAGTATAAGACATATTTTGGAATTAGGGTTCCTCTAGGCCTTTACTTAAAGTGCTGAGTCGGGTGTGTTGATGTTTTTCCGGAATGTTTATCATGAGCATTTTGCGTTATTACAGGGTTTTTTCCCTCTCCTATTACTAGTTAGTAAAATTCCATTATCCAATGCTATAAATTTTGATTTAGCAATAACTTGCTTGTTTCCTCTGTCATCTGAGCTTTCTTATAAAGAAGCAAGTAAAGATGCAGGCTTCAGTCAAATTACAAGGATTAGAAAATGGAATTGAGTTTTTATTTCATGCAAAAAATATCTAAATAGCTGTCAAAATGGCAGAAAATTACAAGCTTCACAGAGCTTATTTGATTTACACTTTGCTTATAAACATTGTAAAGGATTGATTATCAACTAAAATACATTTAGATAGAACGTCTGTTTTGGGACTTCTAGAAACAAAACATGATAAGAACTTGAAAATCTTTTCTATTATAGTACTGTTTACAGTTCATATAATTACACAATTATAAGCAAGGGAATGTGAAATAACCCCACCCATTCCTCCTCCTTACTTTGATGAAAAAACTGAAGTATAGAAAAGATAGACAACTTCCTGGTAACCATAGTTAGCAGGGCCATAAATAGAACCCATATTCCCATTTTCTATATGGACACCTCCCAGCAGACAGTAAGTTTTATCTTGTAAAGGAGTGAAAACAAATTGACAAGAATAAATATTTTAAAAATTCAAAATTTTAATACTAATTAAGAAACTTCTTCTTTCCGAGCCAGAATGAGTTAGAATGCTTATTTTATTCACTTTAAAAATAAAGTATTTGATTAATGTTATCAGTATTTGAATCATTCCAACTGTCCATGAAACCTCCCTCATGTAAACATTCTGTGACTCATATTCAAAAACCAAAATTGAACATGTAATCAGTCTGTTTTCATTTGATCTGAAATACCCATTACTTGTGATTCTATTATAGATTCAATCATAAAATGTCAATTAGAGTGCATAGTGTTTGTAAATCCATCTTCACAGATCTAGACTCAAAGTTTACACTGTGGAGAGGTGAGAGTAGCAACAGAAAGGGTAGATTTAAAAAGATAAATTTTGTTAGGCAACAATAAATGCTGTGATAGGAAGGAGTATATAGCAGGGAAAGAGGATAAGGAATGTTGAAAGATTAGGTACTGAAATTTTACATGGGATGGGCTGAGATGGTCTCAATGAGAAGATGACATGTTCATGAACATCTAGCAGAAGTAAGAAAGCTAGCCATTGATATATCTGAAGGAAGAGTTTCCAAAAGGAAGAAAGAGCAAGTTCACATACTCTGAGGAAGAAGCATCTTTAAATCTATGAAATAGGAATAAAAATGCTACTTTTCTTAGAGACTTGCTTGAAACAGCATGAGAAAGCAATAAACTCTACATCACTATATCCATAAGGCAGAATTTTTTATTATAATTTGGATTAATATTATGATTAGAAGGCAAAGAAAACTAAAATATGAGCATTTTTTTAGACCCAGTAACTATGTTGTAAACAGTTATGATTATTTGAAGCTATTGTCACTTTGTTCATAACTGACAGTTTTATCTCAGGGCCTTTCTCTTTAAAGAATTTGATTCACTAAGTCTGAGAGACTCAAAGCTCAGATTTCTCAAATAAAAACAGCAACTAATTAAGAGGTCAGATAAGACTACAGATCTACCTTCCTCCTGTTGTTGCAGTCACAGGACCTTTCTGTTCACATACACACAGATGACAAATTGCTATGACATGTAAGATGTTTTGCAGCTGTTTTAGCATTTACTTATGTTCCTTTAACACCTTTAAACAAAAATAAACACTAGTACCTCCCCGCCCCAAAAAACGCTGTGCCACACATCTCACTTCACAAACACAATAGCTTCAGCTCCTCTTTACTTTTTATTAGCATACATCTGATAAATCACATTACAAGGTTTTTATATTTTTGTTTTTACCTTTTTTTGAAATTTTCTACCTGATAGGAAAGAAGGAAGGCTAGCTGAACATTAACATAATTTTATTTTGTTGGCTTGTTATCTATTCTTGCGATCTCTCAATCCAATTCATAACCATCAGAAATATTTCCTCCATGTTACGTGATAATATTATCTTTTAAATTCCTATACAAATCAAAATGAAAAGATGATACTCCTTTTGGCTTGGTAAAAATTGAAATAGAAGCTTTCTCTCTGGTTTCTATAAGAAGTACTAGTGATATAAAAATGTAGTTAAATGCTGCCATTACTGATTTAGTGAGTCATTTTTCGGTACAACACAGTGTGGGATCAACTGTCAGGCTTGTGGTAAGACATATCATTCAAATTATGACCATTGTTACTAGGTTATTTTCCCTCTCTCCTTACCTCACTTTCTCTCCTCCTTACCTCACTTTCTCTCCTCCTTACCTCCTTCTCACGTAAAGAACTCAGATTTCAATTGCACTGCTTACTGAACATAAACGTGGACTAGTCATTAATTCTCTCTAAGCCTCGGATTCCTCTTCTCTTAGAAAAAGAATAACATATACATTGGGGAAGTGGATGTTTAACTCTTTTTCTACTCTTTTGGTTATTTTTAGTTGGGTTGTTTGCTCTTATTATTAAAATGCTTCCGTCTTTTCTATATTTTGGATACAAGTCTATTATGCCTTTTTTTTTTCCCCAGTGTATGGTTTCTCTTCCCCTTTACTCCAAAGGAAAATTTGTGAGTAATGGAAATACATATCATGTTATACACAACTCTATATATTTGCCAAAAGTCCTCAAATTATATATTTATAATTGGTGAATTGTATTATATGAAATTAAACCTTAGAACTGATTTTTAAATATAGCCATGGTAGTTAAGAGTTTAAAAATGAGGAACTGTTGCCTATATAATTGTTAGTAAGATTCAATGACATTTTAAAATTATGAGCATATAGGTACAAATTATATATAACTAAGCACTGATAAAAAATGTCCATGGTCTTGAATGAATACATCAATCCAGCAATAAATATCAACTAATAAAATATATTGTAACTTTTACTTTCCCTGTTTGTAAGAATTCTTTTTTTGCAGGGATCTATCAGAAAGAAATTATTGTGTTCTCCTAAGCAGTTTTATCCAAAAATAAAAATGCAATTACTGGTGACATTGATATATGTAATAAAATGAAGTTTTAAACAATGATCAATAATACTTCAAACATACAGTGTGAAGACAGCCTTTTCTATATAGCCACTTCAGCTAAGTTTTGTCGCTATTTAAAGACCTCAGACTTTTCTCAATATTTCTGACAGCTTATCCTAATGATTACAAACACAAGTTGGATTTGAGTCCTGGATCTAATAGTTTCTCATTGATAACCTGTAGATATGTGCTAAGCATCCCTGTTCCTCAGTTTCCATGTCTCCTCCCTTGAAAGGTTATTCCGTTTTAGATATGTTAGTGTATGTCAGGGACTCTGTGAAAGTAATATTTTAAATGCTTAATGAACACAAATTGATTTTTTTCCAAGCAGATGTCTAGAATTTACACACTAATACTCCAAAATCATATGTTAATTTTGTCATTTGCCAGCCTTTCTCTGCTGTACCACTATCACCTTGCAAGGAGGATTTTGACACTTTTAGGATTTAGGCATTACTGCCTAAATCCTAAAATTACTGTTGAATAATAATCCTAAATTACTGTTGAATAATAATTCCGAACAGATGAACTCATGTTATTGTATAAACAACTGTGAGCAGGGATCAATCCTTTGAACAGAAAAGGAGGTTTAGACATAGACAGTTGAAGAGCATTACCCAAGGTCAGTGAAATCATAGCCGCATGAGCGTGGACTCAAACTCAGGTTTCCTTATGTCAAGATAACATTTCCATTAGTCAGCACTGTTCTCTGACTTGAAGGTCAGAAACCAATACTGTTTTTATTAGCTCACTATATTTGTCTGGACTCCTAAGGGCCAAAAAAAAAAAAAAAAAAAAAAAAAAAAAGGATAAGTCTGTACACACATACACAAAAATTGTTTAGAAATAATCGAGTAGGAGATACAACAAATAGGAATAAGTATTTTCTTGCCTGGCCACAGCATACGATTGTAGTGTCTCATGGGATGTCTTCCGAGAGACAATATGTTCTGCTACATCTCAGAACAAGGAGAATTTTTTTTCTGCCTCCCTTCTCTCATTTCTCACTCCCATTGCTCTTTCAACCACATCTGTCTTATGGGCCATTTATTTTCCTGAACTTTCAGCTTGCCTTGCATCCCTAGGCAGCTAAATGAAAGATCAGAGAAACTGTGAATACTCTCTGACTAGTGAGTGGGCAAAGCAGTCTCCCTTGACCAGTTAACACTCCTCATGGTGTTTGCTGCACTATAGCAACCAGTGCTTTAGCAGTAGCAAGCTAGGCCCATGAAAGCAATAATAAGACAAGCTAGTATGAGGGCTATTGTGGTCAGAAATCGAGATAAGTGGGCCAATCCGGGATGATGCACAAACAAAGTCTGACACATCTGACATCAAACTTGGCATCATGGCTGGCTTACCACCTTTCTGATGCCAAAACTGCCTCCTTCAAAAAGCTTTCTATTTTTTATTTTACTATCATCATATAACTAGATCATCTTATGGTAAAGGAAATATTTTTGTTACCCACAAATTTTCCTTTGCAGTAAAGAGCAAGAGAAACCACCCACTGGGAAAGTAGATCTACTTATATCATCATATAAGTAGATCAAAATGGAGCGCTCACTCATGACATTCCAATATCTCTCTAATTATTGCAATAGATCATTTAAACTGCTTGGTATGGCATGTAAGGCCAACCACAACCTAGCCTCAACTTACCACTTTAGTCATATCTTCTTATCAGACTTCTACACTACAAAAGGTACCTCGGTTCCATGTATGCCAAACATATCACCAAATAAACAACTGAGAATCTCAGTGTTTTGCAACATGAAACACTAATTTCTTATTCATACCAGTGTGGGTTATTTATGGCTCAGCTGAATGTAGCTGGGTTCAGCTAGTTTTAGGCAAGTTCAGCTGGGCTTGGCTGGACCAGAATTAAGTCTTCTCAATGTGTCATTTCATTTTCTGATGTTAGTCACGGAACAACCACTATCTGTGATTTTTCTCATGTACAGGCATAAAACTCAAGAAGAAATGTAAAAACATATGATGTCTTTTTAAAGCTCTTTCCACTAACAGGCCCACCATCACTTGGGTACTCATGCTTCTTCCAAAGCAAGTTACGTGGCCAAACCCAAAGTCAATGGCTCAGGGAATATTCTCTATTTACATTGATGCATAACAAGAACAAGGGGAGGCTGTGAGAAAGATTACAATCTAATCAGCTCCCAAATATACAGCCTTCTTTTATGTCTATGTTTCTTTTATGTCTGGAATGTCTTTGAATAATAAATTCTGCTATGAGGTAAAGAAGTTCTCATTTAAATTCTATTTTTTAAGCACATGGCCTACATACTTATTCAATCCTTAGTTGAATATAGCCCCTGCCACTTACTAACTTGTGCAAATATTTATTTTTCTGAGTCAAGTTTATCCATATAATATAATTGTACCTGATTTGGGTTATTTTAAGGATTATACATAGGTATTAGAGTGAGCGAATTCCTTTAACAGAACAACAACAAAATCAGGGTTAAAGCAAATCTGAATAGCTTAGCAAGATGTAAATTTATTGCTCATTCACATCAAGTCCAATGTGGACATTCCTGATTTAAAGGTTCTTTCCCAAGCAGTAACTCAGGAATCTAGGTTGCTTTTATCTTGAGATGTAGCCATTTTCGTTATATCACAGCCAGGTTTTCTATGAAAGAAGAAGAGAACAAGAAAATGAACACCAGCTATATAAACACTTAGGCCCAGAACTGCTATACATAGATTCTGTTCACATTCCATTGCCAAAAGTTGTCACTTTAACTGCCAAGAGGATGCAAGGGGGCTGAGGAATGTCATGCCTGAGAAGTTCTTATGGAATGAAAGTGAGAATCTGTGGTGTTGAACCATCTCTGCCACAGAATATAAAGTACGTAGCCACTTTATATTATGGTCCATATCATAATATGGTCCATATTACTCTCTCAATACACACTATACAATAAAGGTAGCCAAGTATATCATTGGAAAAAAGCATGTAAAAAATGAATTAAATGGAAATTAATAGGAAGATTGTAGAAATAATTCATAGTCAAAATGTTAACCTAGATATTTTTTAAATTTTTGACACGTCACTGTTTAGATAAATGATATATGTTCAATCTTTTTATTTTGTAATACCATTCTATTTTTCTAAAGGTGCTCTTAATTTTTTAATTAAAATGAGCTAAAATTAGTGTTCTAGGAAATTAGCAATACATTTTCATTCCCTTCTGATCCATCTAGCCAACTTCAAGATGAAATTAGAAGAATGCTAGTTTGCAGTTAAAAACCAAGCCTGGGCCGGGTGTGGTGGCTCAAGCCTGTAATCCCAGCACTTTGGGAGGCCAAGGCGGGCGGATCACAAGGTCAGGAGATTAAGACCACGGTGAAACCCCGTCTCTACTAAAAATACAAAAAATTAGCCGGGCGCGGTGGCAGGCGCCTGTAGTCCCAGCTACTCAGGAGGCTGAGGCAGGAGAATGGCATGAACCCAGGAGGCGGAGCTTGCAGTGAGCGGATATCGCGCCACTGCACTCCAGCCTGGGGGACAGAGCGAGACTCCGTCTCAAAAATAAAAAATAAAAAAAACCAAACCAAGCCTGAAAGCCACTTGTGCCCATCATGAATTCTGTTTTCAATAACTAGAAGTTAGGATTAATAGACCCATATCTGTTGGTCTCAGAAAAAAAAAAAAAAAATCATTATTGTTCCCATTGCAAAGATACAGCAACATGTTTTCCCATCATGACCTTGTTTAGACAATTTTAAATGTTTTATTTCTTCATAATCTCCCTTCTAAATGTTTCATTTCTTCTTACTCTCACTTGTCAGAAAGGATCATTGGTACTAATAACTCTTGTCCAAATATTCACTGGTGGGTACTAATAGGTCTTAATATTACTATTACAATTTATTAACCAATTTGGCAACTTCCCTCCATGTAACTGAAACATCAAACAACAATTGTTTGAAACCATTGCTTTAGAGAATGAAAGCTTTGTGTATTTTAAGCATAGTGCAACCAGCCATGATCTAGAAATTTTCCTTTACCAAGCCCTTTCTGCAGTGACTGTTAATGTTAGGAAATACTGTGTTATGGAATAAATTACTAGCTAGGAAATCAGGATGTCTGAATTCTAGTACACATTTTGCTACTGCAAACTCACCTGCAGGGCAGCACAAAGCACAAAATATTACCAATGAAACACTGCTGCACATGTAAATGAAGTACAGACATAAAAATGGCTGAGGGCCACTGTGCTAAGTAAGCTAACAGAAGGCAGTTATATTCCAAATTGATGATGACACTGAGCTACATTTTCAAGAGACCTGATGTATACTCCAACCTTGGAAAAATTGCAATAAAGACCAATCAAGTGTGTCTGTGAGAAAAAACTTTTTGCATTGCCTCATATTCTCCTGTCTCTTTGCTATAAACTGCCATTATTGAAAATATATGGAATATACATAAATATGAAGGATTTGACAAGCAGGGGAAGGATCAGGAACTAGAAACAATGGGATTTTCTGCAGCTTATATAAAAACAGATACCCGTTTTGTGCTCATCACTGTGTAGTTTTTGTTTTCCTGTGGTCTACTGAACAACTTATTAACTTCTACACACAGACACACACAATGTGCGGCAAACAAAAGTTGAATTACATAAACTCAGCATTATTAAATGGCTTACATAATTTTTACAAAATACAAAACATATATACTAAATACAAAACTTATTTTTTCTTTGTGAGAATACTATGACTAAAGGTGTGAAGGTAGTGTTTCACAGAATAGATATTTTCTTAGAGGATCCATACTTAACTGTTGAGAAAAAAACATTGTGTTTTACCCATTGCTAGTTTACTTAGATAAATAAACTGTGTATTCTCTGCATTGAACTCAAATTTCAACCTCCAGGGGCTAAGTAATTTGTATTATCTTCAACAAGATTCAAGGCTGACTTTAGAGCATGTGTAAAGGCTGTAGTAAAATGTGTAATACCAAAAAGAGAATAAAAATGTTTTAGTTCAATGGAGAGTGTAGCATGTTTTCTCCTCATACCTCATGTTCCACCCCATTGCTCTGTTAGACTTCAGAACGCTAGTCACAGAGCCAGAAGAAAAGGCATGTTTGACCATAAGCAAGAGATGTATTTTTGGTGCCAATTTCAAGAGCAGTCACCAAACTGTACTTCTGTTGGATTCCCTGCATAAACTTGGACCCTGGTCTAGACGGAAGATTGGCCATTTTTCAGTTGCCCTTTTGAAAACAACATAGCAGGAAACTTTAAATACTGTTTAGAAGCATCTCAAACTTTTATCTCATATGAATTTTGTTGCTCTTTTCTCACTTATTCTCACATGAATGCCTTCCTGAGTTTCAAAGTAATGCACCACTGTGTGTAAATTGTGCTTTAAAAAAAAAAAAAAAAAAGGCTGGTTAAAAATAATCACTTGATCTCAATTTCCCCACCAATGTTTCATATTTATTAAATTGTTTTTGGAGTTGAAGATCTAGGTTTCTGTTCAATAGAAATTATAATCCCCAGTGGGAGCTTCACATACACACATATGTACAATCTCTCGAAATGTTGCACTTTTTCTTTCCTTTTCTTTTCTTTTTCTTTTTCTTTCTTTATTTCTTTCTTTCTTTTTTTTTTTTTTTGAGATAGAGTTTTGCTCTTGTTGCCCAGGCTGGAATGCAATGGTATAATCTCGGCTCACTGCAACCTCTGCCTCCTGGGTTCAGGCGATTCTCCTGTATCAGCCTCCTGAGTAGCTGGTATTACAGGTGCATGCCACCATACCTGGCTATTTTTTGTATTTTTAGTAGAGATGGGGTTTTGCCATGTTGGCCAGGTTGGTCTCGACCTCCTGACCTCAGGTGATCTCCTGCCTCGGTCTTCCAAAGTGCTGGGATTACAGGCATGAGCCACCGCGCCTGGCATGTTGCACTTTTGTTGTCGTTGTTGTTGAAACAGGGTCTCCTGCATCACCCTGAGTGCAGTGGCACATTCGTGGCTCAATGCAGCCTCGACCTCTTGGGTTTAAGCAATCCTCCCACCTCAGCCTCCTGCGTAGCTGGGACTACAAGTGCACGCCACCATTCCTGACTAATTTTTGAATTTTAAGTAGAGACTGGTTTTGCCATGTTTCCCAGGCTGGTTTCAAACTCCTGGCATCAAGCAGTCCTCCTGCCTCAGCCTCCCAAAGTTCTGGGATTACAGGCGTGAGCCACTGTACCTGGCCTAAATGTTGCACGATTACTCTCAGATTTCCCAGATGTTTTGGTCAGCTCATTGAATTGGATTCCAATTTGGTATATCTTTTCTGTCATACTTGAAGATGTTAAACATATTTTGGTTCTTAGTTAAAACAATGATAGTCCAGAACATTTCTATGCATATTTCTTAAGATAATGTTATTGAAATTAAATTAATTATAAGCAATTTTATTTTTATTTTGAAAATATTTTATAGGCTCTACTTGCTTATTTTCTTTTTGTTAAAAAGCCTTTGGGAAAGCAAGAAAATAAATCTATTTGAAGTAAGAAAAAAAGTGTGAACTCTTCCCCTTGTCACTATATGCTATTTTTTATTCTTCTGACAGAGCAATTGTTCTGGGGAACAAATGGATTTTGTCACTCTGCTGATTAAAGCCAAATCAGTGGCTACTCATCACCCAGTAGAAAGGTGTCCAAATACTCTAACATGGCACAAAAGGGCTCCTGAGATCTGTAACTTACCTTCTCTGCAGGTTTCCACTGTCAGTGCATTTCTGAATAAGCCGATGCACAACTTGTAGTTTCCTACTTGTGCCATGCTGCTGTACGCCTCATTGCTTATAACCATGCTGAACATTTGGCTTGAGAACCTCCTGTTCTTTCTAGAGCCAACTCAGCCACCATTCCTAATATAAAGCCTTTTTGAAAGCACAAAATGCATCCTACAACAGTTCCTGAGAAGCAGCACAAGGATTGCTCTTGACCTTACTGTTCGAAGTTATCTGTTAGTGACTGCCTCCTCTATCCAGCTGTGATCTCCTTGAGATTTTAATGTGTTTTTAAATTCTGTCCTTTGCACACTTCAGTTTACCTGGATGGATAGACAGACTGACAGATTAATAGATAGAATTAGTCTCTGTTCTCTAGTAAAACAGAAATAGGATTTTATAGAGCTATATAAACATATACATATATATACATATTAATATATATTATGTATCTTTAAATAAAGGGATTTGTTATACATAATTGGTTCCCTTGGGTCTCGTTGTTGTGGAGGCTAAGTCCCATGATTGAGAGTTGGCAAGCTGGAGAGGTAGGAGAGACACTGGTATAGGTCCAATCCTAGTCTAAAGGCTTGAGAACCAGGAGAATCGCTGATGTAGGGTTTAGTCTGAGTCCTACTCCCAAGTCATGAGACCAATGTCCCAGCTTAAAGTCCAACAGAGAGAGATAGTGAATTATCTCATAATTTGGTCTTTTTAAAATTACCTGTTTGTTATCTTATTTTTCTTCAGATTTTAAGTTCAAGGGTACATGTGCAGGAGGTGTAGGTTTGTTACATAGGTAAATGTGTGCCATGGTGGTTTGTTGCACACATCAACCCATCACCTAGGTTAAGTGTAGAAACCATTATCTATCCTTCCTGATGTTCTCCCTACCCCTGTACCACCCCCTACCACAGGCCCCAGTGTGTGTTGTTCCCTGCCATTTGTGCATGTGTTCTCATTGTTCACCTCCCACTTATATGTGGGAACATGCAGTGTCTGGTTTTCTGATCCTGCGTTAGTTTGCTGAGGGTAATGGCTTCCAGATCCATTTGTGTCCCTGCAAAGGAAATAATCTTAATCGTTTTTATGGTTGCATAATATTCCAGGGTGTATATGTAACACATTTTCTTTATCTAGTCTATCATTGATTGGCATTTGGGTTGTTAGAGATAATTTTTTAATTAAAAAAGTACAAAAAATTATATCTATCACCCATATTTAATAATTGTCAAGATTTTATCTCATCTGGGATGTTTAATGTATTTTTTTCTTACCTGAAGCATTTTAAAACAAATCCCAAACATCTTGATAACTTATTCATACATGTTTTGGTATGTGTCACTAAAACACATTAATTTTATTATATAATTTTGATGCTGTTTTTACATCTAACAAAATTAATTTTAATTTCGTAATATAATCTATTACTTAGTGTAATACAATTTTCTTGATTGCTTCATTAAATTTTTTCCCACTTTCTGGTTTGCAGAAATAAGGATCTCAAAGCTCTTCATATTAAATTCTATTGTTTAGTCTCTGAGGTGTCCTTTTTTTTTTTGGTAAACTTTTTATTTTGATGTAATTGAAAATTTAGAGAGCACTTATAGAAAAGTTTTAAAATAGTATAAGAAACTCCAATATATCCTTTAAACAGACTCACCACCTATTCATTGCAGTTTGTACATTTTTAAAAATATTATTATTCTATCCATCTATTACTGATCTCTCTCTCTGTGTGTGTGTGTGTATGTGTACATCTGTCTATAGATTTGTGGAGACATCCTGCTTTCTTACACCTTAATATCTTGGTGTATACTTCTTAATGAGAACATGATATAAAACCACAGCATAATTATCAATCTGAAGAAATTTTATTTTAACACAATACTGCTATATAATCCAAAATTCAAACTTGATATTTTTTATTTTATTTATTTTTCTAACTTTTATTTTAAGTTCAGGGGTACATGTGTTGATTTGTTACATAGGTAAACTTGTGTCAAGAGGTCTTTGTGCAGATTATTTTATCAATAAAGTATTAAGCCTAGTACCCGTTGGTTAGTTTTACTGGTCCTCTCCCTTCTCCCCACCCTCCACCCTCAAATCAGTCCCAGTATGTATTGTTCCCTCTATGTGTCCATTTTTTCTCATCACTGAGCTCCCACTTATAAATGACAACATGCTGTATTTGGTTTTCTGTTGCTGTGTTAGTTTGCTAAGGATAATGGCCTCCAGCTCCATTCATGTTCTTACAATGGACATAATCTCGTCCTTCTTTTAATGGCTACATATGATGCCACATTTTCTTTATTCAGTCTATCACTGATGGGCATTTAGGTTGATTCCATGTCTTTACTGTTGTGAATAGTGCTGCAGTGAACATATGTGTGCATGAGTCTTTATAATAGAATGATTTATATTCCTGTGGGTATATACCCAGTAATGGGATTTCTGGGTTGAATGGTATTTCTATTTTTGGTGTTTGAGAAATCGCCACACTGTCTTCCTCAGTGGCTGAATTTATTTACACAACCAACAACAGTATATAAACATTCCTTTTTCTCTGCAACCTTACTGGCATCTGTTACTTTTTAGTTGTTTAATGCCTTCTGATTTTTTTCTAGGATAAGATCCAATTACATATTTAGTGACCATGACTCTTTAGTCTCTTTATATCTGTGATAATTCTTCAGCTTTTTTGTTTATCTTTGTAAACAAAATTGACTGTTTGGATGAATACAGGCCAGATGTTTTGTAGAGTGGCTCTGTTTGGTTTTGTCTGGTATTTTCTGATCGTGAAATTCAGGATATGCACTGGTGGCAAAAATACTACATAAGTGATGTTGTATTCTTCTTGGTGTGTCATATCAGGAGGCACATGACATCAATTACTCCATTATTTTTACCTTAGATTACTTAAAGGTAGTATCCACACATGTATTTACTACCAAATTATTCTTTTTACACATTAATGACTAGTATGTGATAAGACAATGAAGACAATGTAAGTTTGAGCATTTATGATGTCTCTCTAATACCTTTCTTAAGAAATCTATTGTAACATAAAGCAACCCCTCTTTCTCCCTTGCAGTCCTTTATTATGACACTGACCGGCAAATATTGATGCAGTGGTCTTTTAGAATGTCCTGTCTTCTGAATTGCCTGTTTCTTTCTTTTTGTAACTTGTTTGTTTAGCCTCTGTATTTCCATTAAATAGAAGATAACTCTAGAGGCTTGATTAGATTTTGAGTTAACATTTTTGAAAAAAAAAACATTTTCATACATGGTGCTCTGTGCTTCGTGTTCTACAGTATTGAAGCATGTGCATAGGACCTAATTTTTCACTTACATTGATAGCAAGTTAATCATGATTCAGATATCCTCAACCTAATCCATCTATTATAGAGTTCTCCATCAACTTTTTGCCTGATAATTTTATCATTCTCTAATGATTGTTGACTGTGTTTAACATATAGTCTGAATTCCATAGAATGCTTTTTAAATGTTATCTTTCCTTCTGTCTTAATTAACTACGATTATGTTTAAATTTTTTTCCTCATAAATTATTTCCTTAAACTATATTATGGTAAAGAGAAGGTAAATGTTTGATTTACTTTCCTTCCCTAATTTTAAATGAGTTAGTACCTTGTTTATTGATGAACTGTGAGGATTTTTTTAAAGTGGTGGTATACACTTACAGAGTTTTATACATTTAATATGTTTCAATAAACTGAAATTATTCTTCAGTGAGCACATTGCCCCATCTTACACCATTGAAGTACTTTCAAGGTGACTTCTATTTATTTAATTCAGTGTTACATCCTTGATTTCTTACACAAGATTTCCCAGGCATATCTTGCAGCTTTTTGGTCCAAAACTTTGAAATAACCATTTTTTTTCCCTTAAGCAATCCTGATTTCTTATACTGGGAAATTATGCTTAGATACTACAATCTGGGCAATAGAGATGCTTATCAGTGGTGAGTTGTCAATCACTTCTAGACTTTTCCACTGGACATAAGTAGGAATATACAGTTTTAATAAGAAATTATACATTAATGCCATATTTTCAATTTACATTTAGTATCACATGATTTTTAACACTCTTGATTTTGTACTTACATCTCTCTTCACTGGGGAGTCTTTCCAGATACCTAAATATGGTAAGCTATTATGCACAGATTTTTCTCTCAGTTCAAAGATAAGCTAATACGTTTCACCCTTCTCTTCCAGGTTCTATATTGAATATTGTACTTGTTTCTAAATTGTCCATTGAAGTGTGTCCTAGCACTCATCTTGTTCCAACCTGCTTGAAAGATAACTAGGTGTAAAACATAGATATATGAGAGATGGATTTCTTAGTTTGAAGGACATAATATTTAATCAGAATTGTACTATATGTCATCTACTGAGACATGATGCTTAGCACGTTCAAGATCTAGGGTCTCCTTAGAAAATTTTATATTCTAATTAATAGCCGTTTTCCCAGATGATGAGTTTCATTGCATCATTCTGCTTTTAGCTAACCTTAACCATCCTTAGGCAATGTCCATTAGCTTAAAAATCTGAACTGGGTAAAAAAATTCAATGAAGGGCTAATTTATTCTCTATGAAAACGTTTTAGTCATTATATGTCCCTAGCCTACTCATGGAGGAGAAACTAAGCACTGAGAATAACCCAGGCTTTTATATGTGTGTGTGTGTGTGTGTGTGTGTGTGTGTGTGTGTGTATTTGCCCTACATATATTATATATATAAAATATGCCCTACATATATATACATATGTAATATGAGGCAAGCCCTACAAATACATGTTTTATATATACATATACATATATACATATATATGCATATGCACATATACATATATACATATATATTATATATAATATGCCCTACATATATACATATATAATATGAGGCCAGCCCTACAAATACATGTTATATATATATAAATTTTACATGTATTTGTATTTATATTATATATTTATATATTATAAATTATATATGTATTTGTATTTATATTATATATATTTTTTTTCTTTTTTTATTTTTTATTATTATACTTTAAGTTCTAGGGTACATGTGCATAACGTGCAGGTTTGTTACATATGTATACTTGTGCCATGTTGCTGTGCTGCACCCATCAACTCGTCAGCACCCATCAACTCATCATTTACATCAGGTATAACTCCCAATGCAATCCCTCCCCCCTCCCCCCTCCCCATGATAGGCCCCGGTGTGTGATGTTCCCCTTCCCGAGTCCAAGTGATCTCATTGTTCAGTTCCCACCTATGAGTGAGAACATGCGGTGTTTGGTTTTCTGTTCTTGTGATAGTTTGCTAAGAACGATGGTTTCCAGCTGCATCCATGTCCCTACAAAGCACATAAACTCATCCTTTTTGATGGCTGCATAGTATTCCATGGTGTATATGTGCCACATTTTCTTAATCCAGTCTGTCACTGATGGACATTTGGGTTGATTCCAAGTCTTTGCTATTGTGAATAGTGCCGCAATAAACATACGTGTGCATGTGTCTTTATGGCAGCATGATTTATAATCCTTTGGGTATATCCCCAGTAATGGGATGGCTGGGTCATATGGTACATCTAGTTCTAGATCCTTGAGGAATCGCCATACTGTTTTCCATAATGGTTGAACTAGTTTACAGTCCCACCAACAGTATTTATATTATATATTTACATATTATAAATTATATATGTATTACATATATTTGTTGTGCATATGAAAAAAACTATATTGAAGTTTTAGCAAATCATGGTCCCCGTGTATGATTCTATTAAGTTCTGTTATGACAAAGTGTATATTGCATAAATGGCTGTTCCTAGACCATAGGATCATTCTTTAAATTTCTTTTTGAAGAGAGCAGAAATCCTCAGGAGTGGAATCATATAGGCTTCAGAGCATTATTCATAAAATAATCTTATAGAAGACAACTGCAGCTCTCCTAAGTCCATTGCTCAGTCTCTTAAAAAGAAAACAATTTATCATCTATTGACTCTAGTGATTAGTAGTTCACCTTATTCAAAGTTAATAAAATCTTTCCAACATAATCATAACAAAATAGACTTTAGTGAATATATAGTATAATATGGATGAGGGAAAGATATAGGCACAAAACAAGGGATACCTGAATAGCAACTACAACCCACTCTGCTTGTGGTAGTCTGAAACCCAAAGAAACCCAGATGACTTCAAGAAGACAATGGAAAAATTTCAGAGAATCAAAATTAATTAATATTAAAATTAAAGGAAATTACACTGGAACCAAAGATATACTACATCACTTATGCAAGTGCATCTCAGGAATTCTTTATCTTTACATAAGTAAGATATATTGGAATGTGCATAAAACACTGTTTTACTTGTAAGAAATGTGCTCACATTATTCCTGAGAACTGTAAGTTTACTGTTAGAGCAATCCTAAAAAAATAAAAAGATGTCTTTCTCAGCCATTACCAGGAAAGGTTCTGGAGCCACAGACCTCCTAGCTCATCTTATCACACTCCAGGAGTTAGTCCTATATGTTCTTCAATAGCAATCTGCCTTTTGAGTATCCCCAGAAGAACTTCTACCCCCTGCTCTATAAAATTGGTAACTTGTTTTCCAAGTTTACAACCCCTCCTTGTCTTGTGGGACAAGAAGGTGCAGCTTCTGTTAGCTTAATATGGTCATGATATATTCAGTGCTCACATTCTAACCCATTCCATTTCATCAAATTCAAGATCTGTGCACTGATTAGTAAAATGAGAAAGGAAAGCAAAAGAACACGTTCATACCCAGCCCTGTTTTACTGTGTCACTATGTCACATAACACACTGGTTTTATGACATCTATTTCTACAACACCTCTTGTGCTTCAATTTAATTTGACAGACACAATGTCTCTGGAAAAAAAATCACAAAATAGTCTCAGAGCAAATAAAGTGATGCTGAAAGGACTTTGCAGCTAGAAAATACAGCATACGGTTGGGCCAGTGCCCCTGACTGGGGATTGCCAATCAGGGGCACTGGCTCAACCTTATGCTGCATTTTTCTGAGCTCACAGTTTGTGTATCCTCTGTATATGACTCACTACCTGAGCACTTATGGAGTCTTTTATTCTCTTCAATTCTTACGGATTTTCTACCAAAGATTGTATTAGGACTACATTATTCTCTCTCAAAACAGGTAATTTTAGTATATTTTTGATTGGAAAGTATATTTGATATTTCCAAGAACTGAAAAGTTTAAAACACTGAAATCATTTCAAATGTCTTCTTAAAGTTTATGTTGTATGACAATTTAACTTTTTAAGACTTTTTTTGGTTATTGTAAGACAAATGTGCTAAGAATGTCAAAGAACTTTGTACTGTAATTCAATTCAAAATTCTATTTTTAAAATTTTATAATTCTGATAAACATAGGTTGAAAAAGTTGTAAATGAGCCCGTTCACATTTAATTCATTTAGGGAAAAATGGGTTAGAATAGAAGAATCACTGCTTTCAATAATCTAGGGCAATGCTGTCCAACAGAATTTTTGGCCATGATAGAAATGTTCTATAGCAGTAATATTCTATATGGTATACAAGTTAGCCAGACATGTGTATTAAGCAATTGGAATGTGGCTAATTTGCATAAATAGAACAAAATTTTAAAATGACATAATTACCCCACTAGATGCAAGAAAAGGCTTTTAGTAAAATTCTGCATCTCTTAAAATATAAAAACCCTCCATAAAATTAGACATCAAAGGTGCATACCTCAAAATAATAGGCATTTGTGACAGACACATAGCCAGCATCATAATGGGCACAAACTGGAAACATTGCTCTGAAAATCGGAGCAAGACAAAGATGCCCACTCTAACCATTACTATTCAACATAGTCTTGGAAGTCCAAGCCAGGGCAATCAGGCAAGAGATGGAAATAAAAGGCCTCCAAATAAGAAGAGAGGACATCAAACGATCACTCTTTGTAGGCAATGGAATACTATGCCTGAAAAAACTCACAGTATTTGCCCAAAGGTTCCTGGAACTGATAAACAACTTCAGTAAAGTTTCAGGATACAAAAATCAATGTAAAAAATCTGTAGCATTTCTATTAATCAACACATCACATCCAACCTGAGCCAAATCAAGAATGCAATTTTTTTCACAATAGCCACAAAAAGAATAAAATAACGAGGAATACAGCTAACCAGAAAGGGGGAAAATCTCTACAATGAGAATTACAAAACACTGCTCACAGAAAACAGATGAAATAAACAAGTGGAAAAATATTCCATGCTCATGAATAGGGTGAATCAATATTGTTAAAATGGCCATACTCCCCAAAGCAATGTAAAGATTCAGTGTTATTCCTATCAAAGTACTAACTTCATTTTTATAGAATGGAAAAATATTCTAAAATTTATATGAAACTAAAAAGGAGTCCAAATCACCAAAGCAACCCCAAGCAAAAAAGGACAAAGCCAGAGGCATGATACTACTTGATGACTTTATACTACAAGATGACAGTCACCAAAAGAGCATGGTACTGATACAAAAACAGACATATAGATCAATGGAACAGAACAAAGAATCCAGAAATAAAGCCATGCACCTAGAATCATCTGATCTGTAATGAAGTTAACAAAAACAAGCCATGCGGAAAGAATTTCCTGTTTAATAAATGGTGCTGGAATAACTGGCTATTCATATGCAGAAGATTGAAACTGAACACCTTCTTTTACCATGTATAAAAATCAGCTCAGGATGAATTAAAGGCTTACATGTAAGACCTAAAGCTGTAAAAACTGGAAGAAACAGTAGGAAATGGCATTGTAGACATTGACATGGGCAAAGATTTCATGATAAAGTTTCTGAAGTCAATTGCAACAAAAACAAAAACACACAAGTGAAACCCACATAGCTTCTGCACTGCAAAACAAACTACCAACAGAGTAAACAGACAACCTACTGCATGGGAGAAAATATTTGCAATTTATGTATCAAAGGTCTATTATCTAGATCTGTAAACTTCATAAGCAAAACCCAAACAAACACATTTTTTAAAAATGGGCAATAGACACAAACACCTTTCAAAAGACATTCACGCAGCCAAAAAGCATATAAAAATGCTCAACATTACTAATCATTACCAAAAATGCAAATCAAAACCACAATGACATGCCATTTTACACAGTCAGAATGGCTGTTACGGAAAAAGTCAGAAAATAACAGATGTTGACAAGTTTGCAGAGAAAAGACAACACTTGTACACTGCTGGTGGGAATGTAAATGAGTTCAGCCTCTGTGGAAAGTAATTTGGAAATTTCTCGAAGAACTTAAAACAGAATTACCATTCAACCCAGCAATCCCATCACTAGTTATATACCCAAAAGAATATAAAGTGTTCTACAAAAAGAGACATGCACTTATATTTTTATTGCAGCACTATTCATAATAATAAACATGGTAAATCAAGGTAGATGCCCATCAATAGTGGAATGGATTAAAAACGTGTTAAATATACACCATGGAATACTATGCAGCCATTAAAAAAATGAAATCATATCCTTTGCAGCACCATGGATGCAGCTGGATATCATTGTCCTAAATGCATTAATGCAGGGACATAAAGTCAAATACATTTTGTCACTTATAAGTGGGATCTGAACACTGAGTACACGTGGACACAAAAAGAGGAACTCTAGACACAGGGGCCTACTTGAGGGCAAAGGGCGGAGGATAGTGAGGGTCAAAAAACTACCTGTCAGGTGTTATGCTTGCTACCTGGGTGACAAAAATCATTTGTACACCAAATCCCATAACTCCGAACCTAAATTAAAAACTGAAAAAGGGGGAAAAATGTGGCTAATTGATTGTAGAACTAAAGTTTTAAGTGTGTTAAATTTTGATGTAATCATGTATTGGGTAGCGCACATCTAGGAACTGAGAAAATCTCGACACTACTTGCTTAACTTTTGGGGTGATTTAGGGTATTTTATTTATCAAGTAATAATACAAGATCCTTGTATTTATAATGTCTTCTTTTTGGAAAATAAATTATCTGGCATCTGGCCTTTAAATTTATCATATAAATTCTGATTCAGTTTTGTTATTAAAGAATGTGATGTGGAACTACTGAGAGGATTTTGTATGAATTCTGACTTTCATTTATGAGGTACTTTTTTCCACTGTAATTTTATTCCTCCATCATAAACTCCCCCTTCTTCTATGTTGTTCTGAATTAATAGCAATATAGTTCGCAGTTTTCTCAGGTTGTAAACATTTCTTAATTGTATGAAGAGGATGTGTCAAGAAAAGTAATGACTTTTGTTTATTTGCATTCACTGTATCAGAATTAGTGAAATAAGTTACTGAATGTTTTGCTGCAAATAGTTTAAAATTACTTATTCAAATGAGATGAGATTTAGAAAGAGGTGACTCATTTCAAATCACGCAACAAAATTGATCAAAATCAGATGCCATACCGTGTCTACCAAACGCTAATCTAGTTTTTTCTTTTCCACTATGTCAAATGGATGAAATACCCATCATTTAACTATCCTGGAGTTGAGAAGAAATTAAATAGGTTTCTGCCTCTTTTTAATTACCATGACTTTTTCCCAGATGAAGGAAAAGTTCTGAGTTCATAATGTTGGAGACAATTTTTCTACTTGTGCTACAGCACCTCTGCTGAAAACACACATACAAAATTGAGACTATGGGATACTTCTATATTTAATGTGTTGAGAGTGTTGATTATGAAAGAATGTTAAATACCGCCAAATGCTTTTTATCATTTATTGAGATGCTCATATGTTTTTGTCCTTTATTCTGTTGATGTGGTGTATTGTACTTATAGATTTGTGTAGGTTAAGCTGTCTTTGCATCCCTGTGATAAATGATTCTTTGTGCTGTTGAATTTGGTTTGCTAGTATTTAGTTGAAGATTTTGCATCTATGTTCATAAAGAATATTGATCTTTATTTTCTTGTAGTGTCCTTATCTGGCTTTAATATTAGCATAATACTGGTTTTGTAAAATAAGTTTGGAAGTATCCCCTCGATTTTTAAATATTTTTGGGACAAAATTTGAGTAGCATTGGTATTAGTTCTTTAGATGACTGGGAGATTCAGTAGTAAAGTCATAAAGGGCTGGGCTTTTTTTGATGGGAGATATATTATCACCAATTCAATCTTTTTACTCATTATTGATCTGTTCATATATTCTATTTATTAATGATTCACTCTTTGTTTATTTTGTTTATTCATAAATTCTAGATTATTCTGTTAGTTGGTATACAATTGTTCATGTTAGTCTTTTGTGAGACTTTACATTTCTAAGATGTCAGTTATAACATCTCATTCTTATTTTCAGTCATTGGAGTCTTTTTCTCTTCGTGAAGTAACATTTTGTCACTTTTGCTCATCTATTAAAAAGTCAACATTAACTTATATTTAATTTTTTTCTGTTCATTTTATGTATTTCTGCTTGGATATTTATTATTTTCTTCCTTTTACTCACTTTGGTCTTAGTTTATTTTTTTTTCTAGTCCCTTGAAGTGTAAAATTACGTTGTTTCTTTGAGATCATTCTTCTTTTTTGATACTTATTGTTTATGTTTATTGCTATAAACTTCCCTTTTATAATGGCTTTTGCTGCATCCTCTGTTTTGGTATGTCATATTTCAATTTTTATTTTTCTCAAGATACATTAAATTTTATTTTTAATTTCATTGACACACTAGTTCAGGAGCGTGTTTTTTAATTACTATGTATTTGTGAATTTTTAAAAATTTGATTTCTAGCTTAATACTCTTTTGTTCGGAAAAGATACTTTATGTGATTTCAATCTTCATAAATTTGCTAAAATTTGTTTAGTGGCCCAACACATCTATCCTACGGAATCTTCTATGTGTACTTGAGAAAAATGTGTATCCTGCTTCTGTTGCATGAAGTGTTCTGTACATGGCTTTTAGGTCCATTTGTCTAAAATGTAGTTTAAGTCCAATGTTTTATTAATGACTGTCAGAATGATCCGTACATTGCTGAAGGTGGAGTATTGAAGTTTCTTACTATTACGTTATAGTCTATATATTCTTTTAGCTCTATTAATATTGGCTTTACATATTGAGGTGCTCAAATTTGGGGTACATATATATTTACAATTGTTCTATCTTCTTGATTATTTGACCCTTTTATTATTATAATGATTTAAAGAGACATTCTTTCTTTCTTTTTATGGTTTATGACTTAAAGTCTATTTTATCTGATACAGGTGTAGCTACCCCGATTTCTTTTGGTTTTCATTTGCATGACACATCTTTTTCTTTCCCTTTACTTTCCAATTTTGTGTGTCCTTAACATGAAATGAGTTTCTTGTAGGAAGTATACAGTTGAGTCTTTTTGTTTGTTTGTTTTATCTATTCAACTATGCTATTTCTTTTGATTGGAACATTTAACCTATTTATATTCAGAGTAATTATTGATAGGTAAGGCCTTATTACTACCATTTTGTTAATTGCTATTTGACTGTGTTATAGGTCCTTCATTCTTGTTTTACTCTCTTTCTGTCTTCCTTTGTAGTTGGATGATTTTCTACAGTGTTGTCTTTTGATTCCTTTTTATCTATTGGATATCTAATACTGAATTTTGCTTTGTGGTAACCATAAGGCATACATAAAACATCTCACAGCTGCAACAGGATATTTTTAAACTATAGCTTAACTTCGATCACCTAAAATAACTGTGCGTCTACTCACCCACACAAATATTTTGTTTTTTGATGTCACAATTTACATCTTTGTATATTGTATATTCCTTGACAAATTATTGTAACTATTATTTTAATAGTTTTGTCTTTTGACCATCTTTCTAAAGACATAACTGATTTATACACCACCATTACATTATTAGAGTATTTTAAACTTCACTATGTACTTACTCTCACAAGTGAGTTTTATGCTTTATTATATTTTTGTTTTATGATTAGCATCCTTTTCTTTCAGCTTGAAGAACCCCCTTTAGCATTTCTTGTAAAATAGGTCTGTTGGTAATGAAGTCCCTTAGCTTTCATTTGTCTGGGAGCCTTTAGTGTTCCTTCATTTATACAGAACAGCTTTGATGATTACAGTGTCATTGGTTGGAAGTGTTTCAGCTTTAGCACTTTGAATATATCATCTCGTTCTTCCCTTGCCTATAATGTTTCTGCTAAGAAACTTGCTTGTAGCCTGATTGAATCTTCCTTGTGATTTGCTTCTTTCCTCTTTCTACTTTCAGCATCTTCTTTTGTCTTTGAATTTTGGCAGTTTTATTGTGTCTTGGTGTAGTCTTGTTTAGATTAAATATAATTGGAGACCTTTGGCATTGCTGTACCTGGATATTTATATATTTTCCCAGATTTCAAAAGTCCTTTGCTATCATTTCTTTAAGCAAGCTTTCTACTGCTTTGTCTCTCTTAAACTCCTGTAACCCCAGTGTTTTCTCTTTAATGTTGTTTTATAAATCTCATAATATTTCTTCATTTTTTCTCCTCTGAATGTATATTTTTAATAACTTGTCTTTGACTTCACATATTCTCTCATCTATTTGAACTGTCCTGTTGATATTTCTTTTGCATTTTTATATCATTCATTGTATTTTTCAGCTTCTGAATTTGTTTTCGTATAATTTTAATTTCTCATTAAATTTCTAGTTTTGTGTATTTTCTTGATTTCATTAAATTGTTTTTCTGTATTTTATTGAAGTTTACTGAGCTTCCTTAAAATAATTCCTTATAAACTTTGTCAGGAAGTTTATAAATCTTCATTTCTTTTCAGTGTCAGTTTCTGGTGCTGTAATTAGTTCCTTTGGTAGTATCATGTTTTTCTCATTGTTATTGTTCCCAAATAAAGACTTATTCTAGTTGTTTCAGAATGACTTTTTCTGAAAAAGCCCATCACCAATCAGCTCTTCTAGTGATACTGGGCAGGTCACCTGTTGTGATTAATTACCATGCTTGTGGCTGGAGTACTCAGACAGGAGTCCTAGTACCTGGGTGGGTAAGCCTGGCACCTGGGTCATCAGGGTAGGACCAGAAACCTGAATCTACCAGAGTAGACCCTTTCATTGTATCCACAGGTGTGGTCCTGGAGCCTAAGTCCCCAAGGGTGCGCCTCGAGAATGCATCTGTTGGATCTGGCTTTAAGCCTTGGTGCATAGGGGCTGACCTGGCACTGGGATGGAACTTGACCCTGATTCTGCAGGAATTAGCCATGTGCTGGGATAAGCTTGGTTTCTGGATCCACTGGGATAGTCCTAGAGTCTGAGTTTACAGTGGCTGTCCTGGAGCTGGTCTGCAGGGGATAGTCCTGGAACCTCAGTACAGGGGCTGGTTTGGTGCTAGGTCTTCTAGGTTGGGGCTAAATCCTGGCTCTGCTGAAGGAGGCCTTGACCTGGTTCTACTGGAGCCTTGTTTCATGGGGACCAACCTGGTGCTAGGGTAGTCATGGAACCTGGGTGCACAGAATTCAATCTGTAGCCTAGGATTGTAGGAGCTAGTCTGGTGCCTGAAGACTAGGTCTGTGGAGACCAGCCTGTAATCTGTGTTCCAGAGGCTGCATGTACTGGTACTGGCCTGGAAGTTACATGGGGGCTGGCCTGGGACCTCAGTATTCAGGGGTGGTTCTGCAGCCTAGGTCTGCAGGGGTTCCCCCACCACACCACTGGAGTCTACTGGCATGGATCTGAACCATGGGTCTGCCGGAGATTGGGGCCACAGGGGCTGGTGTGGCATTGGGTAGGCCTGGAACCAGCCTGGTGTCTCAGGCAAGGGTTTCTGACCTTGTACTGGGACAGGTTTGAAGCCTGGGGCTTTGTGGACTGACCTTGCTCTGGGCTGGTCTGGAACCAGGGGTGGCCCTGAGGTCTCAGGAACTGTGCTGGTGTTGGGTGGACCTGGAAGCTCTATTTATAAGGGTTGGCTTGGAAGCTGAATCCACAGGTGCCAGTCTGTTATTGGGATGAGCCCGAAGCCTGGGGCTCTGTGGGCCAGCCTGGTGCTGGGGGTGGTCTAGAAACTAGGACCACCAGGACTAGCCTGACCTGGGTACTGGAGTAGGCCTGGAGGCTCAGTCTGCTGATATTAGATTTTACTGGGACAGGCCTAGTATTGGGGCCCAAGCAAAGTCTGGTGCTCCACTTTGTTCTCCACTCCCAAGTGGTGGTTATCTCCCTCTTTGCTGTGTGCCGCCTGGGACTGGGGGAGGGGTAACACAGGTGACATGGTTTGGCTGTGTCCCCACCCAAACCTCATCTTGAATTGTAGCTCTCATAATTCCCACATGTTGTGGGAGGGACCTAGTGGGAGATAATTGAATCTTTGGGGTGGTTTCCCTCATACTATTCTCATGATAGTAAATACGTCTCATGAGAACTGGTGGTTTTATAAGGAGAAAACCCTTTTGCTTGGTTCTCTCATTCTCTCTTGCCACTGCCCTGTAAGAAGTGCCTTTCACCTTTTCAATGATTGTGAGGCCTCTCCTGCCACATGGAACTATGAGTCCATTAAACTTATTTTTTAAAAAATTATTCAATTTTGGGTATGTCTTTATGAGCAGCATGAAAACGGACTAATGGTAATGTAAAACTATCGTTTCTACCCATTTCAATGAATCTTGTTCAGACTCCACCCTTTTCTTGTTCCATCGTCATCTCCTTCCTGCAACCTGGGGTTTATTTCCTATGAAGTAGCAAGAGTGATTCAAACCCTGAAATGACTTCCCATCTCACTCAAAGTAAAAGCCAAGTTCTATATTATAACCTGTAAGGTCCTAAATTATGACAACCAGTTTACTCATTGGTTTCATTTTCTTCTCTCTCCAATTCTACAACAGTGCCACAGAGGCATGGGTCATTATCATGGGAATTTCAAAACTAAGATGACTCTCTAGCGTTCTTGCAAGTTGAAACAAAGGGGCTGGACTTTTACACCTACCTAAAATTTAAATGAGACTGTGTTGATAGTAGAATGGTTCCCTTCTCAAGAGCAGGATGTCTATAGATGCAGAGGCTATAGTGTTAGGAAGAGGGGTACCAATTCCCCATGTGCCTCACTTGAAGGATGATAAATGGGACATTCATATTTCACAGTCTTACTTCTAATCCCATGTATGTTATTTATGACAAAAACAACTACATAATGGTTATTGACTTCAGGGTATAATAAATCCTTGAGAACGATACTCTTATTGTAGAGCTGCTGCTGTAGCTGCATATTAAAAATTCCATTTCGTTATTATGATACCAGAAGAGTCCAAGTGGTGTCATATAGGATAGGAGTAGTGGATTATATCATAGCTTGACCAGTGATGCACTTCATTTTCTATAAAGTGATTGCACGAAGAGATGCCATTGTCTTCAGCCTGCTTCAAAACAGGATTTTTTTCCCCAGATGCTAGGAGTATTGTCCACAGGCAATGTTAAAATATCAGTCCCTTTTAGAGATAGCCTCCATTATAGAAAGCTTCATATTCAAGGTTGAACACTTGCTGGGACAGTATACACCTACAGTACACAGTACTGATTGAGGCAGAAGAATAAAGGATTGTGTGTTGGGCTGAACAATTCCCCACACATATATCAGGTTATAATACCTGAAACCAGTAAATGCTACCTAATTTGGAAAAAGCTGAAGATGTTTTATGAAAAATATAGGTCTAATAAGCCACAGAAGACTACTTAAAAAGATGATATTAGTTTGGTACACTATTCTATTTTTCTCTCTGGCTTGTCTTATGGTTGTTGTTGCAATTGTGCTACTCACATTGCACAAGGAAGGTCATAAGAGGGAGGATATTTTTCAGACAGGGGTCATGCTATATCAGTTAGATGTGGTTTACAGATTAAAAGCTTTATTTGTGAACACTCAAGCTCTAGTCTAACTAGTTCTGGCATTTTAATCAGAATATTTCCCTAATTTGCTAGTCTTCCTAAGACAATAACCTGTGTGGGTTGAAAGCAAATTATTTTTGCTCATTTTCCACAATTAGGTTTTTTTGTTTGTTTGTTTGTTTTTTTGTCTTAGAAGAAACGTAAGGGCACATTATTAAAATTTTTATTCTACCACACAACAGATGTAACAATGGATGACACCACCCACAGAGGACAACACAATAATAATTAAAACAGAAAGTAATAAATATCTAATGGCTTTGTATTTGAAAGGATGAAAACATTTTCATGAACGTTCAGATTTTTCTCTTTTGAGAAAATATTTAAAAATATTTATATGTCCAGAGACTCATATATTTACATCTTCTAATGTGAGACAAAATATCTCCATTTTGAAGAAAAGAAACATCATTAAGCAGTCTTGTTTTAAAATGAATGTTTGTTCACTCTCCTGTCACCCAGATCCATGTATTCAATGACTGTTAGAAACGAACTTTATTAGGAAAGTGACAAGAACATTTTAAATGGCTATACACATTCACTTTGCTAGGAGTTCTCAGTGCCTACATCTATGGATATCTACTCTGATAACTATAACAGGGACCAGATGTCTGGCTAAAGCTTAGACTTACACCAATTTAACCCTTCATCTTCTAGAGAGTAAAGAGTAGTAAGTTGCTAAGAAAATTGTTTTTGAATCAGGACTGGCGGGCTAGTATCAAAATTGTGACCTTTAAGAACTAGGAATATTTGTTGTTGTTGTTGTTGTTGTTAACTTCTCCCTGTCAGGCTGCCAGGTGTCCAGGTAGTCAAACAGAATAAGGAATCAAACTGAACATAATCATCAAGCCTGTTCTTACTGTGGCCATGTAAGCAAGGTACAAAATATGATGTCACTTCCCTTGTGTTTCATTTCTCTGAAAGAGACACTACTTCCTTGGTCTGAGGGCAGGGAAAGGTGGAGAGTCTGAGTAGAGAGAGGTACTGAGTAAGAATGGAGAAAAGTGTTTAGATAATGGGGTCTTCACAGAGGCACCTGAAAAGTGCCTGAGCTGAAGCATCCCTTTCCCGATAAAGAATCCCTAAATTGAAGTGCCTGAGCTAGTAATGCAAACATGCCTATCTATGACTATGGATGGCTAAGAGGAACTGAGTCTTGAGTATAACTCTTGAGAAAACTGTAAGGCACCACCACATATGCTGTGGGGAGGGTAGCTTTCCCTCATGAGACTTGGGAGGCAAAATCTTTGCAACTGCCTATAGTCAATCAAATATTTTACATAAGATTTTGCCTGGAGCTGGACCCCTCACAGTCATAATAGATATTACACATATTCTCAAAAATTCCACAGCCTAACATTATTAACTTTTATTTCTCTTTCATGTTGATCAGGCAGCACTTTTTTAAATGATAGCATAAGAATCCAGGGTTTTTTTCACATAATAACATTGCCAGGACACTAATGTGACCTTTGAGGTCACTGTGGAAGGAGAAGAGGAAAAATACAAAATAGCACCCTCTCAAGAACTAATGGCCTGACTTAAAAATGGCATCTATCATCCCTGGGGGAACCGTGTTGACAGAACCCAGTCATATGCCTACAAAGACATTTTGGGTGATACAGATTATTTTTTCCTGTATTAGAAATAAAAAAAAAAGAAAAGAAAAAAATAGTATTGTCTCTACAGTATACTCTGAGATTGTTTTCTCATCTTTAAAGAAAGATCTATGGTAATACTTCATCATATTGTGCAATGATTTAGTAAAAAATTGCTATGAAAGTGTTGGCATAAATCAGGTATATAATAGGCTGTCAATAAATACTAGGGACAATTATTATTACCTAAGGACATTTTAGATGTCCTTAGCAAATACCTATTCTTTGACAAACAAGAGGAAAAAGAAGCTCTGATTATTAAAAATGTCGTCAGTTGCTCTGAAACTCCACTGAGTTGGGGGAACAGTAAGTGGGAAAAAAATGAGAGAGAACAAAGCAGAGTAATAAAAGTATAAGCACAACTGTTTCAAAAAGAAATTAATAAACATCCAATGAATGGAAAATTAGACATAGTGGCACAAGAAAAAAGTGAGGAAAAAAACATGCAAGTGTAATAGATGGAAATTTAAAAAAAAAAATTGAAAAAATAAACCACCTCATGTTTAGTAACAGGCTTCATGAGAGCCCCTGCTTGCAAAAAAAAGAAAAAGAAAAGAAAATGAAAGATTAGCATGAGTATTATTAAGAGTTGATTTTGACAACCCACAGAATGGAAAAAAAAATTGCAAACCATGCATTTGACAAAGGGGATCTATGAGGAACTTAAATTAACAAGCAAAAATCAAACCCACTAAAAAGTGGGCAAGGACATGAACAAACACTTCACTAAAGAAGATATACATGCAGCCAACAAGTATATGAAAAAAATTGTTCAACATCAGTAATCATTAGAGAAATACAAATTGAAAACACAGTGAAATACCATCTCACACGAGTCAGAATAGCTATTTTATTATGAAGTCAAAAAATTACAGATGCTGATGAGGTTGCAGAGAAAGGAAAATGCTTATACACTTCTAGTGGGAATGTAAATTAGTTAATCACTGCAAAAAGTAGTTTGGAGATTTCTCAAATAACTTAGAACTACCATTCAACCCATTAATCTCATTATTGGATATATACCCAAAGGAATATAAATCATTCTACCATAATGATAAGTGGACTTTTATGTTCATCACAGCATTATTCACAATAACAAAGACATGGAATCAACCTAAATGCCCATCAATGGTAGAATGAATAAAGAAAATGTGCTGCATATACACCATGGAATATTATACGTCCATAAAAAAGCATGAGATCATGTCCTTGGCAGCAACATGGATGGAGCTGGAGGTTATTATCCTAAGCAAATTAATGCAAGAACAGAACACTAAATACCTCATGTCCTCACATGCAAGTGTGGGTTAACCATTGAGTACATACACACAGAAGGGAACAATAGATACTGGATCTGGAGCAGTGTGGGAAGAGGGTGAGGATTGAAAAGCTACCAATCAGGTACTATGCTTATTACCTGAATGACAAAATAATCTGTACACCAAATCCCCTCGACATGCAAGTTACCTATATAACAAACTTGCATATGTACTCCTGGAATTAAAAGAAAACAACAAGAATAGAGTTAGGGTTGAGTCCAAATATTAATCCAGCTGGAGAGTAAAGGCAAAGTATCACATTCCTGTCTTTTTTTAGGATAAAGACATTTTTCAGCATGATGGATCAGAGGTTTCATTTATGAATAGCATGTGGATCACAGGTTTTGACAAAAATGCCCAAATACAAAGGGTAATGTTTGGGTAAATTAAGATGAAGATGAAGGCCGGGCGTGGTGGCTCACGCCTGTAATCCCAGCACTTTGGGAGGCCAAGGTGGGCAGATCACGAGGTCAGGAGTTCGAGACCAGCCTGGGCAACACAGTGAAACCCCATCTCTATTAAAAATATAAAAAAATAGCCAGGTGTGGTAGCATGTGCCTGTAGTCTCAGCTACTCAGGAGGCTGAGGCAAGAGAGTTGCTTGTACCCGGGAGGCGGAGGTTGCAGTTAGTCAAAATTCTGCCACTGGACTCCAGCCTGGGCGACAGAGCAAGACTCTATCTCAACAAAAAATAAAAATAAAAAAATTAAAAAATGAAGATTAAAATTAGTAGAAAAATGAAAATAGGTGAGACATTGAAACTATAGAAAACTGCCTGTCTTAAAAAATGTATTTTTGAAGAGTTATGTATCATTGTAATTAGTAAATATTTTTCCATATTTATGAGCCATGGTAGAGCTACATTACTTGGCAATCATTATAGAACACAGTTTCATAATATCAATTAACTATATTCATCTACAAGATAAATTATAACTTACTTTATTAAATATCAACATATGAAGTTTTTTTTCTTTTTTTTTTTTTCTTTTTTTTTTTTGAGACGGAGTCTTGCTCTGTCGCCCAGGCTGTGGTGCTGCAGTGGCTGGATCTCGGTTCACTGCAAGCTCCACCTCCTGGGTTTACACCATTCTCCTGCCTCAGCCTCCCGAGTAGCTGGGACTACACATATGAAGTATTTTACTATATTTAAAAATGCTATAAGGACTGGTGTGGTAGCTCATGCCTGTAATCTCAACACTTTGAGAGGCTGGGGTGGGTACATCACCGAGCCTAGGAGTTTGAGACCAGCCTGGGCAACATGGCAAAACCCCGTCTTTACAAAAAATAGGCATGGTGGTGTGCGTCTATAGTCCCTGCTATTCCAGAGGCTGAGGTGTGAGGATTGTTTGAACCCTGAAAGTTGAGGCCACAGTCAGCATGCTACTGCACTCCAGTCTGGGCACAGAGCAAGATCATGTCTCAAAAATGAAAAAAAAAAAAAAAATAGCCTATCAAGTGTACATATTTTTAAAGTAAAGATTGATGAAAATAATTATGGTGTTGATGTTGACAATAATGACAATGAACAGTAGAATATGCCCACCTTTACTTCAGTAACTATCTGATGATTTCCATTCTGTTTAAATAATAATGAAAACAGGTGATGGTGATCATACCGAATAGCAAAGAAGTGTTTGCTGGAGCAGATTTTCTTCTGTGTTTTCTCCGTCTTTCCAATTTCCAGGAACTCTGTCTGAAGGCACAGACATCCATGACAAACTTCTGAATTACCTCTAAAACATGAAGTTCTCATCTTAACTTTTGATCTCTTCCTTTTCCTTGAGAATTTTTGGATATTATTACCTCTTTATGTCTGAGATAAAATGAAGGTAACATATTTCATTATGGGTCAATTAAATAAGGAGAGGTGTTTGAACCAGTATCACTTAGAGGGGACTATTGCCTGCATCGGTTGTACACTGCCCCCCATTGGCGTATAAAGCAGTCTTTGTGCATATCCTCTCTTCTCTTGCAGCTGCATGTCAAGTAGTCTCTAAGAACTGGCCTCTTCAAAACAGTGCTGTAGTGAGTTTTTGGACCAACATGTATTTTAATTTGAGTTATATTTTCACCATCTATTCTCACAGGAAACATGACGACCACTGATAATAAAAGAAAACACATGAATAAGGCATATGAACATGAAGATAATTCACCAAGATCAGTTTTGCCAGGTCTGACAAGTATATTTACCTAATCAAAAATTTTATGTAGAACATGAAGATGTCTGTAGCACTTTAAAAATCCAATATGAAGTAGAAAATATAGTAATTACTGCAAGTTAGACTTTTGATTTACTAAGTTATATTTTCATCCACGGTTTATAAGAAATAGAAATAGCAAATGGAAACATTTTCTCTTATTAACTGAAAGTAAAGCATGAAAATTATAAAAACAAACCAGGCCAGGCATGGTGGATGACAACTGTAATCCCAGCACATTGGGAGGCAGAGGTGGATGGATCACTTGAGCTTAAGAGTTTGAGACCAGCCAGGGTATCATGGCATAATCCCATCTCTACAAAAATTACCAAAATTAGCTGGGCATGGTGACATGCCTTGTGGTCCCAGCTACTCGGGAAGCCTAGGTGGGAGGATCACTTGATCCCAGGAGGCAGAGGTTGCAGTGAGGTGAGATTACACCACTGCACTCCAGCCTGGACAACAGAGCCAGATCCTGTCTCAAAACATAACAAAAAAAACTTTTTAGGAGTACAGTATATCATGTTATGAAAACCATGCTTAAATCTGTTTTTGGTATAGTACCATATAAAGTTGCATCTTTGTTTGAGTGTTTGATCACCAAACTGAACATGATATATTCTTTCTGATTCCAACATTATAATCTTTGCCGATGTAGTACTTAAAATGATATAATAGGTTAAAAGTAACATACAAATGTATACATTTGCTTTAACATTATTATAGGTCGGAAGTTTTCATGTGGGGTTGAAGTGCTTTAAATTTGAAATTACTAACCACTAAGAATTTTTATATTTTTCAACATTTATTAATTCTGTTGTTTTCATTCCTGCCAGTATACTGGAGTTTCCATTTGGTATAAAATACCTTTTATTATGTTCTGTAGCATACACCTTCTGACAACAAAAACTCTCAGATTTATACTTCTGAAAATATCTATCCTTTAGCCTCCTTTTTGAAGTCTACCTTCACTGGAAATAGAAATCAGGAATTTTTTTTTAAATTTAACACTATAAAGATATCATTTATTTTGTGCTGTCATTGTTTTTGATGATAAATCAGTATAATTAATATCTATGTCTCCTGTTCATAATATGTCTTTTAACTCTGGGTCTTTCTGAAGTTTTTCTTTAACTTTACTGTTTAGGAATTGTACTATGACATGTTTGGGTTTAACTCTCATTGTATTTATTCAGATAAGTGTTGACTGCAGTTCTTTCATCTGTAATTTGAAATGTTAATCAAAAGCCAAAAGTTTTTGGCCGACCCTCCATCCCTTTTTCTTCCTCCATTTTCCTTCCTTCTTTTCCTCTTCCGCCTTCTCCTTCTCCTCCTCCTTTCTTTTTTTCGTCTCATTCTGGGATTCTTATTGTTAAATAAGGATCATTAAGTCTTCCAGAGGGGAAATAAAAATAGAGCTTGATTTTCTTAAAACAATAACAAAAACCAATTTGTGGATTAGGTGGGTGCAGCCCCTGGTGTAAACAAAAGTGTGTTCTGGAGAACAAATAGGGGGTCTGGCTTAAATAGGGAAAGTTCCCACATCAGTCCTCAGTGACGTCTGTATATGCAAATAAATAATTCAAACTCATTCAATCCATTTAGCTTAAAACAGCTGAGTCCCAATTGGGTAATTTCCAAACCCCAAACCATAAGTCTCTATTGAAGTCCCTTTGAAGCAGATAGTGGAAAGAATTTTCCAGCCAGAGAATCTCAGCTTCACTTCATTTACAGAAACTATCTTAGCTCAGAGGTGCAAACGGGATATTTGTCCGGAGCATCCTGCTCCAAGAACCAAGTGGGCGGGACCAACTTTCTTTCATTCACCATGACCACTGGGTTAGTTTCACTTCATAGCATAATTAAGTATATCACACACTTTTAAAAATACCCCAAAGATCTCTGAGACTCTATATATTTTTCCTATTTTTTTTCATTTTTCCAGGTTGGATATTTTGTTTTAAACTGTCTTCAAATTTCCTGACTTCCTATCTGCTGTTAAACCCCTTAAATTGTTATTAAATTGTCAAAGATAACTATATGGGAAAACATAAAATCTAGTGTTTTTGATTTTTTATTTGTAGCTCTACTTTTTAATTTCCTACACAGATTTAAACAAAAATGCACAAAGTAATAATTCTAAATTTATTGAGCAAACAATGTAAAAAGGTCATTTGTGACAAAAACAATATAAAAGGGAAGATGTGGCTTTACTGGATGAAGTTTTATATGCTATGGAATCAAATTTGATACCAAACTACACTGTAATATAAATGTACATATAAGAAAATGAGAAGGGAACCAATATGGGTCATTATAAAAAAATACACCAAATACAAAGGAAAGCAGTAACAACGGGGAAAATGGCTAAAAAGCTATAAAATATAGATAAAACAAATAGCAAAATGGCAGAAGTAATTTTTTCCTCATTAGTAATCACTTGAAATAATAGTAGATTAAACTCTTTAATCAAAAGGCAAAGCTTAGAACAGAGAACATCATCCAGTGGTATACTGTAAGAGACTCACCTTAGATCAAAAGACAAATATTGGTTAAAAGTGAAAGTACAGAAAAAGATAACCCATGCAAATAGTAACCAAGAGAGGTAGGGTGACTATACTATTACCACAAACACAGATGTTTAGTCAAAAAGTGTCATGAGAGACAAAGGATATTTCATATTAAATGGATCAAATCAAGAAGCTATAACAGTTATGGTCAAACATACACCAAACATAGCCACAAAATACATGACGCAAACACTGACAGAATTGAAGACAGAAAAGTCAGCTCTATGATAATAGAGACTTCAACACTTTGCATAATGGACAGATCATCTGGACAGAAAATCAGTAAGGAAAGAGAGGACTTAAACAATACTATAAATCAAGTAGGCCTAACAGACATAAAACACTCCAGCCAACAACAGCAGAATACACTTTCTCCTCAAGGCATGTGGAACATTCCCTAGGAAAGATAATATGCTATAAATATGAGCCAGCAATTCAACTCCTAGCCTATATATATAACCAAAATAACAGAAAGCAGAGATTCAAACATTTACCTGTGTGCTGGTGTTCACTGCAGCATTACTCGTAACAGCCCAAAGGTGGAAGCAACTTGTGTCCATCAACAGATGAATGGATGAACAAAATGAGATATATATACACAATGGAATAATATTCAATCACACAGATAAATGAAATTCTGATGCATACTATAACGTGGATGCATCTTGAAAACATGCTGCATAAAATAAGGCAGACACAAAAGAATATTGTATGATAATACTTTTGTGAAATATCTAGAATAGGCAAATTCATACTAAGAGTAGATTAGAGTTTATCAGCAGCTAGGGGAAGAAGAGTGGGGAGTTATTGTTTAATTGATACAGAGTTTCTGTTTGGGGTATTGATAAATATTTAATAAGATAGTGGTGGTCATTGCAAAATATCGTGAGTATAACTGATGCTATAGACTTGTACACTAAAAATGGTTAAAATGGCAATTTTAAATGTGTATATACATAAAAACATAATAAGATAAAATAATGGATACTTAAAATATTACAATACCTACTACTAAGAAATGGACACATTTTTAGTGAGATTCTAGATTATAGAGGGAACATGTAATTCCTATGTATGTGCTGCTTTGATTGATTAAATAGTAGGGTTGCAAGTTTTAAATGATGCCATGAGCCAGATAAAGATCTACAGCTGTTCTAGTTTGTAGGAGCAAGCTGTTTTGCTACTTGGTATTTATGACCCAACTGATTAAATAGTGTCCTAAATATTTGGGGCATATCAGATGCTCTAGGGACTTTTAGGCAAGCCCCTGTCAGATTCACAATGCTTGCTCTTTGCCCAGTGTGAAGCAAAGCCATGCCTTCTTCTAAAAACATGTATTTTTTTGTGTGTAGATAAATGATAGTTTTATTCAACCATCTTCACACTAGGATGGGACTGACAAACCATGAAAGTAGAATCTGCAGAAGGAAATAAGTTTACTACATAAGAAATGGCCTATACAAATATAAGCTTATGCTATTTAAGGAGTATAGAATTAGCTGTGCTCTCTTTTGTTTGCATTTGTAAACATGCGCAGACCAAAGACTAGCTAGGATTAGAAAGGTTGTTTCTAGAGCCTTGACTTTGTAAGAGAAAAGGCTCCGGGTCATTGTCCTACCTTTTTATTCATGTTTAAGATCTTTTTAAAAATCTCGTAAATTACAATTCTAAAGAACTTAAGTAATTCATGAAAGAATGTCACTTGGTAGAACTGTATTATCTATATACAGTTTTAAAATGTGTTATCTAAAATAGCTTAAAGAACAGAACATTCTGAGTGAACATTCTGGTTAAAATGGAGTTGCGATGCAAGTCTATATAGACTGAATTTTCAAAGGATTAGACTATAAAAAGTAACATTTATATTAACCATGGTCGGTTATTGAAATCACATAGACAATATATCGACATTCTGGATTTATATACCACTTGTATACATTATGAGCCTGGACAAAGTTAAGTTCATTTGTGAATGGCTTCATTCTCTATGTTGACAAAATTTGAGACTAAATAGCTCAAGTTCAGACACTGATGACTTCTTCAATTTTCTATTTGTGAAACGTGTCCTGCTTTGCTACTGGGGCATAACAGGGAATGAAAGTTGACCATAAAATGCAAGTGACCATGTAACTTGAGCTACCAAAATGAAATAGATAATATCTAACCCACCAAACCATAAAGTTGTTTTGCAGTACTCCATCCGTAATTGGAAGTTGTATATATGTGAGATTCAAAATGTCCCAGAAGTGACAATAATTTATGAGCAGGTGTTTTAGACTAAATGGTGTCTTTTCCTGCTATGTTCACTCACTTTTCTGTCAATCCATTCATATAGTTTCATGAAACTATTTCTATGCCTAGCTGTTTGAATAACAGAAGTTCAGTTCACACACACTGGCAGCAACTGGAAGGGTACTAGTGTAACATTATAGTCCCATTCAGGAGTAAGGAGTATGGTTTGACCACTGGGAAATATGTTTTATCAGGGGGCAAACATTTAAATCACTTATTTTCCCATTTAATTCAGAAGGAAAGTAATTAGAATATAGGTCTTAAAATTATTTAAAAAAGTAGTAATAGCTTGGATTGATGCACAGAGTCAACAAAAGTAAAATATTTGATGACAAATCTGTGGAAGTAGTACACAGACAGAACTGAGAATAAACAGCTTTATTTAAGTATCATAAGACACAAATATAGAAGATTTATTTAAGTATCATAGGACACAAATATAGAAGATCCTCATTAATAAGATGAACAAGATATCCTGGCATATGGATATCATTCCATTCTTTTTCTAGTTAAACAGATCTTATTCAATAGACTTAAGAAAAAAATGATCACTGTTGCAGAAATAATGAGCATTGACTTGTCAACATGGACTTCCTCTCATTAAGGCAGATCTGGTTATTGTGGCTGCTGAGTACCAACATGGCAGCATCAGAGATCAATGCTTAATCCAATATGGCAACATTCAGCAGGATTTTTTTTAAGTCTTCTAGTGGCAAGTCAATTACATTATTCCCCTTCTGTGATGATGATGACAACAGTTTTGTCACTAGAACTGGCAATTATCCTGGATATGAATTTGGTTTCCTTGACTATCAGATACTGTTTTTCTAAACACCAAAATCTAACAAAGTGCTTTACTCACTATCATGGTTTAAATTATATCTTTGATTGTGATTAAGAATGTATTTTACCACCAAATATTGAAACAATATGCATACACCAATAAAGCTGACATATATTACTACATTTCAAATCACTGAGAAATGGTGAGAATGGTGGAATACTGATGTCTTGCTGACAGACCAGCAGGGAGACAACTTGAAAGTTTGCAATGCTATGCTTCAAGACATGCAGCATTTTGAACCGTAATCAATATATGATATTGTACAGGTCCAGGAATTAGTGAAGTTTGATCGCTTACATTACTACCCAGTAACACAATTGCAAACATTTTTCCTCCCATCCTTGACTGTTGACTTGTGCATTCCTGTTGCCAGCAGAGGATTGCTTTCATCATTCTGCAAAATAGAATCATTGTTTCTACTGAATTGGAATTTGAGACCGATAACTAGTTGATTTGGTATCTCCGGGCCATTGAAACAATTGGCGAGACACTGTGTCCTTTGGGGCGGGGATCCCCAACCCCCAGGCCGTGGACCCGTATCTGTCTGTGGCCTGTTAGGAACCAGGTCATACAGCAGGAAGTGAGCAGCTACTAGTGAGCATTACTACCTGAGCTCCTTCTCCTGTCACATCAGTGGAGGCATTAGATTCTCATAGGAGTCGGAACCCTGATGTGAACTGTGCATGAGAGAGATCTAAGTTGCATGCTTTTTTGAGAATCTAATTCTAATGCCTGATGATCTGAAGTGGATCAGTTTCATCCCGAAATCATCCACACCCATCCCCCCACAACCCCCTCTGTGGAAATATTGTCTTCCATGAAACAGATCCCTGGTGCCCAAAAGGTTGGGGACTACTGCTTTAGGGTATTAAAGTAGGGGCAGTGCTTCATAATGAGGACGAGGAAAATGTATGGAATCCAGGGAGAGCACCTTTTCATTTTCTCATAGTCAGTAGTAATGGAAGTAATGGAGGTAGTAGTTAATGAATATTAGGAATCCAGGCCTTAATAAATCAGATCCTTGAAACATTAGGTTTGGGATCATTTCTTAAAATAACAAATTAGCTGAGGACTGTAGGCAGAAGCAATTTGTTTTGTTTTGTTTTGTTTTGTTTTTTGAGGTGGAGTCTTACTCAGTTGCCCAGGCTGGAGTGCAGTGGCACAATCTCTGCTCACTGCAACCTCTGCCTCCCCGGTGCAAACAATTCTCCTGCCTCAGCTTCCCAAGTAGCTGGGATTACAGGCCTGCACCACCACCATGTCCAGCTAATTTTTGTATTTTGTGGAGAAGGGGTTTCACCATGTTGGCCAGGCTGGTCTCAAGCTGCTGACCTCAAGTGATCCATCCACCTCAGCCTCCCAAAGTGCTGGGATTAGAGGTGTGAGCCACTGTTCCTGACTGAGAAAAGCAATTTTAGTAACAATCATGGCTGCATTAACAACTTCAAACAAGGTCTGTAGTAACTGAGCATATTTTCTTCTGTGTTTTTAGGAATACATTTCTATGGTATTATCCATTTTCTTTCTTTCCCCTGCTATTTTCTATAAGCTGTGTTAGTGGTACTTACAAATAATGTCTTCTAGTAAATCAAAGGAGGATTCTGACTGAAAAGGAGGCAAAATAAACAACATACTCAGATGAAAACAGTGATCATGCTACGGTCTCTCCTTTTTCAGAGAATGCATCTTAGTTTGCGTAAGGCATAATTTCACCGGCCTATAAAGAACACCACTCCAATTGACACTGTTCTTTTAAATTGAACATTGACAACAAACTGGGGATGGATGCTTGATAGTGAATGAGGTAGCAGTCCAAATTGTGTCTTTGGTGGGGGTGTCCTATCATAGGGCAGGGATATTAGGAAACTACACACTTTACAAATCCTGCTAGCGGAATTTCAAATTGAAAATTGCCAAGGAAAGCCATTCTTTACAAGATTTGAAAGATACAAAACAAGTCTGATGTGGCATTGGCAGGCATGTGAAGGCTTCAGCAGACATTATGAAAGAATTATTTTGCAAATAGCTTTGAGTATCCTCTGGCAAATCATCCGCTTTGGTGCTATAGACAGTTGAGTTCATCAGAAGTGGTTTCTACCGTTTCTAAATTTCTGAATGCTAGATGTTATTTGCTTTACCTTTGTTACTTTTTTATCTTCACACCCTCTGTCCTTCTAAAAGTTGTATGAGCCTCTAACTTTCTGATTTAAATACCCTTCTACTTAGAAAACTAGTCTCAATCCCTTTCTACATAGAAAACCAGACTGTATTCATAACGGATCCTAAAGTGTGTACTTCACAGACTATTTTAAAAGATAATTACTTCTCCTTTCAATAAAGTATAGGACCATAGTTACCTTCATTCCAAGTACCCTCATAATTAACATGTAGGTGAAAACATGGTAAGTAAAAAATAGTGTAAGTACACTAAATGAGGTTTTTGGTATTGTTTTATTAAAATTAGATCAAGCCTTGCAAGTTTGATCATTTACCTGGTTATAATAGCTCCTGGCCTAGAACAAAGAACACTTGGCATGTGTTCTAACCAGGTTACCTTAAGTGAGGTATGGTGAAGCCAGATGTAGATCAAGAAAGATAAATTAGAGATGTACAGTTTTTATGTACACACTGCCCTGGAAAGAATGTAGCATACCACACAGGGCCACTCAGGGTAAGCACAGCGACCAGTGTCTAGGCAAAGTGAGGGAGCGCAACTGTGGGCAAGCTCATTTATTGTGTGTTTCCCAGGAAGGAAAAAGGGAGGCAGGGCAAGCAGGGTTAGAATTGGCTAATTTAAATAATTTCAGCAAGCTCTGGGGAATGGAGAATATACTTAGTTTTATGGTACCTGGCCCGGGGGGAATAAAGCAAGTGTATAGTGGCCTGGAGTGTGAAAGCCTCAAAGGGAAATGGGCAGGAATATGGACTTAATTGGCTGTTTAAGAAGAAAAACTGATCAGCCTCAAGGCAGAGCCTCAATACTATATTAAGACTTTTTAAAAATTATATTACAGCAAGTCATACTGGACCTTAAAAATAATATTTACCCCTAGGTGTGTGTGCACACACATGCATAGAGGAAATGTATAGCTGTGTCATGTTTATACATTTATACATTTAAATGTATATGCCCAAGTATTCAAGTAATTATTTTTGAAGTGGGTCTTCAACTTTTAAAATCTTCATGGGTTTTTACATTTTATTATGAGAAGCACCAACCACAATTAGTGTGCAAAGTGCTTTGGGGTTTAAGGACCACTGAGATTTTGTAATTATAAATTTTCATAATATACAGAAAGCAGTTGGTGGAGTGGTACATCCTAATTTCTTCCTGGTACTTTCTGGATATCCACAATCTATAGAACATGCCCAGTTTTCTAAAGGTAAAAATAACAGTATTTTGAAATAAAGTTATACGGTATAGGATACACAGATTAGGCACTGTAGCAATCCAATGGAAATGGTAAACAAAAAAATCACTCCAAAGGATATCTTAATCAAATTTTAGAAAACTATGATAATAGAAATTATTAAAAGCAGACAAGTAATTTTTTAAAGTAACACTACCCACAGGATAACAGAGAAAAAGATCAGACAAAACTAGAGACAAAGACAACAAAAAAAAAGTGTTATTCATTGGAAGTTCAAACTTAATCGGACATCCTATATTTTGTATGGCATCCCTCACAATAACCAAAAAGATACACCGTGTATATTTAAAATAAGAGATTTTTTACCTTGGATAGTAAGCTTTGAGCAATGATTGGATGAACTGGGAATGAGAATAAAGATCAGCTCAAGTGGAGAACTGAAATTATTCATGCTCGGATAGCACAGTCTTAAGAACTTTTGTGTTTCGTTGTTGTTTTCACATCTTTATTCATTGTCTTCTGTTAATTTTATTGAATGCTGTATTGTAAGGGTTATAGCATAGACCCTGGAATTTCTAAAGTATTTCTTTACCATAACCTGACTATTCCATTTTCTTAACACTCTGCCTTTATTTTTTCTTTATTCAGTGTGTCCTACCCTCTTTTGGGTCAAGTCTGTTTCTGCTTTTTTCTCCTATTTACATCTGAAGGCCCCCTCGAATGTATTTTCTTCCCTTAAATGTATTTTCTTCCACATTATTTTTTTTAGGCCCATAACCACATAACCATAAAGAGAGAAAAACTTAGAAATTACCTATATTTTCTGGTAGCAGTCTTTGCATACTTGTAGCGATTGTTGTCTTACAATTTCTCCCCAAATAGACTGAATTCCTTAATCACAGGGACAATATAGTAATGATATTATTAATGACTGCTTTCAAAGGACCAAGGTTGTTCATTGACTGGCATATAGATGCTCGAAATGTGGGTTCAGTAAAACTAAATTTGTAGGAATAATAATGTTTAAATTCTATAGTGGACCCATAGTGTACTGCCATAGTGATTAACACAGATAAAAAGCAAATTATGCTATACTTTTTGGCCAGCTGCCTCATACAAAAAGATATCACAAATATTTGAAGGAATTGCTACTGTGGATCTTGGGGAATTTATTACTAGGTTTAGCAAATGTGCTTGTACAGATCAATGGGCTGTTATGTTGACCTTTCACTGGTTGTTTGCTCTGATTCAGACATTTACAATAAACTACGCTCTTAGCATTTCAACTCTGCTCTTTACTTCCTTTTGAAAATGTTACAGCATCTTTGTCAGTAGGCATTGCTCAAAAAACCAAGTTGATGTTTTTGTTTTTATGTTTTTGATTTCTCCTTAGTGATGAAAAAGTGTATCTGTCTCAAAAGATCCAGAAATGTCCTTATAGAATATTATTTTTGCTTAGAGAAATATTTGTGTGGTAAGCAAATATAATTGGGGTTATATGAAATATTGAAACTTCAGGGTGACATAGAATTTCATGACAAAAGTAGAAAGCCAGCAAGTATAATTTTAGGAAATATTTGTGCAAAATGATATTTCAACTTCTTAGAATTTAACATTATTTATATATATGTCCATAGAACACTCCAAAACAAGATAAATAGTTCAGTATTAACAAGGTTGTTAACACACCCACAGCTTTGTTAATACTGAACTATTTATATCTTGTTTTCCAGTGTTCTATGGGCATATATTTATACACACACATACACCCATATAATTTCATCCTTTGTGATTAACCAAACACACAATTTAGTATAATGTCACATTAGGTGTCAATTTTGTGTCAGTAAAGATGCCCACCTAACATCAGGAGCTGTGATTACAATAACTGAAGAGACATTTAATAAGAGTCAATGCCAATATATTTTGAGGTGTTTGTATATACTTATTATTCTTTCTTAAATTGTTTTCATGCATGTCCTCATTTAATCTTATAAAGAAGGAAATTGAAACCTGAAACAGTTAAATAACCTTCCTAATATGATTGGGCTGTGTTCCCACCCAAATCTCATCTTGAATTCCCACATATTGTGGGAGGGACCCAGTGGGAGGTAACTGAATCATGAGGACAGGTCTTTCCTGTGCTGTTCTCGTGATAGTGAATAAGTCTCATGAGGTCTGATGGCTTTATAAGGTGGAGTTTCCTTGTACAAGTTCTCTCTCTTTGCCTGCTGCCATCTATGTAAGACGTGACGTGCTTCTCCTTGTTTTCCACCGTGATCATGAGGCTTCTCCAGCCATGTGAAATTGTTAAGTGCAATTGAACCTCTTTCTTTTGTAGTTTTCCCAGTCCTGGGTTATCTTCAGCAGCAGCATAAAAATGGACTAACATACTTCCCATTATTAAAAACTATTGTAGTATAACTAGGATTGGAACACCATTTTTCAACCTCTTAGACCATGGGAAACTTCAGCCATGTTATAATGTCTTATGTAACATCACCCAAAAAGCAGAGATTATTGGAAGAAAAATGTATAAGCATTGCATATAAGAAACTTAAACTGTAACAAATGATGAGGGATCAGTTCAGTGACTGATTCAAGAGGAGACCAATGAGGTTACTTACGGGAGGGTTTTCAGATGAGGCAATTAGAGTTGTGTCATGGCAGATAATAGAAAGGAATGGATTTATTCATTTCTTTAGCAACTATTTGTTTAATACTGTATGCTAGATACTATTCTGGCTGCTTGGGATACAGTGTTAAATGTCATAAATAAAAACTTTATTCTTATTCTGTTAAAACAGAGCTGAACTTGAATAATAACAATGAAACCAGTTTGGAGAATGGCCAAGGGAAAAATCTTTCCAGAAAAAGATAATATGGTTGGCAGTATTCCTGAGATGAAAAACACTTTGTCACATTTGAGAAAAAGAAGTTAAGGCTCATAAGCCACAGCCATCCTCATTATTGAGGATGGCCAGTTATATAATTAGTAGGTCCTAATATCAAGTGAAAATGGGGGACCACTTGTTTAAAAATCACACGGGATTTCAAGACAGCAACAGTGACTGGGTGTGGTAGTACACACCAATAGTCCCAGATACTGGGGAGGCAGAGGAGGGAGAATTGCTTGAGGCCAGGGATTTGAATCCAGCCTGGGCAGCATAGAGAGACCCCATGTTAATAAAAGTAATTTTTTTTTTTTTTTAAATAACAGAAGAAGGTTAAATCAAACATGGGACCCTTCTGAGCACAGGGCCCTATGCAGAACCAATCCTGAAAATGATAGAGAAGGGAATCAAAATAGGATTGAAGAGAAAGAAGCTTGATTGTACTTGGCCCTGGAAGCCATGGGAAGATTCTGGATATTATTCTAAGTGTAATAAGAAGACAATGGAAAACTTTAAACAGGAAGTTAGGAGAATTTATTTATAATTATAAAGGCACAGTCTAGCTCTTGTGCAGAATGGAACATAGGGGCAATGAGGAGAAACAAAGGTCACAGTTACTAGGCTGTGGCAGTAGGTCTGGAATTTGTAGAAAGACTATGCAGGGCTGTCCAGTATCAACAAGAATGTAAGAGTCAAGTAGTGAGAAGAAGCAGCTATCAATTAGGGCTATAGATATAGGGAATACATGGGAGGAAGGGACTGGGGAAAAGAAAGAAGTGGACAATTAAAGGAAACAACTTTACTGTGTTTATATGAAAGTGTTTAGTGCAGTGAGGGCAGTAGTACATTTGTAAAAATTTGCCAACTAGATCTCCAAAAGACAGTATTTGTATATATACACATGCATACATTTATTATAAATTAAGCAAATATAAATGTGTAGTATAAAACTTTTATATAATAACATACATAAGATCTTTTATTGGACATTGAATAAAGCCTATTATGACATAATGCTTTTGTTGATTTTTGCCAAAATCATATCATCCATTGACAACCCATGGCTGCAAATGCTGATCAGGTACACTTACAACGTGAATGTTGATCAGTATTTTCTTTGACATTAATTAGTAGGATAACTGTGAAACAACAAATGTGTATTTTGTAATTTCATTCATCAGTGACTTAAGTGACTTGTATTCTGAATCAGATTTTTATTAGTCAGACTTTTTAAAATCAGGTGTTCATCACTCACTGAAGTGATCCTTTTTGGTTCACGCATGTTATGTTCTATTCTTTCTTTTAATCACAATTCATGCTTCCTTGGTGGTGGTGTAAAACATTAGGAAGGGCGGGATGTGATGGCTCATTCCTGTAATCCCAGCACTTTGGGAGGGCGAGGCGGGCAGATCACCTGAAGTCAGGAGTTTGAGACCAGCCTGGCCAACATGGTGAAACCTTGTCTCTACTAAACATACAAAAATTAGCTGGGCATAGTGGGACACGCCTGTAATCCCAGCTACTCAGGAGACTAAGGCAGGAGAATTGCTTGAACCCAGGAGGTGGAGGTTGCAGTGAGCTGAGATCACACCACTGCACTCCAGTCTGGGCAAAAAGAGTGAAACTTGTTCGGGGGGGAAAAAAAAAACATTATGAAGAGGTTACAAAGAAATTCAATGTGGCTTAAGAAGAATAAGGATTGGAATTCAAATCCTGGCTACATTTACTCATAGCCCATGTGACAATAAACATGTTATGTTACTTAATTGCCACAGGTCTCAGTTTCCTTATCTGTAATACTTATAGTGTTGCCTTGGCTATTTGGGCTCTTGTTTGTTTCCATATGAATTTTAAACGTAGTTTTTACTACTCCTATGAAGAATCTCAATGGTAGTTTTATAGGAATAGCATTAAATCTATTAATTGCTTTGGGCAGTATGGCCAGTTTTACAATACAGATTCTTCCTATCCATGAGCATGAGATGCTTTTCCATTTGTTTGTGTCATCTCTGATTTCTTTGAGCATTGTAGAGATCTTTCACCTCCATAGTTACCTGTTTTTGTAGGTTTTTAATTCTTTTTGTGGCAATTGTGAATGGGATTGCATTTCTAATTTGGCTCTCGGCTTGACTGTTGTTTGTGTATAAGAATGTTAGTAATTTTGGCACATTGGTTTAGTATCCTTAGACTTTGCTGAATTTGTTTTTTTTTTTTTTTAATTTATTTATTATTATTATACTTTAAGTTGTAGGGTACATGTGCATAACGTGCAGGTTTGTTACATATGTATACTTGTGCCATGTTGCTGTGCTGCACCCATCAACTCGTCATTTACATCAGGTATAACTCCCAATGCAATCCCTCCCCCCTCCCCCCTCCCCATGATAGGCCCCGGTGTGTGATGTTCCCCTTCCTGAGTCCGAGTGATCTCATTGTTCAGTTCCCACCTATGAGTGAGAACATGCGGTGTTTGGTTTTCTGTTCTTGTGATAGTTTGCTAAGAATGATGGATTCCAGCTGCATCCAAGTCCCTACAAAGGACTCAAACTCATCCTTTTTTATGGCTGCATAGTATTCCATGGTGTACATTCATACAGCCAACAGACACATGAAAAAATGCTCATCATCACTGGCCATCAGAGAAATGCAAATCAAAACCACAATGAGATACCATCTCACACCAGTTAGAATGGCAATCATTAAAAAGTCAGGAAACAACAGGTGCTGGAGAGGATGTGGAGAAATAGGAACACTTTTACACTGTTGGTGGGATTGTAAACTAGTTCAACCATTATGGAAAACAGTATGGCGATTCCTCAAGGATCTAGAACTAGATGTACCATATGACCCAGCCATCCCATTACTGGGTATATAGCCAAAGGATTATAAATTATGCTGCTATAAAGACACATGCACATGTATGTTTATTGCAGCACTATTCACAATAGCAAAGACTTGGAATCAACCCAAATGTCCATCAGTGACAGATTGGATTAAGAAAATGTGGCACTTTGCTGAATTTGTTTATCAGCTTCAAGAGCTTTTGGGCCAAGACTATGGGGTTTTCTAGATATAGGATCATGTCATCTCCAGAGAGAGTTTGATTTCCTCTCTTCCTCCTTGGATGCACTTTCTTTCTTTCTCTTGCTTGATTTGCCCTGGCCAGGGCATCCAATACTATACTGAATAGGAGTAGTGAGAGAGGGCATCCCTGTCTCATGCCAATTTTCAAAGAGAATGCTTCAGCTTTTGCCCATTCTGTATGATGTTGGCTATGGATTTGTTATAGATGTATTCCTTCAATACCTACTTTATTGAAAGTTTTTAACATAAGGCAGTGTTGAATTTTATGAAGGCCTTTTCTGCATCTATTGAGATGATCTTTTTTTTTTTTTTTTTTTTTTACTTTAGTGCAATTAATCACATTTATTGATCTGCATATGTTGAAGAAACCTTGTATCCCAGGGAGAAAGCCTACTTGATCATGGTGGATAAGCTTTTGGCTGTGCTGCTGGATGTGGTTTGCCAGTATGTTTTTGAGGATTTCTGTATTCATGGGTCATCAAAGATATTGGCCTTTAGGTTTTGCTGCTGTTGTATCTCGGACAGGTTTTGGCATCAGGATGATGCTGGTATCATAGAATGAGTTAGGGAGGAGTCCCTCTACCTCAGTATTTTTAGAATAGTTTCAGCAGGAATGGTACCAGCTTTTTGTATGTCTAGTAGAATTCAGTTGTGAATCTGTCTGGTCCTGGGTGTTTTTATTTATTTATTTTTATTCATTTTTTTTGGTTGTTAGGCTTTTTATTACTGACTCAATGTCAGAAGTCATTGCTGGTCTGTTCAAGGATTCAGTTTCTTCCTGTTTCACTCTTTGGAGGGTGTATATGTTCAGAAATAATTCATTTCTTCTAGATTTTCTACTTTATATGCATAGAGGTTTATATAATATCCTCTGATGGTTGTTTTTCTGGGAGATCACTGGTAATAAGCCAAAAAGAACAAAGCTGGAGGCATCACACTATCCACCTTCAAACTATACTACAGGGCTATAGTAACCAAAACAGCATGGTACTGGTACACAAACAGAGGCACAGATCAGTGGAACAGAATAGAGGATATAGAAATAAAGTGGCACACCTACAGCTATCTAATCTTTGACAAACCTGACAAAAAACAAGAAATGGGAAAAGGATTCCATAATCAATAGATGGTGCTGGGACAACTGGCTAGCCATATGCAGATTAAAACTGGATTCTATCCTTACACCATATAAAACAATTAACTCACGATGGATTAAAGACTTAAATATAAAACCCAAAATTATAAATAACCTGGAAGACAAACTAGGCACTACCATGCTGGACATAGGAACTGGCAAAAATTTCATGACAAAGACACCAAAAGAAATTGCAACAAAAGCAACAATTGAGAAGTGAGATCTAATTAAACTAAAGAGCTTCTGCACAGCAAAAGAAACTATCATCAGATTGAACAGACTACCTACAAAATGGGAGAAATTTTTTGCAGACTATGTGTCTGACAAAGGTCTTGTATTCAGCATCTATCAGGAACTTAAATTTACAAGAAAAAACAACCCCATTAGAATTAGGCAAAGGATATGAACAGATACTTTACAAAAGAAGACATACATGCAGCCAACATGCATATGAGAATAAGTTCATCTGGCTGGGCACAGTGGCTCACGCCTATAATCCCAGCATTTTGGGAGGCCGAGGCAGGTGGATCATCTGAGGTCAGGAGTGCAAGACACCCCTGGCTAACACGGTAAAACGCTGTCTCTACTGAAAATACAAAAAATTATCTGGGCTTGCTGGTGTGAGCATGTAGTCCCAGCTACATGGGAGGCTAAGGCAGGAGAATTGCTTGAACATGGGAGTTGGAGGTTGCGGTGAGCCGAGATCATGCCACTGCACTCCAGCCTGGGTGACAGAGTGAGACTGTCTCAAAAAAAAAAAAAAAAAAAAAAAAGATAGAAAGAAAGAAAGAAACTAAGCTCATCATCCCTGATCCCCTGACCATTAGAGAAATGCAAATCAAAATTCCAATCAGATACCATCTCACACCAGTCAGAATAGCGATTATTAAAAAGATTAAAAAAAAATAAATGCTGGCAAGATTGTAGAGAAAAAGGAATGCTTATACACTGTTGGTGGGAGTGTAAATTAGTTTAGTCATGGTGGAAGACCAATTTCCCAAAGACCTAAAAACAGAAATACCATTCTATACAGGATTCCCATTACTGGGTGTATACCCAAAGTAACAGAAATCATTCTATTATAAAGATAATTCACACATATGTTCATTGCAATACTATTCACAATAACAAAGACATGGAATCAACCTAAATGCCCCTCAGTAGTAGACTGGATAAAGAAAATGTGGTACATATACACCATGGAATATTATACATACATAAAACAGAATGCAATCATGTCTTTTGCAGGGACATAGATGGAGGTGGAGGCCATTATCCTCAGCAAATTAATGCAGGAAGAGAAAACCAAATATTGCATGTTCTCATTTATATGTGGAAGCTAAATGAGAACACACTGACATGTAGAGAAGAACAACACATACTGGGGCCTGTTGGAGGCTGGAAGGTGGGATGAGGGAGAGGATCAGGAAGAATTAGTAATGGGTGCTAGGCTTAATAACTGGGTGACAAAGTCTGTAAAATGAAGCCCCATGATACAAGTTTCCCTTTATAACAAACCTGCACATGTATCCCTGAATTTAAAATAGAAGTTAAATTTAAAAAACCTCACAGTGGTATATAGATTAAATGAGAAATACTGATAGTTTACAAACAGTCCTCATTTTTGTGCCATTCCCAATGATGTTGCAACAGATAGGTTTAATTCGAATTATTAATATTTTCTTAAACTTACAAAGTCAACGAAGCAATAAATAGAGCCCTAGTAGAAGATAGCAAATTCTATGGTGTAAATACTTCAACTATATTTAATTTTAACAAAGCACTGAACAGAGTTACGAAAAGATGCACAGTGACAGATTTATGCATTATTTTTATCAGAAATGAAATAGACATAAATAACCTCAAGAGCAAAGTTAACAATAAAATAAATATGAAGTGATGTGTTTTAAGTATGTATTACCTTTGTTTTTGATATGACAATTTTAAATAATGGCTATTTATAACAAATAGCTTGAGAATTTCTGAATATTTAAGAGCTAATACAAGCTGGCATCCACTGTCTCTAACACATCACTGTGTGAGGGACTTAGCTTTATGGATTTCCATTATTTTTTCAGGTAAGGTGTCACCTGTGATTATATTTTCTGAGATTTTTTTTACTGCTTAACATGTGTTGGTTCACTTAGAGTCTGCTCCCTTAGATCACGTAGTCTTAGTATCAATCATCATGCCGATCTCAAAATATTCCAAAGAGTGCCCAGTAGGAACACAGAGACTCACAGTTCCCAATGCTTTTCCATAATAATGTTGCTGTACAGCTCACTATTCTTCTCTGGAATGACTAAATTTGTCAATTTAAATTTAGAGTATTTTTAAGTAATATTTTTATTGTATTTTAATTGTTTTCTATGAAATATTTCCTTTATATACTATTTTAACAAGAAACATCATGACATCTGGAATACAGAACAAACTTTCTGATTACTGGTTTTGAACTTATCTTAAAAAGGCAGAATGTTCCACTGCATTGTCGCAGTGTTTAAGACAAGATTTCCTCTCACCTTACATGTATAACAAAAAGTAGATAGACTTTCACAACCCAAAATGGCCATTTTTCTCTTGCTGTCTATATAACTAAGTATATGTGTTTTTCTAACATTCCCAACCTAAAATTCTTCTCACACTTTAGGTGTTTCTAATTATTAATTCTGTCTTTTTTACAGTAAATACACATGCATGCATATATTTATTACATATATATGTACATATCTCATAAATAAAAACTGGATCTCTTAATTTTTCCACTGTTTCTGAAGGGTTTTTACTTTAGAACAACTTTACTGAGATACAGTTAACATCCATAACATGACATAATTTATGTACCATGAATCCATCCATTTAAAGTGTACATTTCAATGGTTTTTAGTCTATTCACAAAATTATGAAACCATCAACACAATTTTAAATTTTAAAACATTTCCTCCAAATAAATCCCATTCTCTTTAGCAATGACTGCCAGTATTACCCCAAACCTATAGCACCAGCCCTAGGCCACCACTATTCTGTAATACTTTCTGTCCATAGATTTGGCTACCCTAGATATTTGATATATATAGAATCATATAATATGTGACCTTTTGTGATTGCCTTTTTATACCTAATATGTTTTCAGTGTCCATTTGTGTCACAGCATAAGTCAGTACTTCTTTTTTTTTATTGCAGAATGATTTTCCCTTGTATGAATATACCACATTTTACTCTTCATCAGTTTGTAGATACTTGAGTTAGTTCTACTTTGTGACTATTATTCATAATGCTGCTATATACACTCATGAATGAGTTTTTGTTTGGAAATGTGTTTTTAATTATCTTGGGGATATTTTTAGAACTAGAATTACTGTCATATATAGTAACTATGTTTAACATGGTGAGGAACTGCCACACTGTCTATCAGAGTAGCTGTGCCATTCAATAAGAATTCCCAGTAGCAGTGTATGAGGGTTTCAATTTTCCCACACGCTTACCAACTTTTATTATTACCCATCTTCTTAAAAAATTATAACCATTCTGGTATATGTGCAATGATAGCTCATTGAAGTTTTGTGTTTCACTATTGATTAATGGTACTGAGCATTTTTTTCATGTGCTTACTGGCCATTTATTTTCTTTGGAAAAGTATCCATTCAAATAATTTGTCCATTTGAAAAATTGGGTTCTTTCTTTATTGTTGAGTTGCAAGGATTTTCTATATATTGTTTAATCTAGTCCTTTATCAGATATGATTTAAAAATAGTTTCTTTCATTTTGTGGCTTTTCTATTCACTTTAATAGTGTCTTTTGAAGCATAAAGTGTTTAATTTTGATGAAGCCCAATTTATGTATCCTATGTAGCTTATGTTTTTGGTGTTACATCTAAAAAAAATCATTGCCTAATCTTAGGCCACAAATGTTTATGCCTATTTTTCTTCTAAGATTTTTACAAGTTTTAGCTTTTTTATTTAAATATTTGAATTATTGTCACACAATCCCTATATGTGGTATAATTAGAAGTTCAACTTCATTCTTTCGCATGTGTATATTACATTGTTGCAGCACTATTGGTAAAAAGAATTTTGGAAAGTCGACTGACCATGTACGTAAGGCTTTATTTCTGGACTCTCGATTATGTTTCATTGATCTATGTGTCTGTCTTTATGCTAGTACCACACAATGTTGACGACTGTGGTTTTGTAGTAAGTTCTGAAATTAACAAGTTTTGGTTCTCTAACTTGGTTCGTCTTTTCAGGATTGTTTTGGTTATTCTGGTTCTCTTGAATTTTTAAATGAACTTTGGGATTGATTTCAACGAAAAAAAGACAGCAGTGGTTTTGATAAAACTATTGAATCTATAGATCGATTTGGGGAGACTGACATGTTAACAATATTAAATCTTTCAATCCATGAGCATGGGAGGTCTTTTTATGTAGGTTTTTAAAAATTTCAATAATATTTTATAGCTTTTGTCATACATGTGTGGCACAACTTTATTTTTTAAATAATTTAAATGGATTTTTAAAAATTTTAGATTATTTGTTTTTAATGTACAGAAATGCCAGTTATTTTTGTATATCATGAATTGCATGTTTTGTGGTATGAGATACCACGAGCCTTGTAAATACTATCTTATAACCTATTTTAACCTGCTACTAATACTATTTGCATAAACAAGCAAGAAAACTAATCAAAACTTGCCTTAATTTTGTGCACCTGCCTTTAAACTTCGTGTTTTTTTTTCTATTTTATTGTACTATGTCTTGAAAAGTAGTCCTAGTCATTATTTTTGATCTGTTTAGTCCTTCTACTTAGAATATGACAAGTTTCCACACCACAGTTACGGTGTTATAATTTTCTGTGTCTTTCTGTGTACTTATTGTTATCTGTAAGTTTTATACTTTCAGATGATTATTGCTCATTAGTTTCCTTTTCTTATTGAAATACTCCATTTGGCATTTATTGTGGAACAGGTCAAGTATAGATAAACCCTCAGTTTTTGTTTGTCTGGCAAAGTCTGTATTTCATGTTTGAACCATATTTTTGCCAGATATACTATTCTAGGGTAAAATAGTCTTTGTTTTTTAATTCCTTCAACACTTTAAATATGTAATGACACTCTCTCCTTGTCTTGTAAAGTTTCCACTGAAAAGTTTGCTGTTGGATATATTGGTGCTCCTTATTTGTTTCTTTTCTCTTGCAGGCTTTAGTATTCTTTCTTCATTTTTGACCTTTCAGAGTGTGATTACTGAAGGCTTAGAGGTAGTCTTCTTTGGGTTAAATCTGTTTGGTGGTCATAACCTTCTTGTACTTATTGATATCTTTCTCTATGTTTTGAAGTTATCTGTTTTTATCCTTAGAATAAACTTTCTACCCTTCCTCTTTCTTTACCTCCCCTTTGAGGCCAGTAACTCTTAGATGTGCATTTTTGAGGCTACTTTCTAGATCTTTTAGTAATGCTATTTTCTGGATCCTATAGGGGTGCTTCATTGCTTTTCCTCTTTTACATGTGTTTGTGTAAGTGGTGGTATTGAAATTTTTAAGTTTAGGAGTACGTAGAAAAGTTTGTTATATGGGTAAACTTGTGTCATGGAGGTTAATTGTACAGACTGTTTTGACACTCAGCTATTAAGCCTAGTATCCTTTAATTATTTTTTTTATTATCTCCCTCCACCCACCCTCCACTTCCTGGTAACTGCCAGTGTGTGTTGTTCCCTCTATGTGTCCAAGGGTTCCCATCGTTTAGCTTCTACTGATAAGTGAGAACATATAGTATTTGATTTTCTGTTTCTGTGTTAGTTTGCTAAGGATAATGGCCTCTAATTCCATCCATGTCCCTGCAAAAGACATGATTGCATTCTATTTGATAGTTGCATGATATTACATGGTGTATATGTACCACATTTTATCAATTCTACCATTTATGGGCATTTAGGTTGATTCACTGTCTTTCCTGGTGTGCACAGTGCTGCAATGAACATATGCATGCATGAGTCTTTATAATAGAAAAATTTATATTGGGGGGGTTATATACCTAGTCATGGGATGGGTGGGCCAAATGGTATTTCTGGTTTTAATTCTTTGAGGAATACCCACACTATCTTCCACAATGGTTGAACTAATTTATACTCCCACCAACAGAGAAGTATAAGCATTCCTTCTTCTCTGCAACCATGCCAGCATGTTATTTTTTTTACTTTTTAATAATTGCCATTCTGACTGGTATATTTCTTTGTAGTTGTCATTTGCATTTCTCTAATAATTGACAATGTTGACCTCTTTCCATATGCTCGTTGGCTGCATGTATGTCTTTTGAAAAATGTACATGTTCTTTGCCCACTTTTTAATGGCATTGCATTTTTCTTGTAAATTTAAGTTCCACACCAATGAATATTAGACCTTTGTCATATGCATAGTTTGCAAAATTTTCTCCCATTCTGTAGGTTGTCTGTTAACTTTGTTAATAGTTTCCTTTGCTGTGCAGAAGCTCTTTAATTATATATTGGCTTTTGTTGCAATTGCTTTTGATGTCTTTGTCATGAAATCCTTGCCCAATTTATATGTCCAGAATGGTAGTGCCTAGGTTGTCTCCCAGGGTTTTTATAACTTTGGGTTTTACATTTAAGTTTTTAATCCATCTTGAGTTTATTTTTGTATATGGTGTAAGGATGGGGTCCAGTTTCAGTCTTCTGGCCAGTTACCTCAGCACCACTTATTGAATAGGGAATTCTTCCTCCATTGTTTGTTTTTGTCAGATTTGTCAAAGATCAGATAATTGTATGTGTGCAGCCTTATTTCTGAGATCTCTATTCTGTTCCATTGGTCTATATGTCTGTTTTTGTACTAGTACCATACTGTTTTGGTTATTATGCCCCTGCAGTGTAGTTTGAAGTCAGGTAGCAAAATGCTTCCAGCCTTGTTCTTTTTGCTTAAGCTTGCCTTTGCTATTTGGGATTCTTTTGGTTCCATGTGAATTTTAAAATAGTTTTTTTCCAGTTCTGAAGTATCTCAATAGTAGGTTAACAGGAATAGCATTGAATCTGTACATTTCTTTGGGCAGTATAGCCATTTTAATGATACAGATTCTTCCTATCCATAAGCATGGAATTTTTTTTATGTGTTTGTGTCATCTCTGACTTCTTTGAGCAGTGTTCTTGAATTCTCATTGTAGAGCTCTTTTACCTCCATAGTTACCTGTATTCCTAGGAATTTTCTTCTCTTTTGTGGCAATCGTGAATGGGATTGCATTTCTGATTTGGCTCGTGGCTTAACTATTGTTTGTGTATAGGAATGTTAGTAATTTTGGCACATTGACTTTGTATACTGAGACTCTGCTAAAGTTGTTTATTAGCTTTGGGAGCTTTTACACCAAAACCATGGAGTCTCCTAGGTATAAGACTATGTCATCTGCAAACAGATAGTATGATTCCTCTCTTTCCATGTGGATGGGCTTTATCTCTTTCACTTTCCTCATTGCCCTGGCCAGGATCTCCAATGCTGTGTTAAATTGGAGTGGTGAGAGAGGGCATTCTTGGGTTGTGCCAATTTTCAAGGAGAATGCTCCCAGCTTTTGCCTATTCTGTATGATGATAGGTGTGTGTTTGTCATAAATGGCTGGTATGTTGAGGTATGTTTCTTCAATACCTAGTTTATTGATAGTTTTAAACATAAAGACACATTTAATTTTATCAAGTCTTTTCTGCATCTGTTAAAGTGGTCTTTGTCTTTAGTTTTGTTAATGTGATGAATCAAACATTGATTTGTATATGTTGAACCAACCTTGCATCCCAGAAGTAAAGCCTATTTGATTATGATACATAAGTTCTTTGAATTGCTGTGAGATTTATTCTGCCCATATTGGATTGAGGATTTTTGCATCAGTGTTCATAAAGGATACTGGCCTTGTCTTTTTTTTGCTGTATCGCTGCCAGGTGATAATAATCCACTGTGCTGTGGGGATGAGGTGTGGCAGCTGCAGAAGAGTGCTAGTGGGTGCTGAGGTGCCTGCCTTTCTGTGGGTGTTTCACTATGAGGATGATGGTTACTTGATAGAAAGAATTAGAGAGGAGTCTCCTTATTTTTAAAAAATAGTTTTAGCAGGAATGGTACCTGCACTTCTTTCTGCATGTGGTAGAATTCAGCTATGAATCCATAAGCTCCTGGGCTTTTTTGTGTTTAGGCTATTTATTACTGGCTCAATTTCAAAGCTCATTATTGATGTCTTCAGGGTTTCAACTTCTTCCTGGTTCATTCTTGGGAGGGTGTAGTTGTCCGGGAACTTATTCATTTTCTCCACCTCTTTATGTGTGTCATTGTATGTGAGATGGGCCTGTTGAAGACAGCATACCAATGGGTCTTGATTCTTTATCCAGCTCACCACTCTGTGTCTTTGAATTGGGACATTTAGCCTATTTACTTGTAAGGTTTGTATTGATGTGTATATTTGACCCTGGAATCATGATGTTAGCTGTTTATTTTGCATACTTATGTGGTTGCTTTATAGTGACACTGGTCTGTGTACTTCAGTGTGCTTTTGTAGTGGCTAGTAATGGTCTTTCCTTTCCATGTTTAGTGCTTTCTTCATGACCTCTTGTAAGGCAGGTCTAGTGGTAATGAATTCTCTCAGCATTTGCTTGTATGAAAGGGATCTTATTTCTCCTTCACTTATGAAGCTTAGTTTGGCCAGATATAAAATTCTGGGTTGGAGTTTCTTTTCTTCAAGGATGATGAATATTGGCCCCCAATCTCCTCTGATTTTTAGGGTTTCAGCTGAGAGTTCCACTGTAAGTCTGATGGGCTTACCATTGAAGGTGACCTGGCTTTTCTCTCTAGCAGCCTTTAACATTTTTTTTATACCTTACATAATTGATGATTATGCCTCTTGAGGATAATCTTCTTGTGGAGTATCTTACTGAGATTCTCTGCATTTCCTCCATTTGAATGCTGGCCTCTCTAGCTAGGTTGAGGAAGTTCTCAGGAATGATATCCTGAAATACATTTTCTGATATTTTTCCCTTCTCCTTATCTCTTACAGGGACACCAATCAGTCACAGAGTTGGTCTCTTTACATAATCTCGTATTTCTTAGAGGTTTCTTAATTCCATTTTGTTCCTCCTTCTGTTATTGGCTGTGTTATTTCAGAAAGCTAGTTGTTAAGCTCTGAGATTATTCCCTCTGCTTTGTCTATTCTGTTAGTAGTACTTGTAGTTGACTGCATAATGAATTTATTGTAGTGTGTTTTACAGCTGTCTCAGGTTAGTTATGTTCTTTTCTATACTGGCTATTTTGTCAGTTTCTTCATTTTTTATCATAATCTTTATCTTCCTTGTATTAGATTTCAATGTACTTCTATAGCTCCATGATCTTCATTCATATCCATATTCTGAATTCCATTTGTGTCATTTCAGCCATCTTAGCCTGGTTCAGACTTCTTGCTGGAGAAGTGATGCAGTCATTTCATTGCTTTTGGACTTTTCAGGGTTCTTGTGTGGGTTCTCATTTTTGTGAGTTTACCTTTAGTCTTTAAGGTTGCTGACCTTTGGATTTTTTATCCTATTTCATAACCTGGAGAATTTGATTGTGGTATAAGGTGGATTCAACTGTCTGGCTTTGTTTTGGGGAGATTTTATGGGGCCGACGCTCAGCTCCCAACTTCTGGACTGTGTGCTCTGGCTCTGGGACACTTGTATTAGTCCCTGACATTGTTCTCTGGATCCTTGAGGTTAGGAATCCACTCTGCTGAGGGGATGAGATGTGGTAGCTGCAGAAGAGTGCCAGTGGGTGCTGAGGTGCCTGCCTTTCTGTGGGTGTTCACCCCAGTGGTGGAAGCAACACAGTTAGGGGCAAGATACAGGTGCCCTGCTGGAAACTGTGTATGGACACACTGGAGGTGGTGTTGGCTTGAGGGCAATGTGCTGGCAGGTGCACTTCTGGGTGCCTTTGTTGTGCCTCACAAACAGGAGTGATCTCTCAGACTTGGGGAGAATCTACTGTTCTCTGTGCATTGTTAGCACAGTGGTGGGGTGCTGGTAGGTATCGGGCTGGATGGCTGGCTCTGTGCCTGCCAAGACTTCATCTGCAGAGGTAGATGGGGCAAGGAAATCAAAACCTGCCCATGCAGACACACACCAGCAATGCAATGTTGGGAGCTGCCCCACTGGAGCTCTGTCAGTCGGGCATGGTCTACCAGTGCAGAAATTATGGTGCAGCGCCCCCACCCCAGCCACCGCCCGAGGGAAAGCAAGCAGGCATGGCTATGCTGGGGCTCTGGGAGAAACCAGCAGAATGAAGTGTGTGTAGGTCCAGCCAGCCCTGTCTCATGGGCAAAACTGCCCTGTAGAAATCAGGTCTGACAGTTCCTCTAGGACAAAAGTATTCTATGGGAGAAAGTCAAGCACAGGGCCATGGCCATTTCTGGATGAGCTTGACTATAGACATTCCTGTACCAAATACTCTGGGCTTTATGTCAGCTGGCTTGCTGCCTCTACTGCTCCTCTAAGCCTCTCTTCCTGCCAACTTGAGTGTCTGTGGGTGATCGAGGGGCCTCTTCCTGTGAAGGTTCCAGAGACCTGTGGTGAGAGTCAGCTGCTCCTTCACAGTTCAACTCACTCATTCTCCTGGAGCCAGGAACAAGTCCTTATATGTGGTAGCCCCATGCATGGTTTCCAGCTTTCTCCACATTCAGCCCAGCTTCTGTGTCTTCCTTCTGTCTACTCTCTGCCTAACAGTCATGTTAGGGATGTGCCTGTTGTCTCAGTCCCTGTGTGGGAGCTGTTCCACTTGGTTGTGTCTAGTCAGTCATCTTGCCCCTTAATGTTTCACTGTTTTTTTTTTCTTCCTCTGACTGTATTTTCAAATAGCCTAATACCTATTTTTTTTTCTGCTTGATCAATTCTGCTATTAAAGAACTCTGATGCATTCTTCAGTATGCCAATTGCATTTTTCAGCTCCAGAATTTCTGCTTGATTCTTTTTAATTATTTCAATCTCCATTAAATTTATCTGATGAAATTATGAATTCCTTCTTTGTGTTACCTTGAATTTGTGTTTCTTCAATGCAGCTATTTTGAATTTTCTGTTGAAAGGCTCTATATCATTGTTACTGCAGGATTTGTCCCTGGTGCCTTATTTTTTGAAGTCATGTTTTCCTGAATGGTGTTGATGCTAGTAGATATTCTTTTGGTGTCTGGGCATTGAAGAGTTAGGTATTTATTGTAGTCTTCACTGTCTGGGTTTATTTGTAGTCATCATTATTGGGAAAGCTTTCTGGCTATTTGTCTGGACTTGGGTGTCATGATCTAATCTTGAGATGCTTCAGGGAACACCCCAAGCTCAATAATGCTGTGGTTCTTGCAGACTCAGAGGTACCACCTTGATGGTCTTGGACAATATCTGGGAGAATTCTTGGGATGACCACATAGAGACTTTTAATTCCCTTACTCCCAAACATTGCGCCTCTCTGTTCTGAGTCACCTCACGCTTGGGATAGAGTGACAGCAGCACACCCCTACTATGACTTCACTGGGTCTCACCCAAGGCCTGCTTTGCCTACTCCCTGGCCAACACCTATGTTCACTGAAGGCCCTGGGGTTCTATAGTCAGCAGGTGGAAAAGGACACCAGCCTGTGTCCTTTACCTTGGAGCAGTGAACTTCCCTCCAGCCTCAGGTGTGTCCAGAAGGACCATGTGGGAATCAGCAACTGAAGTCAAACATTTTAGAACTCTACCTGATATTCTATTGTACTGTGTGCAGGTGTCAGCTGACTTTGATCCCCCCAACCTTTTTTTGATCCAAGGCGAATGAGCTTCACCCGGTAGCCACCACCATCCCTGGCCATGAAGAGTACTACCAGACTACCACCAGTGTTTACCTAATGCCCAAGGTCTTTTAAGTCAGCTTGTGGTGAATACTTTTTGGTCTGGAACTCACCCTTCAGGGCAGCAGGCTCCCATCTGGCCCAGGGAAGATCCAGAAAGGTCATCCGAGAGTCAGGTTCTGAAATCGAGAACCCCAAGAGTCTGCTTGGTGCTCTGCCCTTCTGTGGTGGTGTTCATACCTAAGGTGCAACACAAGGTCCCCTTTACTTTCTCTCTGCTTTTCTTAAGCAAGGGGAGTATTGCCCCATAGTCACCATGGCTGGTCATATGCTGAGTCCTACCTGAAGTCAGAAAGTCTTAACGCTAACCAAGGCCCTTGATGTAGTAGTACCTGGGTCTTGCTGCTGGTTGTTTAGGCCCCATGGGCTGTTTGGTTAGCAAGTGATGAGTGTTTGCAGGATTGATTTCTTTTCTTCAAAGCAGAGGGTTGCCTTCTGGCCCAGGGTGTGTCTAGAAATGGCTTGGATCTATTGCCTGGAATGGGGGCCTCATGATTTTGACCAGGACCCTATCCTGCTGTGGCTGAGTTAACATCCAAGATGCAAGACAAAGTCCTCCCCATTCTTCCCTCTCCTGTCCTCAAGAGGAAGGAAGGGGTCTCTTTTGGAGCCATGAGCTGTGCAGCCTGGGGAAAGGGGAGAGGTGATGCCAGCCACTCCCTTGGCTATCCCAGCTGGTGTCTCAGTATGTCACCTGTCCTCCCACTGTCTCTGGGCCTAGTTCAGCCCTAGGACTTGCATAAGAGTTGTAGTCCTTGTGACCCACAGAGCCTTTCAAGCTTAGAGACCTAGAGCACTTTGGCCCTCTGATGATGAAGTTTATGGATACTCAAGTTCAGAACCCTGGGATCTGCAATTCCCCCTCTAGCTAGGACTGGTTTATAATGCTCCCTCCATGTGCAGGTATCAGCTGAGTTTGATCCCCCCAACCTTTTTTTTTTTTCTTCTGATCCAACAGGACAGTACTGAGTTCGATGCTTCACAAATTGCTATGTTCTCCTTCTGCCAGCACCCACAGATGCTCTTAGCATCATGGGGTTGAGGAGGGGAGAACAGAGCAATTGAGAGGCAATTGCATTACAGATTTAGGACTGCTTTTTCTCTTCAGTGACTCTTTCAGTGATATCAATTTAAAACCAGGTACTGTGAATAGTCACTTGATGTTTGGTTCTTATGAAGGTGTTTTTTTCTGTGTAGATAGTTAACTTGGTGTCCTCACAGTGTGGGGGTTAGCGGGGGTGGTAATTGGTGAAGCTTTCTATTCTGCCATCTTATTTCATCTCCCCCACCTTTTGTTTCAAGATAGGGTCTTACTCTGTCACCCAAGCTGGAATACATTGGCAGGATCATGGCTCACTACAGCCTCGACCTCCTCAGCTCAGGTGATCCTTTCACCTCAACCTCCCGAGTATCTGGGACTGCAGGAATGCACCACCATGCTTGGTTAATGTGTTGATATTTTTGTAGAGATGAGATTTTGTCCTGTTGCTCAAGCTGGTCTGGAACTCATGGGCTCAAGCAATCCTGCCAAAGTGCTGAGATGACAGATATGAGCCACCTTTCTAGATGTCATTCCTAGTTTTATTAACTTGAGATTTCTATCTTGATCAGTCTAGCTATTGTTTTGTTAATTTTGTTAATCCTTTCAAAGATAAATTATTTGCTTTTGTTGATGTTCTCTATTGTTTTTCTGTGTTCTATATCTTTATTTGTGCTTCTGTTCTTTAATAATTTTCCTCCTCTTGATTAGTTTTGGGTTGAATTTGCTCTTCATTTTCCAGTGTGTTAAGGTGATAGGTTACGTTGTTAATTTAAGATATTTCTTGTGAGTATAGACTTTTATAGCTATAAATGTATCCCTAAGCACTGCTTTAGCTGTTTCCCATTAGTTTTGTCATATTGTTTTTCATTCATTTCAGTGTATTTTCTAATTGCCCATTTAATTATGAGTATATTGTTCAATTTCCACATATTTGTAAATTTCCTTTTTTTTTTGATTTCAAATTCCATTTCCTTGAGACTGGTATATATACCCTATGATTTCAACCTTTTAAAGTTTATTTTTGCACGTTTTATCCCAGACATATATTCTATCCTGGAGATTGTTTTATATGTACTTACATGCATTATCTTGTTTTGAGTGGGGTATTTATAGATGTCTGTTCGATCCATTTCTTAGAAATAATTGTTAAGGTTCATAATTAAGCTGAAGTATTTATCTCTTTAATTCACATATTTTGGGACTCTGGTTATGACTTATGTAATTGTATATATTTCTGAAGAATTAACACTTTTTTGATTATAAATTTTTCTTCTTAGTAGAGTTTGATTCTTGTAAATAATCTTATGAGATTGTATAATAAAAGAAAACATAATATCTGAGTTTGATTAGGGTATTAACCCTTTTATAAGTGGCTTTTAGGTGTTATAGCTTTCATTTTGCTCTTAGTTTTTTATACATCTTGTATCTTTTAAAAAATTTCTTCATTAATACCTTCTCTGGAGTCTAGCATTATATTATACTTTTCTTCCTGTTTCTTTTACAGTATTTTTTAGTTATTTTCTTAGTTGTTGCCCTGAATTATAAGTAACATCTTAATGTTAAGCCATTTAATTCAGATTAGTAACATGTTAATTCTAATAATATACAAAAACTTCCATTCAATATAGCTTTGTTCCCTTCATTTATACTTTTCCAGTGATAAAAAATATATATCTTAATGCATCATAGGTTCATTAATGATTTTAATGCCTTTAAGATAGATTGTATTTATTGTGTGTCACATTTTTAAAATAAGTATACATTGAATAGTGAGATTGAGCTAATTAATAATGCATTAAGGTACTTTTTTGTGATAACACTTGAAATCCCCTCTTTAGGCAATTTTTAAAAATACAACTATCCATCTATTTGTTAATAACTATCATTGCCAAGCTCTCTTGAACTTATTCCCCCATCTGAAATTTTGTGTACTAAAAGTTAATCTCTCCAACTGCCTCCCTAACCCTGGCAACCAGCATTCTACTCTCTGCCTAACTTTTTAATTAATACATTCTACATAGAAGTAAGATCCTGTAGTATTTTTTGTGCCTGGTTTACTTCACACAGTGTCCTCCATGTTTATCCATGTTGTCCCAAATTGCAAAATTTTCTTAGTTTTTAAGGCTGAATATTTTATTGTGTATATATACCACATTTTCTTTATTCAGCTGTTCATGGACACTTACAATTGTTTTCATATGCTGGCTATTGTAGAGTGCTGCAATAACCATGGGAGTGCAGATATCAGTTTAACATATTGATTTCATTTTATGTACCCAGTAGTTAGATTGCTGAATCATACAGAAGTTTCATTTTTAATATAACTGTTGCTCATTTGTTGTCTCTTCAAATTCTTGGTTGATTTTTAATTATTTTATTTCTGTTGAGTTCTTTCTTTGTATATTTTAGATATTAACCCCATGTCTGTTCACTCTGTTGATTGATTTTGCAGAAGCTTTTTGATTTAATCCCATTTGTCTATGTTTGTTTTTATTCCAATAGTTTCAGCTTTTTGTTTCCTCTTTAATTCCTTTCGAGTTGATTTTTTAATATGATGCGAGAGATGGTACAATTTCAGTTTTCACCATGTGGATATCCATTTCTGTTGACACAATTCACTGAAGAGACTCTCTTATCTCCATTGCCTAGTCCTGGAATCATCACATGACCGTAAATATGTAGTTTTATTTCCAGGTTCTCTATTCTACTGGTGCCTGTTTCTATAACATCACCATGATGTTTTGATTACTATGGCTTTGTAGTATACTTGAAGTCAAATAATGTGTGCGATGCCTCTGGTTTGTTCTTTTGCTGAAAATTGTTGTGAGAGTTCGGATACTTTATGGTTCCATATGACTTTTTTTTCTGTGAAAAGTGTCATTCGGTATGGCCTCGTGCTGGGGCCATCCTGGAGGCTCCACCTGTGGGTAACAGCTTAAGGTCTGGGATTGTCTTGGTGTGTGAGTCTAAGGCAAAGTCCTGAGCTCATTTCTCTCTCCTTGGGGAATGAAGGGTATCTGTTTTCAAATTGTGCTGCTGGTCAGGGGAGGTGTAACAGGGACAGTGTAAAAATTCTTCTTTCTCTCCTGTTCAGTGCGTTTTTTTTTTTTTCTTATTTCTGTTCTACATCTAGATGTTGTGATCTCTCTGATTCATTTAGCTCTTATGAAAGTGTATTTTACATGTAGGCAGTGATTCAAGTTGCTATTACTGTAGGGGGATTCAAGGTATAAAGTCTATAAAGTCTTAGTCTGCCATCTTGCAATATCTATCCCCAATCCCAAATTTTAATGTCTGTTGTTTTATGTAATTGTTTCTAAAAATCAGGTAGAAAAAAATTCCTAGAAAAAACACTATCTTTCATATTCACCTATGTAGTTATTTCTGGCATTGCTCTGCATTCATGGCAATTATTCTACCTTCCTTTTACTTTGGCCTGATAAACTTCAATACTTCTTGTAAAGTCTGGTATTGCCAAATTCTCTCACGTTTTTCTTGTTGTTTTGTTATTCTTTTATATTGGAAGTATCTATTTTGCCTACTTTTGAGCCTTTTTTCTGTTAGCACTTTGAATATGTCATTCCACTGTGTTCTGGGTTCCATAGTTTTTCTCAAAGTTGGCTATTAATCTATTAAAGCCACTGTTATGTGATGACTCACTTCTCTCTTTCTGATTTGAAGAGTCTATTTCTGTTTTGTTTTTCAAAGTTTGACTATGACTGTGATTTGTCTAAGTTTGCATCTCTTGGAGTTTATCCAAGTTAGTTGTCTGAGCTCTGATGTGTTAATTCTTCCAGATTTTGGAAGTTTGTGGTCGTTTTTTCTTCAAATATTCTTAGGCTTCTTATTCTAGTTTAACTCCAGAATTTCTATTCTGTTTTTAAATAATCTTTATTGATGTGTTCTATTTTTGATAGACATCATCTCAATCTTTCCATAGTTATTCAAGTAAATGACTAGTAATTTTAATACTTGCCTTCCTTGGGATCAGTTTCTACTGATTGCTTTTTATTTTTGTGTAAGTGCCATAGTTTCCTGGTTCTCTCATGTGTGTTTCTTTCTCCTAAAGAAACCAGCTACTCCAAGATTTGTTTAATGATTTTCCTGGGTTATTCTCTTTCATATTTAGTCATAGGAGTCACTCATAAGCTTAGCAATAAACTAGTGATTGGTCAGAGATCTCCTTAAATGCCCTGAACATGCCAGGGGCCTTCTGTATTACCAGAAATATATGGGAAGTTTTCAAAGCCCCATTAACACCTAATTTGCTAATGTATCCTTCTCACTTTTTTTTTTCCTTTGTAGTCTGGTGGTCCTAAACTTAGGTAGCTGCAGTTGTAAACATTTGCCACTAATTGTTTTCTAACTATGCCCTGGGGTTAGATAAAGAGTATCAAAAAGAATGGACTTTTCCCGAGTAGCTGTCAGACTGGCCAAATGGTGACAGTCCTTTAAGAGATCAAGCCCTAAAGGTGTGAATTAAACCGATAAAGGTAAGTATTTAGAGGTAGATTGTGCTCTGGAGCCCGCTAGGATAAAAACACTTTAGGAAGAGCATTGGTATATTTTACAAAACCTATTCTAATCCCTCTACTGACTGCTAGAAGGCTGGTGTTCATAGCTACCAGGGAGGTATGCCTGTCGGTTGTCAATGTTACTGCAGAGCTGGGGAGAGAGCATGGGTAGAGGGTAAGTTAAAATGCCACAAAGCTCACTGTTCTTACCAAGATTCAGCCACTTTCTTGAGTAAAATCCTTCAGATTGTTGCACATCTTGGGGTAGTTACCCCAGTTCTAAATAAAGTTGATTTTTGACAACTTACTTATGAAGAAAAAGATTTTCAGAGGTCTTCTTTCCAAAAGTGCTTTTCCTGCAGTGTATTCCTAAGTATGCAAATAAAGTAGAAAAAAATGTATATGTGGTTTTGATCATATCAGTTACATGAATATCCTCAGTAATATGCATAATATAATGAAATGAAAAAAAATTCAACAATTTGCATCCTTACCATAACTACCCAAGGATGAAAAGGTTTTTCATTTAGCATTACCTGAAATCCTCAAAATTGTGCACTTTGCCTATGAGAACTATACAATTTTATCTCAGATGCCTACCATTTAAATATTACTGTGCTACCCCAACTCCCCAAAACTAACTAATAAATTATTATCTAGTATTTTGTGAGCAATTACTTTGTGCCAGACACAATTTTAAAATCGTATGTATAATTTTCCCAGCAACTCTGGGATAATTACTCGCATTATATAGATGGTATCAGTACATTCAGCAACTTGGCAGGTATGTCAGAGTTTCTGAGGGTTAAAGCCCATAAAGGTAAGTAGCTACAGATAGACTGTGGCAACAGCCATCCCCAATAAAAATATATCTAGGAGAAAAAAAACTTTAGGTAGGAAAGGCACTGGTGTATTTTCCACATAAGTAACTAATCAGAGCATTGCTTTCTCAGCCATGTAATGTAATTGGTATTATGATCTTAATAGAAGCAGGCTTGACAAATGCCAACAGTATGTGTGTTAAATTATCATCTGATTCTATTATAGTCACAGAGACCCCACAATAAGTGTCAAAGGAAACTCAGGTTTATCAACAAATGTTTAAGATCAGTGTTCTGTGTCTCTTGTGCAGTCAAATCATAGGAGAGCAATTACAGCTATACCTGAAAAGGAGAAGTATACTGTTCACACACTGCTGGGTTGAAGTTTCCCACATGCTGCGTTCCAAGGGAATACAACCTGTCTGAATGCAAAGTCTTCAGGACACATTGTCTATGCGGTCATTTCTAAATTTTGCATTAGAGGAATCACATTTGCTTGTCTAAGACAACCTCTCTCCAAAGTCTGACTCATAAATGTACTGCATATTTTTCTAAAACAAGCTGCAATGTGATTCATACACCCAAGGGCAAGATTGGGTATTAAATCATCAGGCTGTGATTTTTTTCCTCAGGTTTAGTTCTGTGATAGAACTATTGAGCTTGAAAATATTTTTGTACTTTGGAGAGTAACTTTGTAACACCTAAAGGAGGTCAAGGATGGAAGCATTTCAGATTGCACTTGTATGTGTGTAACTATATGTAAACATATTATGTGTCTCTGTATACAGAGTGAGGAAGACATTAAGAAAATCTGCATTAATCATATCTGTCTGCTATTAATTTTCTATTATAGGCACTCTACTGTTACAGTATATATATATGTGTGTGTATATATATATATATACACACACACACACACACACAAATAACATTTTAAATAAAGGAATGACTGTCTCTTATTTGTTCTTTTGTGTCCAACAAATAGTATACTGCCTAGAACATAATATACACTTCACCAATATTATGAACAAAATAACACGATTTAAAATTTAGCTTCATAATAGCCACGAATCAAGTATTCCTGGTTTATAGATGAGTTAATGGAGTCTCTTGCTATAAAGAAAGTTACTGTTGTTAACTGTTCATACTGCTAGTATATGTAGATCCATCACACAATGAGCTCTCCTCTATTAAATGAAATAATAAGCACCCAATCTATTTTTCAGGAAGCTAATAAGATAGCGAATCTGATCTTTCAGTCCATGGTTAATCATATATTTTATAACTCATAGATCCTTTCTTAAACATACCACTGATTCTCTGGTTTAAACAGCTGATACCCTTTTTGAAGTTCCAAGTAGTACCTAGCCCAGATTAGGTAATCCATCAGTTTCACATTGCTAACACCCTATTACATACACATGAAATATACTTAGCTTTTATGTTACAATCCCACCTGTGTCCCGAGGTCCAATTTGGAGTAAGTATATTCATTTGTAACAAATTCTAAGTACTGTTTCTCTTTTGTCTGTGTTCATAACCTTTAGTATTACATTGTAATCACAATTTTAGTGAATTGCTTAATATGTGCTTTAACCATTTGTGCATCACAGTCTTGCTTCCTGGGGTGATTTTTATTTTTCAACTTGGTGAGGCCACAGTACCTAAATATTTGGAGTAACAAAATGCTAGATGTTTCCATGATGGTATTTTTACATGAGATTAACATTTAAATCAGTAGACCTTGAGTAAAGCAGATTTTCCTCCATGATGTGAGTGGGCCTCATTCAATCACTTAAAGGTATTAATGGATAAAAGACTGAGTTCCCCAGAAGAAAATGAAATTCTGCCAGCAAACTGCATTGGCCACTTTTTCCTGGATCTCCAGCATTTCAGCCTACCTTGCAGATGTTATGCTAGAGAGTCTCTACAATCACATGAGCCAGTTCCTGAAATAAATCTGGGTGTACGTATGTGTACAACATATACACACCCTTTTTTCTCAGAAGAACCCTGACTACAACTTTTTTATGCTTTTTATGGAAAACTCTTGAGTGTTACATTTTTGTGTATTCTTCAGGACCCATTCTTCCATCCTGCTTCAAATATTTATAAAGCATATACTATGGACTCTCAAATAGAGGACATCTATGTAGTCACTTAGTACATGTATTTTCTGAGTGAATGTTAATTTTAAATTCACTCCATTAAATATCTGACATACCTAACAACCACTTTGATTACCCAATTGCTGGTCATGGCCCTGGAATATGTAATTCTAAAGAGTAACTTAGGTACTAGGAAAATAAGACTTAACACATAAGAATGAGTTTTGTGCTCATTCCTATCTATTATTATGCCATTATTAAATATACATAACTGATTTAAAATAATCTCATTTAAGTTGAAATAAATTTTAGTTCTGATTGATATCTTAAAAATTATTTTAGAAATTCTTGTGAAAGAACCTCTATTAAGTGCTGTTGGTGTTCTTAAGAAAAATGAAGTTGTATAGTGGCAGTACATTGGAATATAATAAAAATGCATATATAAATTCGGCTCCCGTATTTCTTTCAAAGGAAGCATATTCTAATTATAAATACAAACAGAAATTCAGAAGGCCTGATGAATTAGAAACAAATTGTACTTTCACTGAGGTATTAGGCAGTCTAAATTATACCTCAGAGTCTGAAGAAATTGCTAGATACACAAAGTAAAAAAGATTGTCAAATACAATGTAAGTAGCAAATATTGTTAACAGTGACTCCTTAATGCTTTCAGATGTCAATTAGCTGATCTCAGAAATCGTAGATTGAAAGCAGGAAATCTTTCTGCTACTGGATATCATTGCTCTGTTTGGCTGTATTCTTTATTTCATAATATAATGTAAAAGAATTCACCTTGTCAGAAATAATGGATCATTTCAAAGAGAAAAGATTACTTCTTCAAATGTTCTTACTGTATACCAATATATCCAGTGCGATTTTATTAACCATGATATGCCCTTAATGGGCATAGTGAGTGCTGTGCCCTGTGGCATACTGGTAAATGTTTGACAGCTGGATCTCAAAACAAAACAAGTCCTAATCTGTAGTACCCCTACTTCCTTAGTGAAATACTGATTCTAGCCAATTTTAAGCTACCAGTATGAGGTCATTGAATTTGGACTTGGAAAAACAGGAGCACAATCAGCTGTCAAGAGCCGGTACAAACTGGCGCCAGCATGAATTGGCATCAGCATGCAACTGCTTGTGCCCAGTGCTCCTCAGTCTTAAATTATGTGAATGGTAGGACTGCACCAAGCTGTTTTGCTCAATTATTCATAAGCATACCATTTTGACAGTCCAATCTACTTCTTTCATTTAGGCTTGAATTTGCAAATTGTCCAGTTGGACACATGCTAATATTCTCAATTCTGATCAGTCCTTTTAGAAGATTTAAGCATCTACATATAATAATAGCAACAACATGGCAGTATAATTGCATACTATTTGATACTTTTTGAAGCCACAGATATAGATTATCTCATTTAAATTTCATAATTTCCATTAAGTAATGTATTATTATTCCCATATTGTAGCTAGGAAGAATCAGACTTAAAAAGTTCAAAAGACTCGGACCTAAGCACAAAATGCGGAAGGACAGATCATGGAAGCAAAAGAGCTGAATTATAAAAATAGAAGTATCCAAGAACACTGTGGATGAGCAGGCTTAAGTCTCCATAGCTAGATTTAAAATAGTACCAGACTAGCAAAAGGTTGTACATTCCTTGGTAAATACAACAAGGTTTGACACTGGCAATTTCTGCAAGAGTTATTTTCAACAAGCATTTTCAACCATAGCATTTTAGATATTCAGGGAAAAAGGCACTGGCAAATGCCAGGAATTATATTTGTTTCCTTACATAAAAAAGCGCATTTAATTTCTACAACACTATAAGTTTCACATTATTTTCTGCATTTGCTATACAGGGAGACAAAAGTCAAAGAGGATGAGTAATCTGCTCAAAGATACATGCCTAGCAATAACTGAAATAGAAACCACATCTAAATATGTTTAGCTCTACATTCCACAAATCCCTTTTTCCTCCTATTTTTATCATCAATTTATACGTCAGCAAGTAAGAGTTATTCTTTCCATCTTCGAGCAAAAATTACCCTTGGCCCACATACCTGCAGTCAATGTACAGGAGGAGATGCCAAGAACTCTGTATTAATAAACTGAATTCCTCTACTTTAAATTACATCTTCAAGCCCAAATTTCCCAATTCTTTAGACAGAATTTTTTGGTTGTGTGTGTGTGTGTGTGTTTTTTTTACACTATAACATTAAGCAAATTGGCCAAGCATCACTAAAGAAGAAACTTAAATGCTGTATTGTTAACTTACTTTGATAAAGAGTGTATTTTGTCCACTCTGCATTCATTTTAAATGTCATAGTATTTACAAAGCAGAACATGGTAGACTGCACAGTTTTTGGAACATTTTTTAAAAAATCAGCATTCAGCACACAAACCAGAATACACTGTACCAAAGAGGTATCAAAAAAAGACAACCAGATTACCCACAGAGTAGACACACCCAAAATGAGAGTCTATGGGCTGATTCAGGGGCTGAACAAGCCAAAGGATGGAGGACCAGAAACAATGTCAGAAGGGCTATGCACATTAACCTTGTCCTGTCACAACTCAGGTAGAAAAGGAGGAACTGATATACAATATCAGGTATCTCAGAATACTTTAAAGTTAATTCAAGCTTATAAGATTCATCTTACCAATGTTGTAATGTTCACAAGGATTTCTAGAACTATTTGACCTGCAATAGATGAGAATATGTGTATTTCTATTGCAAAACCATCTAAATGAGCTAAGCAAATCATACAATCTGTCAGTTACAGTTTGCTGGGAATGATGTTGGGATGACAGCACTTTTTATTCAGAAATATTGTCAGCATTAAGAATAATAATCCAAACTTTTTAGGCAACTATTTTTGCTTATTCTATACATGACTTAAATAAGATAATGTAGACTTAGTGTGAGCATACAAACCAAATAGATTATAATACAAAATGGTACTTTAAAAATCTTCGTTTCAAAATAAGGAGATTTTTCAGGACTTGGCATCCAGATTCCTTGAAAAAGTTACTGTATTCTGCAAATGTCCTTTTGACTAATGAATTGCAAGCCACAATTTCTTATAAATATCTAAGTACTATGTTTTATATGTCAAATTGGGTATTGTTACTCAAGCCTAATGGAAAAATTTTTTCATATTTTTACTTTTTAGCATATTTAAACTTACAAAAGTGATCAATATACATTGAAGAAAACTTTAAAAATTCAAGGAAAAAGAAGTATTAAAATAATCAATAATCCTGCACCATAGAAGTTAAACATTCATATCTATGTTTGAAACTTTGTATCTCTCAATCTATGTAAACATGTGTAATTTTAAACCAGACCATAGTGTCCGAAATCTGCTTTTTCCCTCAGCAATATATTGTCATACATTTCTTAATCGTAAGTATCAATTACTGCATACTGACTCATCGTGTAGACAGAGTAATGTATTTAAACATACTTTTTTTGATATTTCAGTCATTTTTAACATTTTTGTGAGCACGAATGTCAGTTATCTCTCTGTACATCTTTGTGTACTTGTGCAATCTTTTTTGTATAGTATTTTAGAATTGATAAAGAAAATAAACATTTAAAAATTTTTTGATGTGTCTTCTCAAATTGTCTCCTCAAAAGTTTGTACCGACCAAGTCTTAGCCAGTCAGGCCAAATGAGAGAAACATTAAATATGGGCTGGGTTTCTTTAACATTTGTTCTGTTCATGTGTTTTTCACAAAGGTGCCCTTGGCCCTTCCTGACTGCCTTATGCAAAAGTCAAGTACCATCCAAGTAACTGACACAACGAACCTGAAAGAAATAAAACTACTGGGAAGATTATTGAGCTCCTCCTCCAACGCCCATTAAATACAGAGGGTGAACATGCCATGTATGACTGATTAAACCACATTTAATGAACCCCTAGGGTCCTCAGTTGCAGCCTCTGCATTCTCCTCACTTTATCCTCCCTTTTACTTCCTCAAGGAGCTGCCAATTTATTTTGAATCCTAAACACAGTGCATGTTTTTTCCATCCATTCCTCCCACTAACTTGACTTTGTTACACCTTAATTTGAAAGGAAAGAAAAGCCTCCTTAACAATATCCACCCTTTCCCTTCACTTGTTTCTTCTTCTCGGTTTTATTTTTGAGCAAACTCATGGTGAATAAATACACACATGGATTCTGGGTGCAGAAATCCTGGATTCAGGTAAAATCTCTGTGTTTGACTATGTGCTCACAGGCAAGCCTTAGTTTTTTCCTTTGTAATTAATAATGTCTTCCCAGACAGGATTTTATAAGATTTAAGATATATAAATTAAAACACTTTTTAACTGCTCTGACAGTAACTTTTCTCAGTTCTCTGCCCTTCTAGCCCTTCAATATATCCTTGCAGACAAAAATAAAGTAACTGATTCTTTCTGATCCACAGATACTAAACTATGAAGAATGATCTATGTTTAGAATCTTCTGTTGTCTCGGTAAATTGTGTCAAACATCACCCTTTGTTTAAAGCCATTTAAAATAGCTATTGTTGATTGATTGAAACACCTTGGTTATTTTCTTTTCAGAATTTCTAAGCTATGGATAATATTTGCTGTTATTTGAAAGTTGTTTGCCATTCATACAATCAATACATTCGTAATATAATTTCAATGTTTATTTTCTGGATAGCAAATAGTTTCAGAACTCCAAACCACCTATAGCTGTATATTATTTTTTTATTGGGGTGTATAATCTGTTTCTCCCACCCATGATGAAAGGGTATCAACAATAACAGGAAGAAATGAAAAGATTTAGCGTTAAATAATAGTCTTCCAGACAATCATATCACATGTGAATAAAATTTAAAGAAGGATATCTATTACGTTTTCATACCAGTCACTCTTCTGTCAGCTTAACATTTTGAATCTAAAGCATTTCAACAATGAGCAGTTGAATAATATAAAAAGGAATGTGTCTCAAGACTTTTTCTCTAATGCTCAGAACTTAGAAAAGGTATTTTAGTTGAAAATATTTGAATCTTTTGCTGTTAAAAAATCACAACTTAGTGAAAAGTATATTGACTAGAGTTATTTTATTAACAAAGTATGAGATTTAAAACTGGTTGTATGCTTGTTTTTCTTTATATGCCTAATATATCTAATATACTTGATATCAACATATTTTAAAAGTATTTTAAATAAAAATTATCTAGACTCCTTAGGTTAACCCCTTATTTTGTCTACACATTATGGTGGAAGTAAAATGATACAGAACTCAGTGGCTTATGAGATTATGAAAGCACAGTTAAGAACTACCTGCCAACTAACTCAATTTAAGTTTCAGAATAAATCCTCTCTTTGACTTGAATAGTTTTCTCACGTCAACAAAAAAAAGTAAATGGAAACATTGAGAGAATGTGCCTTTACGTAGATCAGTTTAAAAAACAACCCTTCATATCTGCTCTTTGTTAACAAGCATGTGAAAAAATATATATAAGTATTAGAAACATGTTTTTCATTTGTGAACATATACAAAAGCAATGAGATCATGACTGCAATGCTGAAAACAAAAGTATTGAAATAGATATCTGATTTCATTGGGGTAACAGATGCTTGACTAATTCAAGATATCAACAAGGATGTGAAAACAGTAGGCTATAAAGTCACCCCATGATGCAGCAAAGCTTGGAATTTGTAAAAGATGCAGTTCACTGAATTGCTAGCTTAATTGTGTGAACTGCTGTTGCTATTAAAACTTGATTTTTAAAACTTTATTTGATTTCTTTATTGCATCACCACCCACAGCTTAAAGCATACTAATTATAGTTATAATTTAAAAACACTAGGCACTGTAACAATTCTGATACATTTTAAAAATCTGTAAATTATAGGAAAAATTATGATATTCTCTCTGAACTACTCTTTTTTTGGAAGGTGAGGAGGGGAAGTTCTCGTTTCTTTTTTCTAGATTGATTCTCATTGCTTTCATGTTTCAGGCAATGCCAAGGCTGGTTTCATAAATATGTTAATCTAGGTAATTGTCTCAGACTAATCTGATCTCAATTAAGTTACTTAGCAGGAATGTACCACATGGAGTGTCCTGTCAGTAGGCTTAAAACCATAGATTATCAGCAAAAATAACTTTCTGTAATAGAGGTCAAAGGGACTGGATTGAGAACTGCAGGAAAGGAGAATCTGCAATATCCAATATTATTCATCCAAAAATTATTCACTATTTGTTTATGTACTAGCAGACAAACTGAGTGCTAGCACAAAAATTAATTATGAAAAATCAAAAATTAACCCTCCCCAGGAAAATAGCATTTATGTACAAGTCTTTTCGTGGTGCCAATGATCTCTCTCTTTGCCTCTGTTTCCTCTTTTCCCCCTCAGTTCCTTATCACACTAGGTTAATTGTATTCCTTTTAGCTAGCAGCTTTCAGATCCACTGGGTGGCTAGATGTGCCCTTTGTGTTAACAGGTAACACAAGCCAGATCTGCTTCTATTCTTCTGTCTGGCTACGCTCAAACCAAATGCAGGGGATTTTAAACATGGAGTTCTACCCTTTGTTTAAAAAAAAAAAAAGGTGAAAAAATATATAAAATAAATAAATGAAAATATCCTGGACAAGTTTAGATTATGATTTTAGTTGTCAATTTGAGAAAGATACATGGAAATGGCCAACCACTTTTCTTGGTGCTTCACGTTTCTGGTTTATTGGCCTGTTCTCTATTTTGGAATCTCCGTTTTGAGCCTTTGGTGTTTTTGTTTGTTTTGTTTTGTTTTTTGTTTTTTTTAAATCTTTTGGATTCTTCTTCTCTATTTTCTTTTTAAGAACTCTGCTGAGTGCAGCCCAGAGCACCTGAGCTTTCCATTTTGGGATGTGTCCTATGTTGGCAAACCAAGGGCATAGGAATGAGATGAGTAGGAGGAGGGAGAGATGGGGAAGGCTGATTTTACTTGGTTATGCTAAAGGAGTTTGACTAGTTCAAACTCAACTCTCCAAGACATGAAATTTGGAGCTAAAGCACAAACAGTAATAGAGTATTTATTTGCTACATATGGCAGATGTGTTCTCTGAACTTATTGTCTTCAGAATTCCGTGGTGGGTGGCAGAAGTTTTGATCGTGACTTGGTAATCATCAAATGTGTTCTCTCTCTCCTCCCCACCCAACCCCACATACTCCACAGGGAATTTTAACTATTTGGTATCAGAGACAAATATTTAGATCACAACTAGGGTTACTAGGGTTTTGTCTGCATATTTTGTTAGTAGTTTAGACCGTTCAAAATTATTCCAGCTATTTCTTATTCTAGGTAACAAGTTAATGAGGGCACAATTTGTCACACTATTTTCTGTCTACCCAGATTGCAGCAATGTTCATGGCTGCTCTTTCAACCTAGGCTCCAATGTGAGGAAAACAGCCATGCACAAAAGAGCCACCAGCCAACCCGTGATACACACACGCACGCACACACACACACACTGTGAACAAGAAATAACCTCTTCTGTTTTAGGCAACTGAAATTTTGACTTTGTTACCATTAGCATAACCTAGCCTATCCAGACAGCTATATGAAAAAAGTATGAAGAAATTATGTTTTGGCCTTAAATACAAACGTCAATAGCTGAAAATACGTACTTAATCTAGATTTGTGTGCCAGATTTGTGTATTAGTAGAAATAGAATCGTTTGATATGTATTAGTGAAGTTTGATAAGTAATATAAATGCTAGGTTCATATAGTATGTCTATATTTTGTTAAGCATTAATGTATAAACTGGGAATAGATGGTATTTTTCATGCAACAGATAAAAATGTTTCACAACATTCCTAAGTTAAATCACCAAGCAATATGATGAGCAAAAACATCAGGTTCTTACACAAAGGGAGATAATAACAAAGCACATGAGTGAAACCAAAATAACTTAGAAACAACATACTGTATGATACATCAAAGCATTGAATTTTAAGTGCCTCGTGAAAACACTTTCTTCAAATTTCTCTCAAAATAAGCTCCCTTGCGTCCTATGTGTGAACATGCATTTAACAAATTCCTTTTCCCCCTTGAAAATGCAAATGCTACTACTCATTTCCACCTACTTGGCTAAACATTTTCTATGGCAACAACTATTGGGACAATTTCATCAGTCCTATATTGCAAAAGTTGTGCAATAGAATTTGAAAGCATGAGTAAGATGTGTTAACCTGACTGGTGCTTGAATTTTTTTTCCCCCCTTTCAAAAACTATTCCTGTACATGATGGGAAAACCTATTTAACATAGAAAATAACATTGATTTTATTTTTGATGGGCACAAGGATGACAGCCTACCACAAAATATAACACAGTGGCATTTGAGGAAGCAACAGAAGCAAGCCCTCAAATCAAGAAAAAATTCCCCGCACTTCTCCCCTAAAGCAGGCCATAAAACCTAGGTAACCTTCCCCTAAAAATAAGTTGTAAGCCCAGCCCTATATCTAGGGAAAAGGAGTGAAACACAGAGATACCAAGAAGTATCTGAAGAATATGGACAGGCCTTGCTAAACCTCCCTTCCCACCTGAGATTTCTAGATCATACACCCTTTTGTCCAATCATGTTTCTGCACAGCTGTCCACTTCTTCTCATTTAGCATAAAATGTACACAATTTTTCCTGTTTATTTGAATCTTCATTTCTGAAGGCTCCCATGTCACATACATTAAATTTGTAGGCTTTTCTCTTGTTAACCTGTCTTTTGTTATAGCAATCACAACCACAGAATAGCAATGGGTGAGGAAGGAAACTACTTTTTCTATTCTACAAAGAAACATGTCGTAACTTAGAACATGAAGAGGTTTGAATTATTCTCCACAAAATTTCAAGTAAAAAAATAAAAATTAAAACACTTCAGCAAATTATTATTTTTTCTTTTATGTTGAGAGGTACATGTGCAGGTTTGTTACATAGGTAACCTATGTCATGGGGATTTGTTGTACAGATTATTTCATCACCCAGGTACAAAACCTAGTACCCATTAGTTATTTTTTCTCATTTCTCCCTCCTCCCACCTTCCAGCCTCCAATAAGCCCTAGTGTGTGTTGTTCCCCTATATATCTGTATATTCTCATAATTTAGTTCCCACATATATAAGTGAGAATATGTGGCATTTGGTTTTCTATTCCTGTTTTAGTTGGCTAGAGATAATGGCCTCCAGCTCCATCCATGTCCCTGCAAAGGACGTGATCTTATTCTTCTCTATGGCTGCATAGTATTTCATGGTGTCTATGTATTACATTTTCTTTATCTAGTCTATCACTGATGGACATTTAGATTGATTCCATATCTTTGCTACTGTGAATCATGCTGCAATGAACACATGAGTGTATGTGCTTTATAATAGAACAATTTATATTCCACTGGGTATATACCCAGTAATAGAATTGTTGGGGCAAATGGTATTTCTCTTCTTAGGTCTTTGAGGAATCGCCAGACTGCCTTTCACAATGGTTGAACTAATTTACACTCCCATTAACAGTGTACAAATGTTCCTTTTTCTCCAGAACCTTGCCAGCATCTGTTATTTTATGACTTTCTAATGACAGCCATTCTAACTGGTATGAGATGGTATCACATTGTGGTTTTGATTCATATTTCTCTAATGATCGGTGATGTTGAGCTTTTTTTACATGATTCTTGGCCAAATGTATGTATTATTTTTGAAAAGTGAATTTTAAGTGATTAGTGAAAATGCTATTCAGTGCTATTCCTATTAAACTAACATTGAGATTCTTCACAACTGGAAAAAAAAATTAAATTTATATGGAATTAAATAAGAGCCCAAAGAGGCAAGGCAATCCTAAGCAAAAAGAAGAAAGCTGGAGGCATCACGCTACCCTACTTCAAACTATACAATAGTGATACAATAACCAAAACACCATGGTGCTGGTACAAAAACAGACACATAGAGCAACGGAACAGAATAAAGAACCCAGAAATAAGACCGCACAGCTACAACTATCTAATCTTTGAAACACCTGACAAAAACAAGCAATGGGGAAGGTAGTCCCTATTCAACAAATGGTGCTAAAATAACTGTCTGGCTATATGTAGAACACTGAAATTGGATCCCTTCCTTATACCATATACAAAATTAAATCAAATGGATTAAAGACTTAAATGTAAAACCCAAATCTATTAAAAACCTGCAAGACAACCTAAGCAAAACCATTCAGGACACAGGCACAGGCAAAGATTTCTTGATGAAGACACCAAAAGCAACGGAACAAATGCAAAAATTGACAAATGGCATCTGATTAAAGAGCTTCTGCATTGCAAAAGAAACAATCAACAGAGTCAGCAGACAACATACAGAATGGAAGAAAATTTTTTAAACTATGCATCTTGGAAAGGTCTAACATATCCAGCTTCTATAAGGAACTTAAGAGATTATTATTCTTTATTTAAAAATTGGCAACATATTCTATGGACATTTAAAATACATAATTTGACTACAGGAGAATTCTGGATAAGCATTGATGAGCTATGAATGGAACTCCACTCCTTAGGCTTGGGAACATTCTTCTCTAAATGCAGAAATGCATATTTGGCATGCAGCAAAAACACTCAAATTTTAAAAAAGAAAGCCTGAATCATGCTGCTTCTTTCTTTAGAGTGCATCTGGCCATCAGGATAGTTGAAGGTTTTTTGTATTTGCTTTCTCCCATAGTTAGGGTAAAGAACATAATGAAACGTCAAATTATTTAACAACGTATTGTTCTAGCAAATGATACGGAACTTAAGAAAGTCTTATTTGAAAGAACCCTCTACAGAACTCCTTGAGATTTTTTTTTCTACAAAATAAATAAGGGAGATATCACATAATTTCCAAGTGACTGAAGCTCTTTTTATTGGAAACCTCTATTACTTTTTTAAATAGCTCAGTTACACTGCAGAGTTTAAATGTTTCTTGTATTCAAACACTCAGATGAGTAGAAATAGTGTCATTTAGTGGGGATAATACTAGAATTGGGATCAGAAGTATTCTAGTTTGTGGCTTAATGAGTGAAAATTGACCAGACGAAAAGAAAAAATACCTTTCTTTACTCCGTATTACTCACAGGAGAACAATATACTTCCTTTTCTTTTCTTCCTTAACAAATAGGTATGAGTTTTTCAGCTGTAAATAAGAGAAGAACCAAAAAAAAAAAAAGGAATTGATTTGCCCCTTTTTGTTTTCTGCATTGTTATCACTTCCTTAATTTGAGGGACAATCATCTGGATTTCCACTGATGAAAGTAGCAGCAAAATTGAAATTATGTTTACAGAGGCCAGCCTCAGACTTTCTCAGTAATAGACCTTAAACTGAAACCCAAGGAAAGAGTGTAGCCCTACAGAGTTCATTATGCTTTTCTTCCTTCAGCCAATATTTTCTCCCAGAAGTTTTCCAGTGGGAGTAATGGTGGCTAAGCCTATGGGGGAGTTGACATGGCAGTTGTATTTCATGGATGCAACAGCCATTTGCTTTTAGCAAGGGGTCTCTTATTTTAGATATAACTGCATGAGCCCTTAGTAGTTGATGAGTCCTGAAAGAATGCAGCTCTGCTTCACTTTAATTTCATTCCTGTTAGTTCCTTTTTGTGTGTATGCTACCTGTGTGTATACATGATTTAAGGTGATTACAGTAGATTATTAATTTTTTATTTTTATTTTTATTTTTATTTTTTTTATTTTATTTTTTTTTTTTTTGAGACGGAGTCTCACTCTGTCGCCCAGGCTGGAGTGCAGTGGCCGGATCTCAGCTCACTGCAAGCTCCGCCTCCCGGGTACACGCCATTCTCCTGCCTCAGCCTCCCAAGTAGCTGGGACTACAGGCGCCCGCCACCTCGCCCGGCTAGTTTTTTTTTGTATTTTTTAGTAGAGATGGGGTTTCACCGTGTTAGCCAGGATGGTCTCGATCTCCTGACCTCATGATCCGCCCGTCTCGGCCTCCCAAAGTGCTGGGATTACAGGCTTGAGCCACCGTGCCCGGCCATTAATTTTTTAAATGTTAGCAAGACATTGTATTTAACCCAACATATCCAAGAAATTGTTTCAGTATATAGTCATAGAAACTTTATTACTGGGATATTTTAAATACTTTTTTCCATAGTCTTTAAAATCCAGCAGAATTTTAAAATTACATCTCATCTCATTGTAGAGTAGCCATGTTTCAAGTTTTCAACAGCTTCATGTAGCTAGTGGCTACTGTATTAGACAGTGCAACTCTACAGTCTACCTATGTTTATATTTTAATTTATATACATGGTGGCTCAAAAATAAAATTATGTTATAACATGAGCTAACTAACACACTCTGTTATATTAAATGACAGTCTCTATTTGCCTATTTAACTATTTGAAAGTTCTTTATTGTTTTATACATCAAATGAATAGCTTTTCCAATCAATAATTGCAAAATTTTATTTTACAAAAAAATGTATATACATCTGTACTGCAACCAATTGGTTTAATTGACAAAATAATTGTATGTATTTTGGGGGTTTCATAGTGATGTTTTGGTGCATATATATGTGTGTGTGTGTATATATCTATGTACACACACAGTGATTTGATTGGGGAAATTAGCTTATCTGTCATCTCAAATATTTATCATTTCTTTGTGTTGGGAATGTTCAGGATCCTCCTTTCAGCTATTTGAAACTGTATGTTATCGTTAACTATAGTCATCCCACAGTGCAATAGATAGAACACTGGAACTTACTCCTCCTATTTAGCTGTTATTGCAAATCCTTTAACAAATCTCTTCTTATCCTTCCCTTCTCTCTGCCCTTCCCAGCCTCAAGTATCTGTTCTTCTTACTCCTATGAAATCAACTTAATTTTAGTTTCCACATACGAGAACATGAGATGTTTAATTTTATATTCCTCATTTATTTCACTTAATGTCTTGCAGCTTTTTCCATGTTACTGCCAATGACAGGATTTCACTCTTTTATAGCTGAATATAATTCCCTGGTGTATGTATACCAATTTTTTACTCATTCATCTGTTGTTGGACACCTAGACTTATTCCATATCTTGGATGTTGTGGATACTGCTGCAATAGACATCGGGATATAGATGCTTCTTTCATATAATGGTTTATTTTCCCACTTGTGGGATTGCTGGATCATATGGTGGTTTTATTTGTAGTTTGAGGAAACTTCATACTTTTCTCCATAGTGGCTTGGCTAATTTACATTCCCACCAACAGAGTATAAAAGTTCCCTATTCTCTGCATCTGCCCCAGCACTGTGTTTTGTATTCTTGATAATAGCCATCCTAACTGGAGTGAGATGATACCTCATTATAGCTTTGATTGCATTCCCCTGATGATTAGTGATGTTGAACATGTTTTCATATATTTGTTGGTCATTTGTATTTCTTCTTTCGAGAACTGTCTGTTGTGATCATTTGCCCATTTTTAATCAGGTTGGTTCTTTTTTGCTCTTGAGATATTTTAGTTCCTTACATATTCTGGATATTAATCTCCTGCCAAATGAGTCATTTGCAGATATTTTATTCCATTATATACTTGGTGTTTTCACTCTGTTGATTAAAAAGACTCTGCACAGCAAAATAAATAATTTGATGTAACTCCACTGGTTTTGTTGTTGTTGCTGTTTTTGAGGTCTTATTCATAAAATCTTTTCACAGACCAATGTCCTGAAGCGCACCTCCCATATGTTTTCTTCTAGTAGTTTTATCCTTTTGGGTCTCACATTTAGGTATTTTATCCATTTTGAGCTTATTTTTGTATAGGGTGAGAGTTGGGGCATCCAGTTTCATGCTTCTGTAAGTGGATATCCAGTTTTCTCACCACCAGCTATTAAAGAGATTTTTCTTTCCCCAAGATGTGTCCTTGACACCTTCATCAAAAAATCAGTTATCTGAATCTATGTGGACTAATATCTGGGTTCTCCAATCTGTTCCATTGGTCTATGTATCTGTTTTCATGCCAGTATCACACCGTTTTGGTCACTGTAGCTATGTAGTGTATTTTGAGGTCTGGTAGTGTGATACCTCCAGCTTTGTCCTTTTTGCTCAGGATTGTTTGGGCTATTTGAGTTCTTTGAGCTCCTTCCTACATCTATTGTTTAAAATATGTTCATTATATTTACTTCCATGTCTTGCAGTATAATTAGAAATCCTACTGTGTTTGAATGCATGAGCATTGCTGTATTGCATACTTACCACTCAACTTTTTATCTTCCTTTGACTTTATTTTGATTTTGGAATAATCTCTCCTAGACTGAAATGTAGAAAATTTTCACAGACACACAGGAAAAATCAGAACAGATGCAGCTTGTTATAAGATCATCATTGTACCTGCACTGTTTGTGTCAATGTAACAAAATCTGTTGCTATAACTTAAAACAAAAGGAAATGCCTCAGTATTGTGGAGACCATAGAAACACATCCTTTGATTCACTGAGTATGCCATCCATTAGGCAAAACTTTGTGTGCTTTGGAAGCACAGGAAACTAAAACAACCTTTCCAGTCATTTATCAAACATTATGAATCTATCATTTCAAGAAGAGTGAAACAATAAACACCAAGTTGGAGAAGTGACCCAATATACAGCATTTTTCTTCCGTTTATTCAACTTGTCCTACATTCTTCTCAGGAAGAAAGAAAAATATATTGAGACTGAGCCTGTTTGATACTGAGAAGGGACAGCACACAAATAACAGTGTGTAGTCAATACATGGAGAACAAAGTATTACATTGTTTCCTATTAATTCGATAACTGGAATAACTGGAAAAAGTCACTTTTTCGTATTTTATTGAATTTGGCTTCATAAGGGATAATAGAAAATTTATCCACCAATCAGTAAATATGATAGTAATCATAAAAATGGTATCATAGGTGTATGAATTTATCTAATAAACATATACAAATGTCTCAGACTGATGGTGACAATATCTACCATGCTTTGAGATTTAAAAAATAAATTCTTATTTTTCACATGTGTTTTTTGAATATACTCTGTGATGATTTTTCACATAGGATGTTAAAACCCAAGATACTGCATGAAAATATCTTTTTTTGCTCTTTCTTTGCTTTAAATCTGTTTTAATATTTGAATTATATACATTTAATTTGCTAATCGTATCCTATTATTTCCATATCTCTATCTCCCCAAATTAATACCTATATCTTGTCAATCATTGTTCAATCTTCTTGCTACGCAATATCAATGGCATGCAAATTTTTGTGATTTACAACCCTTATCTTATTCCATTAATATTTGCATCTTCAATTTCAGTTCCTGGCTGCCTCCCAACTCTCTCTAACTAAATTGTTTTAAGATGACTATCGGATATCTAGGTACTCATTATTTCTGGAAGCTGTCTCCTACCTTTCAACCTTTACATGATATATACAGCTGTCAAAAACCTGGACATAATCCCAGGCACTGAGATTTCTACTAAGAAACATATTAAGGCTGTCACTGGAATAGTTCTTGAGAATAGACCTAGGAGATTCTGAATAGTGGTCACAAACTTAGTGTCTCTAAATTTTGTTACATTCATAATTAACAAAGAAGAATGTCATGTGAAAACTCTTAGGTCAGTGATAAGGTTTTTTTGTGACCTATTAACAGATATACTGCAGAAATTGTCATGAATGTATCTAGAATAAAATTTTTGTATCTCCATTGAGCATGAAGAACTAAAAATTATGAAGGGATTTTCAATCCTTTAAAAATGTAAAAACATGCCTAAAGTAAGTGTCAGGTTCACATATGTTCTTGAAGATTTTTTTTTTTTTTTTTTTTTTTTAGTTTGGTAAAGTCAGTCACAGCCATATAAACATAAAATGGCACGTTTTTGGTCTGTCCATTTTTGCTAAAAAAAAAAGTCAAGGTTTAATTCTGTGTTCAACTATAATAGCTCTTATTTCAGACTTCTAGTAACACCTAATTCTCTTTTAAAGTAATTTTTATTTGATTTTTTAGTCACCTCATTTTAACATTTAATATTTCAAGTTGTTGAAAATCATATGGCAATTAACTCCAGCCAGCTACTGAACATTCATTCACATTTTTATCTATTTTATCAATTGAAGATATTTTTTAATCAAAAAATAGTATGACATGAAAATCCAGAAAACCTAAACTATGTTTTGCATATTTTAGAAAGTTCTAATGCTATTTTAAAAAGGTTTGAATAATTTGCTCAAATAATTAAAATAAGTTACACAAAACACTAACAATAACATGAAGTTCTCAGCTAGCAACATTGTAGCCATATTAATACATGGTGTTTCTCCAACCCTGTTGTAACACTTGTGCAAAATTTCACCCCTGAGCATTTCACTTGTCATTTCCTCAAATGCTTCTGGGTTTGAAAATGCCATTCATAGAAATGTTAGTGCAATTCAACAGAGATCACAGCACTATGAAGCTAAAGGGACCTGACAGACCTTGCAGCTCAGTCCCCTAAATCACAAATGAGAAAACTGATTCCTATCAATGTGTTTTTCTTAATATTCCCAGAGCCAATTCAGATAAAAACCAGAGCTAGGACCCAAGTATGCTTACTTTTTCATTTCAGTGCTCTTCGTATAACTACACCAAGTACAAGTGCTAAAAAGTACTATCCAGTTTTTACATACTTGAACCCTCATGCGTAACAAAAGGTGTGCATATTTGTTCATCTTTATTTTATACAGCTATATATAGCTGTATACATATATAGCTATATTACATAGAATTTTAAAACATGTATATTTATAAATGTATGCTTTGTATAATTTTATAGTTAGTGAAACAATTTGCTATCACACATATTTGAATAAAGTCATGATTGGTACACAAAAGTACGGTTGTTATCAGATACATCTTGTCTTCCTACAATAATTGGTTTATTCAAAAAATTATTGATACTGTTATTTTGTTTTTTCTCAACAAGTCATAGAAGCATTTCTAGAATTGATTCTGTATAATACATACCAAGCAGTGAATAATTGGATCAAATGGAGCAATATAAAAGTCTTATGTACCTTTTTTTAATCCATTCTTTCAATCAACACTTGTAGGTATACAATTACCTGTCATTATTGCTAGATCACATAGAAACAGTAGAAAGCAACACTGATATTAAGAATTCTAGCAGGAGAGTTACATATGAATCAAGTCACTGGTGAAATAAATACGTTTAAACTGTGACAATTCAATGAGAATTAAGTATAATGTACTAAAAGACTATCACAGATCTGACCTTGAGGCTTAGAAAAGCTTATTCTGAGAGAGTGGTGCTCAAGCTCCATCTGAAGGATGGGTATAAAAGGTACATTTTCATCAGAAGTGGGGAGCCACAGTGGCAGGAGGAGCAGGATAGTGAGTTCCAGGCAAGTCAGACTGAAAAGAGCACAGAAGACAAAAGGGGGGAGCATGGTGCAGTCTAACCTGTGTGAGGGAGAGAAAAACCTCAAGATGAATGGGCAACGCAGGCAGGGAACAGATACTGCAGAGCTGCATAGGCAGTTTAAGGACTTTAATTGTTTTGTCCTTTCTCCCAAGAGATGAGACAAGGTGGTGAAGAGGTTATCAGTTGGAAATGTAAAGACAGCATTTCTGTTGTAAGAGGCAACCTCAGTTGTAACGTAGACAGCAGAATGGAGGAGGCACATGGATGTAAACACGTTAATTGAGGAGTTATTATAACAGTAAATGGGAGAAATGTTGGTAGCTTTGACTTAATGTCAGAGAAGATGTGAAGCAGACTGAGCTGAGAGATTTACAAGAAAATATCATGGATGTAATGGACAAGATTTGTGATGGGTTAGACACTGAGTCAAAAGTGAGGCCTTAAGGATTACATGTGTTTTTACCTGCTAAATGAAATGATGTATGGTATCCTTTATTGGGATAAGACCAGAGAACAGCCATAGAGGTGGAGGAGAGTTCATATCATGAGTTTGCTTTTGGATATATACAAATAAGGAAAAAGAATATTTTTTCTTTTTTCCATTGGCCAAAGGCAGCTTTTATTATTTGTATCTCACCTTTGAAGGTGCAAAGGCTTAGGAATCATAACCTGTTGCTTTAAAAAGTTCTTTCTCTACTAAGAAGTAGTAAGACGTTTAGTAAACCACTTAGTCTCACTTACTTCTTAGTCTCATTTACCTTCATTTTTCTCGTTGATAAAATGGGGAAAATAATCATATTACTTATATCACAGTGTTGTTAAAAGGCCAAAGAGATATGAATATACAAGACCCTCATAAATTGTAATCTTAGCCTGGGCTCAGTGACACTCATCTGTGGTCTCAGCAACTTGGAAGGCTGAAGTGGGAAGATTGCTTGAAGCCAGGAGTTCAAGAACAGTCTGGTCAACATAGTGAGAACCCATCTCTAATAAAATAAAATCATAATCTTCATAATAATGCATATTTTTATATTTCTGGGTATCTTTAAAAAGTGTGAGGTATTCTATCTCTGAAAGGCAAGCCAGACACATTTCTAAATGTTGGTTAATATAAATTTACAAAATCAAAAGTCCATATTACAATGTTCCCAACATGAAAAGTACATAAAACATTTTTTGAATCCAAGATATTTATCCTCAGATTCTTAAAGATCCTCAGAAAGACAATACCTAAAAGACCTCCTTAGAGCACCCTACATGAAAAGATATTTCCTACATTCCCCACTTACTAGTTTTGCTAATATTTTTGGGGGTGCTTTTGGTGCGGCAGGCACTGTTTTAACCAAGTTTGTATCTATTGATCCATTTAATCCTCAAAATAACTGTATGAAAGATTTATAATTTTTATTCCCAATTTCCCGGGGCACACAGAAGTTATACAACAGGCTTAAAGGTTGAAAAGCCAATAAGTTAAAAACTTAGAATTTGAACCCAGTCAATTATTTCAGGAATTACATTCATATATTTATGCTGAATTCTGACCTACATTTCACCTCATCACTTCAGAGTAATAGGTGCTACAGTATTTTATGTATCTGAAGCCAATCAAACCCAGTGTGACTTTATTAACTTGTGAGAGTAGATTAAGATTTTCAACTACCTTAGCACAATGTCCACCACAACCATTAGTAAATGGGTTATCCCCATTTGTGAAAAAACAAAGGAGAGATTGAATATTCTACAAAATTAAGGATATACTATTTTAACAACGTTAAGGTATCAGAAACAATTTTTTTCATGTCTATCACTGTTTTCTTAGGAATATTATTTATGGTGAATTTAAATACTAAAACATCTATTATTAGTTTACTAAACTGCTATTTAATATAATAAATAAGATAGGCTTGTTCTTCTGTCTCACAACTCTATTAACATTGCTCTGTGGATCATGCCTACATACATAGAAAAAGAAAGAAGGGATTATATGAAGTATCAACTGCTATTGCTCAGAGAAATCTTCAACTATGACATGAGATAATCTCATGAAGTATCCAATTGACATATAATTATACACAATTTATAAATGTATCGTTTTGACCAATAACTCTTTACTCTGTCCTAAGTGCACTTCTATTTGTAACTACTAGAAGGGATGACTGTTGAACTTCTCAACAGAAAAGTTATTCTTAGCAAGGTAGTGCTTTGAAAGAACCAAAGTTGACATTCATGCACTTCTTGGTTAAATAAAAATACCCCAAAGAAATTCATCCAATCAAAATCACTATATTTTCTTTCTTTCCATTTTCATCTTCATTACATGAAAGGTTTAAGAAGGTCAAACGAGGGAGGGTACTGGCAGACAAAGTATGTTAGAGTCCCTTGAGAAAGAATCACCGACACCTTTATAAAGGTCAGGCTAGCTATTATATTTTCACTTAGTTTTGATTTAGAAGTAAAATAAGAATCGAATAACAAAGTCAAAGGCCAATGTAGAAATAAAGAAATAGCTAGCAGTGTGGAAAAGAGAAAGAGTGAGAAATGAAGGAAAAAATGAAATTACTATCTAATGTGTACATACATTCTGGTTGCCCTAAAAAAGTGCATTTATGGAACAATTTTAAACACTGTAAAAATACTAGAATATGGCCGGGCGCTGTGGCCCACACCTGTAATCCCAGGCGTGAGAGGGGAGGCAAGCGGATCACCAGGTCAGGAGATTGAGACCATCCTGGCTAACACAGTGAAACCCCATCTCTACTAAAAAAATAGAAAAAATTAGCCAGGCGTGGTGGCAGGTGCCTGTAGTCCCAGCTACTCAGGAGGCTGAGGCAGGAGAATGGCGTGAACCTGGGAGGCGAAGCCTGCAGAGAGCTGAGATCACGCCACTGCACTCCAGCCTGGGCGAGAGCTAGACTCTGTATCAAAAGAGAAAAAAAAAATTGAATATTTAACAGTATGCTCTGGAAAATACACAAACTCAGAATTACATTAAGCAAGTCAGACATAATTCCAGTCTTACTGCTACATCATAGAAACTTGGAGTTGGAAAACTGATTTCTAGGGAAATAAGCTGAGGTAAGTAAATTTCCCCTAAGCTGCACATTCTTTTTGATTTTCTGTTTCTTATATAGGATCTCAAAATTTTAAAAAATAGTATTTCTGCAACATTTAACCTAGTGGTGGAGTCTAATACTGTGTTGGCTATCCAGCTTAATATTAAATTGTCTCTATTATATTAACTAGATAATTAATTACTCCTTGGAATTGAAACACACTAATATTTATAGAATGCAAAGTTATCCTTGTAGTAAATGACATCCTAGGCATCAAATAAAGTGCCTAACTTCATTACACAGCAAATCCTAAAAATGGAGCCGTTAAATGTCCAGCTTGGTTAGACATTGTACAGAGAACACAAAAGATCACTTTATAGAATATAATGCCAAAGCAAAAATTAAATATGCATGCATGTTTGTATGAATAAATACATCACTTGTTTTCAATAAAGAGAAATATACAAAAAAAAAAAAAAAGAAACTTTTCATAATATCTCTCAACACATTCAAAGCTGTCACAGGACTCACTGGGTCACTCTTCAGTTATATGTTGCTATGTTTTGGGTTGTTATTTACTGCCCAGATGGTACTTTTTAAATAATTTCAAGGTAAATTTCTCACTTATTTGAGCTAACATCTAATATAATTTGGGGGTAAGCTTACTTTTAGGCATGCTTCACATTAAGCTGCTTGACCTACTCTACTGAACATTCCAATTGTGAATCTTATTGCATTGTATGACTTCTCAGTTACAGAGAAAAAAAAATGCTATATGTTATTAAATTTTAGTAATGAATTTATGAAATATTCTCAGTATATTCACAGTTTTCGTTCTTGAAATGTTCAAGAATCAATATGGATCCTAAAAATAAAATGTATCTCATTTAATTCAACAACCCATTGAGGAATTATCACTATTTTTATAGATAGCAGACCTAAGTTTTCAGAAAGCTAAATAAAAATCTGACATCTCGGGAGATAGTGTGAATTATATGGAAACAAGAAGTAAAAAGTTAGGTTTGATTGTGGTTTTTTCCCTCCATAAAGACATTAGTAAAACAAATTAGATTAATAAGGATATACACACAATCTGCAGAGATTCAGAGGCGGCAACACACACACACACACACACACACACAAAACCAAATCAGACAGAGGGCAAATATATAATTTTTCCTTTAGGAAACATTTCAAAGATTTTTGCAGGAGAGGGAAATGCTTTTGTGCCTTCTCTTGATTTATAGAAAATAACAGATTTAATCTCAATTTGAAACTTACTTTTCTACAATATACCAAGATATAGTTTAATAATTTCCAAGCACGATATGGAAGTCATCTTCTCTGTTGAAATATGAACACATAACTACTGTCCCCTTGCATTACTAATAAAGTAGTTGGTCTCATATGGCTATCCCAGGGAGCATAAAATGAAATACATATTCATATATCCTCTATTTACTAATTTATAAGGCAGGCATTGAATATTTAATATCTGTATGAATTAATAGAAAAGTTATAATGCCAACAAAATGGATAGACTATGCTTGAACTACTCTTCATTCACTTATCTCACAGCTGTCTATCTGCAAGAGATGTAATAGATAAGGGCAGGGATTTTGAAAGGACTTACATTTTTTTCATCTCAAGAGCCTCTAATAAAAAGCATTTGTCCTACATCCAAGATTTTCATGACATAGCATTATCTACTATGTTGAATTACTTGAAAGAGAATCAGTGAAAAGAGGTGATACCATATCTTAAAGTCAAATACCATCTGATTTCAAACTAAAAGAAATTCTAATATAAAGTTCAAATACCTCTCACAAATTTAATTAGACCACCTATTCATTAAATCTCTAGTTTATCCTGTTGGATTGACAAATACTATGTGCACATTAATGAAAACTCTGGCATGAAGAGAGTAGGAAACAACCTTGGTTAAAGCGGTACAGGATAACAAGCAGAGAAAAGAAACCGTATCCTTGATATACATTTTCTGTAAATATCCAAAGATTTAAACCAAAATGGGAAGACTGCAGCTGAATATTTCACTTCTTGCCTCAGAGTGTGGCATCTGTGTGCCTAAGGCTTTCCACTCCAGAACACAGATTTATTTGCCATGTTTGAATCTCTTAAGATTCCTCTCTGTGATTCATTTTTCTCTCAACCACTCTGCAGAAAACTAAATTCTCTTGCACTCGCCACAGAAAGTTTTTATCAACAATAACACCACAGTACAGAGATTATTGCTTTCAGCTGCATGGGCAGATGTAGGCATACTCATGTCTAACTTGCTAATTGAATAGATCTATAAATTATCTATGAGTCACAAATAGACATCCTGCAAAAGAAGTAAATGGCATGCTTGAATTAGCTTTCCTATTTTCCTCAATCTCTTACATTTTTAAACTTTTCTTCACATCCTAGCGGCACATTTTATGTTGCTGTTACTCTTTTTTTTCCTTCAGTTGCTTTTTTAAATAATTCATTTCCCTTGGTTTTGGAATTTTATTTTTAAAGTTGAAACTGGTTTGTTTTCTGTTTACTTAAAAATCACTGCTATAGAAAATACTTACTGAAAATGTGTGTAAAAGTTGATTGAGAACCCTGACTACTAAAATGTGCTATCTTTCAATTCTGTGATGGTCATCCCATTATTGCTCATAGTTTTCTTTAAATATTCTGTGAAGTAAAAACCTTACCATCATGGAAACTCAATTTGCATTTTTACAGCACGGTCATTTCTCTTCATTTCTTGATGTTTAAGGTTTGTTTTTTAGAGAGGGTCTTACCTTTCACCCAGGCTGCAGTACACTGGCCTGATCTTGGCTCACTGCAACCTCTGCCTCCTGGACTCAAGCTACCCTCCTGTGAGATCCTTTCTTAAATAAATACTAGTCTTGTTTGAAATTCAGGAAGCCATATTTAATTGACTTCTTTCTTTCTTTCTTTCTTTTTTTTGAGATGGAGTTTTGCTCTTGTTGCCCAGGCTGGAGTGCAATGGCACGATCTCGACTCACTGCAACCTCCGACTCCCGTGTTCAAGGAATGCTCCTGTCTCAACCTCCCAAGTAGCTGGGATTACAAGCACATGCCACCATGTCCCGTTTATTTTTGTATTTTTAGTAGATGTGGGGTTTCATCATACTAGTCAGGCTGGTCTCGAACTCCTGACGTCAAGTGATCTGCCTGCCTCGGCCTCCCAAAGTGCTGGGATTACAGGCATGAGCCACTGTGCCCGGCCATATTTAATTGATTTCTATGGGAAAATTGATATATAGTGATTGGCTTGGGCTAAAGTCTGAAATTTGTGTATGGTTAGATAAAATTCATACACTAAGCATATGAATTTGCTTCAATGAGCCCATGTTGGGATCTATTGCCTACCACTCATTTCAGGCGAAGTTGATTGTTTCACTTGTCTACTACAAAACTTCAATCTTGAACCCTTGTAATAAGAAATTTTATCATCTGAAATCAAATGTCTTTAAAATGCTACTATTATATCTTAATTAGGAGAAATAGTTTATACAGAAAAGCAAGATCATTGGTCATAAAGTCAAGAAATACATATAATATATATTATAGGGATAAGCATAGAAAAAATACACATTTTAGCTAGAAAGTTATAATTTTACTCAAGAAAGAGTTTCAAGTTTAAATCTAGACAAGTGATATTAAGTGTAGAGGATAAAAGTGAGGAGAAGTCACACATGGGAAGATAAACAGTGAGATTAAACGTCATGTAGGTAAGTAAGTTTGTCTCAGTCAAAAGTTCAGGAATGAATACGAGTGCCTAAAGCATGACTAGTGTGGTAGCCTTTGTAAAGCTTATAGAAATTATGCTGGACCTGATGCCAGTTACAAAATCTCTCTTGAGCCCTGTACTAAAGCTTCCTAGGGATGAGTGAGGAGATGCTTGGAAAATTTTATTTTGATATCCAGTATGCCCCGAGTGATAGTGATACCTCCAGCCAATTCACCTGGTAATAAACAGATCAAACTTTGGAGTCATTGAGGAAGTCTAAGGTATTCCACACACTATCGTCTTAATGTAGGACATTAACTGTTGTCACTCATTATTTTATGGATGCTGGGAAAGTTCAGATCAAGGCTAAGCAGGTAGCATATTAGGTTTAGTGGCATCCCCAGAAGGAAGATGCCAGCATGGAGTTAGAAAGACAAGGGATATCTATAATAATGCCTTTAAAAGATAAAAAAAAGAATGGGAAAAGGAGTAGGCACGGTAAACCTGCAGACTGCAATGCTGGTCTCACATATGTGAATAGAAAGGGGTTCTGGAAGCAGGCTTGAATTGAAAGTGACTCACTGCGTAGTATGACTCTCAGAAAGTCCTCTCCACTTCAACAGGGAGCTCAGGGGCAAATATTGCCTATGAGTTGGGGAGGGGTCTCCAGTGGGCAGAAATGACCAGTCCCTAGGACTCTACCAAGTTCAATCATTAACTAGAGCTGTTGAGGAAGAGCCTGGCCTCAGCTGACATGCTGCTGTGGGTCCCAAAGCTGCTGCAGCTGGAACTTATCAATTAGATGTACTCTTTGAAGCTGATTGGTAGTTTCTCTCTTCAAAGAGGAGCCAAGTGGCACATTTCCATGACTGTCATACATGCCTGCAATGTTCTGTGGTACTGGATCAAGTTGTGAGCGCTACATTTTACACTAAGTGTAAGCAAATGAGACTGGCTACATATATCAGTAATCCAAAAAAACAAAAAAGAAGAAGAAACAAAGGATGTTTGATATAGTTGCATATTTGTCCCCATCCAAATCTCATGTTGAAATGTAATCCCTAATCTTGGAGGTGGAGCACATCTCTCACGAATGGTTTGGGCTACCCCTTTGCTGATAAGTGAGCTCTCACTCTGGGTTCACAGGAGATCTGGTTACTCAAACGTGTATGGGACCTCCCTTCTCTCTCTTACTCAGGCTCCATCATATGAAACTCCTGTTTTCCCTTCGCTTTCCACCATGATTATAAACTTCCTGAGGCCTCCAAGGAGCAGATACCAGCACCATATATCCTGTAAAGCCTGCAGAATCATGAGCCAATTAAACTTCTTTTCTTTATAAATTACCCAGTCTCAGATATTTATAGCAATGCAAGAATGGCCTAATATAATGTTTAATCAGGATAATCAAAGAATTAAGAAATAGTGCCCTGAAATAAAGAAAGGATGAGGACCGGGGGAAGGGCTGGTAGGGACACAGAACATCTTTATCACAGACTACAGGCAAAATTCCAGTTCCAAAGACTGAAGTTTATAGCTATGAGTGTTTCCCAACAATGACAGTGTTAGAAGGCAGTAAAGTCTTCATCCCTAGAAATACTCAATCAGAGGTTAATTAACTATCTGCCAGAGATGTTGTAGCTGGGATAGTTGCATCACAAACGTCTGGTCTAGGGCCCTTTAACTCTTAACATCCAATCTTGTTATATAAGTTTTCTAGACTTAGCTATTGCAGTTTGGAAAGAGCCTCTTCATCTTCCCCACACTAATATTCCCTGTATGAGAAATGAAGGACTACAGAGTAGAGAAAGCTTTTTATAAGTTGTCACTGAATACCTGAAACTGCAATGTAATGCCACATTATAAAGTGGTGAACTGCATCTCATGAGATTAATAGGAAGGAATAATTGATGTAATACTTTGTGCTCCAAGTCGCTTTATGCATGTGATCTCATTAGTCCTCAGGGTATTTCTGTAAGGTAAGTTGGAGGGCAGGTATTCTTCCTTATCCTCATTATGAAGACAGCAAAATGAGTAGGGAAGGAGAGTGACTAGTTCAGAGCTCATTTGTAATTCAGAGGTATGGCTGAAAATAGAAATCAAGATTTCTGTCTCAAGGTATTCAAAGTGGACAATTCTAAAGCCCTTCTTCAACATCTGTAACTTAAAACACAAACACACACAATTCTAGAAAGGTATCAGAAAGAAGCAGTACTGGCTCTCTAGGCCCCAACCCACTCTCAGGATGAACTTCCATTAGCCTCTTTATGAAGTGTAACTACATGGAGGCTGATGTTGTGCTGTGACTCTAGGGTTATAATAGAAATGCTAAGTTCCAAAAGTAAAGCAATAAAATCAATCTCTTCTAAGTCTGATGGTAGAATAAATGAAATGGTGAGCCAGATAAATAGCTTGTCATACAACTCCATCACACCAACACGGTTGCCATTATTATCACTAATTAATACGTGATTGCCCACCATGTATTAGGTTTCTTTCTACAGCTAAATAGAAAAGAATAGAACTGAACAGATCACAGAAAAAAGGTCTTAGTAGGTAGAAGAAAAACGAAGACAAGAAAAAGAAAACAGGAAAAACAAATAAAACACTTCACTAGAAATGGCAAGACATGGGTTTTCATTGTGGCTTTGCTACCAACATTCTCTGGGACCTCAAGCAGTTTATTTAAAATATTCTGCATCTCAGTTTCCCAATGTGTAACATAAAGTGTGAACTAATGATTCGGAGGCCATCTAATTGTAAGATTCCATTAATAACAACCCATGTTCTTATGTTTCATAAAGATTCATATCCTGAACTACTCCACCTCACCTGACAGGCTCCTGAGGATGTCATTGATGATATCACTCTTACTTAAGTTCCTTCTATAGGACAGCAATCCTGCATTTTAGTAAAGATAGAGCATCCTTTAATCTTAGAGTAGAGACAAAGATTATTTTATGCTAAGGTACACTCTGGTCTCAATTGTTCTTATTTTACAGATGTTATTGTAAGTGATAAAACTATATGAAAAGACTAATGAAGTGCTAGGCATCAAGCAGTAATGGAGCCAGGTACAACACTTTGAAATGGGAAGATGAACTCCTTTCTCTTTCAGAGTTATGTCTCAGAACCTGAAAGTCAGAATCATAGCCAAATTCTGGGTGTATGTCAAAGAAATGTAAGTAATGACTAAACAACAACAATTTCAGAAAAAAAAAATATTTAGTAGAGAAGCATGTGTTGGGTTCTTTGCCTTTTACAAGTACCAACAACTTCTGGTTTCCTATCTTGGAAGTAGTCAATCACATCCAAGAAGCATCTGTTCTTCTATCTGTCAGAGAATTGAGGTCACAGGGCTAAGCCACAATCCCTAAGACAAGAGAGAGGTAAACACAGAGAATCACAAATTGGTGCTTAGGAGGAGAAATCTGTGGCTGGAATTACATCTTGGTTAGAGAAAAAAGGAGAGAAGAAATAGGAATACGTGAACTGTAATTGACAAGTTGCTGGAGCTTAGTCTAGACTAGCTTGGGAGTTAAAAACCCCACTCCGATGATGAATATATTTTTGTTAAAAGACAGTGACTTTTCCAAGGTCATGCATTAAGTGTCAAAACCATGATTCTCGCTCATGCTTACCTAATAGTTGCATACCATGAATGTTTTCCGCATATGAATATTGACAAAATACAGATCATACGGAGAATACTGACTAGGACACTCAGGTTACTTGAAAGCATATTATGAAGAAAAGTTGAAATCGCCAGGACTAACACCATTGCATAAAAATTACAGAGTACATTGGCCACATGTGGTGGCTCACTCCTGTAATCTTAACACTTTGGGAGGCTGAGGCAGGTGAATCACGAGGTCAAGAAATCAAGACCATCCTGCCTAACATGGTGAAACGCTGTCTCTACTAAAAATACAAAAAAAAAAAAAACAAAAAAAAAGCAAAAAAAAAAACAAAAAAACAAACCAGGCGTGGTGGCGGGCGCCTGTAGTCTCAGCTACTTGGGAGGCTGAGGCAGGAGAACGGCGTGAACCTGGGAGGTGGAGCTTGCAGTGAGCTGAGATCGTGCCACTGCACTCCAGTCTGGGCAACAGAGCGAGACTCCGTCTCAAAAAAAAAAAAAAAAAAAAAAAAAAAAAAAAAAAAAAATTATAGATCACATTTTGCCTCCATAGAAAGAACTTTATAATTATTATTGCCTGCCAAAATGGAAAGGTTTGCTCTGTGATATCTTAAACCCCGTATGAGATATCTGTGCCAGAGACAAGTGTGTGCTCATCGATCCTGCTCACCTTTCTGATGGGCACACAGCAACATTGTGTTTCCCATTCATTGGAGGCAGGCGCATGCAGGTGCCAGTCACTCCAGTGCCACTTGGGAAAGTAATACACCAAACACCCAGGTCTGGCACATAAAACCTCCAATGCATGACCTTCCAACTATTTTTTCCCTTCTTTCTGACAATTAATGAAATAATACTATAAAGACTTAGAAGGTGGTGTCATAAGATGGAGCAACCGTGTGCCTCTGCTGAATTAAAACCCATGATTAGCCTCCACTGAGTGATAAACTTCACATTTGTCAAACCACTCAAATTTGGGACTTGTGTATTACGGATTCATGCTCTGCTCTTTCTGGCAGATGACTAACTCTAGAAAGGTTGATTTGGCTTTTCTCTGCCCCCACAGGTAACTATGCCAACTGTTTTCACCAACGGAAGCTACTGGCAGGAGATTGAAGTGTGAGAATAAGAGAGAAGTGCAAAAAGTTCTTGCCTTCTCCCAATCCCCACTTTTAGCAAATATCTAGCAGAGGCTACTTTAATTGTTGAGCTCCTGCAAATAGGATTTACTATGGCTGCAGTTTCTTCGACATAGCCCTGGCTCCTAGGCAATGGTAGCATGGCCTCCTCCCCCTGGCCACTCCAGCCCTGGGATTGAGAACAACTTCTTGCTTTGCTAATCTGAGTTACTGCATACCTCCTGATTGCTCTTACAACCCTAACAGTTTCATAATTTATTTTCTGTATTAAATTTCTTCTGTTTAGTTACCTCGTGTGGGTTTTGTTCTTCTTGCTAGATACTAAAATGTTATGCTTCAGTTGCTAGCAATGATATATGTGACATTAAAATATAGGATAAACCTCTGGATTCTATTATATCCAAGGCCGCTATAATTTTATTAAACATCTCATCATGAAGTTAAAGTAATAACCTACATTTCAAAGAGTAGACAAGTTAAAAGAAATGTATTATTCAGGATACTTTCAGTTGTAACAGAAAACTGAACTCAAAATGGTAAATAATCAAATATTTTTGTAACTGAAAATATAGAAATGGAGGGGTATTAGGGGCACCAGGTTAAGTAATACTGGGGTCGCAGGTTCATTCCTCTATGTTTCTGGTCTCTTCTCCTTCACACAGTTTTCATCTGAAGTTTGCATCTGAAGCCTGGTTTGGGTCATTATTGTAACTTGATGGTCAGTGGCAGCAAGGTTAATGTTTCTTTGTTTATACTCCTAAACACTTCTGTCAGCATCACCAATCAAAAGTCCTTAAGGTTGCACCACTTGTACAAACACTAAACAAATACCTATATGGAATTCCATAATTTTATTGGCTTAGTGCTGTATCATCAGCCCCAGTTTCTGCAAAAGTGGGTATTTATTTGCTTATATCAATCAGGGCTCAGTCTGAAGCTCGACATGAGGTATAGGTATATCATACACAACTCATATCTGTAACACTTCTAAGAAGTAATGCCTTCCTAAAGCAATAGAATGTAATTAAAATGAGAAGAACAATGGATGCCATGAAAATATTCAACATGTCTACTCTATTACAGTGAATATTTACAATATTAATGTTTTCTTTTTAAGTAGAAATTTCTCCCCTTTATATCACTCTGAGGTTTATACAGATCTGAAATTAAGTTAGCCTGAATGGAATAAATCTGATTGTCATCTGCCATGTCTTAGGGTGCTAATTAAATCTTCAGGAAGGCAGTTTTCACAGAGATAATGGGTAAAATGCAATGGAGAGCTGGATCAGTGTTATGATATTATATCTTTTTGTAAAAGTCATTACTAAAACACACTGTGAATTAGGTGCAATTCTTAAATTATTTAAAATTGTACATAACCAATTAGGGAACCCATCTATAGATAGTTTCCTATGGAAACCAGAGTTATATATTATTTTGGGAATAATAGACACATTAAGGACAACAAAATATTATAGCAAAGATATGTGTGCTTTCCAGAGACACACTTTTCAAACACTCGTGACCTATTACTTGTTAGCTGAGATTAAGCAATTACTCTTTCACTAGGGTGCTATTTGATGTTCATGTTAATAGTAATCATGTCTATATTTGAGTGCTTTGTCTAACCAGAATATTGTGCTAAGCATCTCTCATTTAATTCCCACAATAGCCATATTAATTTGACACTATTATCTCCATTTACAAATCAGGAAGCTGAAATGTAGAGAGTTGAAATAAATATCAAGAAGCAAAAAGGGACTTTTATAAACTGCTCATATACAACCCATAATGGTGTGACCATAGTCAAACCTTGCAATTTTCTTGATCTCAGTTTATACTTTTTTTTTTTTATATAGGTGGAGTCTTGATATTTTGTATAGGCTGGTCACAAACTCCAGGACTCAGGAGATCCTCTCACTTCAGTCTCTTAAATAGCTGAGTCCTGGGATGACAAGCATGTGCCCCACACCAGGCTGATTTTTCACTATTGCAGGCTGATTCTTGCTAAGGAAACAACTGGAAACAAAGTTGAAGCAGCATCTTTTTAAAATTTTTTACATCAGGGAATAGTAGCAACAACAATATAATCCAGTTTAAAAGTTCTTAATGAGCAAAATCAGAAAAGAATGAGTCCACAACAAAAGAGCTAAGAGAAAGCCCATGAGCTACTCCTACTGCTTCTTCTCTAGCCCTACACTGACAAAATTTAAGACTTAGCCACAAAAAAAAGAAGGGGAGCAGACTGGGGCAAACACCGGCAAGCCAGGGATATGAGCCCTCTTTCCCCCAGTTTCCACACTGGCAGTAGTGATGAAGAAGTCGTCTCAGAATTCTACATTTTTCTGGCAGGAAATGTAGCCTTATTTCTTCTTCATACATACAGGGGGCACTTCTATTCTTCATGTGTCTTTTCACCTCATACTACAAGAATCAATATTTCCTGTATCAGGAAAAAATTTATACATCCTTTTTTTTTTTTTTTTTGAGATGGAGTCTCACTTTTTCACCCAGGCTGCAGTGCAGTGGCATGATCTCAGCTCACTGCAAGCTCAGCCTCCTGAGTAGCTGGGACTACAGGCGCCTGCCACCATGCCCAGCTAATTTTTTGTATTTTTTAGTAGAGACGGGGTTTCACCGTGTTGGCCAGGATGGTCTTGATCTTCTGACTTCATGATCCGCCTGCCTCGGCCTCCCAAAGTGCTGGGATTACAGGTGTGAGCCACTGTGCCCGGCCTATACATCCCAATTTTTACCCCATCTCCCAATTATCCCCTACTCCTAAAACTTTCTTCTATACCTATAGAACTCACAGGCACAAATCAGCATAGCCACCTAGAGTCCCAACACCTCCTCAAAATGTTCCCTTCTTCTTGGTCTAACAGAAAATTAATCTTTCTTTGAAGATACTATTTCTGCAGTCTACTCAAATAGTGAATGTTTTCTCTATCATATACCCTGAAAATAGAATGGGTACCCTTCTGAGTGTTGATTCTTCCAATCACTTTCATTTTCTTACTCCCAAAAAGCTCTACCATTGTAAAGATTTTCTATGACTCTTACTTGTTGAAATCATCTGTAAAACCAAAACACCCCTTTATCTTTTAAAAATTAGTTCCTGATTTTTTTTATTACTATCTCCAACAGTCCTGTCATATTTTTGGGTTACTTCTCTATTTGTGCAGATCATAGAACTATGGTTGACTTCTCAAATTCTTTACATCTTCATCCCCATTTATGTGGACTTTACTGAGACAATCATTCCCAACACATACCCTAGATCCAGTTATTACCAACAACTGCAGCCTCATCATAATCTCAATTTCAAGAATCCCACTCTCTAATGCATCTTATATATCCATGTCATGCCCTCTAGAACACCAGCAGCATCAGAAATCCATGTACATTATCAAATTTTCATTAACTCTCAATCCCATAATATCTTCTCTTTTCTCCTTAACCTAGATAAGTGTCATCATCCAATCAAAGAAATCTCTTTTATCTTAAAGTTTCTTTTTCCCATTTTCATTTAATGTTTTTAACTTGGAACTTTTAAAATTTAACCTCTTGCCTATTCTGATTTGTACTTGTGTAATTGAAGAGGGCTGGAAACATATACACATTCCATGCATTGTATCATGAAAAATTTGTGACATCAAACATCAAGTGTGCCTGTAGAGCTGAACAGAATCATGCCATCTTTTTACTATGCCAGTTGCTCAGTCTTCTGGATAATTACTTCCCACCTTCTCATTTTTCCTGTAAATCCCAATGCCTTCTGGTTCATTTTCATTCTAACATTACTCATTGAGAATAATGCAAACATTTAAAATGTCAACCCCACATTTACATATCTACCTACCTTTTTTCCCATCTCATTATTACTGGGATGCTTTCTTCATTTGCAAGGTCTTTCTACTCTGAACTAAATCTTATTGCCATTTGTCCACTCAATAACTTTGACTGCAGCAATTATACTCCCTCTCCTGCTTCATGCAAGCTTATCTAAATCCCTAATATCACCATATATTGTTATACTGATATATATACATGTAGTTTATACTTATTATTTCTCCTATTAATAGTTAAATGTTAAATGACTGCCATTCTCTTATCTGTTACTCATTTTTATTTTCCACTTTGGGGGAAAATTCTTTGAAAAATTTGTTCAAAATAGTTGCCTAAGTTTCTCCCTCTATACTTAAATCCAGCTTCTAAACTTTTGCCCATAAACTTCTATTCCAATTATTCAAAGAATTCTAATAGTTATTTCATTTTTCAGCTCACATATTGCTTAACCTATCAGTAGGCATTTGGCATGGCTCTACATCTCTCCTTTTTTTTAACCATGTTCTAAATTTAGCTTTCAAGACCACACAGTGTCTTGGTATTAATTCTAACCCCTCCGGTTGATTTATCATCATGATAAGCAGAATAGTTATCCCCTATAGTTGCACATAATCTAATTCCTAGAACTTGTGAACATATTTGCCTTGCAGGGCAAAAGGACTTTGCAGATAGGATTAAGTTAAGGATCTTGGGATGGGGATATTATCCTATATTAGTCATGTAGACCCAGTGAAATCACAAGTTTCTTTATAAGAGGAAGATGAGAGTCAGAATCAGAGAAGAAGATGTCACGGCAAAAACAGTGGTCAGAGGGATGGGATTTCTGGCTTTCCATAAGGAAGAAAAGGTTGGGGGGTGACCAAGATGGCCAACTAGAAGCAGCTAGTATGTGTGTGGCTTTCATGGAGAGAAACAGATGGAGCAGGTAAATACAACACTTTCAACTAAAATGTTCAGGTACACGCACTGGGACTAACCAAGGAAACAACTCAACCCATGGGAAATGAAGAAAAGCAGGGTGGGACAATGGCCCACCCAGGAGCAACACAGAGCCAAGGGAACCTCCCCCACCTAGGAAAGCAGTGAGTAAATGTGTAACCCTAGGAACCCATGCTTCTCCCATGAATCTTTGTTACCCTTAGGTCAGTAGATCGCCTCATAATCCACCCCAGGGCCTTCAATCTGACACACAGAGCTATGTGAAGTCTCAGCAGAGCAGCCACTCAGGCATCCCAGGCTTCCCGGAAAAAGCAACTGCAACTACAGCAAACTGGAAGTTAGACGTCCTGTACACACCCCTAGAAGAGAGGCTGAAACCAGGAGGTTGAGCAGCAATAGCCTGCAGACTACACTTCCATAGCACCTCACAGGATAAGACCCACTGGCTCTGAATTCTAACCAGCCACTGGTAGCATCATTATACCTCCCTGAGGAGATATAATGAAATCATCTATAAAACCTACATCACCCCTTTATCTTTTAAAAATTAGAGCTCCCAGGGAGAGGGGTGGGCCACCATCTTTGCTGTTTCAGTGACTTAGCTGTTCCAGCCTTCAGGTTTTGGAGAGTCCAAGCCAACCAAGGATGAAAGGGATCACCCAGCACAGCACAGCTACTCTATGGCAATATGGCCAGACTGCTTCTTTAAGTGGGTCTCTGATCTCATTACTCCTCCATGGGCAGGACCTTCCAACCAGGGTCTCCAGCCAGCCCTGCCATTGTTCTCTTGCCAACAGAGCTTTCAAACCTCCCTGGGATGGAGCTCCCAGAGGAAGGGGCAGGCTGCCATCTTTGCTATTTTGCAGCCTTCACTGGTGATACCTCCAGGTACTGGAATCCAAGGCAACTAGGAACTGGAGCAGACCCCCAGCATACCACAGCAGCCCTATGGAAAAGCATCCAGAATGTAATTTGGGTGCCTGTTCTAATATCTCCTCACCAGGCAGATACTCCAGGCCTGGGCCTCTAGCCACCCACTGCCAGAGCTATGATGCCAGTAGCAAGTTGGCAACTCCCTGGACAGAGCCTCCAGGGGTAATGAAAGACCATTACCAGCCACTACAAAAGCACACTGAAGTACACAGACCAGTGACACTATAAAGTAACCACATAACTAAGTCTATAAAATAACCAGCTAACATCATGATGACAGAATCAAATCCCTACTTATCAATAATAACCTTGAATGCAAATGGGCTAAATGTCCCAATTAAAAGACACAGAGTGGCAAGATGGGTAAAGAATCAAGATCCACTGGTGTGTTGTCTTCAAGAGACTCATTCCACATGCAATGACAAACAGAGGCTCAAAATAAAAGAATGGAGAAAAATCTACCAAACAAATGGAAAACTGAAAAAAGCAGGGGTTTCAATCCTAGTGTCTGACAAAACAGATTTAAAGCAACAAATATTTAAAAATTTGGGTATTACATAATGGTAAAGGGTTCAAATCAATAAGGAGATCTAACTATCCTAAATATATACATATGCAACACATGAGCACCCAGATTCATAAAGCACATTTTTAGACTCTCAAAGAGACCTAGCCTCCCACAATCACAATGGGAGACTTCATCACCCCACTGGCAATATTAGACAGATCATTGAGACAGAAAATTAATAAAGATAGTCAGGACCTGAACTCAGCACTGGATCAAATGAACCTGATAGATACAGAGCTCTCCATACACACACACAAACAAAAAGAGAATGTACATCTTTCTCATTGCCACATCAATTTTAGATGTGACCTAAAATTGATCACATAATTGGAAATAAAACAGTCCCTCACAAATGCAAAATAACTGAAATCATAAAAAAAATTCTCTTGGACCACAGTGCAATGAAATTAGAAACCAAGACCATACAATTACATGTAAATAGAATAACCTGCTCCCAAATGACTTTTGGGTAAATAATGAAATTAAGGAAGAAATCAATAAGTTTTTTTAAACTAATGAGAACAAAGATACAACATACCAGAATCTATGGGACACAGCTATGACAGTGTTAAAAGGGAAATTTATAGCACTCAATGCCCATATCAAAAAGTTAGAAAAATCAAATTAACAACCTAACATTACAACTAAAACAACTAGAGAACCAAGAGCATAAAAATCCCAAATCTAGGAGAAGATAACTGTATAAATTAGTCAGGGTTCTCCAGAGAAAGGAGCTAATAGGAGACATACATACACATATATACACACACATATATACGTATATGTATCTCATATATATGTATATATGAGATATATATGAGATTAAGTATATATGTGAGATTATTAAGTATTAAGTTACACAATCACAAGGTCCCACAATAGGCTGTCTACAAGCTGAGGATCAAAGAGAGCCATTCTGAGTACCAAAACTGAAGAACTTGGAGTCCAGTGTTGGAGGGCAGGAAGCATCCAGCATAGGAGAAAGATGTAGCTTCGAAGACTAGGCCAGTCTCTCTTTCTCATGTTTTTCTGCCTGCTTTATATTTGCTGGCAACTGATTAGATTTTGTCCACCACATTAAGGGTGAATCTGCCTCCCCCAGCCCACTGACTCAAACGTTAACCTCTTTTGGCAACACCATCATAGACATATCCAGGATCAATACTTTGTATCTTTCAATCCTATCAAGTTGACACTCAGTATTAACCATCACAAGTCCACCCCATGTCAGCTTGAACCCATACACATCTCCTGAAATCATATATAATATTCAAATAAAGACAATAATAAGGTCATAATTACTCCTAACATAATACATCTATCCCTCCTACAACTGGAAATGCACCAATACTAAACCCAAATACTATTACATAAAGTTAACAATACTTAAATGCTGATATGAAGTCAATAAATCTTATGTCACATAGTAAAGGAAAAGGAAATAAAGGTTTTTTTTTCTTTTGTACAAGTGTATGCAGGCACAAACATGTTTTTAGCAAAAGGAGGAGGAAATACTTATGACAATTACAGTCCCCATTTCTGCAGCTGGTCATGTGGTCGTGCTGGTATTGATGACTACCTTCTTTTACTACCCATTCCGTATTCCTTTTGCCTTCAGCAAGCACCTCAGTAGGTCATGGTATTTTCCTGGAGGAGTGACACAAACCTTCATTCCTGAGGGGTCTTGGCCATTTGGAGTCCTGCCTGGATTGGACTGTTGTAGTTTCCCATTGAGCTTAATCACAGAGCATGGTAATACTAAGAATATGTATTCCATACATATTATTCCTTACCTCTGTTGTGGACTAATGGACTGAATTCATCTTGAGAGTCTGGGTCAATCATCCCAGCCAACACTGTAACTCCCTTCTTGGCCTGGTGACTTAAAAGTAGTAGGAGCCCAAAGTACCCAGGTGGCAATTGTAACTTCCAGTTTAATAAAATCATTGTTGTGTGTCCTGGTGGCAGCATTCCTCCCTCTGAAACTAGGAACTCTAGTCCAGCAGAACATAATGTCATGGGAACAGGGAGCAAAAATTTTGTTCGTGCATCACTAGGGATAATCTTGAGTGGTGCCACTTCCACTTCCGCTCCTTGATTCCTGGACCCATGAATCTTGGCAATAGGAGAAACAGTAACATATATTGAACACTGATTCAGAGCATACGTGGCCTTCTGGAGAACTTTATCCCAGCCCTGCAAAGTATTGGCACCTAGTTGGCTTTGTAATTGTGGCTACAAAAGGCCATTCCCCTGTTCTATCATACAGCTGTTTCAGGATGATGGGGAACATGGTAAAACCAGTGAATTCCATGAGCACAAACCCACTGCCAGATTCTTTAGCTGTAAAGTAAGTGCATTGGTTAGAGGTAATGCTGCGTGCAATACCATGATGGTGGATAAGGCATTCCATGAGTCCATGGATGGTAGTCTTGGCAAAAGCACTGCATGCAGGATAGGCAAATCCGTATCCAGAGTTAAGTGTTTATTTCAGTGAAGACAAATCTCTGCCCTTTCCATGATGGAAGAGGTCCAGTATAATCAACCTGCCACCAGGTAGCTGGCTGATCATTCTGAGGAATGATGCCATTTTGAGGGCTTAGTGTTGGTCTCTGCTGCTGGCAAATTGGGCACTCAGCAGTGGCTGTAGCCAGGTGAGCCTTGGTGAGTGGAAGTCCATGTTGCTGATCCCATGTGTAACCACCATCCTGGCCAACATGGCCACTTTGTTCATGGGCATATTGGATGATGACAGGGTGGCTGGGAAAAGAGGCTGAGTGGTGCCTACAAAACTGGCCATCCTATCCACTTGATCATTAAAATCTTCATCTGCTGAGGTCACCCATTAGTGAGCACTCACATGGCGTACAAGTATCTTCATGGTTTTTAACCACTCAGAGAGGTTCATCCACATACCTCTTTCCCAGATTTGTCACCAATTTTCCAATTATGTTTCTTCCAAATCCCTGACCATCCAGCTAAATCATTGGCTACGTCCCATGAATCAGTATATAATCACGCATCTGACCATGTCCGCTTCCATGCAAAGCGCACAACCAGGTGCACTGCTCGAAGTTCTGCCCACTGGAAAGATTTTTCTTCACCACTGTCTTTTAGGGATGTCCTAGAAAGGGACTGTAGTGCTGCAGCTGTCCACTTTTGGGTGGTGCCTGCATATCATGCCAAACTATCTGTGAACCAGGCCCTAGTCTTCTCTTCCTCTGTCAACTGATCATAGGAAACTCCCCATGAGGCCATCAGTGCAGATTGGGGGAGACAAGGCAGGGAGGCAGGAGTGGAGACAATGGGTACTTGAGCTACTTCTTCATGTGACTTATTTGTGCTTTTAGGACCTGCTCAAGTCTGATCACATATACTACTTCCATTTGATAATGGAATGCTGCTGTGCATGACCCACTTTAGGTTAGATGGGTCAGAAAGCACCCAGTTCATGATTGGCAGTTCAGGTAACATGGTGACTTGATGACCCATATTCACATGTTCAGTTTCCACCAAAGCCCAGTAACAGGCCAAGAGCTGTCTCTCAAAAGGAGAGTAGTTATCTGCAGAAAATGGCAGAGCCTTACTCCAAAGTCCTAGAGAGGTCTCCACTGTGATTTACCTATGGGGGCCTGCAAAAGGCTCCAAACAACTTCCACATCTGCCACTGACACCTCAAGCACCATTGGATATACTGGTTCATATGGTCCAAGTGGCAGAGCAGCTTGCACAGTGGCCTGGACCTGATGTAAAGTCTTCTATTCTGGACCCTACTAAAAACTGGAAGCCTTTCAGGTCGCTCAATAAATAAGCCAGAGTAACACACCCAAATAACAAATGTGTTGGCTCCAAAATTCAAATAGGCCCAATAGGTGTTGTGTCTCTTTCTTGGTTGTAGGAGGGGCCAAATGCAGCAACTTATCCTTTACCTTAGAAGGAATATCTCGACAGGCCCCACAGCACTGGACTCTAAAACATTTTAATAAGGTCCCTGAATTTTAGTCAGACTTATTTCCCATCCTCTGGCACGGAAATGTCTCCCCAATAAGTCCAGTGTGTTTGCAACTTCTTGCTCACTGGATCCAATCAGGATAATGCAATCAATGTAATGGATGAGTGTGATATCTTACAGAAGTGAGAAGCAATCAAGGTCTCTCTGAATAAGATTATGACACAAAGCTGGAGAGTTGATATACCCCTGAGGTAGGACAGTAAAGGTATATTGCTGGTCTTGCCAGCTGAAGGCCAATTTCTTCTAGTGGACCTTATCAACAGGAATGGAAAAAAAGGCATTTGCCAAGTCAATGGTTGTATACCAGGTATGAGGAGATGTGTTAATTTGCTCAGGCAGTGAAACCACACCTGGTACAGCACCTGCAATCAGAGTCACCATTTGGTTAAGGCTACCAAAATCCACTGTCATACTCCATGATCTATCTGTCTCCTGCACAGGCCAAACCGGAGAGTTGAACGGGATGTAGAGGAAATCCCCACCCCTGCATGCTGGCACTGGGAAAATGACCACAGGAGGAGTCCAGAGACCCAGGGGACCCGCTGTAAGTGGGACATAAGCTAAAACTCCATTAATTACCTGTCCTCCATAAGTCCCTACTTTAACTGGAAGACCACAATGAGGTTTTAGGCCTGCTGGAATCAACGTCAGCTCAGAGCCAGTGTCCAGTAGTCCCTGAAATATCTGATCATTTCCCTTTCCCCAGTGCAGTTACCCTGGTAAAAGGCTGACAGTCCCCTTGGGGAAGGATGAGAGAAAGATTCACTGCATAAATTGTCAGTAATGTAGTGGGGTCCTTTGTCAAGGGGACCCAAACTCCCCTTCATTCAAACCGTTTTGGGTCTGTAAACTGGCTCAAGTCTGGAAATCTATTAAGGAGGCGTGATTCTCTGTTTTTATAATTCAAATTTGTCTTTTGTCCATTCGGCCTAGAAGTTTTCTGCTTGTATAATTTAAGTAGGAATGAAGTAGGCTTCCTTTCAATTTTATTTATAGAAATACCATGATTACCCAATGCCAGAGGTCTAATGAGTCAGACTATTCTGATTTCTATTTTGCCTCTGTTGTCCATCACATAGCTACACCCACCTTGCATTTGATGGTTGAGTGCCACCACTTAACCCCTGCCACCAGAGAATCCAATTATTCTCATTGTATTTAAATTTTCTAGTTGAGTGACTGCTGTTCCCAACATTAGATCTGACATACTGAGAAGAACGATTACAGGGCTCTTCAAAGACGCAGGTGCTGCCCTCACAAATCTATTTCACAAGGCATTGGTCAAGGGTATATCTTCTGTACCCTCCCAGCTGGTCTAAAGTGACAAATCCAGTCCACCATCCCAGTCTCCCTAAGCCCTTGCATCCCTTCCTCTACATTAAACCAAGAGAGACCAGGCATTTTCAGCTCACTCACAGTGGACCATCTTTTAATCCATATTTCAGCTAACCAAGCAAATAAACTATAAGAACCTTTTTTTTTTACTCCTCCGTCTGCAACATTAAATGCAGAGTCCCTACTTAATGAGCCCAAATCAATAAATTCAGCCTGATCTAACTCTATGTTTCTTGCACCCTTATCCCATACCCTTAATATCCATTCCTATGCCTGTTCTTCAGATTGCTGTTAATATAAATTAGAGAACTCAGTTCTTTTCGAATGTATCATACCCCTCAGGGGTCACACTCTCAATCTCACCTCTAGGGGCCCACTGGGACTTTCGTTATAGGTCTAGAAGAAAGCAGAAGTGTTAGGAGTGGCTCCTGAAGAGAATCAACATTATCTTTCCTGGCAAGTGCTTCAGGGGAGGCCATCACTGTTGCCTTAGGCAGTGCATGGTTTATATCCTCAGACAAAGGTGGCAAGACTGATGGCAGCGTGGGCCAGGGAGGGGATGTTGCACTACTAGGAATGGGGAAATTCTTCCTTCTGGCAAAAAAGTTCATCAGAGTTTGATAAACTCAGTGTCCCCAGCTTCATCAGTGTCCTCCCACATGTCATCATTCCAAGTTTTAGGGTCCCATTCTGTTCTAATCAATGCCCTCACTTTAACAGTAGACATATGGTGAGTTTGTGCATGCATCTTTCATTGCAGGTCAGCTACTCTCATGATAAGGGCTTGTGTCTGTTTTTCCACAATTTCAGCTCTTTCTCTACAGGAGACAAAAGTATCAGGACAATCTTAGAAGATTTGAGGCTAAGTATCTGCTTCTGAAGTCAGAGACAGAACTGCTGAGTTCATCATTTTCTTTCATCACTTTGTCCACTGATCTTAGAAGTAACCAACCAGCTTCATTATGTTCCTTGGTTCTCCACATATGGTCAAAGGTATCATGTAGAGAGTCAGTAAACTCCTTGCATCTCACAAGCGGTGAATCAGGAGTGTCAAATGCATTTATTTTGCATAACGCTCTAAACCATTCATGCCAAGTACTATCAGTGTTCTCCATATTATTAGAAGTAGAGTCCTTAGCATTTTGGGGTCTAATCATATTAAGCAGCCAACTCCAGAAACCCCCAAATCAATGAAAGAATGCCATTCTTAATATCCTGTTTCTCTAGAACCACTCCTGGTACCAAAATCTGTATTAGTCAGGGTTCTCTGGAGGAACAGAATAGGCGATACACACACACACACACACACACACACACACACACATATATATATATGTGGATTTATTAAATATTAACTTACATGATCACGAGGTCCCACAATAGGCTGTCTACAAGCTGAGGATCAAGGACAGCCAGTCCAAGTCCCCAAACTGAGAAACTTGGAGTCCAGTGTTAGAGGGCAGGAAGCATTCAGCATAGGACAAAGATGTAGGCTGGGAGGCTGGGCCAGTCTCTCTTTCTCATGTTTTTCTGCCTGCTTTATATTTGCTGGTAGCTGATTAGATTGTGTCTACCATATTAGGGGTGGATCTGCCTTCCCCAGCCCACTGACTCAAATGTTAATCTCTTTGGCAACATCCTCATAGACACATCCAGGATCAATACTTTGTATCTTTCAATCCAAGTTGACACTCAGTATTAACCATAATAATAATTAACCAAAAATTAGAGCCAAACTGAAGGAGATACAGGCATGAACAACCGTTCAACAGATCAACAAATCCAGGATCTGGTTTTTGAAAAAATTAATAAAATAGATAAACCACTACCTATACTAATAAAGAAGAAAAGAAAGTGATTCAAATAAACACTGTCAGAAATGACAAGGGGGATATTACCACTGACCCGCAGAAATACAAACCATCAGAGAATACTATAAACACCTCTATGCAAATAAATTGGAAAATCTAGAAGAAATGGATACATTCCTGGGCACATACACCTTCCCAAGACTGAACCAGGAAGAAATTGAATCCCTGAACAGACCAGTAATGAGCTCTGAAATTGAGGCAGTATTAAGTAGGCTACCAACCAAAAAAAGACCAGGACCAGATGCAATCACCGCTTAATTCTACCCAATGTATGAAGAAGAACTGGTAGCATTTCTACTGAAACTATTCCAAAAAATTTTAAAAGGAGAGACTTCTTACTTACTCATTCTATGAGGCAAGCCTAATCCTGATACTGAAAACTGACAGACAACAAAAAAGAAAACTTCAGGCCAATATTCTTGATCAAAATGCATGCAAAAATCCTCAACACAATACTGGCAAACTGAATCCAACAGCACAACAAAAAACTTACCCACTACAATTAAATAGACTTAATCCCTGTCATGCAAGTGTGGTTCAACATTTGCAAATCAATAAAAGTGACTCATCATATAAACAGAACTAACGACAAATACCACGATTATCTCAATAGATGAATTTTATCAAAAGATTTTTCTGCAACTTTCATATTAAAAACTCTCAATAAGCTAGGTATTGAAGGAACGTACCTCCAAATAATAAGAGCCACATATGACAGATCCACAGCCAACATCATACTGAATGGGCAAAAGCTGGAAGCACTTCTATTGAAAACTGGCACAACACAAGGATGTCCTCTCTCACTACTCCTATTCAACATAGTATTGGAAGTCCTGGCCAGGACAATCAGTCATGAGAAAGAAATAAAGCACATCCAAATAGTATGAATAGAAGTAAAATTATCGCCTTTTGCAGACAACATGATCCTATATATACAAAACCCCATAGTCTCAGCCCAAAAACTTTTTAAGCTGATGAGCACCTTCAGGAAAGTCTCAAGACACAAAATCAATGTGCCAAAATCACTTACATTGCTATACACCAACAAAAGTCTAGCCAAGAGCCACATCAGAAATGAACTCCCATTCACGATTGCCACAAAAAGAATAAAAACCTAGGATTAGAGCTAACTAGGAAGGTGAAATATTTCTACAAGGAGAACTACAAGCTACTGGTCCAAGAAATCAAAGATGACACAAATAGAAAAACATTCCATGCTCATAGAATCAATATTGTTAAAATGGCCATTCTGCCCAGAACAGTTTACAGATTAATGCTATTACTCTTAAACTACCATTGAAATTCTACACAGAACTAGAAGATACTATTTTAAAATTCATATGTAACCAAAAAAGAGCCCAAATACCCAAGGCAATACTAAGCGAAAAGAACAAAGCTGGAGGCATCATGCTACCCATCTTCAAACTATACTACAGGGCTACACTAACCAAAACAGCATGGTACTTGTACAAAAGCAGACACATTAGACCAATGAAGCAGACACATTAGACCAATGAAGCAGACACATTAGACCAATGAAACAGAATGAGGAACCCAGAAATAAGACTACACACTGATCTTTGACAAACCTAACCAAAACAAGCACTGGGGAAACAATTCCCTTTTCAATCAATGATATTGCAATAACTGACTTGCCATATGTACAAAACTGAAATTTTACCCCTTCTTTACACCAGAAACAAAGATCAAATCAAGATGAATTAGACTCAAATGTAAAACCCCAAACTATAAAAGTTCTGGAAGACAATCTAGGCAGTAACATTCAGGACATAGACACAGAAAAAGATTTCATGATGAAGACACTAAAAGGAATTGCAACAAAAGTAAAAAATGACAAACAGGATCTAATTAAACTAAAGAGCTTTTGCACACAGCAAGAAAAAAAAAAACTATAAATGGAATAGACAGACAAACTACTAAATGGGAGAAAATTTTTGCAAACTATAGTTCTGACAAACATCTAATATCCAGCATCTACAAGGAACTTAAATTTATGAGAAAAAAAACGAAAAACAAAAAATGGACAGTGGACATGAACATTTTCCAATGGGGAAGATTGATGGGGCCATCAATCATATGAAAAAAAGCTAAATATCACTGAATATTAGAGAAATGCAAATCAAAACCACAATGGGATACCATCTCACAAGTCAGAATGGCTACTATTAAAAAGTTTAAAAAAAAAGTTAGTGAGGTTGAAGAGATAAAGGATCACTTATACACTATTGTTTGGAGTGTAAATTAGTTCAGTCATTGGGGAAGACGGTGTGGCAATTCCTCGAAGAGCGAAAGACAGAAATAATATTTGACTAAGCAATCCCGTTCCTGGGTATATACCCAAAGGCGTAAAAATCATTCTGTTATAAGGACACATGCACACATATGTTCATTGCAGCACTGTTTACAATAGCAAAGACATGGAATCAGCCTAAATGCTCATCAATAATAAACTGGATAAAGAAAATTTGGTACATATACCTCATGGAATACTATGCAACCATAAAAAAGAACAAGATCATGCCCTTTGGAGGGACATGGAAGGAGCTGGAGGCCATTATCCTTAGCAAATTAATGCCAGAACAGAAGACTAAATACATGTTTTCACATGTAAGTGGGAGCTAAATAATAAGAACACATGGGTACATAGAGGGAAACAACACATACTGGGGTCTATTGGATAGTGGAGGGTAGAAGGGTGAGAGGAGAGAGATCAGGAAAAATAACTAACAGGTCTAGGCTTAATACCTGGGTGATGAAATAATCTGTACAGCAGTCCTCCATGATACAAGTTTATCTATGTAACAAACCTGCACATGTAACCCCAAACTTAAAAGATTAAAAAAATAGGAGAAAAGGGTCACATACCACAAAATGCAGGTAGCCTCTAGAAGCTGGAAAAGGCAAGGAACTACATTCCCCACAGATGCTCCAGAAGTGCAGTCCTGTTGGTTTTAGTCCAGTGAAGGCCATTTTCAATTTCTGGCTTTCAGAATTCTAAGAAAGACTGTGCTATAGTAAGCCACTAAGTTTGTAGTATTTTGTTACAACACAATAGAAAATAATATAGCCTCCTTTTCTGGTCTCTCTTAATATTGGAACATTTTAATAATCTATTAATTTTGCCTCCCTTCTCTTCCTTTTTCTCTCCTCTCTTCTATCCTCCCCTTCCTTGCCCTCCTGTCCTTCATTTTCATTCACTCTCTTGATGATCTCTTTCAGGAGCATGGCTGTGGGAAGTATCTAAATGTCAATGACTTCTAAATCTCTATTCTCTGGCAGAATGCCACTCCTGCTCTTCAAATTTATATCTCCACCTGGTTGTAATACTCATCATAAAAATCAGAAATTTTAAAAATATTTAACCTCTTCCCATACACAGTCTTCCGTGTGTCCATTAATGGTATCTTTATTCTTTTAGTTCCTCAATCCAAAAACTCTGTAGTCATCTATGAGCCTTTTCCTTTCTCACATCCCACATGCAACCTGTCAATAAATCCTGTTGGTTCTACCCTCAAAATACTTCTAAAATCACACTGTTCTCAACCAACATTGAAGCAATTTTCCCCCTACTATCAGATTTCCTGGATTTTTGCAAAAGTCTTCTACACTGATCTTCATGGCAATTCCTTTTTAATCTGAAGTTTAATTTCAACATTGTTGCCAGAGTGATTACTAAAACAAGCCTCCAAATGGCTTTCTCTTGCTTTCTATAAAGGCCCATACTGACATGATGATGTACACACATCTATGTATCTACCTCCCCATCGTTTCTCAGATGTCATCTTCTTTTATTTTCATATTTGCTTTTATTAATTACAGGAAAAGGAACCCTGTTGCTTTTCCATGCTTTCTGGAGCAATGGTGCTAGAAAAGAACACTCTGCTGAGATTGCCCTTCTGTCAAGCATCTATGGGACTTACTCCCTGACCTCCATTAAGTCTTTTTTCCAAAGACCAGCTCTTTCAGTGAGGCTCTTCCATACCTTCACAGTATAAATCATAATGTTCTCAACCAGTCACTTCCTATCTACTTTTTCTACTTTATTTTCCTTGATAGCTGTTATCCTCATGTCATATTTTCTATAGTTTATGTGTGTGTTTGCTTCTTGTCTACTGCCATCCACTAGGATGCAACCTTCATTAGGCTTTAGATTTATCTGTTTAATTTCCTGCTATTTATTCAATGTCAAGAACAGTGTCTGGCACATAGTAGGGGCTTGATAAGTAATATTTGCTCATATTTAAATAAATACACTTTCTCTGTATAGCCTTCCAAGCACAAATATACTGAGAATAAGATGAAGCAGTATGTCTTCTTATAGATCAAGTTTCTATATCTTTTAGTAATAGATACATATTCTTTCATACATTTTTCATTCAAAAAGCATTTATTCAATATTCATTGTCATCAGGTTCCTCTGACAGGTATCATGAGAAACGCAACAACGAGTAAGGCTCAATTTGAATTTTGAAAGATTATTCTCAAGTAGAGAGTTAAGAAAATCACAAAATGATGACAATACAGGGAAGACTGTGGTAAGAACCACAATAGATGCAAAAATGTGAGGAAATTTTTAGGTTGCGAATAATTTATTGAAAACACTTTAATCATAAAAATTATTCAAAAAATTAACATTGAACTCCTGTCTGAGTTACTGTAGAATCGGTCTCTAAATTAAGGGTTATGTTTACTCTCCACTTCTTTCCAAGGACAGTCTCATGGATAATATATTAGTTACTATTAGCTCCAGGAAAATTAGATTGCTCATGACCTTAAACATACACAAGGCATGACAATTTATTTATATTTAACCATGATATAGATTAATCTTATTCCCTATAGGAAGGCAAGATGTGTCAAACACTGTACAACATAATTATATTGTTATGTGGGTCTAAAAGCACTTTTTTTCTCCCAACAGATTAAATCACTTTCACATAATATTTTCTGTTGTTCCCCTAAGATAGATAGAGGCTGCTCACATCATAGATTTATCTTAGACTCATCAGGGCCAAAAATAATACTGCTTACTTAGACATCCCTCTTGTAAATATTCATCATCATGCCACAAGTTAAATCCAGGGACAGAGAGTACATGGACCGGGACAAATCCATCACTTTTACTCAAAGCAGCATACATACTGTGTACTGCAAGTAGCAGCATTTTGTTTAGATATGAAGGTTGGCATTAGTATTATTGAAGCTCTCAGGATTATTGGAAGCATAATTTAACGTGGTTTATGTAGATTTCTTTTATAGTTTTTATGCCCCAAACTTCTAAATATCACATAAAATATATGGGTAATAGAAAAACATGCATTAAGTTAATAGTGAGAGTCTATAATTGCCAGTAAAAGCAAATAAGTTACATTAAATGGTTACAATATAGTCATCCAGAAAATTAATTCCAATAGTGATAATCATTATTATCTGAAATTCATCATCAGTGGAGAGGCATGTTGGAATATTAACAAAAATTCTGCATATGTTCAAACTCAGTCTTCCCTATTTTCACCCCTATTACCCGAGTCCACCCTTAATGTGCTTCATCTTGCAGAGTGAAAGAGGTAATTGTCATAATTCCCATTAGTTAAGTGCACAAAGTAGGAAAATATTATCTTCTATTAAGCAGTATAGTAGAAACCACATTGGGTTGGGAATATGACTCAGGTGTTTGTCCCATTTCTGTCATTTACTAGCTGTAAGATCTCTGGCAAATCATTAAAGTTGATAGAGATTTTATTTCCTTGAACAGAAAATAATAAATATATCTTTCCTGTCCACCTTAAAAGATTGCAAAAATTCAATGAAATCGGATATTTAAAATTTGTTTTTACAGTCATAAAACTATTGAAATGTGAAGCATCTTTTATTACATCATTCTAAAATTTACTATTACCTGCCATTACTTTCCATATTAATGCAGTGTAGCTTAAAGACTGCTACCAAAACCAGCTTAGCAAATAGGTCTGATTCAGGGTCACATCTGAACACCCTCAATGAAATGCTGGTAGCCTAATAGCACAGTTACTTCTTCCTCATATTGACCCTTCATTAAAAATGACACCTTAATTTTGACTTTTAATACTTGAATTTCTGTTGTACTTTCTCTAATCCTCTTCTTGGGGATTTCATGTATGTCTGTATCTTCCACTATCAAATCTTATAAGGTAGCATTATAATCACCAATGTTTGACCTATGCAAAGCCAAATTCATTATTTTCCACTAATTTTGCCATTTCTTTTTTTGCTCAACATTACGAAATAAATTTGACATTTCTTTCTCTATCACCTCTTCTACTTCACCAATCTCGTACACCCCTCATCATATCCAGGTCTTACTCCCACAGTGGTACACTCTGGAAAGCACACTGGGATTACCTCCATCAATAAAATATATTGTCTAATTATAAATATGTGGCTTTACTTGCCTGTCTATTGGACTCTTCTTAACTAAAGAGAACTTTGTTTCTCCTGATGTTAGCACAAGGCTTGGTACAAGGTATCTACCCAGATGCCTGTTGAATTAGTGCACAAATGACTTGTTTCCTTCTAGTTTCTTTTTTTTATAACTCATACATTTATCCATCTTTCTTGTTTTTTCTGTTTTGATTAAATCTTAGTTTTGCAGCCAAACTTTAGTTTAAATCTAGAGCAAGTGACAAATTCATTTTCCCCCTCAACCTTACACTTTCTTTTTTCTTCTAGAAATACAACATCATGGAATATTTTTCACAATCTCTTTTCCTCAGAGCTGGATAGAGTGTGCTTTGTTTGTGTTGGGGGAAAACAGAAAGTATGTATGTTAGATGATTTTTTCAATGTTAGAGAGTCAACTGTGAATCAAATCCAGGTCTTCTGAAACACACTCTAAAGTTCCATTCATTTGTCCACGTACTCTATGTTTATTTTTAAATAAAATTTTTTAAGGTATGGTTTACACAAAATGAAATGCACACAACTTAGGTAAACAGTTTTATGAGCTTTGACACTTTTGTACAACCATGTAATCACCCTGATTCAATATATAGAACATTTTTATTACCCCATAATTTCTTTCACCACTTTGCAGTCAGTTCTACCCCCATTTTTGCCCCCAAGTAACCTGTGATCTATAGACAGACCCTTACCTTCTACTCAGGTGCAAGTGGGAAATTTCAAGAACCCTAGGTTCTTAGTGTTTTACCAGCACTCTCTACTGAGAAAACTTGACATTGTACACACTTTAAAGGAAAAATCTTTAACAGTATCCAATTGTTTATCATAGAACATACATTGAAGGGTGCATTCAGAGCTGAGAAGTAATACATTGAATAAATGGCATATATGATATGTCTTTATAAGAAGCTGACAAATTATATGAGAGATCAAGTTTCAAACACATTCCATTCAACACTTAGTATGACAATTACTACAATTCTAGCCATTCTTATGTCTCTGTAGTGGTATCTCATTGTGTTTATAATCTGGATTTCTCTGATGTCTAATGCTAAATGTCTTTACATATTTCTGTGACCATTTGTCTATCTTATTTTGTTAAATGCCTTCTCAAGTATTTTACTCCATTTTTAATCAGCTGTTTGTCTTATGCTTGAGTTTTAAGAATTATTTAGATATTCTGGATATACCAAAAGTATTAGGTATAAATGTGCTTACTGAGTTTCAAAATCATTAAGGTTTTATCAACCACTTCTCAGAGAAAAAATTATATGTGTGTATTTTATATATTTGTGTATATATAAGTATATAAACATACATACACACACACAAACCCATATATTTTGCCCAAGATGCAGAACCTGATTAATATGTATTTGCAGGAAATAAGAATGCATGTGCCAAAGTGGATGTTGATGTGCTGGGCTGGGCTGAAGGAATGACTGAGACATACAGGACTGGTGTGAGGAAATTTTAATCACATGGAGCACTCATGTGTTACATAGGATTAAATATATTTGCAACAACACTTGCAGCCAGACCTAAAAGTCAACTGGGATCACTACTGGAAATCTGAAAATAAAAATTACTTAAAGCAAAAGAAATGGAAAAGTTTTTGATATAGTGCTGAAGAAGGGATCAGAAAACTCAGAAAAGTGGGACTATTGAGATGGATTTTTTTTTCTTTGTAAGCACTAAGAATGCACCACCTGAACATGTTGCTCAGCAAGACCTTTCACTAGGCCAGTAAGAAATTAACTGATGAAGACAAAAGAATCTTTGAGAAGTTTGATGGTAGCTATCCTTTGCAGGACAAGGTTTACAGTAGGAGATGCTTCTGTGGAACCAGGCTCCTTAATATAAACTGGAGATGAGGAGATCCCAGAATGCTGGAAGCTAGATGTCAACACTTAATCCATATATGCAGGTAGATGTGATCATCATAAAAGGCAGCAAGTTTAGAGTGATAATAAAGATGCCTCACCACACAGGCATATATTGAAGAGCTATTAATGCTCATCAGGAAGACAGACATATAAGATGTTGCTCATCTTGCAATAAAAGAAATCAATTTTCGGAAATCAGAAAACTATCATCAAAAGCTACAATAAAAATTGTTCTCCCTCACTGAGTTTCAAGACCTAACTCTACTGACTCAGAATTCCTTGAGAAGGGAACTGTCCTGCTAATGTAACATGTTTAAAAAAAAATGCCTACAATTTTCCCCTGTATTTTGACTTGAACCAATTTCCACGGCACCTGTGCCCTAGAGAATGGGAAATATTTTGACTTTTCAAAGACAGGACATATAAGGTCTGAACCAAGATTAATACTATGGAATGCAATATTCCATCATTTCTGATTAGACTGGGGCTAATACATCAGATGATAAATGATTTGTTTGGCCAAAATGTATAACACAGCATTTCCAGTGGATCCATAGACCCAGCCTGCAGTGAGTTTTGTCTGTTCTCCAGATATATAATGTGCAGATATACTTGGTAACTTGGAAAATCCTTATTTACGTTTCATGACCTGTGAAGTAAGATGCAACATTCTAAGAAGGACCAAGTATAAGTACCCCTTGGTTCTGGAATAATTTTACCTGTTCTGCAACGGAACACTAGTCAATGTTTGAAACTCTGACAACAAATTACATTGTGACTAAAGCTGCTCATCATGAGGTGGCTATAATCAGTTCCCCCAAACAGGAAAATAGGCACAACTAAAACCATTTTATTTGAATGGCGCATTTAAGTTACCAACAGAGCAGGTTCAAAAGGCATGAATTAAAAGGTGACCCAAATGGCCATGATACCTATACGTCTCACCAAAACCTCTTCCTCGACTCATACCTGTGGTCTCATGTAATGATCTGTTCAACAGTCTTAATGAAAAAGAAATAATTTGAACTCAGTTCACAAACACGACGGTGCTATCTATAACAAGACTGCATTCATTACTGTACCATTCCATTGTATACATACCTGGGCAAAAATGACATTAGTGTAAAGAAATATGGTAAGCAGAGCATGAAGCAATATATCCATTCAGTTCATATAGAGGGAGAAGTACCTCATGTACAAATGTGCATGGACTTCTGAGTAGTGAAAATCACCTTGTCTGGCTGGTAAGGAGCTAGACATAAACTGATCTAGAGGATAAAAGACAAGGATGTGTGGGTAAGAATTATGTGGCTGGAATAATGAAATTGAACAGAAGTCATACAAATAGTCTAGCATTAATGTCCTCAGAGAGCATCCACTACAGAGGGAATTCTCCAAAGCTGGATGGATAGAATCGCTGGTTCTGTGGATGCCAGTTAGCCTCTCTTCTTGGCCATACAAGTGTTGGCCCAATAGGGCAATGAATGTATATGTCATTGTAGCAGAAGGGAAGTTACACATTCGTTTAACAGCCTGAGTTCCATCTTATCAAGGCTGATCTAGCTATTGCCGCTGCCAGCAGTTGAAACAAAGATTGAGCCCTGGATGTGGCATAATTTGAGAAGACTTGTTATTTACCTGAAGATGTGACTCATCAGATCCCTTCCAACCTGGAGGGTGTACGAATTCACTCTCACTCTGAAGTCCTACTCACTGCAAAATGAGTTTTCCTTCCACCAGCAGAACTAACATGTGGCTTTTTATAATAATTCATCTGTTGACATGTTATCCCATGTAATGTTGCCTCAGCCCAAAGGACAATTTCACAGCAAAGAAAATATTTCAATAGTTCCAAGTATTTGATTGTATACCTTAAAGAAACAGGACGAATGATACGCCACAGTGGTCTGTTAAAGTTTACTTAGGGTGTCAGCTTGAGGAAAGCAATGTTTCAGAGTCGGGGTTTTATTCTTCAAGATGTGTTAAATATGCTGAAATACTAGCTAATGTGTGGTACTATGTCCTCAGTAGCCAGGATTCATAGGTTTTTAAGTTAAGAGGTAAAAGTTAGAGTGGCCTTCTCTAGTAGTTGCTGTTGGTATATGTAATGAAGAGACTGAATTCATTTTTTAATGTTTCATTCTTGTTCAAAGTTGTTTTGTCCAGAAATGCCTGGAAGGCTATGCTCTGTTCTTGAACTGTCCCCTCACCAATGACTGAATGAAATGGGGTTCAGAAGTCCAGCCTCATTTCTTCCAAGTGAGACAATGTTGTGGTACCATAGAGTTCCTAATGGAGTCAGGCTAAGGCTAGACTTAAGCTAAACACACATCTTTTCCTAGCTTCTTTCTTTGACATACTCTCACTCCTTTACAGATTCTACATTAAGAGTATACATTCCAGAAATCTATCGCATGATCATCTCACCTCAGGCTCTGCTTATTCAGGCTCTGAACTAAAACAGTTAATAACACAAAGGATCTTAAGAAACAGACTCCAAGAAGAGTATCCTAGAGTTGATTCACTCTCTGGCCATGTAACAATGAGGACCCCATTACTGGTGAAAGGTAAAATATTGATGATCCCTGGCATGACAAAGTACAGTTGCTAAAATGTTCACATTTAGGAACTGGAAGGGGATGCACAGTTTGATGCTGTAGCTCAGGCACTTGAGAAGTCGAGGAGAAAGAACAATTAGAGAGGCTATGCCTGCTGCTGAGCATCATAAATGCTTTCCATAGAGAAAATACCTGACTCATATCAACTGTTGTGCTATATAATGTTCTTTGATAAAATTTGAAGAGATTCTTATTTCCTGGAGCCAGATGGCAGGATGAGCTGAATTTGGGGTGCATAATTAATTTGCAAGAATGGCTGAATTAAGAGGAGGTTAGGTTTTCAGCCAACGTTCACCCTGATATTACAAATGATTTAAATGAGTAGTCTCAAGAACACTGAAAGCTCTGATTACACTGAATTTCCTGGGTTTTCAGAAGGTTCCTACTCTCTTTGTTAGGTGATAGTAGCCCCTGTTTTGATTGAAGACTAGACAGGTACCTTACAGACAATACTTTTCTCCCTTATAATTGACATCTCTCTTTTCTATTGGCCACTATCAAGCTGGCTAACAGTGCACTGGTTACTAACTTATCTGATATCAGTGACACAGAACATCTATTCATGCAGTAAGTTATATAAACTGGATGTATTATTGATACATAGGCAACAAGCAACAATGGAAGCATACGATTCTTATGAACTGGTCCCCCAGGCTCAGGTAAACTGCCCAGGCTGTCCCTACTTTGTATACTCTACTTGCACCACTACTGAGGAATTCCAAAATGCATCCCACTCAGGTTATTTACCTCAGAGGAAACAAGACATGCTGTGTGAATGTATTGAAGGACATGCTGTTTCTAAGAGAGCAGAAAACAGCCCTGAGCTATTCTGACTAGTCCCTCCCCAATCTCAGGATGGGGTATTCCCAGCACAGTCAAGTTATTCTTGAAAACTGCGAGCAAGAAACAGGAGAGAATTGTGTCAGTTCAAGTATTAAGCCACCTGGAGAACTGTCCTGTAGCCACTAAACAAACAAATTGAGTCAAATCCAATCAAGTCCCAAGAAGGAAGCACCAAAGTTGCTAAGGGAGGAGAATAATTATATTCCACAAGTCATGCCAGGTTGTGGTTAACAACTACTGGGGAAAAAAAACGGGAGTTTGCCGACAAATAGATCCTGAGGGTGCTACAGAAGGGAGATTTTTTAGTGTGGGAGAACTCTCCCTTGCCACAAGATTTAACATCATTTTAAGGGCTCTGGGAGATAGTTCTAATGCCCTTCTCATATGACTGATGGAAGCTTGGAAAATGGCTAGTACTCTCATTAGATTAGATGCTAAAATTCTCATGGTAAACCACAAAAGATGAGACTAAGGGCTCAGAGAAGTGGGTACACTAAAATGGATTTATTATGAAAGAACAAGATATCAGAAGCTGACAGTATTCTTCAGGAGGGCTGGGAGGTTTTTTTGTTTACCAAGTGATAAGGTGCTGATATAGGCAGAACCAACTATGTTGAAAAATCTAGCGGCCGCTGTCCTCTATAGCAAATTGAATGCGATTTCTGCCTTTTTAAAATTTCCATAGCATTTGATTACACATTGTTCATATGAACCTAGCTAAATCAAACATGTTTTATTTGTGTTCTTGTCTTCCTTATTCTCCCATTCTCACCTGTTTGAAGCTGAGTACCTAGCACTATCGCTGTTACACAGTAACTATTAAACCCATCTTGGTCAAACTTTTAAACACAAAGTCAAATTACATCACCTGAAGCACTTAGCATATCATCATAAAAATGGTAGGTACTTTATAAATAATTGTGAGACTAGACTGAGGTTACATTACCAAATTAATCTTCCTATAATACATTATAACATGAGTATCCTACACAAATGTCTAAAACAGTTTTCTATTAAGTTAGAGAATAAAATTAAACTCTTGGGTTATAATCAGAGCCTTACAACATCTGTTCCTAACTTCTACATCTGCTACCAAACATTATATCTAGTCTCACTGTTTAATTCTACTCTACATTAACTTTGTACTTGAACCAATGAAACCTTTTTTACTCTCTCCCCACTCGTTCCCTGCCCTTTTCCCTTTCTTCAATTTTGTGCATATTTCTATTTTATTTTCATAACCAGTATCTAGTCTTGAAAAACAGTCAAGCAGGGAAATATTAGTAAAATGCTTATTTTGTGCCACATACACAGTAAATTATCTCATGTGGCTCTATTGTGTGAGTGCATGTGTGTGTGTATGTTCCAAGGAGTTGGGAGGTAGGAAGAAGGAGCTGACAATTCCTACAGCATTTCATGGCTATAATCTTTCTCTTTATTCTCATTCCTACTTGATCTCTTGAGACTGTTCTAATGAAATGCCTCTCTGTCTCACTGCTGTGTCATTGGCTGAAAAATTCCAGAGGCACTGTAAGAACATATTCCATTCTCCATCTTCACTAACTATGCTTCTGTTTCACTATACACTGGTAATTTTTATCTGAGTTATATTAGGCTATGCATTTCTAATGTTCTACATGGATATGGTTAATTATTCAATTTATAATATAAAAATAAAAATATAAAAAATTTGAAATACACATTCAAAATATGTGTCATTCTTGCAACAATAATTAGACAAGAATTTCTCCTAGACCTACCAACCAAAAAAAGTCCAGGACCAGATGGATTCACAGCTGAATTCTACCAGAGGTACAAGGAGGAGTTGGTACCATTCCTTCTGAAACTATTCCAATCAATAGAAAAAGAGGGAATCCTCCCTAACTCATTTTATGAGGCCAACATCATTCTGATACCAAAGCCTGGCAGAGACACAACAAAAAAAGAGAATTTTAGACCAATATCCCTGATGAACATCGATGCAAAAATCCTCAATAAAATACTGGCAAACCGGGTTCAGCAACACATCAAAAAGCTTATCCACCATGATCAAGTGGGCTTCATCCCTGGGATGCAAGGCTGGTTCAACATTCGCAAATCAATAAACATAATCCAGCATATAAACAGAACCAAAGACAAGAACCACATGATTATCTCAATAGATGCAGAAAAGGCTTTTGACAAAATTCAACAGCCCTTCATGCTAAAAACGCTCAATAAATTCGGTATTGATGGAACGTACCTCAAAATAATAAGAGCTATTTATGACAAACCCACAGCCAATATCATACTGAATGGGCAAAAACTGGAAAAATTCCCTTTGAAAACTGGCACAAGACAGGGATGCCCTCTCTCACCACTCCTATTCAACATATTGTTGGAAGTTCTGGCTAGGGCAATTAGGCAAGAGAAAGAAATCAAGGGTATTCAGTTAGGAAAAGAAGAAGTCAAATTGTCCCTGTTTGCAGATGACATGATTGTATATTTAGAAAACCCCATTGTCTCAGCCCAAAATCTCCTTAAGCTGATAAGCAATTTCAGCAAAGTCTCAGGATACAAAATTAATGTGCAAAAATCACAAGCATTCTTAGACACCAGTAACAGACAAACAGAGAGCCAAATCAGGAATGAACTTCCATTCACAATTGCTTCAAAGAGAATAAAATACCTAGGAATCCAACTTACAAGGGATGTAAAGGACCTCTTCAAGGAGAACTACAAACCACTGCTCAGTGAAATAAAAGAGGACACAAACAAATGGAAGAACATACCATGCTCATGGATAGGAAGAATCAATATCGTGAAAATGGCCATACTGCCCAAGGTTATTTATAGATTCAATGCCATCCCCATCAAGCTACCAACGAGTTTCTTCACGGAATTGGAAAAAACTGCTTTAAAGTTCATATGGAACCAAAAAAGAGCCCGCATCTCCAAGACAATCCTAAGTCAAAAGAACAAAGCTGGAGGCATCACGCTACCTGACTAGACATCCTTCTAATAAAGATACCACATGATGTAAGTAAAATGTCCATGAACATTATTCTTTAAAAATAAGCAGTGAGTTACCTCGAGTTGATAATTTAAATAAATATCAACATATCAGACTAATAATATTGCACCAAAGTATAGTTTAGAATATGTAGCTCTTTTGGGGCCCAATGGAATGCATTCCAATTACCAGCTTTCTGTTCATCTAATTACACTTGGTACTCATACCTTTGTTGTTTATCCCTTAACCTCCTCCTGTGGTATTACTGAAGTATCTATTACTGCCCATCTACTTGATATATTTAATTTCCAATAACATTTTTAGTTGAGTTTGGTAACTGCTTTTACAATGACTTTTCTTCAGGATCAACTCGAATCGTCCATCATAATTCAGCCTAAATCTAATTTCTTTGGCAACTTTTCTTCTTCCAGGTATATTAATATATTTTTTTTAATTGTAATTATGTCCGGCGCGGTGGCTCACACCTGTAATCCCAGCACTTTTGAGGCCGAGGCAGGCAGATCACGAGCTCAGGAGATCGAGACCATCGTGGCTAACACTGTGAAATCCCATCTCTACTAAAAATACAAAAAATTAGCCGGGCATGGTGGCAGGCGCCTGTAGTCCCAGCTACTTGGGAGACTGAGGCTGGAGAATGGCATGAGCTCGGGAGGCCGAGCTTGCAGTGAGCCGAGATCACGCCACTGTACTTGAGCCTGGGTGACAGAGTGAGACTCCATCTCAAAAAAAAAAAAAAAAAAAAAAAAAAAAAAAAAAAAAATTTAATTAGTATATACTATCTTAAGTCCTGAAAATTTGAAGTAGCATTTATTGTCTTCTGAATTTCATTTTTTCAGTACCTTTTTCTCATTAAAATATTTTTATGCATGTCTGTATAACCCTGTTTTTGAAAGTATATTTTAAGCCTTTACAGAGATAAATATTAATAACATTATTTTGATTGATTAGGGAAAGGTATGCATTTCCTCAAAAAGCAGCATATCACTAGGGAAATCTTCTTCCAACTATTATGCCTTTGGTGTTTTCAAACATTTTTATAAAAGTTTTTAAGACTTTACTTCTACTGCTAGTATTACCAGTAGTAGTAACAATACAGCATTAATAACATCTGCATTTAATACCTGCAAAGCGTCAGCACTATACTAAGAACTTTACATACATTATTTTATTTAATGTTTCAATAACTATTAGTTTGCTAATCTGATTTAATGCACCATTTTATAACTATGCCATATATAATATAAAAATAGAATTATTCAAAATATATATCATTCTTGGAATAATTAGACAAAAATTTCTCCTAGACATCCTTGTAATAAAGGATGCTTAATGCTCACTCATAGAAGCCCCATAACAAACAGATGAGGTATCATCTCTCTTTTCCAGATGGGGACAACTAAGTCACAGAGAGGCTAAGTAACTTGCCTGACATCACATTTCTAAATATGAAATTAGACATATATATTATATATGGCATAGTTATAAAATGGTGCATTCTATATTATAGGCATTATTATCTATAATATATAGACATGAATATATATGAACACCAAAATCTATTACTCCAGTTAAATATATATATATATAGTCCAGTTGAGTATATATTTTCTATTTGAATAACATAGAGCTGAAATATACTACAGATTTACCTACTTTTACGTATTTTTTCTTAATTTTGGCTGTAATGAACACCATAGGAATTCACTCTCTTTTTTCTTTCTCTTTTTCCTTGTTTCATACTTCTCTTCCTTTTCTTCTCTCTTGCTTTTGGGGAAAAATTCACACCATCTCATTACTCAGAAAATAACCTACTGGAGTAAATTCTAAAAACTGTGTACTACATCAGGATCATTTTTAATCACGGTTAAGGCACCTTTTTCTATTGTATTTGGCATAATTATATTTGCACACTTTTTAATTTTTAAACTAATTATGTAACAAAAATCCCATTAAATTTTATATTATTCTTTTTCAGATGCCACCTCCAAAAAAAATTCCCTACTTGCTTGGCAAGTTAGTTTGTACATATCCAATTTTAGATGTTGAGCATCAGCCAGTTTAATATGAGAGGAGACAGATATTTACATGCATTAAAAATATTTTTCCAGATGTGCCCTGATTGACCAAAAAAGTAACATTTCATTTGGAGAAAATGTGACAGACTGTGTTCAAACTGTTGGAATCCTTACCCATACTTCAATGGTTGCTACTTATTATTTAACGTGGAAGGGTAGAGTTATAAAATTATTGCCTACAATTGACAAATTGAATATATAGTTATAGAACATGGAGAATTTTATCTATATGTTAAGACACATTTACATTCATAGAAAATTATCTGACAATAGTAATAGAAGTCAGTCTTAGATTCAGGCCATATTGATATAAAAGTTTATTTAACAGCAAACAAATAAAGATAAGGAACTTTCCTAAAAAGAAAACCATAATAGCCAATCTCAATTTTTTGCTTCCTACAATTTATTCTACTTAAACCTTTAAAATTAAAAGATAAATAATTCAGCACAATACGAATCAGTGATTTCATCAAGTACATTAACTGCCAGACAGAATCTGAGAAAACATATGGATCAAAAGGCAGATCAAACATTAAATGCAATTTTCTTACTCTTTTATTTAATACAATTAGTGAAGTAAGTGTAAGATAATAAAAAACACACCTTGGATCTAAGCTTATAGTCAGCACTTTGCCCCTCTCAGGCTGGTTTATCTATAATCTAGTCACAAACCTCCAACATTCAACTACTCCAAATATTAAGTGGGGAATTTCTTGCCACATACACAAAGGTTCTGATGCTGGGCCAGATAGCTGATGTGAAGTGTTCTAATATGTTTAGAAGAAAAACGGTATAGAACATGATAAAAAATACTAGGTAGTGCATATAAAACCCTTCCTAGATACAAAACTTATTCTGTGTGCTTCAACAAATGCTCACTCACTTAAGCCCCATAACAAACATATGAGGTATTATCTCTCTTTTCCCAACTGGGGGCAACTAAGTCATAGAGAGGCTAAGTAACTCGCCCGACATCACACAGAAATATCAGGATCTAAGATCTGAACCCAGGAAGGCAGACTCTGAAGCCAGTACTCTTAAGTTAAGCAAGACACAACTGTGATTGACTATAGTAGTTTATAAAACCAACACTTCAGGCCGGGCGCGGTGGCTCACGCCTGTAATCCCAGCACTTTGGGAGGTCGAGGCGGGTGGATCACGAGGTCAGGAGATCGAGACCATCCTGGCTAACACGGCGAAACCCCGTCTCTACTAAAAATAGAAAAAATTAGCCGGGCGTGGTGGCGGGCGCCTGTAGTCCCAGTTACTGGGGAGGCTGAGGTAGGAGAATGGCGTGAACCTGGGAGGCGGAGCTTGCAGTGAGCCGAGATGGTGCCACTGCACTCCAGCCTGGGCGACAGAGCAACACTCCGTCTAAAAAAACAAAACAAAGCAAAACAACAACAACAAAAAGCCTTCAAACAAGTATCATTTATTTATATGTTCAGATGCCATAGCAAGTATTAATAGTCTGTTTTTCAGAGGTCTAGTTATCATGTTACAAGGAGATAAGGCAAAATCATCTAACTCCTTGAAGCCTGGTAATGGAACTACATTCACATTTAGCTCTACTTTGTTAAATATAATAGTTATGACCGATCCATTAGTACCAACAAAACACACACACTCACACACACACACACACAATAAGATTTAGTGCTATCAAAATTGTGTTTGGGGCATTGATATCACCTTCCTTATGTAAATAAATTTAAAACTTAAACCTTGCCTGGCATGTGGTCATTCATTGGTGTACAAACACTGCCAACAGGTAGAAAAAAAGAAAGCAATGTTCAACTAATTGTTTGAAGCTAGCATGTCTTGTATACCCAAACCAAAATAGATACAGTACAAACAAGGAATGTTATAAGTCAATCTCACTAGTAAATATAGATACAAATGTTCTAAATAATTATTAGCAAACCACATCTAGTAAAAGATAATACATCATGTTCTAGTTGAGTTTATCTTAGGAAAAAAATTATTCTTAGAAGAATGCATGTGTGAATGTGTGTAGGTATAATTTGTGTTATTAATACAGAATCATTAACGCAGAAAATTTTAATTCATCACCCATTTATTATAAAAACTCTTAGCATACTAAGAATAGGCCCTAGATTCTTAACCTTATAAAGGGCATATAATTAGAAGCTGCAGCAAATATCTTAAATAGGAAGAAGGAGTAAGAATTAAGAAATGTATTCATTTACTATAACTGCTGTAAGAAATTCCTACAAACTAGGTGGCTTAAAACAGTAGACATTTATTTTCTCGCAGTTCTGGAGTCCCTAAATTTGCAATCTTTATTAATGGACTAATACTACAAAGTCAGCAGGGCTATGCTCACTCCAGGTGCTCTACGGAACAATGTTTCTTAGCTCTTTCAGCTTCTCATGGCCACTGGTATTCTTTGACTTATGACTGCATCACTCACATCTCTGCCTCTTTGGTCACACTGCATTCCCCTCTTAGGTCTATGTCAAGTCTCAGTTTGCCTCTCTTTTATAAGGACATTTATGACAGCATTGAGGGCCCATATGGATAACACAAGATAATCTACCCATCTCCAAATCTTTAACTTAACCACAACTACAAAGAACCTATTTACCAAATAACATTCAGATTATGTACATATATGACTGGAGAACGGTGAACTTTTGAGAGGCCATTTTCAGCCTGAAATGTCTGGGGGGAAAAATAGCCTTCAAAAAGTAGCTCCCTAAATTCCCTTAAGAGCCTGTTTTATACCTGAGCACATCCCAGTTAGAATGCTGTCAAGATGCTGAATCTAGCTTTTTCTACACAAACTCTTCTGAAAAGATTGCTGTCTATAGAAACAATGGAATGCGTATCTATTGCATTGTAAGTACTTTAATGTTGCTATCATATTAAGTATCTTGAGGAATAACATTTTAAAATACAATAATAATATAAATAAATAAAACAGAATACAAGTTCCATGAGGTTGTGTCCCAGTACCTAGGAAAATATCTTCTTTTTAAATGTTTGTTGAAAGAATGAAATAAACACACACACAAATATAGACCAAGTTATTGCAGCACGAACTATCAAAAACAATGATTGTATACACACACACGTTAAGGGCTACATGAATGTTAAAACTAATAATACTGAAATTCAAGATACCTGTGAGACCTGGAAGTGAGAGAAAAATGATTCATGGGCAAGATTATTGTTAGGCTGACTCTTAAAGAGAACATAAGGTTAAAATAGCTGGGTAGTGAAAGAGCATTCCAAGTAGAGGGATCAATATGAGCAATGATAAAGGCAAAGGACCCAGAGGATTCTATAGGAATGAGTAAGTTAGTCTGGCAGAAGAGGAGATTTCATCTAAGCAATTGTAAGAAAGTAACATTGGGATGATAGACAGTATATACAATTTTCAACTGCTACTAATTGAGAATTAATGTCAAGCACCCCCATAATACTATCCTGAATTAAATTCCTATTTAATAAACATGTGATTCTCTCCCCAACTTGAGGTGTGTTTTGAGAGCAATCGTACGTATTCCATGCACTCTAATGATGGTTTTTGCACTGATAACTTGCCTTCCTGTTATAGTCATGAAATAAGCATTCATTTTAAATTCATTTCACAAATATTTATTGAAGACTACACTGCCTGACACTATTCTAGAAAATGTTTATATGCTTAGCAGAGATTATAAGTAACGAAATAATCTGTGGTCTTGACTCATCACCAAATTTATATGGCTTACACGATTTGAGCAAATATATTTTGGGTACATGACCACAAAGTGAGGCGTAGGATGCAGTAGCCAGGGGAAACACACAGCCTGAGATAAATGCTGCTGCCCAGAACATCTTGCTCCCTTTTTCCCTGTAGGAATGTTGGTCACATTGTAGGGAATCCAAACAATCCTTTTAAATGGAGATCAACTAGATTAAGAATGCAACCCAATGGTTTAATACACTATTCGTGACTTTTTCCCCCTTTTTTCCTTGCTTCTTCTTTTCCTGATATAAAAGGCTCCACAGGCAGTGCATTACAAATACATAGTTCTACCTTGTCTTGCTGCCACCCAAGCTTCATCATAGGTCAGTTCCCCTTGAATAAATTTTTGACTACCTATCAACCTGGAGTGTCTGCCTCTTTGGTCTGAGCTTCTCTTTGCTTATGGAGGGTAGTTCTTAGTTCCCACAGCGATTTGCCCTAACAAACAGCAAGCCAGACAAGAGCCCACCCAAAAAAAATGGGCTTGGGGATTGAGGCATCCAAAAGGAAAATCCCAGGTTAGCTGGCAGCTTCCTTGTAGGGATCAGTGGCCCATATACTTAATACATGTAGATTTCCCTGGGAGTATGGGGACTCCCTGAAAATGTCCCAAGTTCTATTTGGGCAGGTGAAAATAGGGCATGTGGGTAAAAAAGAAAGGAAGATTGTGGTGGCTGCAGTAGGGCTGCCCCTATTGTTGGCAGTGCAAGAGCCAAAAGGCAGTTAGCAGTAGAAGCAAAAGAAAGACCCAAACCTCAGCACCACACAATATATTCAGATAATAAGCCTGCACATGTACCCCTTGAATCTAAAAGTTGAAAAATTATGATATGTAAGATAATGTATGTTAATTTGCTGATTTCATTATTCCACAATGTATACGTATTTCAAAACATACACAATAAGTACATACAATTTGTATTTGTCAATTTAAAAAATACAAAATATTTAAGTATGAAGGTGAACAATCAGAACTTGCTATACAAATTTGTGAGACTATTATAAAATTATACTCAATAAAACTCTGTAGATTAATTTTCTGTGGTAATGAATATTATCTGTTTTCTACAATATAAAAGGGTGGCTTTGAGAAGAATGTGTCCAGGTCTTTGACATCCCTCTCTGTCCCTTTCAGTATGAATATAAGAGTTCTAGGGTATGTCAGTAACACCTGCAGAGGTTGTTGTGATGGCCACTTCTAACTAGCTGGTGGAATTTGTATGGGAATGTCATCTGAAATTTGAAATAATGTCTATTGAATGTTTCTAGGTAATGTGTCTTATATCTTAGTTACATAAGAACATTGACAATAAAGTTATATTTCTGTCTAAAAAAGAGTAAGAGTAAGAAAACTGAGAAAGAAACTAAAATTACAAAAGAATATGCAAATGTCTACTACCCTGCTGGCCACAGGACTGGCCAATAAGGTTGAGAATCAGGATAAAATATTTTAAACTGGCATGTAGGTATGTTAAATTATAGGGAAGAAAATTCCCCAAGGTGAAAGTCCATGCCCTCATAGGCAGATGGAGATGCAAAGACATGGAACCCATTAAAAAATAAAAATAAAACTAAAGTAGTAATAAAAATAATTTTAAAAACATACAAGGCCCAAACTCCTATTAAGCATAAGATAAAGACTGATCAGATGTAGACACAGGTTGGAGGCAGACCACCTATATAGGTAACATGTGGTTCGCAGGAGTACACACCAGATGAACAGAGATTACAGTTCAGTTTCAACAGAAACCTAGAGAGAGCACTTCTGTGTGGCTAGTGAGGTTATGGGATAAGGGTGGAAATGACATCTCTCTCAATGGCAAAAACAAAAAACAAAACAAAACAAAACCCTACCAGGAAAGATGAGTGACACAATCACCCATCCCAGGGGGAGAGAAGCACCTTGGGCACCTACTTACTCTTAAATTGGGTTATGAGCTCTGGTCAGATAGCAGGCACAATGAGGGGGACTTGCTGGGTGGCATATTCAACTGGAAATCTATAGCAGATCCTAAGGAATTTGAAACACACCAGATGGTGTATGAGGCTTTCTTTGAGAGCACAAACAAGGCTACTTTTACTGCAGGAATTAGACATTGTAGTAGGTTGGTGCAAAAGTAACTGCGGTTTTTGTCATTACTTTTAAATGGCAAAGACTGTAGTTACTTTTGCACCAACCTAACATTTGCCATCTGCTCTATCTGCTTTGTAGGAACCTTGATCACTATGCTTAGCCCTGTCCTAGGCCAGAAATTCTACGAAGTGGGACAGACTGTTATTGATCTGGGAAAAACTGACTCCAGGAAAAAGTAAATACATTAGCAAAGGAGAGTAGCTACCCCTAAAAAAGTGTGCTACTCCAGTGAAAGAAGACACACAGGGACCCCATAGGGTGACACAAAAACAAATGTGAGTGAATTTGGTAAAGGATGGGAGTCCAGTGGAAAAGATAGACACAAAACCCAACCTGTGTTGCCTTGAGTCTGGAACAGCTGTTCAGACTGGTTAGTGTCCCTGATTTTGTCAATCCCTCTGCCCTAACCAAGGAGACTTCCAGAATATAAACCTATGCAGGTTAGGTTCTTCTAACCCCTACGGTCTAGGGTAGAGCCAAGGTCACCCTGAAATACTCATGATGGAAGGCAACTGGAGGCAACATGTTGTGGTAACAATACATTATCATCTTTAAAGAAGCAAAAAAACTTGGCTTTAGTATATTTCAGGATAGAATGTACTCTCATACATTGAAATCTTAGCTGCTTTATGGGGCCTCTCTGTGCTATAAATGGCTATGGAAGCACTGTTTAGTAGAACAAGTGGCTCTTGCTTTGCAAATTGGATGGAGTCTCTCCAAACAGTATCTGCTCTGTATCTTGCCTAACCCAGAAACGTGTTAGGTATTGACATCTTAAAAGGACACCCTGGGAAAATTTTGCCTACAGGTACAGATAATGAAACTTATCTCAGGTGGACGTGTAGGCTGGGAGCCAGTCGCCCTTCCCACATCCTGCAGGGAGAACACTGACCACTAAGCATTGCACATTGCTGGTGGGGAAGGTGGGAGTTTTGGAGTTACAAAGGCCAAGGACAGTAAGACCAGCACAAAGCACCTTCAGTAACTCTTTGTGGGCAGTAGGAAAGTCAATTCGGTCATGATAAATGACAATGGATTACAAAAAAATTGAACAAAATGGTGTCACCCATACATGCTGCTGTACTGAATAATACTTCTTTACTAGAACACTTAGTGTCTTCCTGAAGAAATTACCCATGCAAATCTGGATTTAGCTAATGCCGTTTTAGTATTTTCCCAACTATGAATCACAGGATCAATTTGCTTTTATTGGAAAGGATGGAAATAGGCCTTTCAGGTGCTACTATGAGGATACATTCACAACCCTACAAATGTACCATAGGTTTCTGCCTGAGACTTGACTCTGTTTTCCACCCCCCATCACCATCTGGCCTTATATGGTCATTTTACATTGATGACACATTAATTTGTAAGGATTTTTCCCTCTTATAGATCACCCTGACCTCAATGATCAAACATCTCTATTCGCAAGGATGAGTAGTGAACCCCAACAAAGTGCAGGAACCAATCCCATCACAAAGCTCTTAAAAGTCTTCTGGTCTGGTAAGAGTCAGGTAATGTCTAAATGGGTAATAGACAAGATTCAAGCCTACCCTGTTCCCACAACAGTGAAGGAAGTACAAGCTTCTGTGAGACTGTTAGGGTACTTAGAGAGCCTTACATCATGCCTTACTCAAGATCTTAATCCCAATATAACTCCACAGTTGATAATATACAATATCATCTATTTTTTTTTTACTATTGTTAAAAAATTTATTGTTTCTTACAAGAGTCTACTATAGCTGTGTATGGTCTGTCATATTAGTTCTAAATTCCAATTGTTATTTAAATCTTTCAATCTAATATCACCTAATATGAATTATCTCCCCCACGAGGTTGGTTTCAGGTTATTTTTTCAATGGAGCCAGGGAGTACAAACCAGGTCTTAAACCTGTAAGTCCTAAAACAGGGTCTGCCTTAGGAAATCTAGGGCATCAAGTTCTTAGATGATAGGACCACACAAGCCAGGCAGTAGTTTCTTAGCTAAGCACCCTCTGAGCCAGTAAGCAGTTGGCTCCATTTAAATAAGTTAAAAATAGACTAACCAGCAGTTAAAATTTTCAGCACAGCAAAAAGCAGTGAAGACAAGGCTTATTCTTTGATCTCTAAAGGTTTGCTTCATTGAGTCTGATAATGGTGCATGACGTGAAGAATGTTAGCTATACTCTGGTCTCACATTACCTTGGTTTTACTTAGTCATCAGTGTAATTTATCTAAGGGCAACTTGCCACTAAAAAAAGAGCTCAGCTTGAAGCCTTCTAGCTTACACAGCAGGAGTTTCTAGAAATTTTACCGCTGGTAAGGAAACTCTTATTTATGGAATCAGGGATCCTTGTTAACATTTTGACTGCTTGGCTTGCAGGCAGAAAACTTTTTTTTCTATTGCTAGATGTATCCTGTTTGCAAGAGGCTGAAATATATGCAGAATTAAGAACTGACCGTAAGTCCAGGAACTAAACCAAAACGAGCATTAAAAATTTTATAAATACAATTTATTTCTTGTTAATTTAAAGGCATTATGTGCTTTTTAGGAGAGATGTGTAGGTAGCAAGTATGATTAAAGATGTATAGTTTGTAGGCATGTCCATACTGTAATATAGGAAGCTTAGTAATCATTTAGGTAAGTTTCAATCACTCTAATTTTTTTTTAAGTTGACCAAAGAGAGTGAGTATACATACACTGTGAATAAGAACACTTGATTTTTAATCAGGTATAAATGAGAAAAAAAAAGCTAAGTCCAATATCAACTAGTAATATCTGTTTAAATAGTCCATGACTAACACAATGTGGTTTACTCTCACACATTTGATATGGGAGCTCCTAGACTGACTTAGGTACTGTCTGAAGGAAAATGGAAAATAAATGAATAGAGCTACTCCTACTGCATGGTAGCTACACAAAGAATAGTTGCCTTAATCAGTGAAGAACAGAAAGACAAAGGATGTATTGGTAAGAGGTATACAGATCAAGAAATCAGAAACCTGAACTGAAAAATAGACTAATTTTTGAGTCCTAAGCTTATCATCTTCCTCTTCTTCTATCCACACATCCATCCATTTGCCTACCTATTAATAAGGATTTAAATATTAAACATAAATTACAAGCCAAGCACTACCTCTAAACAAAGAGGCTCACAATTTGAGAAATAAAATAAAACGTGAGAAAATCCTCAATAAAAGATACACCACAACTCAGGAAATGCTATCACATTTAATAACATAAACAGAACAAGTGTTGTGAAGTTGGAAGGGACCTCTCTGTGGATGGGCTCTTTGAGCTGGCTCTTAAAGACTGAGAGTTTGCCAGGACAAAAACAGAAGTGAAGACATTTTAGGTAATCATAGTAGCATATAAAAGGGCTGAAAGTTGCAAAATTAAAATTAAAAATTAAAAACGACACTGATGTTGCTATGTAAAAGTAAAAGTTAAGCAGAAAGTTAGATGCATAGAAGGCACTTATGAGATAGAGTTTATGTGTGGATTTTGTGTGCTATAAATATTTTTAAATTTTTTAAACATAGGCAACGTGTAATTATAGAAAGCTTTTTGACTAAGAAAAGGGCTAGTCTTGTTCAACTCCCACTTATGAGTGAGAACATGTGGTGTTTGGTTTTCTGTCCCTGTGTTAGTTTGCTGAGAATTATGGCTTCCAGCTTCATCCATGCCCCTACAAAGGACATGAACTAATTCTTTTTTATGGCTGCATAGTATTCCATGGTATTACATGTGCCACATTTTCTTTATCCAGTCTATCACTGATGGACATAAGGGTTGGTTCCAAGTCTTTGCTATTGTGAAATGTGCTGCAAGAAACATACGTGTGCATGTGTCTTTAAAGTAGAATGATTTATAATCCTTTGGGTATACACCCAAGTAATGGGATTGCTGGGTCAAATGGTATTTCTTGTTCTAGATCCTTGAGGAATTGCCACACTGTATTCCAGAATGATTAAACTAATTTACACACCCACCAACAGTGTAAAAGTGTTCCTATTTCTCCACAGCCTCGCCAGCATCTGTTGTTTCCTGACTTAATAATTGCCATTCTAACTGGCATGAGATGGTATCTCATTGTGGTTTTGATTTGCATTTCTCCAATGACCAGTGATGATGAGCTTTTTTCATAATGTCTGTTGGCCACATAAATGTCTTCTTTTGAGAAGTGTCTGTTCATATCCTTTGCCCACTTTATGATGGGGTTGTTTTTTTCCTTGTAAATTTGTTTAAGTTCCTTGTAGATTCTGGATATTAGATCTTTGTCAGATGAGTAGATTGCAAAATTTTCTCCCATTCTGTAGGTTGCCTGTTCACTCTGATGATAGTTTCTTTTGCTGTGCTCTTTAGTTTAATTAGATCCCATTTGTCAATTTTGGCTTTTGTTGCAATTGCTTTTGGTGTTTTAGTCATAAAGTCTTTGCCCATGCCTATGTCCTAAATGGTATTGCCTAGGTTTTCTTCTGGAATTTTTACAGTTTTGGTTCTTATGTTTAAGTCTTTAATTCACTTTGAGTTGAACAATGGGAACACGTGGACACAGGGAAACATCACACACAGGGGCCTGTCGGGGGATGGGTAGCAAGGGGAGGGAGAGCATTAGGACAAATACCTAATGCATGCAGGGCTAGATGATGGGTTGATGGGTGCAGCAAACCACCATGGCACATGTATACCTATGTAGCAAACCTGCACATTCTGCACATTATCCCAGAACTTAAAAAAAGAAAAAAGCAACTACACTACTCAAATTAATAATTTTTCATAAACCTTTTTTTACTTTGACATCTTTCTTAAAATGGAAGAGGAAATGAGATGGGAAAAAACCCACATCAATCTGCTGTCAGCTCTTCTTGATAGCTTAATGCCTTTTACTGTTTCAGCACTTAGTAATTGATTATTTTTAATATTGATAAATACTTACAGAAAATACTGAAAAATAATTTACAGCATGCTAGGGTCAAACCTCTAATTACTTTTATCTTGCATGGAAGAATTAATGGCCTGATAAGACTTCATGTGTCATTTCCCAAAAAAAAAAAAAAAAAAAAAGTAATACAGTAAGTTAGCCCACTTATACAGATCACCTCAGTTTCAAAGGAAATTTTACTTGACTTTTCTGTTTCACACTGGGGCTTTGTTTTACATATAGGGATTTGGCCTGAAAGCAAAAACGTACTGAAGTAGGAATCAGGACAATTGGTTCTGTTTCAAGTTTTGCCTTGGCCAAATCACCTGACTGTTCTGGGACTCAATTTCCTCAACTACAAAATGAAAATTCTGGATTGATTACTAAGGCTCCTGTCATCACTAAAATTCCATGGTTGTACAAAAAGGATAAAACATTCCCAAATTTTGAAAAGAATGAGAGTAAAACCATGACAAAATTGTGCCACTTGGATAAAATAATATAGCTTTCTAAGACATGTGCCCTAGTGTCCCAAGGCAGATGTTTTTTCAAAGGACCTACATTTACTGACCACCCACATCAATGGAAATGAGGGTGATGCTATCACAGTGTGCGCAGCTGAGAAACCCTCCCTTGTATACAGAAAGGACAGACTTAACTTGACCCAGTAAATAAGTCAAAAATGGGTACCAATTGTTACTAAACTGCAATTAACAAAACTTTGCAAACTTCTTTTTACAGTTTGATAGAAACAAGGAGAAGATTAAAAACAACAACAACAAAAACCAAAAAAAAACTAGGTCTAGCAGAGAAGATTTAAACACACACACACACACAACCACCAACAAGATAATATTATCATTAGGAAGAACAGACGCCAGAACTTAAACAGAACATGAGTGACATAGAGAAGCTGAAAGAGAGAATTACCAGATTCTCCTCTTTGGCCTTGCTTACCTTGTCTCCCTGGAAGGTCTGAAATCCAAAGGATAATTTTTTGAGTGTAGTTTAACTTTTTTTCCTGGTTCCGAAACAGCTAATAATTTCTATATATCTTCTCATTGTTTTTAACTACCAACTTCAAGACAGGGGCCAGATATTTGTAAAGGCCAGTATTGTCTTCAGTATTTCAGCAAAACTTTTAAGCTTCATTTAATTATAAAAACTAGATACATGATCATCCAGTGTTACTTAAAAACATTAATGATTCAGAATTTTTGATCATTGTGCTTTGATATCATCAATAAAGAAAGGGTTTACTAAGAAAAACAAAGAAAAAAGAAAAGAGCTAGTCTTACATTTTTATTTAAAGATAATAACTTGGAGAGAAATATTGATAATGATATAAAAGGTGACTTTAACAGTAACAGCTGAATAAAGGCATGGTGAAGTGCTGAATAAATGACCAGTAGGTCTGGAGAAAGGTGGCCCAACTTGAAAGATATACTTGAATAGCATTCTACAGGATGTTAAATGTGATATATTTAATTTTGAAAACTATCGATTTGATCACTACAATGAAATTTGAAATTTATGATATATTTGGCATTCTAGAACACATTGTGTTTTTTTAAAGAAGACTTTTTATGTATTTTCTGTTTTATTGACATTGTTTGGTTCAGTTTCTTGTTACTCTGTCTTCCTACATGACTTGTCTTATCTATGTTTTTAAAAACTCTAGAACCCTTAACTATATTCACACCTTACTTATGACAAAGACATTTTAGATCCTGAGTAATATGATAATCTTAATAACATGTTATAGTTATTTAGCACTTTTAAAATTTCTTTCACAGAACTTACTTCATGTGTTTCTCTTAACAAATCAGAGAAACATTACTTGAAAAGTATGGCACTTACAGAGTAAGTTTGGCCAATCTCACAAAAGGAAGTCAATATTCCAACACTGACCATTTGACTACAAATATGTAACCTATTATTCTACACTATACAACCTTTTTTTTTTTAAAAAAATGGTAGATTTCTTAATGTTATATGTATTTTCAAACCATATTTATTTTCTTAATTTTGGATCTCTACATTTTACTAAAATTAATCACAGAAAGATTAAAGTTACTAAAATTCTTACATAATTAAAAGACTCTGGATGGAAAAAATAGAGTGCTGGTGACCTAATCTTAAAGGGTTTATTTTTAATTCAATAAAAAAGGATCATCTGAAGTGTTCTATTCTGTAAAGTGACATTTGAGTGCTTAATAACTATAAAATATAATAACAATTACTAAATAAGCAGTGTTGAAAAGAACATGTACTACAAACAATAGCATGAACTATCATTCAAAACTAAAATATCATTAGGGTTATAAACTTCATGAAGTTTTACTCTTGGCTCTTTATGTAAAAGATATCACAGGTAGTCAATAAACCTCAAACTTTGCACAAAATACATTCCACAGAAATGCTTTTTATAATACTTGTGCAAATAAAATTCTTGTGTGGTGCAGCGTCCTGCACAGATCAGCTTAAGAAACAAGTTAATTGTGAATAAAATTGTCATGGCTTAAGTACTAATCAATATTGATATGTCCTTACCAATGGCCAATGAGTCAATTCTCTAATTCAAACAGTTATTCGGAACTCTTAGACTTTAGCACTAAAGGCATGTGCCCAGGTGGGCAGAACTACCATTCCCACAGCCTCCATCTCTCTTCCATTTGATTTGTATAGTCTTCTAGAGTTTTTCATATTTTCGTTACTATAGACAAAATGAATCATACTGAGAATAAGACAATTCTGCTTCCCATAGGTTGCTTCCAATCTTGACTATTGAAAACAGTGCTGCAACAAAACATAGGAATGCAGATATCTTTGAAGTCTTACATTTAAGTCCTGAATCCATTTTGATTTCATTTTTGTGTAAGGCAGGAGATAGGGATCAAGTTCATTCTTCTGCATATAAAAATCCAGTTTTCCCAGCACATTTAAGAGACTGTCTTTTCCTCAAGGTAAGTTCTCGGCACCTTTGTCAACAATGAGTTCACTATAGGTGTGTGGATTTGTTTCTGGGTTCTCTATTCTCTTCCATTGGTCTATTTTTCTGTTTTCATGCCAGTACCATGCTGTTCGGAACTGTTTTCATGCCAGTACCATGCTGTTCAGGTTACTATAACACTGTAGAAGAACTGGAAGTCACGTAAATTGATTCCTCCTTTTTTTTTTTTTTTTTGCTTAGGATAGCTTGATCTACTCTGGGTCTTTTGTTGTTTCATATAAATTTTGGAATTTACTTTTCTATTTTTGTGAAGAATGTTAATGGTAATTTGATAGAGATTACATTGACTCTGTAGATTACTTTTGGTAGTATGGACATTTAAACAATATTGATTCTTCCAATTTATTAACATGGAATCTTTCAATTTTTGGTGTCCTCTTTATTTCATCAGTGTTTTATAGTTTTTATTATAGAGATCTTTCACTTATTTGGTTAATTCTTAGGTATTTAATTTTATTTGTACCTATTATAAATGGGATTACCTTTTTGAGTTCAGGCTGTTTGCTACTGACATATAGAAATACTGACTTTTGTATGTAGATTTTGTATCTGGCACATTTACTGAATTTGTTTATCAGTTCTAATAGTTTTTTTGGTTGACTATTCAGGTTGTTCCAAATATAAAATCTTATCATCAGATAATAAGGATAATTTCACTTCTCTCTTTCCAATATGGATGCGCTTTCTTTCTTTGTCTAGTTGCTCTAGATAACACCTCCAGTACTACATTGAATACTACTGGTCAAAGTGGGCATCTTTGTCATGTTGCAGTTCTAAGAGAAATGACTTGCAGTTTTTCCCTATTCAGTACAATACTGTTAGTCCATTATATATGGCTTTTATTATTTTGAGGTATGTTCCTTCTACATCCAGTTTTTGAGGGTTTTTTTCATGAAGGGATGTTGAAATTTATCAGATGATTTTTCAGCATTTGTTGAAATGATCATATGGTTCTTTCCCTTTATTCTGTTGATATGTTTTACATTGATTGATTCGCATGTTGAATGACCCTTGCATCCCTGGGATAAATCCCACTTGGTTATGATAAATCATCTTTCTAATGTATTGTTGAATTTGGTTAGCTAGTATTTTGTTGGGAATCTTTGCATCAACGTTCATCAGAGATATTGGCCCCTAGTTTTGTTTTTGTTTTTTTTCCTTTGATGTGTCTCTGGTTTTGATATCAGGATAATACCGGCCAGATAGAATGAGTTTGCAAGTATTCCCACTTCTGCTATTTTTGGGGACAGTTTGAATGGGATTGGTATTAGGCGTTCTTTAAATGTTTGGTAGAATTCTGAAGTGAAGTTATTGGGTCTTGGGCTTTTCTATGCTGGGAGATTTTTATTATGGCTTTGGTCTCCTTTCCTTACTTGCTCTTGGTCTGAACAGGTTTTGGATATTTTCCTGGTTCAGTCTTAGTAGGTTGTAAGTGTCTAGGAATGACCCATTTCCTCTAGATTATCCTATTTATTGGCATATACTTACCTGTGGTAGCCACTAGCGATCCTTTGAATCTCTGCAGCATCAGCTTTAATGTTTTCTTTTTACCTCTGGTTTTATTTATTTGGGTCTTTTTTTTTCTTGTCAGTCTGGCTACAAGTTTGTAATTTTGTTTATCTTTTCAGAAAACAATTTTTGCTTCTTTTTTTTATTGTTTTCATTTCATTTGTTTCTGCTCTGATCTTTCTTTTTTCTACTAACTTCTGTTCAGTTTGGCATTACTTTTCCAGTTCTTTAAGATGCATCATTAGGTTATTGAAGTTTGTATTCTTTTTTGATGTAGGCATTTATAGCTATAAATTTTCTTTTTAGTACTGTTTTCATTGTATTCCATAGGTTTTAGTATGTTGTGTTTCCATCATCATTTTTTTCCAAGAAATTTTTCAATTTCCTCATTAACCCACTGGTTACTCAGGATGATATTCATTTCCATATATTTGTATAGTTTCCAGAACTCTTTGTTATTGATTTGTAGCTTTATTCCATTGTGATCAGAGAAAATGCTTGATATTATTTCAATTTTTGAATATTTTATGACTTGCTTTACAATGTAACATACGGTCTGTCTTTGAGAATGAACAAAATGTATATTCTGCAACCATTTTATGAAATGTTCTGTAAATATCTATTGGGTCCATTGGTTCTATAGTGCAGATTATTTCCAATATTTCTTGATCTTCTGCCTGGAATACCTGTCCAATGCTTAAAGTAGGGTACTGAAATCTCCAGCTGTTATTGTATTGGGAGCTATCTCTCTTTTTACCTTTAATAATATTTGCTTTATATATCTTGGTGTTCCATGGTTGTGTGGGTATATATTTATAGCTGTTATGCTGAATTGACCTTTTTATTATTACATAATTACCTTCTCTCTCTCTTCTTATAGTGTTGGTCTCAAAAATCTGTTTTCTCTGATACAAGTCCAACTACTCCTGCTGTTTTTGGTTTCCATTGTCATGTAATATTTTTTGCCATCCTTTTATTTTCAGTCTATGTACCTTTATAAGTGAAGCATGCTCCTTGTACCTTGTAGGCAAAAAAATCATTGGGCCTTGTTTTTTCATCCATTCAGCCACTCTGTCTTCTGATTGGAGAGTTTAGTACACTTACATTCAATGTTGTTATTAATAAGTAGGAACTACTGCTGCCATTTTGTTATTTGATTTCTGATTGTTTTGTGTTCCTCTCTTACCCTTTCCCCTTCTTTTCTGTCTTCCATTTAGTGAAGGTAACTCTCTCTGGTAGTATGCTTGCATTTCTTGCTTTTTATTTTTTGCATATCTATCTTATGTTTTGTTTTTTTGGTTTGAGGTTACTATGCGGCTTGCAAATACTATCCTATAATGCATTATTTTCATGTTGCCACTCTTGGTTGTATGTTGGTCCTATGGTTGAAAATAATAAATGATCCAGTAGCCTATGTTTTCAAAGTTTCCCTAGGCATTTATGGTTAGATGGTGCTCATCCTTCAGTAGAATTCTCAGAAATAGCACTTGAACACAGTATACTCTGGTGTTCTTGAATATTGAAAATTGATTTTCTATGATCTTGATACTTGAAAGATAGTTTGGCTTGATCTAAAATCCCTGGCTCCTATTTTCTTCCTTTAAATTTCTTAAAAACATTGCTTCACTATTGCCTTACTTTGTGTATTTTTTTGAGAAAAATAATTAATTTTCCCTCATTAGTTATATAATCTTTTTGTCCGGAAGCCCTAAGGATTTTTTTTCATCTTTACATTTTAACAGTTTTAATAGAATATATCTCTGAATTGATTGCTCTTGTCAATATCATGAGGTACCCATGAGCCCTATCACTGCATAGCTTCTGTCTTCTTCTATTTCCAGGAAGCTTCCTTGGATTACACTTTGGACAGTTTTTTCCCCCCTCTGTTATTTATAGTTTGTTCTTCTATTCGGGCACTCCAATATTTATATGCTGGATCTTCTTTATATGTCTGCTATTTCAACTTACTCCCTTTTAATCCTTTCTTGAATTATTTTCATTCTTGTGTTTACTTTCCTCCTTTTTTGTATTCCTTATTAAATGTTCAGGCAAATGTATACTTGCTTGGACATCTTGGACTTTAATCTTCATTTCTCATATGATTTTGCCCTGTTGAAAACATTTTCTTCCTGCGTTTAACAACTATTACATTTCTTCATATTTTTTACCCACACAATTTTAATTTGTGAATTTCTAATTCAAGATTTCTTTTCATATCTAAAATGGCTTCTATTTATGATACAATTCCATCTGTAGTGTTACTCTTTCTGACTAATAGTGTTGTTTCTTGAATAAAAACTATCAGTTGTAATATTTCTATCTGTATTTTTAAAATTTTCTTTTAAAAATAACTTTGTAAAGTATTAATTAATTTGTATCCCTATATTTAAGCATTTGTGAAAAAATTTCTAGCTTACCTGTGCCTTCTTCCCTTGCTTAAAGGAACCATTTTCCTTAATGAAAGATATTTGGTGGGGACAGAATTAGATATGTTTTCTTTTTAGTTTGTCCTTTGATCTCTTTAGAATTCTGATTTTTATTTTATCTTATTTCCTTATTTCCCTACAATGCTATGTCTCTAAGCCTACTTGTTTACAAGATTATATACAGAACCCATGCCTCCCTCAAAGACAATGCTTCTATTCCCCCTCAATTTTGAACCATCTCCTAATTATAAAAAGTGTGCTCATTAGGTTTATACTATTAGATTTTTGTTTCTAGTATTAAGAGTTTTATCCTTTGTTCCATGTCCCCCTCCTCTTTTTATTGGAGTCTTATATCCCTTCTTATGCTCTCTAGACACATTGGCTTGACATGGTGGTGGCCACTTTGTTGTAATTGGTTGTATTTATTTCTCTACTTTATAGGTAGTTTGAAGGTAGTAGTATTTCTCTGATTTCTAGGAATGCTCCAGCTGTAGTTCATATATTTTTGTTTTTCTTATTGTGCAGCTTATAAATTCTAAAATCAACAGAGCTCTCAGAGTTTTTCTTTTTCTTGCTTCATGAAAATGTATTTCTGTTTCTCCAAGGCTTTAGAAGAATTTGGCTTATTACATATTGATGTTGTATATATTTGAGGAATTAAGGAATAGGACTTATCCATAGTTGGGGGGAAATGTTGAAGTATCAGCAGCAGTAGATTAGATACATGAAGCTACAAGACCACAGATATGCTTTGCAAGGCTCTGGAACCATGGTATTGGCCATTGTGATAGATGAAAATGAGGATAGATTTTTGAAGCATAAATGTTCATTAAGAAACAAAAAGTGGTCAAATATAAACAAGTTTTTTAAATATATTCATTAGAAGTTAGAGTTCAGGCTTCTCTTATCTGTAAATCACAAGGAAATGATATTTGCAGTCTAGATAATTTGTGAACATTTGATAGTCATATTAATCAGTCAGGACTCTGTGGTTCCAAGTAATTAAACCTGACTTCAGTTAGTTGAAGCAGAAACTAAAGAAGGTATTATCTTTTAGAACCTGGACACTTAAAGAATCAATACAGGTCTGGCCTAAAGTGCTTAGTTGAATGATATTAACTCAAAGACTACGTATGTGTATTTGTGTGTGTGTATGTGTATGTGTGTGTATGTGTGTGTGCATGCTGTATAAAGGTAGATTATACATGTATGTATACGTCTAATATTTTAAGTGTGTGTATTACCCATTGCGTACTACAACTATCTCAGATATTCAAAATTTGCAAAAAAGTTTTACCTTTTTCTTTGAAATTCTGCAGTCAATATATAATTTTTTTCGCACAATATACCAAGAAGCAAAACATTTGCATTAACTCAGATAGCAAGTAGGCTATTACACCATAATGTATACTATCCTCCAAATTAGGCAGTCAAATAATATATTACATGTTTACAGATATCTTATGAATATCAAACAAATATAAGGAAATTCTATTTCTGGAATGGTATTATGAGAAGCTGAATGGGCCACTCAGTGAAATGAACATAACTGGTAATAATAATTAAAAGTAATGTCTCTGGAATTATTCTAAAGGCATACAGCAAAGACGACACATTTTTTTAAGAAAACCTACTAAAACTCAGAAAGAACAATGAGAGTAGCATTTGAACCATGACCTCTCTCTCTGCACTCGCAGCATAATGTGATGGAAACTTCCCTCAGGCAAATGTAGCTAAGAACACAGTTATCCCACTAATGGAAAGGTATGATATCTTCTGAGGAGGAGCAAGTCAGTGGAATTTTTTTTAAAAATACTACATTCAGCTACTTTGCAGAGGCTAAATTCCAGGCAAGTGCACTCAAGAGGTCAGTGGCTCCCTTTATCCACTGAGCCCCTCTCATGGGTGGGGGCCTTAGCTTACGGACAACATTCTGAGAACACCAGATCCCAGTGGTTTTCATACCAACTCATTTATAAGGAAGAGTTTCCCCACCTTATCTGTAGAAAAGAGGCATGCCTAGAAAACTAGGGATGTGCATGCCTTTCCAGCAGGGGTAGCTCAGAGAAAAGTGGTCCAACGTCCTGGACTACAGCTCCAGGAACTTGGTTTAGAAATTTTGTCCAGAGGCAGAGGCAAGTTGTAACAGAGAACTCTGAAGCTTTACTGAAAAGAACTGACTTCACTTAAGTAGAGTCTGGTGAAGTTCAAGCCTAACGGTGCTTTCTAAAACACTGAAGGTGTTAGTGAAGCAACTACATGGAGATAACTTCATGAGAAGAATAAGATCAGTCATACTCAAGTCACTTTAGGAGGGACAAGAGGGGAATGAGACAGCTAAGAAAGGCAATCCCGGAGTCATAAAAACCTCTTACAGTGGCCCCAAATACTATCTGGGCAAAGGGTCCTCAATTTAATTGGAACAGTCTATAGAACAATATATGCCCCATAGAATTTTTGAAAACAGAGTACCTAATTAGCAACTTGATGTGATCAGTGTACGAAACAGTTAAAGATAGCTCTGCTGAAACTACTGGCATCCCGGGGTGACTGTGAACATATCCAGAGCTATAACCTCTGAGGAGCAACTTCAGAAACTTCATACCTCAGGGCAAATAGACTTCACTAAAATATTCCAGACAGTCACTAAACAAACAGAAAACAACTACTGCTACTCAGAAAAATCAATAAGGAAATAAAAGATGTGGACAATCTTATATACCAACCAGATTTAACAGACATCTATAGAATACTACACCCAACAACAGAATAGTGCACATGAAACATTCTCCAGGGTAGAGTATGTGTTAGGCCATAAAATAAGCCTCAATAAATTAAAGTAATTGAAATTCTACAAAGCATATTCTGCAGCCACAATTGAATAAAATTAGAAGTCAATAACACAAAGAAATTTGGGAAATTCACAAATACATGAAAATTAAACAACGCACTCCTAAATAACCAAATAATCAAAAAAGAAATCACAAGGGAAATTAGAAAGTGCTTTGATATAAATTAAGACAAAACATACCAAAGCTTATCAGATGCAGTTAAAGCAAGTACTTAGAAATCTGTAGTTGTAAGTGCCTGTATTTTAAAAAGGGAAAGATCTGAAATCAATAATGTAACACTTCACCTTAAGACACTAGGAAAAAAAGATCAAATTTGGCCCAAAGAAAGATAAAAAAGCAAATAATTTTGAAATTAATAAAATACAGACTAGAAAAACAATAAGAAATATCAACAAATCCAAAAGTTGTTTTATTGAATAGCTTAAAATAATTATAAATACTTAGCTAGACTGAAAAAAGAGAAGCGAAATGCTCAAATTACTAAAATCAGGAATGAAAGAACACTACTAGACTTAAATAAATAAAGTATTGTCAGGGAATACTATGAAAATTGTGTGCTAATAAATTAGAAAACTTAGATCAAAGAACAAAATAAACAAATTGCCAACACTGACTCATAAGGAAATAGACGTTTCATATAGACTTAACAATGTTTAAAGTAATTGAATTGATATTTAGAGAAAAATAAACTACTCACAAAGAAAATACAAAAGCTCAGACCCGATTACTTCAATGGTAAATTTTCACATTTAAAGAATTAATACCATGTTTTTACAGACACTTACAAAAAAATAGAGCAGGAGAAGTGAATACTCCCAATTCTCTGAGTCCAGTATTACCCTGATACAAAACCAAAAAAAAAGAAATAACAGGGAAAAAAACCCACAGAACTATATCTATATCTCTATCTACAGAGAGGCAAAATTTCTTAAAAACCTAGCTCACCAGATCCATCCGTCTATAAAAGATGAGACATCATAACAAAGTAAAATTTATCCCACAAATGCAACACTGATTTAACATGTAAAAAACTATTAATGTCTGCAACATGTTAATGCAATAAAGGACAAATAAAATTTTTGCAATAGAACTACGAGTAGCATTTAACAAAATCCAACACCTCTCCATTATTAAAATACTCAACAAACTATGAATATAAGCAAACTTCTTCAATTTGATTTAAGGAATCTACCAAAAATTAGTGGACAGCAACATGCTCAGTGGGAAAACTGTATTTTCTTTGTAAAATCAGGAACAAGGCAATAATGTTTTCTCTTACCACTTCTATTCAATATTATACTGAAGTTTCTAGCAAGGGTAAAACAGCAAGAAAGTGAAATAAAAGACACCCAGGTTGGAAAAGAAGTAAAACTATGTATCTTTGTAGATTTTGTATGTAACACTCTTCTAAGACATTCACCACAAAACAAATTCTGCAAGTTTGCAGCGTATAAGATTGCTATACCAGTATCACTTGTATTTCTATACACTTTCAATGAAAAATCCAAACATGTAATTAAGAAAACAATTATATTTATAATAGCAGCAAAAAATGCTTAGAAATGTAACAAGTCAAATCTAATACTCTGTATCAGATGACTTAATTAACAATTAACACTAAGATAGTAACAAGCCTATATAAATCTACAGATTCAGTGCATTCTGTCAAAATTCCAGCTATGTATTTGTAGATATTAGTAAGTTGACCCAAACACTCAAATGGACATTCAAAATATCCAGATTGCCTAAAGAATCCTGATAAAGAACAAAACTATAGTATTCACATTTTTGAAGCTTAAAACTCACTACAAAGTTACAGAAACCGTGATAGTGTGGTATTGGCCAAAGACTATATATGTATACATATGCTATGGTTTGGATGTTCGTCCCCCTCCAAACCTCATGTTGAAATTTGATTCCCTATGTTGGAGGTGGGGCCGAATGGGAGGTATTTGGGTCATCGAGGTGGATCCCTCATGAATAATGTCTTTTCTTGAGGATAAGTGAGTTCTAACTCTATTAGATCCCACAAAAGGTAGTTGGTATAAAGTGCTTGGCACCTCTCCCTTCTCTCTCATGTGCTTCCTCTCCTGCCATGTGATCTCTGCACATGCTGGCTACCCTTCACCTTCTGCCGTAAGTGGAAACCCCCTGAAACCCTCACCAGATGCAGATGCCCAATCTTCAACTTTCCATAGCAGAATCAAGAGCCAAATAGACTTATATCTTCATAAATTACCCAGTGTCAGTTATTCCTGTACTGTAACACAGAGACAGACACATACACACATACACACGCTAAACTACTCACAAAGAAACACACACATATTTATGAATGTAATAGAATTGGGAGTTTAAAACTAAACATTTACATTAGTAGTCTATTTTTGAGAAGGGTGACAACTAAAATCTTTGCAACAAATGGTGCTGGTCCCACTGGATATCTACATGCAAAAGATTAAAATGGACCCCTATTTTACATAATTTACAAAAATTACCTCAGTGAATCAAAGCCCTAAATACAAGTGGTAAAGAAATAAAAGTCTTAGAATAAAATGTAAATCATTACCACCTTGGACCAGGCAAATACAAGTGGTAAAGAAATAAAAGTCTTAGAATAAAATGTAAATCATTACCACCTTGGACCAGGCAATCATTTATTAGTTAGGACATCAAAATCACAAGCAACAAAGAAAAAATATGTAAATTGTACTTCATCAAAATTCAAAACTTGTATGCTTCAAAGGACGCTATCAAGAAAGACAATAGCCTATAGAGTGAAAGAAAATATTTACAAATCTCATAGCTTTTAATAACTTGTATCTAGACAACATAAATAGCATTGACAACTCAATAATGTCACAAATTATGCAACTAAAAAGTAACCAATTAAATTAATATGTTTTTAGAAATAAAGTTTAAATGGCCAATAAACATATGAGAAAATGCTCAATAATATTACTGTTAGGGAAATGAAAATAAAAGTCACAATGAGGAACAACTTCACACTCAGTGAGAATTATAGTCACTAAGGTGACTATAATTAACATGCAGATAATGACAAATAACAAGGATGTGGAAAAACTGAAACCCTCATACACTACTAGTGAAAATGTAAAATGAGGCATACACGTTGACAGTCTGCCAGTTCCTCACAAGTTTAAATGTACAGTTGCTACCCCTTCTCCAGAGATAAATGAAACCATATATCCTTCATGAATATTTTTAGCAGCCTCATTCAGAAAAGTCAAAAAGTGAAAACAATCTAAATGTCTATGGATTGATGAATGGATAAACAAGATATGGTATATCCACACAAGGGAAATTATTTGACAGTAAATAAAGTGCTGATGCAAGACACACTACAGATGATCCTTGAAAACATTTTTCTAGGTAAAAGAAGCCAGTAAATAGGATCATATATTATATAATGCAATTTATTATATTTTATGTTCTAAGGTACATGTGCACAATGTGGAGGTTCGTTACATATGTATACATGTGCCATGTTGGTGTGCTGCACCCATTAACTCGTCACTTACATTAAGTATATCTCCTAATGCTATCCTTCCCCCCTCCCTCTCCCCAACAGGTCCCGATGTGTAATGTTCCCCCTCCCGTGTCCAAGTGATCTCACTGTTCAATTCCCACCTATGAGTGAGAACATGCGGTATTTGGTTTTCTGTTCTTGTGATAGTTTGCTGAGAATGATGGTTTCCAGCTGCATCCATGTCCCTACAAAGGACACAAACTCATCCTTTTTCATGGCTGCATAGTACTCAAAAGAATACATTTATGCAGCCAACAGACACATGAAAAAATGCTCAGCATCACTAGCCATCAGAGAAATGCAGATCAAAACCACAATGAGATACCATCTCACACCAGTTAGAATGGCAATCATTATATAATGCTATTTATATGAAATGTCCAGGATGTGAAAATCAATAGAGAAAGTTAAATAGTAGTTGACTAGAGATAGAGGGAATGAGGATAATAGTATGCGACTATTAAAGGGCACAATGGTGGGATTTGGGTAGGATGATGAAAATGTTCTAAAATTGTGGTGATGGTTGCACAACTCTGAATAGACTAAAAACCATGGAACTGTACATTTTAAATATGAATTTAATTGTATATAAATTATATCCCAATGAAATTATTACTAAAAAAAAAGGTGAATTATTTCCTTCAGGCATCATGTTTGATTCTTTTGGAACCAAGGAATAATATCTTTGGTATACTCCAAATTAGGGGAAGTTTGATATAAATTTAGGCAGAAATTTTGGTCATTTTTCCTGTCCTGATCAGAAATTGGGGAAGCCAAACACTTACATGTCATAGGGGACTCAGAAACAGTAACCAAATTGACCTTTCCAAAGCTTTAAAAGCTTACCAGAGACTTATAAATGCTGTCAGCCTTTTGAAAGTCTGTTCAGAATACTAAGTAGCCTGACAATACAGGTTAGCTTATGCTTTTGGTGATAACATTCACTTGAGGACACAGCATTCTTGTTTATTTTCCATGTGTATCTTTTTGCTTCTTATTGAAATTAATTAGTCTTCAGTCTCTGGACCTACTTTTCAAATTTCAGACAGAAAATATTCTGATTGAATTTCAGTTTAGTCACCAGTATTTTTTGCTAGTCTAATGCTTGACATGTGATTTTTATGAGTCTGCATAAAGCTCTGTCTCTCATGAACCAGATATATTTATAGCATAACCATGTAACAAAGTATGGGTCAATTGAATGAAAACTGCGTAAGAAAACAGGCTGAAAAAACTCAATGCTATGGTTTGAATGCGTTCCCTCCAAAATTCAGGTGTTACCAATTGTGATAATGCTAAGAGGTGGGGCCTTCAAGAAGTAATTAGGCCATGAGGGCTCCTCTAGCAGGAACAAAAGTTAGGCGCTAATGAAGAGGCTTTGCACATTGTTCAGCTAGCTTGCCCTTCCACCTTTTGCCATCTGAGAACACAGCTTTTCTCCCCTCTGGAGTGTGCAGTCGTCATTAAACAACTGAAAATGCTGGCACCTTGATCTTGGACTTCCTAGTCACCAGAACTGTAAGAAAATTTATTTTGTTTTTATACTATCTAGTCTCAGGTAATTTTTTATAGCAGAACAGACACATTAAAATAGTACTTCCAGTAAATCACTTAGATTTTTCTTTACTAGTATCCTAGCATTCAAAAGAACATGACTGTTCTGTTAAACAAATACTGAAGGGCAGAATCATCAGGGACCACTTGGATTCTGAGACAAAATATGAATATAGTCTCTCTAGTCAGAGTTTAAGACAAAGAAATATCCATTGTAAATGTGTATGTAGAATTCCCCTAGTTGACATGTGTAGTCATGTGGAAACATGATCTTCCACATGAAACTCACCCTTCCATAAAGCCTTCTGTATCACCAGCCTTTCAAAAGAGTCATTGGAGTTAAAGTCAATGCCATCATTCCTACTAGTAAATCAGTAATTTGTTTCACAGCAAATATTTCCAGTGCTATTACTCAAGAACTATAACTAGAAATTTTTCAAAGTCATTAATGTGGCCATTAGTGTTCCTGAACCTTGTTTTCAATGTAGTGAAGTCCAATTTCCATTTTAAATGCAAGCCTAAAATGTCCACATTGTATCACTGAAGCAGCAGATGTCAATTTGCTAAAAGCACTTTTTAATCCATCAAAGAGCTATGCCTAGGGTAACCATGAGGTCAAACTTGACTGCCTTGATTGCTTGGAGATGAGACTTTCAGGGCCCTTTAAAATATGAGGCCATGAAAAAAACAATCTTTAAAATGGTCTTCTGCCTTCCAGTTTTCTAATTTCTAAATGAAATTGCTTACCACCTTGAGGGGGTGGGAAATAAGCATTAAAATAGACACTCAAAGGAAAATTTACTTTGCAGGGAGGGGCTGTGATGACAGAAGAAACTGAAAAGATCAGTGTTAACTACCAATGGCTTTAGACATATGCTCCTTATGAGCCAGAAGTTCTCTGGATTACAGCAGTTATAAAGGAGGAGCTCATCCTGATTATGAAGAGATAGCTTCAAATCCTCTTAGAAATACTGTCGGTCTCCTCAATATTCAGCCCTTGGCACAACACTTACCTATTCGCAGAAAGAAGAACTGAATATCAATAATTAGCTGGACTCTCGAGCAGAAACTAACTGAATTTTTATCACCAGTATTTTAACCTTCGGTGCTTGAGTTACTTTGAAAATAGATCAGGTAATGTTAAACAGATGGTATGATAAAAGTAGAGGAAAAACACAGGGTTTCTGATCAGTAAAAACAGTTCATTACTTCTTTACAATAACACTGTCAAAGAGAGAGAACTATGTAGTTTAAATTATGTACTCAATGATGCAAAAATTAATGTAAAAAAAAAAGCAGCTAGAAGAACATACTAACAGAAATGAAAAGTGAGATGGGATAGCATACCAGTGAGAAAAAGGCAGAAAGTTACAAACACAAACAAAAGTAAGTAGCAGAGTTCTCTGGGACTGTTTGGAATATCTCCAAATCGACAAAACCAGAAGGCATGAACTATAACATATTATGTCAGTGTATGTACTACAATAATGACATATCAAATATTTCATAACTTCAATTTATTGTTTTAGGAGATAAAAGAATGGTGATGAAGTTTGGATTGCAGTTTTTAAGAACATTTAAATTATTTCTGATGAGGTAAACTTTAATTTTCTTGAAATTCGTATACAAATAATGATTCTTTATCTACCACTACAAAGATAGTGAGCTGTTACTGTGTTTGTATCTCTGTAAATGTGCATGCCCACATTTATACAGTTAAGTTCACGTAGACACAGACAAGAAATTACGTTCAATTCTTCCAGATTTGTTTAGTGAGGTTTATTCTCAAGTGTGTCTGCAAACAGCAGGGGCTTGTATGCTTCCTTGAAATAAATGATAATATATGTGTAATAAAAATACTTCTCACATCTATACTTGCACTATAGCCTATATAGGAGTAAATACAAATAAAAAGATCTTGTTTTACTCCACAGGGCATTTTTTTCTTTTTCTTTCTTTCTTTTTTTTTTTTTTTTTTACCTTAAAACACAGGTCCTGTTTTCATAGTTATGTATAACCTGGGTCAGCTTCACAATATGCAGCCAACTACAAATCAAAACTTAAGAGTAGTGGAGAGTTTATAAGGCCTCAAAGTCTCACCATTATTGCAAATGACACTGACTAAAAATAGTTCTTTTTCAGGCTATTTCTTTGGGGTTTAAAATAGTTTGGTCTAGTAAGACACTCCTTATTGGAATGAAATACTCAAGGGACAGAAGCATTTCTTAAGCTGTTATCAGTGTCCTCATTAGTGGTGTTTAATTGACAGCTAGCAGAGGTGCCCGAGGGAAGATGGGGGCTGGAAGTCAGGGTACCACAGATGAGCAACCTTGGATTCACAGTTTGGGCCCAATACTGGCTTGAACTCTATACCTTCTAATAATACTTAGTTTTATGCTTATCTCCTTTGACTGGTTTAGGTTAAAATTTCCACTTTGTTGGTCTTTGACCTTGAGGTTTCTGTGAGACCAATCGTGATATATTTAAATGTACCAATTTAAAAATAAATGGAAAGTAACTTTTTCTAATATTTTATAGGGTATTGAGCTCCCTGTAAACTGTAAGTATGTGTATGTATGTGTGTATAGGTATGTATATATACATATATACATGCATGTATAGATATATATATACATATACATGTATATATACATGTGAATGTGTATATATGTGTATATACATGTACACATGTATATATACGTAATATGTATACACATGTGTGCATACGTGTATATACATGTGTTTATATATGTATATATACGAGTATATATATACACACACACACACATACCCCTAACAGTTTGGAGCCAGGAAAACAACTTAAAAATAAACTGCTTTCATATATTTATTTCTTTAATTGTTGGAAGTAATATATCTACAGGACTTAAAAAGTAATATAGTATTATAAGGCTTATTATGAAAAACAATTTCTCACCTCTATCCTTCCTCCTCCCTAGCCCTGCTACTGGAATAAATTAGCCCAACAACATTTCAATGTTTTTGCTGTTTTTGTATTTGCTTCCAGATTTCAGTTATAGAACCACTCTTAGACCAGGTAAGCAAGAATCTAGTTCCAAGAAACTGGCTTCATTACAAGTTAACTCCTGCTGGACGATACAAGTATTTCTCTCTGAAGATTGTGCAAGATTAAAGTGTCAAAATGATGCCATCTTGCTGATTTGCAGTGACTCTCTCTCATTTGTGTCAGACCCCGGATGAGTTCAGACCCTGAGCTATCCGTGGACCATGGCTGACCTTTGGCCTAAAGCCACATATCCAGGCCTATGCACTGGATTTCACCCATTTGTGTTCCGATTACCCCATCACTGCACGCCTACAGCACGCAATGGTAGGGTGTGATGGTGCTGTTAACAGGTATCCTTTACCCTGCTGCCACTAGTACCATTCACTAGCTCCATGCCACTTGTCAAGCAGTCTCCAGAAGTGGCTGTGCCATTTCCTCCAAGGTTCTGAAGACTTGTTCCACAGGACAATGAGCCCTTCAAATCATTGTTCTCTATCACCTGCAATGGATGCAAAAACATGTTCCAGGGTTAGTTTTCATTGTGCTAGACAAAAGACAATCCTTCCTTGAATGGACCCACTCTTCTTTTTTCACGCATCTCCTCTCACTTATCTTCCTGCTGGTGGTTGTAGATAGAAGGAAGAGATGTGGCCAACATCAAACAAGATTATGTCCTGGGAATTCAGAGATTATAGTCTGCAGAATTCAAGATAAAGTATGATGCTTCTAAACATATGAGTATCTCTCTACTCTGTATCTTCAATAAATCAAATCCCTATATTTGACACGGGTCCATGAATTTTGTTACAAATCTTAATTCAAATTGTTTATGAAACAGAGGCCCCATCCAGGTATTATCCTGAGTTCCATATAGCCTAGGGGAGGTCCTGTTTAACAAAGTGATGCTATTTCTTGATTTCATAACTTTACCCATTATCTATTAAGTTCTTGCTGTAGAAGATCAGAAATAATCTTGTATTTTGCCACCTTTGTGCGCCCTACCTCTATCCTAGCATTTTCACAGTTTTAATATTTCAGTTTGAATTTTCATGTTTATTTTGTTTTTCCTAGAATTTGTTCACTATAAAATGAGGATAACAAATTACCAAGGTTCTAAGGTTGCTAAGGTTATATATAAAATATATTAAAAATCTCAGGGCAGTTACCTGGCACAATTTAGCATTCCAGAAATGCTTTCTACTATAAATGCTTAGTTTACTTAGCATTTATTCTTTTTTCCAAACCTTTGGAAAAAGTTGAAAATCTCCTCTTAACATGGTCCAGTGATCAAGCAGTTACAGTATTTTTCTTTTCTTTGACTGTAACTCTGTTAAAATTTTCTATCTGTTTGCTGGACGATATTATCAAATAGAGAAATAGCAAGAAGAGAACCGGGGACTTTCTAGACTACTGCACAGTATTATCCTGATTTTTTTCTAAAAGCCTCATGAGTATTAGCCCAATTGTTGAATTATGTAACTTTATCTTACTCTCGTTTTTGTGGAAGGAACATATATCAATAAACTGTATTAATGTGCATGATATGCAAAACTTGTATGTTTTACCCATCTAAAGCTATCTTCATTTTATACTGCACTGGAATAATTTGAGTGTGGAATTTTAAGCTGAGAAATACTATTCTGATTCCTAATCCTTTGATGAAATTTTGTTCTCTCTCAGATGGATGGGCACATACATATATACATATCTGCATGTAGAGATCTATAATAGATATTGTCCCCCTCAGAATGTTTAAAGTCTTTAAGAGTACTAAAATTGCACAGTAATTTGACTTGGTTTGTGTGACTTCTTATTAATTTCAGACTCCTCAATGACTGGTTCTTTCAATCTGGAATTACATGTCACTTTTTCTCAGGGAAAGTTTATTTCAAATTTTTGATAATATTTTCCAGTCTATTTTACCTTTTCTCATATTTTGAAACTCCCAGTTTAAACCTGATTTACATGGCTTTACTCCCCATTTCTTCTTTCTATATTTTACCTCTACTTTTGAGACAGATCCTCAACTTTCTCCAGTAAGTCTTCAAAAAATGTTTCTATTAAAATGCAGTTTTCAAATTTTCAATATCTATATAATTCCCTAAATGTTGTTTTTTAAAAATAGCATTTATTCTTTTTATTTTTTTTTTAGATGGAGTCTTGCTCTATTGCCCAGGCTGGAGTGCAGTGGTGTGAGTTCAACTCACTTCAACTTCCCCCTCCCAGGTTCAAGTGATTCTCCTGCCTCAGCTTCCTGAGTGGCTGAGATTACAGGCATGCATCACTATGCCCAGATAATTTTTGTATTTTTAGTACAGACAGGGCTTCACCATTTTGGCCAGGCTGCCCTCCAACTCCTGCCCTCAGGTGATCCGCCCGCCTCTGCCTCCCAAAGTGCTACTATTACAGGTGTGAGCCACCGCATCTGGCCAAATAGCATTTATTCTTATATTATTATGCCATATCTTGTCTTGATAATATAGTTGCTGTTAATGTTGTGTTTGTTGTTTTTGAAGTTTTCTTTCCTCTAAATTGTCCATATTTCCTCAGAGTGCTTTTTGTTTTGTTACACACACACACATGGCTTGGCATCTGTCTTTAATTTTGTAGGTTTCCTCAAAAGTGTAAGCTAGCCATTCCTATGTAAGATTGACTCATTTTACCATTAATCAGAATATCTGTACTGTGAGAAGTCCCAAAATATGAATGGGTTTGACTTGTTTGGTGGACACTAAACTGTTTTATTAATATCAGCATTTATACTTTTTTTGGTTCATAACATCCCTCCTAGTTGATAGTATAAGCCTGGCTTTCAGGATGCTAGAAGCTGAGTGAGAGAAGCAGGAGGATGTCTCAGCATTTAGTGAGAAGACATTTACCTAATCCTGTTTTAATATACTCATCTACCCTCAAGGCCCCTTAACTTTGCTCAATGTGTACAAACCTAGAGCTTATTAGTTTAAATTTTTCAGAGTAGATTCTTTTCCTGATAAACTAGAGGAGGAATAGTCATCTTGCTGTGTGGGTTAACGTGGGTATGTTGGCCAAAGGACAATTTCAGTGCTTTCGAAACAGTTCAAAATACTCTTCCCTGCTTTCATTCCCATTTCTTATCCCCACTTTAAAGTGAACTGGTGTCTCCTCTTCCTGTGACTGGTTTTGCAGCATAAATAAGGTTACTTATCACTGTCTTCTGCCTCATCCAACTGAGGGATTTTAGTTTTGTCTACTGTGCTGGGTAACCATTACTGTTAATTTCCCCATATTTTAATGCCATCTCTCATTGTATCTCTTCAGCTTTTCCTTTAGATGTCTATAACTTTAAAAAATTCATTATACTCAGATTTTGGATAAAGCATACAAAAACTGAGGGTATTCTGCTTATGATGTTTAATAAACATGATTTTAACATTTTATAACTGAATAACTTTAGGTGCTTGACAGAGATTGAGGCATATGGTACACATTCCATTCCATCTGTGATATTACTGTTGTGAATTCAATTATTGTTACTGGAAGTTTTGTTGTTGCTCTTGCTATTGTTCTTTCATGGTCACCAAGTTAGAGAATGGCAGAATAAGCTTTCCAGTCAAACCTTAGCTTTTCAGCTTCCCTTCTTCATTCATTTCAGAAATAAGGCATTCTTCAAAACCTCTGATCTTCTCTTTGATTAAAACTGTCTCCTATAGAAACTCCTGAATTCAAGGCAGAACTTATGAAATTATCAGTATGTAGATGACTTATTCCAGGTTTTAACCTGGAATAAAAGGTTATTTTGAGTTTATTTGCAAGTTGCTCCTTTTGTCTGGAAGTGCACATCTCTTTAGATTCCTGATTCTAGTTTGAAATGATGATTTTTTAAATATTTTTAAGTACCCACAAGGAGGTAAGCCATTTTTTAAGGGACTAAGGATATAGATATTAATTGTAGTCTTATTTTGAAGAAGGTTCACTTATTAGAACTTAAACAGATGAATTATAACATAATCAGATAACTGAACTAATGGTTCATGAAAAAATAATTCAGAGATCAGACAAAGTAATTACCACTTTACCTGGAGAATCAGACTTCTCTATAATGGTGTGAAATGAGTTTGTATGGACAGTAAGGAGTAGGCATTAGACTCATATTTCAGGCAAAGGTAATTGGAGGAAGAAGCAAAAACGTTGTGAAGGTATATGCAGTGCTGTTCACAAAGTGTGTTCACTGTGGTTAGAGCAGGGTTTTATAACTTTTTCAATCCAACTCTCACATAATCCAGTCAATTCTGATCTTTCTTTGGCTTGTTGACTTTAATTTTTCATGCTAGAAACCAAATACTGATTTCCACATGTTGCATAAACAATTCAGCTCAACCTGCATTTTGAAACAAAAATTTTAATGTTTGTCAAAATGATGAAGTATTTATGATTTATCAGAGTAGTGATGCAAAAAACACAGATCTAGAAGATATGAGGAAAGGACTACTGGAAAGTAAGATGGGAGAGATAAAATGAGGCTTGAGTTTGATAGCACTGGCTGTAAAAAGCCCTGAAAAAGGCATATTTAAAGCTGATGCTATTAAGTAACTTAGCAGCATAATTACATTTTCTCCATAGCATGGTATTTCTACTGTCAAAATGGGAGATGAAGTAGACTGAGGAAAGAGTTGGAAAACAGAAACCAGTGCTTTGACCTACTGAGTCTGTTTTACAGTCTATCAATTAACCCCCTGTAATGTTTATTTCAGATTTGCCCTCACCTTAACAAGAACTGCAATCTGGTTGGCCTTACACCTGATTACCATTCTCTATACTTCTATTAAACTTGGTTCATCCTATGATGCTGGTATGGTTTTGTGAGTGTGGTCTGCCTACCCCTTACCCATTCTAATGCCTTACTCCCTCACAGCATAGTCCACAAACCACACACTTAAATAGCATCATTCACTTGACCTGTTTAGGAAAAGAATGTTTAGAAATTGTTAGAAATTGCCATTCTGAAAGTTGACATGAAGTAATGAGCACACCAAGCAAACGATTTTCAGAACATACACTCTGCCAGAACAATCTATTTTAGACAAACAATGGGAAGCTTAAAATAGCCACAGTGTCACGGCCATTTTGAAATGAATAAAATGTTTTAGGTGACAAAGGGACATGTTTGCTCTCCTTCGCAAGGTCACTAGGGAGACTGAACAAGTTTCTGTGATGTGATACTATAAAAAGGAAAAAGAATAATGTATTCATGACTTCATGCGTATGAAAGTCATATTTGTACTTTCTAGATGCTTTGGGGTGTTATTTTTTAACTAATGATAAATTCTCAGCAACATTTTCCTATAATTATTCCTCCTTTAAAAATGTATTATTTGGCTGGGCACAGTGGCTCACATCTGTAATCCCAGAACTCTGGGAGGCCAAGGCGGGCGGATCATGAGGTCAAGAGATCGAGACCATCCTGGACAACACTGTGAAACCTGTCTCTACTAAAAATACAAAAATTAACTGGGCATGGTGGCATGCACCTGTAGTCCCAGGTACTCAGGAGGTTGAGGCAAGAGAACCACTCGAATCCCGGAGGCGGAGTTTGCAGTGAGCTGAGATTGTGCCACACCAGCCTGGTGACAGAGTGAGACTCCATCTAAAAAAAAAAGTCTTTCTTTTCTTTCTAAGGTTATTGCTTTGCATTTCTCAGTATAAAATAAATCGAAATACTATGTGTAAAACAGCTAAATATCTGCAGCATTATAAAGAATGGCAATTTAAAATCAACAGTGTAGGGCATAGAATTAAATTGTGCCATATAAATTTCTAAAACCTCATTATATTTTATATCTACACTGTATGAGAATTATCTCTGACCTATAGAAACTTAAAATATAAGAGTTGGAAGAAATTACAAATCCTGTTCTATCAGTCGCAGTACTGACATAAATCAATGGCACACTTAAAGATCTCCATGATCAGAAGTTAATAAAGGGGCACCTCACAGGGTTTGAAATCTACAATAAATTGTGAAGCACCCAAGGACTATCAATAATGGGAAGCCATTACTACCATTATCACCACTGACCTGATGGAACAAGCACTAAAGAAGAATTGTCAATGGCAGGAGCCAGGGAAGAGAGACTGACCCATATGAGTCATAACTGTAGAGTAAATATAGCAGTTGCCCAAACTATGGCCAACTACAGAGAGGCACGAAATAGCAAAGAGTCGTCATACCTTGATCTTTACTTTTATATATTTTCAACTGTTGTTTGTCTTTTTCCAGAAGTCAATGGACTATAGCATTACATGTTGCAGTCTGCAGGGATTAATCTTTCTAGGCACGAAGCTAAAAATAATACGGTCTGAAACTTATGGGTACATCACTACTTTGGCCACCCAACATTCATCACCATCAACATTCCTGTAATTCATTCATGTAAAGAAATTCCCACTTCCCCAGGAAAAAAATGTCATGTCTCATCAGCCAACATATACTAGCAGGGCATGATTGTATCAATAACAATTAGCCACAACTGTTACTTATTTATACATTTTTAGAATAAAAGGAAGGAAGAAAAAAATGAACACTAAACAGAGCTGCTACAGTCCCCACTTTGTAGCTGGTAATAAGCCCCATGAGTAATCATAGCTTCCTTTATATCCTACACATTCTATCTTCTCCTGCCTTCTACCAACACTGCCAATAGTTGTTAAGTTTTTGTTTGTGTTTTTCTCTCCTGGAGGAATGACTCAAACTTCTATCATTACAACTTCTAAGTCCCTATAGGACCTTTCTTCATGAGACTACTTCTGTTTTTTTATTATTATTAATTACTACTATTGAAATGGGAACACTGAGCTACACCCAAGTGATTCTCCAGGTTCCACACATAGTTCTACATGCTATATCATGCAGCCAAAATCTAGTTTACTCTAGGTTATAGGTATCAAGCATCTTTCCCAGTATACTGATTCAGAAGCATGCCAGTTTAGTAGTATAAAATTGTCAGGGTGCACTCTCAGCTTCTAACTGATAATAATCAAAGCTATGTTTCTAGAGGAATTAGGATTCTCTGAAGCACTTTTATGTCCAAACCCACCAAGTCCAAGACTGTGGGAATAGGAAGAAAAGTAATTTTAGTAGATTATTGAGTATAATTATGAGAAGAGCCACCACACCTTAACCTTTAGGTTTCTGGACCCTTGAAAACTGGGAAATTTCCAAAGGTCACCCTAAATTGGCTTTAAGGCATACATTATGCCCTTTGAGAAGGCACACCAATATAATTAGTTGTTATTCTGCAGCTTGCTCTGTAATTGAGACTTCAGCAAACCTTTCTATAGTTCTAACAGTCCATATGCTTTTGAGTAATGCAGCCCATGAAACAACCCGAGAATATCATCAGTGGAAGCCCATTGCAGACTGCCAAAAGAGGCTTGCTTATGTGTAAAGAAGGGGTCAGATTTTTAACCTGATCGTTGACAAGCTTCTCTGCCCTGGAAACTCTTCAGTGGGAATTTACATGAAATCAGATATAGTCATAGTATACCTATTCTCTACATGCCTCCTGGAAAACTCCCTTGTAACCAGACTTCAGTCTGTCCTTTCCAAGTCCTTGGGAAATTGGGCAACCCATTAATCACTTTTTATGGGTCTGTGAGGATCCCTATACTCCAAGCCATCTCTCATTCTAGACAGTAGAAACCCAGATATTTTGCCCAAATTTCTTCTCACTGGCAAATTTCCTTTTCATATAGTTTATTAGGGCTCTCTGTGAGGTTGTAGTGCAGCACTATATACTTCCAGCAGTGTTAAATGCCGTGCAGACTTATTTATATGTCTAGCCTAGACATGGTTAACTAGACCCCCTGTTAACATGGGAAACTCCACATGAGGCCATTTATTTAGGTGTAAAGAGAAGTAGTGAACTGTTTAGAACAGGGAGCAGGTAACATATGAGTATGAGCAATATTTGTATCCAACTTTCTTGTGCCTTCAAGACTTCCTTCAGTACATTCATAATACATGACTTTGATTTAATAGAAAGTTTACCTTTCTATGTCCAATGTTCTGATTGAGTGGATCAAATTCACATTTTAATATTGGGCATCTTGGGTTTCACATTCATTTAGTTTTCTATGATCAGGCACTATGGCTCTCTCTTGGCCCAATGGTAAGATAGAAACTATTTTGCTAAATGCAAAATTTTTGTCAGCAGAATACAGAATATACCATGACCTTATTTCAACATTTTTGGGTCTTCACTGTGGTTCTCCTATTGGGAGTTCCTGAAGGCTTCAGACTATATCTCTTTATGGTACAGACTGCTGAGGCACAATTTAGGCTGTTGGAACACATGATCCAAGTGGCATAGGTGCTTTCATCACAGCCTAGATGTGATACAGATCTTTTTTTTTTTTTTTTTTTGCTCTGGCACTGCTGAAACTGGCAGTATTACAGACTATCTGGTAAATGAATTAGAGGACTGCACCCCTTTTCCCTCAAAAATCTAAACATTTCTCTTTTCAACCTAGTAAGTGGCTCAAAAAACAGCAACTTGTCTTTCACTTTAAAGGAGATCTTATGATGTGCCCGGAAAATTGGACCCCTAGAATTTCCAAATATATGGCATACCCCTGACATTTCTCACAAATTAGAGTACTCTGTTTTCTAGGGTCTCAGGGATGTTTTCAGTTTCCTGCTCGCCAGGTTCAGTTTGCATAACAGCATCAATATGTTACACAAAGCTGACATTCTGAAGGATAACAAGGTGATCAAACTTCTTCAAACTAAGTCATGACAGAAAGCATGACAGTTGATATAACCCTGAGCTAAGATAGTATTAGTATACTATTATTCTTGAAGAGATAAAAGCAAACTGTTTCTGATGTCTTTATTGACTGCACAGAGTATAAATCATTTCTTAGATCAATAGCTACATACCAGTATTTTGTTGATATCAGTATGGAATAGTAGCTATGACTAGTATAATTGATTGAATGAATTTAAAATTAGCTAGTCATTTTCCAAGAGTTATTTGACTTTCTCACTGGCCCTGGAAGGGAATAGTGGATATTGTGAGTTTCACTGGGGCAATACACTATGGACTACTAGAGGGTTGAAGGAGAGAGGTGGGCATGGGTTCTAAACTACCTGTTAGATACTGTACTCACTACCTGGGTGATGTGATCTGTACCCCAAACCTCAGCATCATTCAGTATACCCATGTAACAAATTTGCACAGGTACCCCCGTATGTAAAATAAAAGTTGAAATTATTTTAAAAGGTGTAAAATAATAAAAAGAAGCAAAATGAAACAAAATGAAGAACTGAAACAATGATAATAGTTGCAAAAACATCACTACCCATGCTGTTTTGACACTGCTGGTGGAAGAATATTCTCTAAAATTCCCCCAGGGATGCATTATTGCCTTTGGTTACCATATGGCTAAAATGACAGATAAGGTACGGCAGGTGACAATTCCAGATATCCTTCCTACCATGGTACCCCACTGATACACTAAGAAATCAACTGGAGATTCTGCAATTTAATATGTATTCCTACTCTATGTTCTGCGGCATAGAAAATAACCACAGGATAGGTCCCTGGATCCACTGGACTCATCTTGAGATTTATGTAGACCAAGACTCCATCTATCACCTAATTACCATGATCACAGAGGTGATTAGACAACTCCCAGCAACTTTATATACATGAAAATCAGTTTAAGACTAACTCTGTGTTTGTGTATACGTCTCTGGAAAGTTTTGAACCAATCCTTTCAAATTTCTATTTTTCATCACTTAATCAAGCACTTCAGAAGAAAATACTGCCCTAGTGGTATGTCTACTTTCCTACCTTCAGGCAAATATTTTCTTAAAATAACTGAACAATGACTCTTGCATTCTATAAAATTGTGCCTTTCTCATTAATTTGTTCAACAAATATCTATTGAGCATATACTAAGAGCTCAAAAAAACAACTAGGCCTTAAGGATAAAAACAAGACATGCGCCTTGCGCCAATGAAGCTTACATTGTAAGTTGAAGATAAACATACATAAATACTTAGTTATGGTGTGAAAATAAAGACCAAGGAAAAGTAGAGCAGCAATAACACTTGTAAGGGAGACATTATTTGATCTGAGAGGCACCACAGACTTCCTGGGAAGCAGATTTTTGTGTTAAAAGCTGAAAGATACATAAGATATTAAATCAAGTTTAGAAATGTGAGAGAGAAGAAAGGTCTATGGGGCTGGGGGGATCAATTCCAAAATTCCAGGCAGATAGAAGACTATGACAATCTTAAGGAAAGCAGATGTAATGGAAGATTCTAGAAGTTATATATCAATGATCAGACTCATACAAGTTTCAGGTTATCAAATAAAAGTTTAGTTTAAGATGAACACATTTATACATACCAAAACATATTTTACATGGTAGCAGGAAATTAAAACTGAAGCCTGGAGTAACTAGCTCCTGTATTTGCCCGGTGTTGACAGATCTAGATTTCAGCAGTTAAAATGAATTAGGTTTCCTGTAATCCAAAGAGCTGGAGTTAACTTCAAGGTGCCCTCTTCAACCCTTCCCTGTATACAAAGTACACTTGAGAGGCGAGAACAACAGGATCACCAGGGAAGAGACAGCAAGCACCAGAAGTAAGGAAAGGGCTTGAGGCAGCTTGCCTGGGACAGGGACTGACTGAGGGCCAGGAGAGATTCTTGAATACAGGCAAATAGTGAGAGAGAAATTCCCAGGGCCTCACAATCCAAAACGGGCTTCTACAGTCTTGGCTACAAGAGAAACCCTCCACTCATTAGGGCCTTGTCCCTGACATACAGAACTGCCTAAAGATTGCACAGAGGTGCTGCTGCAGAAAGGGAACCCACAAGGAATCCCACAGGCATCCAAGCCTAGAGCAGCCTCAACTTGGTGCCATTTGGGGAGCCTAAATACCAGAGATCTACAGACATGGCTGTTGCTGCTTAACTGCTCCAAGGAAGGAGAGAGGAGACTGGGTGCTCCCACACACCCCCGGGAGGGTCCCTACCACCCTGCTGCAGGCTGCTGTTAAGACTGAGAACTGAATACATGACACTATTCACAGCTTCTCGCCCATGCTGCTTGCCACATGGGAGGGACCCTGCCCTCTGTGGTCTCAGTCTCAAGGCACCATTTTGAGAGTTTATGGCTGGGTTACCCCCTGCCCTCAGGCGGAGTTCAGAATGATGTAGCTGCAGCCATAGCACCTGCCCAAGGAGAGACAGGAAACCAGATTGTCCTATACACATTTAGAACAATACCCATTTCCCTGCAGTGGGCTTCTGTGAGACTGACTGCACTCCCTACAGCTTCCTGCTCACACTGCCTGCCTGGGAAGGGCCCTGGCTTCCCTGGTCACAAGATCAAGGCACCATTTTGAGACTTTAGTCCTGAGCTGCACCCTGTCCTTGGGTCAAGTTCGAGTTGATATGGCTGTAGCCACTGCCAGGCCAAAGAGGGACAGAAAACCAGGCTTTCCTATGCATACCTAGGACAAAATCCACTGCTCTGCTACTGGCTACTGTGAGACCAAGACTTGAGTGAACCACACTCCCCACATGCTTGCCCATGCTGCTCATCTGAGGGGGGCTCTGCCCTCTCTGGTCACAAGCTTACAACTGTTACTGTTTTGAGAGTTTAATCGTTATGTGCTTACTCTTGAGCCAAGTTCTACGTAGTGTGGCTACAGGTACCACCCATACAGGGGAGGCACAGGGGAGCTGAGAACACTTAGGACAATACCCACTGCTCTTCTACAGGTAACTGTGGGACTAGGACTAGCCTGCCCAATTCATTTCAGCTCCCAGGAACAGGAACATGAACCACTTCAGTCCCAGTGGGCTGCTCCACCACCACTACTGCCATCACCCACATCATATGAGCTGCCCAGATACTGAGAACCTGTCCAAGCACCTGCCCCGCAACTCCCACTGCTGTATTTGAAGCAGGTTACCTGGAGGTTCAAGAATCAACCTTCCAGGACTCACTAACATCAGAGCAATGTAAACTGCTCTGAGACCTAAAATCAGGCACATTTGTCCCACTGCTGCTACCACTGGGGCCCAAAGACTGGCTCAGTTTGTATCCAACTGCTGAGCAAAACTTCAATGCAACCTCAAGAAATAACTATGCTCTGAGCCACTGAGGAAATCATAGATACCACTGACCCTTTTTGCAATGTGTACTGCTGAAGGCATCATACAAAGATCACACTACCAAAGGAAGCCAAAATCAAAGCCAAAGTATCCTACTCAATCAACAACATGCACACATTTTCAGAAAAAAATTCTCCCCTACAAGAGCAATTTAAAAATTGGAAAAAGCAACTGTTACGCTAGATATGCACATATCAATGAAAAGACACATTGATATTGAAGAAAAAACAGGGAAATATGACACTACCCAATAACCACAACAATTGCCCAGCAACAGACCCCAATCAAAAAGAATTCCTCAAAACGCCAGATAAGGAATTTAAAATGTTGATTTCAAAGAAGCTTTGCCTTGGTTTTCAAATTACTCTTGCAATGAGATGCAAGAGAAATTTCAAAACCAATGTAAAGAAATTAGAAAATCAATTCAGAATATGTATGAGAAACTTACCCAGGACACAGATATAATTTTTTTTTTAAAAAGCAGAAATTCTGGAACTAAAAAATTATTTGAAAGCCCTACATTTGGAAGCTTCAGTAATAAACTAGACAAAGCAGAAGAAAAAAATCTCAAAACTTGAAGTATTTTGAAATAATCTAGTCAGAAAATTATTTAAAAATAGAATAAAAATGAACGAACAAAGGTTTTGAGACACGTAGGGCTACATAAAACCTCAGAACTTATGAGTTATTGATATTTCCAGGAAGAAAGAGCAATCAAAATGTTTAGAAAACATACTTAAGGAAATAATCAACGAAAACATCCCAAATCTAGCAAGAGTATCAGATATGAAGATACTGGAGGCTCAGTAATCCCCAGGGAAATATATTGCAGAAAGGACTTCATCATGGCATATTATAATCATAATGGCTAAAGTATAAAAAAGAATGAAATTAGCAAGAGAAAAGCATCTAGTCATCTAGAAAGGAAACCCCATCATACTAAGCAGACCTTTCAGGAGAACTCTTATACTCCAGAAGAGAATGAAATGAAATTTTCAAAGTGCTGAAAGAAAAAACTGTCAATCAAAAATTATACATCCTGCAAGAATAATTGTCATAAATAAAGGAGAAATATTATCCACACAGGCAAACATGGAAAGAATTTGTCACCATTACAGTAAAGAAAATGGTCAGAGGTCTTAAACAAGGAAACAAAAGACCAATATTCACTATCAGAAAAATACACAGAATTATAAAACTCACAGTATGTGTAAAACAACTGCATAAAAGAAGAAGAGAAAGTAATTAAATGGCAATATGTCAGAATTTCATCCATCCACAAAGACAAAAAGAGGGGAAAAAAGGAAAAAAGTTATAAAACAACTGGAAAACAGCAATGTAAAACAACTTCAAAACTAATAATTTATAAAACAACCGGAAAACAATTAACTATTAATATCAATATTATGAATGTAAATTGATTAAATATGCCATTAAAAGGTACGGATTGGCAGGATGGATTTTTTAAAAATCATCCAACTATATGCTTCACACAAGAAAATCACCTTACATGTAAAGACATAGATTGAAATTAAAGGGGTAAAAAAGATATTCCATGCAAATCGTAAGCAAAATCAAGCAGAAATAGTACTTATATCACATAAAACAGACTTTAAATCAAAAACATTAATATAATATAAAAAGATAATTATTTAATAAGGGGATCATTTCAGCAAAAGGATATAATAGTCCTAAACATATATACGCCCAATACTGGAGCACCCAAGTTCACCAGATAAATATTACTAGACCTAAAGAGAGAGAAATATTGGACTTCAATTGGACTTTAGATCAAATGCACTTAACAGATATTTACAAAACAGTTGCCAAACAAATACAGAATACAGTCTTTTTTTTTTTTTTTTTGAGACAGTCTCGCTCTGTCACCATGCTGGAGTGCAGTGAAGCGATCTCAGCTCACTGCAACTTCCCACTCCCGGGTTCCAGCGATTCTCCTGCCTCAGCCTCCCAAGTAGTTGGGACTACAGGCATGCACCACCATGCCCACCTAATTTTTTATTTTTAGTAGACAAGGGGTTTCACTATGTTGTCAGGGTGGTCTTGATCTCTTGACCTTGTGATCCACCCACCTCAGCCTCCCAAAGTGCTGGGATTACAAGTGTGAGCCATCACGCCCGGCCAACACGCAGTCTTTTTATCAGCACATGGAACATTCTCCACGATAGACCACATATTAGGCCACAAAAAAAAGTCTTAAAAATTTTTTCTTAAAAATCGAAATCATATCAAGTATTTTATCAGACTACAGTGGAATAAAACTAGAAATCAATGCCAAGGGAAATTTTCACAATTATACAAATACTTGGAAATTAAACAGCATATTCCTGAACTATCACTCAGTAGATTAATATGGAAATTTTTTAAAATTAAACAAATAAAAATGAAAACATATGAAAACCTGTGAGAGACAACAAGAGCAATGTTAACAGAAACGTCTACAGCATTAAATGCCTACATCAAAACATTATAAAGATCACAAATTAACCTAGAGTTACAACTCAAGGAATTGGAAAACAAGAACAAACCAAACCTAAAGTTAGCAGAAGAAAAGAAGTAAAAATCAGAACAGCACTGAATGAAACACAGACCAAAATAAATAAATAAATAAAAGATAATACAAATGATCCTTGAAACGAAAAGTTGGTTCTTCAAAAAGACAAACAAAATTGATAAACCACTGGTTACACTAACGAAGAGAGAAGATCAAACAAATACAATCAGCAATGTAAAATGAGACATTACAATAGCTATTACAGAAACACAAAAGATTGACGATTATGAACAACTATATTCTCACAAACAAGAAAACCTGGAAGAAATGAATAAATTCCTGCAAACACACAACCTTCTGAGAATAAACCAGGAAGAAATAGAAGTTCCTGAAGAGACCAATAATGATTAGCAAGATTGAATTAGTAATAAAAGAATCTCCCAACACACACAAAATAATCCAGGACCAGATGAATTCACAGCTTATTCCACCAACCATGCAAAGAACACTAATATTCTCAAAACTATATATTTTAAATCAAGGGAAGAGGGAATTCTCCCAACTGAATCTGAGGCCAGTATTACCCTGATACTAAAACCAAAGAAGGACACACCCCATGAAAGAAAGAAAGAAAGAAAGAAAGAAAGAAAGAAAGAAAGAAAGAAAGAAAGAAAGAAAGAAAGAAAGAAAGAGAGAAAGAGAGAAAGAGAGAAAGAGAGAAAGAGAGAAAGAGAGAAAGAGAGAAAGAGAGAAAGAGAGAGAGAGAGAGAGAGAGAGAGAAAGAGAGAAAGAGAGAAAGAGAGAAAGAGAGAAAGAGAGAAAAAGAGAGAAAGAGAGAAAGGAAGTAAGGAAGGAAGGAAGGAAAAGAAAGAAAGAAAGAAAAGAAAGAAAGAAGGAAGGAAGGAAAGAAGGAAGGAAGGGAGGGAGGAAGGAAGGATATACAACTATAGACCAATATCCCTGATAAACATAGATGCAAAAATTCTCAACAAAATACTAGCAAATCAAATCCATCAGCATATGAAATAATACATCATGATCAGGTGGGAATTATCCCAGGATCCCAGGGATGCCAGCATATTTTGATATATGTGAATAAATGTGATACATCACATAAAGATAAAAATCATATAATCATTTAAATAGATGCAGAAAAAGTATTACATAAAATGTGGCATCCCTCCTGATAAAAATCCTCAACAAACTAGGTATAGCAGGAACATACGTTAACATAGTAGAGGATCAATATAGGACCAACTGTCAGCCAACTTCATACCTATTGGAAAAAAGTTGAATGAGAACTGGAACAAGAGAAGTATGTCAACTTTCACTACTCTTATTACTGGAAGACCTTGCCAGAGCAATTGGGCAAGAGAAGAAAATAAAATGCATCCAAATTGGAAAAGAAGAAGTCAAATTACCCCTGTTCGCTGACTATATGATCTTATATCTAGAAAAACCACTTCAGTAAAGTTCTGTAAAGTTTCAGGATAAAAAAATTAAGGAACAGAAATCAGTAACATGTATATACACAAATAATGATCCAGCTGAAGACCAAATCAAGAAGGCAGTCTCATTTGCAATAGCTACAAAAAGGCAAAATACCTAGGAATAAGTTTAACCAGGGAAGTCAAAGATCCCTATAAGGAGAACCACAAATCACTAATAAAGAAAACCATAGATGGCACAAACAAATGGAAAAATATCCCATGATCATAGATTGGAAGAATCAATATTGGCAAAATGACAACATTGCCCAATGCAATCTATAGATTCAATGCAATCCCTATAAAATTACTAATGTCACATTTCACAGAATCAGAAAAAAATAATCCTAACGTTCATATGGAACCAAATATGATTTCTTGCTCCTGAATAGCAAAAGAAATCCTAAGCAAAAAGAACAAAGCTGGAGTCTTTACGTTACCTGACTTCAAATTATACTACAAGGCTATAGTAATCAAAACAGTATGACACTTGTACAAGAAACATACATAGATCAATGAAACGGAACAGAGATCCCAGGAACAATATCCACATACCTACAACCAAGTGACCTTTGACAAAGTCATAAAAAAATATGCACTGGGAAAAGCACACCTTGTTCAACAAATGGCACTGTAAAAATTGGGAAGTCATATGCTATATGCAGAAGGATAAAATTAGTCCTATACCTCTCATTATATGCAAAAATTAACCACAAAGAACCTAAATGTAAGACCTGAAACTATAAAATTTCTAGAAGAAAATCTAGGAAAATGTCCTGGACATTGGCCTAGGCAAAGAATATTACCAAATCCTCAAATGCAAATGTAACAAAAACAAAAATAGGTGAATGAAGCTTAAAGAGATTAAACACAGTAAAAAAGAATCAACAGAGTTAAACAGACAACTCACAGAATTGGAAAAAAATATTTGCAAATTATATACCCATAAGAGGTCTAATAACTAGATTCTACAAGGAACTCAACAAGCAAAAATAAATACATACATACATAGATGAATAAATACAAAATAATCCCAGTAAAAAGTAGGCACTGTCCACCACTTCAGACATAAAAGTGGTCAACATGAAAAAAATACTCAACATCACTAAGTATTGAAAAAATGCAAATTAAGACCACAAATATAAACTGTCTTGCACAAGTCAGAATAGCTATTATTTTAAAAGTCAGAAAATCACAGTTGGTGAGGTTGAAGGGAAAAGGGAAGGATTATATACTGTGGGTAGCAATGTAAATTAGTACAGCATTATGAAAAACCATATGAAGATTTCTCAAAAAACTTAAAATAGAACTATAATTTGACCCAGCAATCCCACTACTGGGTATATACTCAAAGGGGAAAAAATAATTATACCAAAAGATACCTGTACTTACATGTTTATCACACCACTATTCCCAATAGCAAAGATATAGAATCAACCTATGTCCATTGACAGATAATTGGAGATATCACATTTTCTCATATATGCACACATACCTCTAACACACGCACCATGGAATATATTGTGCCATAAAACATAAAATTATGTATTTTGTAGCAACATGATGAAAGCGTAGGCCATTATCTTAAGTGAAATAACAAAGTCAAATACCGTTTGTTCTTACTTATAAGTTGGAGATGGTAATGGGTACACATGAACATACAGAACAGAATAATACACATCTGACTCCATAAAAGGTAGAATTGGAGGAGAGGGATAAGAATTGAAAGATTACCTGTTCAATACAATGTTCACTATTTGGGTGATGAGTGCATTAAAAGCCCAAACTTCACCACTACCCATTTATATGCTAATAAGATGTCTGCACTCACACCCCCTAAATGCAGACAAATTTTAAAAATTAAAAAATAGAAAAATCTTAAAAGGCAAAAGAGTATTAAATCATATCATTAAAAACTTAAAAATACAGACACAAAAAGTAGCCCTACATATTACTATAGATTCAGTGATACTAGATAGATCTAGATAGACTGATAGATGAAAAAATACAGAACATATTGAACAGTCTTCTATTGTGGCATAAAAATGGAAGAGAAAAAACAAAAAGAAGACATATGAGAAGTAATGAAGATGTATGTCATGAACTGAAGGGTATGATTAATTCAATCTTTGCACACTCCTCCACACAGGATGAAATTGAAAATTTCATACTCAATAGGATGTATCTGAATGTGACATACATGTGATACATATTTGTAATTTTGGATGGTTTTCCTTGAGGTATTTATTATCTAGTAGTTTTTGTATATAAACTTCTACTATAAAGTATTACACTAAGAAGAGGCCAACTTATCTTAAATGGGCATTGGCAAGGTAAAGCTTCAGAAGGAGAAGGGAGCCCAATCAAGCAAGTGTTTTAAATTTATGTTGAAGATATTGGCTGTTTTTCTAACAACCCTGGAAAGAATTGGCATGATGGTTTATAAATTTTAGGGGATGCAAAGGCAAGAGTGAGAAGGCAGTAGTTCAGCTGAGAGATGAATGTGGATTTGATAAATGTGAAGGCTGTGGAGACAGAGTAATGTCGATGGATTCCAAAAATATTTTGAAGGTTTATTTCACCCTGCACTATGATCATCAACTTTCTACAGATAGAATATGTAGACATTAATGTTCACATGGTAATAATTATTATACCTTTAACAGAACATAGCCCAGGAACCACTTCCCTGTTCTTGGAACTATGGCTGGCGGCATTGAGAACATCAACTTTCTAACAAAACCTCTAAGTTTCATTAGCATGGTGTAAATTGAACACCTTAGTATTGCCATATTCCAGTGTCACATCTTTAAGAGTTAGGTAAGGAAAAAGTATAAGAAGTTAGTTTCAATTTAAATGATTATTACTTAATTTATAAAGAAATTAGTGCTAAGAGATTTTTAGACATTAATAGAACATCATTATGCGGCAGAGTCACACAACATAAAACCTGTAATACAGAAAGCCATGAATTTTTTATTTAAGTACTTGGTCCCCTTTATGCTGAGAACAACGGGGAAGCAAAACTCAGAAACGTTGAATCAACCACTTTATACGTTCAAACAACCCTAATGAATTTCTATAATGGGCATTTTTTATACACTAAATTATAGAAAGTTATATAAACCAGTGCTATTAAATGATCTGGTTCATCTACCTGGGAAATTGCTCTGGGTCTGTTATTTAAACCTTCTGGACCTCTTATGCCAGATTTCCTTTTTCCTTCAAAATAAAATTATGTGCACTAAATCAAACATTACAAAACTATAGATACTTTCCTATAAGCAAAATACAGTATAGGGGTGGAGGGAAAAACCCTTACTCTAAATCTTCATCAATCAAAACCCTTCAGCTAATGTTGGCAATGAAAATCTCCACATAAGGAAATGTGGAATAATACTTATTGCCAAGCTTCAGTTTGGGGATTGTGAGGGTCAGGATTATGTGTCAATTTGTCTAAGCCATAGTCCTGTTATTCAAGCAAACACTAATATAGGTGTAGATGTAAAGGTATTTGTGGATATGATTCAAATCCATAGTTAGTTGACTCTAAGAATATTATACTAAATAATCTTGGTAAGCCTAATTCAATCAATTGAAATACACTAAGAGCAGAACCAAGGCTTTTATGAGGATTAGATTCTGAGGATAGATAGCAGGTCAAGCCCTTGCTTTTGAGTTCTAGCCTGCCCTGACAGTCTTCTCTACAAATTTCAGTTGGCCTACAAATAAATACAAGTTGCCTTGCCAGCCTTCACAAACGTAAGCCAGTTTTTTCTAATAAATCTCTTAACATGTATTTTTTTTACTGGTTCTGTTTCAGTGGTTGAACCCTAGCTGATATAAGGTTACTTTGTAAGTATCAGTGACTATCCTGCTGGTTTAAGGAGGTTTGCAAGCCGCTTAACACTCTTACTCGTGTAGGAAAGCATTAGCCTCCCTTTTCTGTACCACTCCAATGAGGCAAGTTTCTGGGACATGGGGATGGTGGAAGGAATAAAAAATTGCTTTAAAAGTTACTAAACTAAGATGCAATCCTAGATTCTGATATCTGCCCTACCTCCCCTTCCTCCACATTTTGAGGGTATCAATTTCTAATGTTGTTTTCCGCTACTACTAGATTATTAAGTTATCCTCCAGATATTTTTAGGTAGACAATTTGGCAGCTACTGCATTATCCTCATGGGTGGGAAGTGGGGGAGAACTCAGATGGAAAATGAAAATAGCTTTGAAAGAATCAGAAACGACAATGAAAAAGCTTGCAGAAAGAAATTTCATATACCATGTCATCTAGTGTACAGGTATAGTTCATTTATCTAGTTTATTCATCTAGAACATGTGGTTCTTTGTAAGGCAGACACCCTTCCGAGTTACTAATTTGCCCACTCCTGGGAACAAGTCCTTCTTTCCTCTGATTTCCAGTACTTTCTATACTACTTTGTTCTTCAACAACCAACCCCAAAGTACAGTGAAAGACAGGAATTTCTTCTCAGTTTCAGGATTTTGTCTGAGACCCTACATCTTTCCTCAATTAATGGTACATGAAATACCCAGCCCTGGATTGAAGATTCTCCAAGACAATCTTACCTCAGAAAAACACAGCAATGATAATAATCACCCAAGAGATATACAAAGTGGCTATTAGGAAGACTAGAGTAAAGCAGCTGTACACTGTAATGAGGAACACCATTATGTATGTTAGAAAAATAGATCTGACTGCTATTCTCAATTTCAACAGTTAGTGATGTTTTCTGTAGTATTCCAGCTTCCCCAGTCCATAACTATAAATAAAGGTCCTTGGGACTACCTGCTGTCTACACAGGTCAAACCAGAAATTTAAATAGAATAAGCATCATCTGCCTACAACTTTCAATTTGGTGGTAACATTAGTATCTGCCACTCAACCAGTATCGAGTGGTGTTCTTTATTGTTTTCTAGGTACAGAGAGAGCTCCAGGGGCTTCCTCTTGGCTCTTCCTACTACAACAGGTATTATTACCCCATAGGTAGTGGAGGGAGAACAATGGAGATTCTGTATGATGTTGAGATATCAATTCCAAACATACACAAAGATATTGGGATAATAAATATGGTGCTGATTTGAGCACACACTTCAAAAACCGTACAAGTATTTGGAAACACTGTTGTTTTGGCTGACTCCATAAACATCCATAATACTAAAATTCTGCAATAGCATTCTGGGTTCCAAGTTGTAGAAAATTAGAAAAATTCCTAAAATGAGCCTACTTTAGAGCACATTTACCTTGGTGAATAGTGATAATGCCCCCTGAAGTGAGCTGCAAGGAAGATTCATTGAATATATTTATGATATTATTACTGGTTCTATAATATTCAATATTCTTTTTTGTAGAGAATCAGAGCATGGGGTTTTGGTGCAATGCAACTTTTTTATTATGGTGAGTCAAAGCTGTCCAGTTTTGTTTAGGGGACATGTGTCATACAAATGAGGTAAAATTTCAGTCAACTTCTTAACTACTATGGTCCTTGAGATCCTATCAATTAGCCACAAGTAATGTTCTCTATGGATGAAACTATTTTGGTGTCTGTGTGTCCCTGCCATACATTCAGATAATTGTGCCACTTTACATTTGCTAACTGAATGGGTTTCCCTTATGTCTGAAACAACAGAATCCTCCCATTGCTAACGAAATCAGATCTGAAGCATCTCTAGCCAGAATTTACAGGGTACAGAGAAAAGTGAGCAAGACATTTTGAAAGCATCTCAAGACTCTTTCTTTCATCACTGTATTTCTAAAAAAATAAAGTGTCTTCTAGCTACTCTCAGGGAAAACAAATATGGGATATATACAGGTTGATCACCTGTAAAACACGTTCTGTAAACGTTCCTATTACCAAGCATTTGATTGATCTCAAAGTTTGATCCTCTAACCGCATAATTCTCTGAAATGCTCATTAAAATGCCATTTCTAAACCTCAGTCTATTCTTAATAAATTAGATTTTCCCTAATAGATTCTGAGAATATCTATTAACAAAGATATTCTGAGGAACACTAAAATTTGTGAAATCAGTGCTAACTTTACTGAAATATTACTGGCATTTATCTTTAGTTAGCATAGTCTCTTTACCTCTAAACTACAATCCAGTTAAATGAATAGTTAGAATTACTCCTTGAACATAATAGCAAATTATCTTAAAATTAAATTCTTATTTTGCAAGAAAAATAAATCACTCGGTATCCATTTCTAGATGTTTCTCTGATATCTGCTGATATAAATTGGAAAGGTCCTGCAATTATTTTAATGTATAAGAATTCTCTGCAAGAGTTTGACTTTGTAACTGGAAATATAAAGCATGTTGAGTCCCAAGTAATTTAGGAAAAATGAGGACTTGAGGTCTGTAACATGAGAAAAAATCTACTGTCTTTTGTAAGAAACTTGCTAAAATAAAGAAATTATAGCATCTGCCAGAAAGGAGATAAGAATCTGATGTGATAGGAGAGAAGGTACTGCTTCATTCAATAATGGATGCTCATAGTGGTTAGAAAGGGAACTGAAAGTCCTTGAAATCTTTATTTCTGTCATAATTCTCAATGATGTACTCATTTATAATCAGTGTAATATTTTCACTTTAAATATCTGTGAGTTTATTAATCAGACATTAAAATTTGAAATTTTGCAGAATTAATCTGTGTTTTCAATGTAATAACCAGGTAAGAGGTTTTTTCTTATATTTTTCTTGTACAGTCATAGAAAAATCCTTCAGTTCTAGTCTCTACTGTAAATTGAGAATTTAGGCTCTTGTATTTGTCATTTTCTCTAACTCGTTTAATGCTATTTTAAAAAGGATTCTACTGCATAGTTTTTGTACTCTTCATGCCCTCATTCTCTTCTAAGGTCAAAAGTAACTTAAACCCTGAAAGTGACACCTTCATCAGGCATTTTATTCCAGCTGAGTAGAGGTGACAGCTCAATTATATATTTCATTCCTACATGCCATGGGATGCCAGATACGCTTGTCCCTGCTCTATCAACATTTTTAATTGATTCATGCTCAAATGAGGCCAGTTAACCCTACATCTTCCTTACCCACTGATATGGTTTGGCTGTGTCCCCACCCAAATCTCATGTCTTTGTTTTACCACTAATAATTTCTGTCAATTTCAAGTTGAATAAGGTTATCTTATCTGCGAATAAACTGTTGACTCATTAGAAGACACAAAAAATTAGTGACAGTAGTTTTTACCTTCATGGAGATTGGCATCTAAATACTCTGGAAAAATCCTATAACCATCCTAGAATCTGACTTTATTACCTACTAATTTAGGTGGTTTAATTATTTTGCAAACTACTATCTCACCTTTCTGCTCCAGGCCACTGGCAGTGAAGTTGAGGAACCAAGGTTGGAAGAGGAAGGAGTTATTAATATTTGCTTTTCCTTCCATAAAAATGTAGGAATAATAAAATCAGCAGAGCAAGCCAAAATCCAGGTAGGAAGGTAAAAACTATTAAGTCAAATGTAGAAGACTGAAATTGTTGCTAAAATGTAAAGCAGATTTCGAAGCAAGAATCGGATCCAAAATTTGAAAGGGAGGGAGGTCAGAATCATTGAAATGCCTTGGGTGAAAATAGAGAATGGCCCAGGGCAATTTTCTAAACAGGGGCTGTATACTTGGCCTTTACATAGTGTATGGATAAACTAGCCAAAAGTAAATGGCTTGAGATAAGAAAAAATAAAGATTATTTTCTGTTTAAAACATAAAAATTGAAAAAATACTGTTTCTGCCTCTAAAATTGTTGCACTCGTATGTATTTTTGAAACACTGTTGACACAGGCAAAGCTCTTGGTTAAAATTTGTCATCATTACCATCATCACTTTTCTTTAAACTATAGTAGAAATCTCAGTTTGAACCTTTGTTGGGCTGGCTGGCAAGCTGGCTGAGTGAACTGGCCAGAAGTTTATTTTCATGCAATATCAGTGGGTTTTCTTAGAATAAAATCAATCGGAGAAAAGAAAGTTTGACCAGAGAATAAAGGCCTATCCTCCAGGTGAAGCTAAAAACAGCCTGATGATTCTCAAGAGATTTATCTGACAAAATGCAGAGAAGTAGGAATGCAGACACAGAAATGAAGTGAAAACAAAAATCAAACTGAGGTTTTCCAAAACTTTAATATTTATTGTGGAACAAGCAGTACTTATTGATTAGCTCCCTAACTGAAGTGAAAGAAATTATGAGAGAGGAATTTCTGCCTACCTCATACTGGAACACAGTTCAACTTTAACATTTTGAAAGCTTCATGGCCTATGGTGTAGCAAGAGAGGAAGGTGACAGGAGGACATGGAGATTTCACGTGGGTCCCCAGAGGAAGACAGGGAATCTGCAGCTGCAACCTGCAAGACATAAGACGCTTCCATGTACATGGAAGACACCCTTCAAGGCCTTTATAAATATTTGACATTCTACAAGAGCCACATAGGGAAATAACCAGTGGGATTTGCATTTTTATAGTTACTGTAGCTTCATTTTTACCCATGACTACTTTACATGACCTCTAAAATTTAGAATTTGAAATATCCAGGAAACAAGGCATTGTGAATTTTTTTGTGAATGGGCATGTTTTCAAATAAGAGTGACTTAAGAGAAGTTGAGAGTAGCATGCTAAAATGTGTACCATTAATTGGCATACTTAAGACTCACAAAATACTTGATGCTAATTACAAGTCATACTTTAATCAATGTTAGATTTCTAAAAAATTCCAGATTCAAAATAAATTTTAAAAGAGATTCCAAAATTAAATATTGAGTGACCTTTATTCAACAATTGCCAGCAGCATTTTTCTCAGGTAACCATTAAACTAAAAATACCAATTGATTCTAGGTCACATTTTTTATTTTAGGAATTCTCATCAGTGTCTTTGATAAGAGTCTTTACCTTCTCTTGCCCTCATTCTGCCATTTCCCTTTCACTCTGTTCTTTCTCTGAAATTAAACACTTTTTCACTGCTGCTTAACTCCTCATACTACTTGCTGGACTCCAGACCTTTTTAACTAACGCTAATTCCACTTTTCTGCCTTTTTCCCCTCTTGACCTTATTCTCCTTCATCTACTCTCATAAACCTCATTCTTCTTTCTCTTTTCTATTCTCTTCTTTCTACCATACATGAGTATACCTGTGTCTTTCCTAATTCCTAATATGCCAAAATAGTCACATTTTCTAACTCAGCTAAAGTGTTTACCCATAAAACTGGGTAAAGATACTTAGGTAAAAGCCCTTTAGAGGTGAGAGAAATTATAATAATTATATGGGACCAAGGTTCTACAATTCATTTTTCCTTTAATAGTATGGTTTCATATGAGTATTGAAATGAATAAATGTTAAATGAATACAAATTCTCTAAACATTTAGGTTTCTATTTCTGTTCTTGTATGTTACTAAACCTTTTTGAAGTAAAATCTCATTATGACTGGTTTCTACTTCCCTCAAAAAGGAGAATATTTTGATATTTCATATGAATGGACATCACTGGCTCATCCTGCTAGTTTGTGATGCATGTTAAACAAACACAACTCTGATGCCCACCTCCTTCGTTACTGCAAGCACTGAAGTGGATATTATTAAGTCCATATTACAGTTCCTGGCACACAGCCAACATAAAAAAAAAAACAACGTAACTTTTCTTCCATAATATCTGTCAAAGTTTTTAAATTATTTTATAATGTAAAACTGATGCTTAGAGAGGTTAGAAACTTAGAAAGCCTTGCTCGCAGCCAAAAAAAAAAAAAAAAAAAAAAAAAAAAAAAAAAAAAAACTACTAAAGGCAGAAATGCCATTTAAAACCAGATGCATCCAACCTACAGCCAGTGTTCTTAACTATTAGATACCTGCACTGATTTATCCACTCAATATTTTCTTTCCTCTGGGCTGCACTCTGGTTTTACTTGTCCTTCTAATGGCTAGGACAATTCTCAAGTGATATAGAAACAGAGAAAAGATGAATCAATATAATCACTTACCCTGGTTTGATTCTGCTTATAAGTCACTTATTGCTAATTAAATATTCACCTTGCATGATGGTAGAAAAATGGGTGTACTTGAGTGATTCATTTTTCCTCAGTTATGGGTTTGAAATTGGGGTGGGGGATGGCATAACTAGAGCTCTCTTTAGAGGTTACAGTGTATGGCTAGCATTTGGCGTATGGAAAATATGCATTAATATCTTCATTTTTAAATGAAGAGTGATCATATGCCTAAAGTATTATGAGTAGACTAGTTCTCAATAATTCTGTTTGGAAAGAACATCATGAGTCTTGAATATAAAGCTGAAGAATTGGAACTTTAGAACATAATCCAAAAAAGTGCTGCCAGGTGCAGCGGCTCACATCTGTAATCCAAGCACTTTGGGAGGCCAAGGCAGGTGAATCACTTGAGAGCAGGAGTTTGAGACCAGCCTTGGCAACATGACGAAACCCTGTCTCTACAAAAAGTACAAAAATTATCAGGGCATGGATAAAAACAGGCAGAGGAATGTGGAAGGACTAGACTGGCTGAGTCTTCCAGCCTTCATCTTTCTCTCACGCTGGGTGCTTCCCGCACTTGAACATTGGACTCCAAGTACTTCAGCTTTTGGACTCTTGGACTTAAAGGAGTGGTTTCCCAGGGGCTCTCGGGCCTTTGGCCACAGACTGAAGGCTGCAATGTAAGCTTCTCTGTCTTTGAGGTTTTGGTATTTGGACTGGCTTCCTTGCTCCTCAGCTTACAGATGGCCTATTGTGGGACTTCAACCTTGTGCTTGTGACAGCCAGTACTCCTTAAGAAATGCCCTTTCATATGTACCTCTATCCTATGAGTCCTATCCCTCTAGAAAACCCTGACCAATACAGTATATAAAGAGGAAGTTTTACATATTACAGTGTGAATGAAAGTAGATTGCAAGAGAGGAGTGGTGAGACATAAACACGGGAATAGATCATGTGTTTAGAGCTTTCAGCCATTTTCTGTTAGCATTTGTGCCTTTGCCATTTCGCTTCCATTGCACAATATCCTCCTGTGACTTGTTTGCTAATTTGAAAATTTTCATAGCATATACAGGAGACTTTTTTGCATAATGGGTACTTGGGAATGGTTATCAACTGACAAAGTTGAGGGTGGGTCTTCCTCTCCCAGTCCACTGACTCAAATATTAATCTCCTTTGGCAATACCCTTGTAGACACCCAGGAACAATACTTTGCATCCTTCAATCCAATAAATACTATAGATTAACCATCACATATGCCCTCTCATACTTCCACAACACTGCATATGCTTATGACTATAAATAATTTATCTTTTATTCACACTTTCTAACCCAGGCAGAGTAATTCTCCCTATAGAAACCCTCCCATTATCCTTCTCTTCACTGTAGTTGCTCCTCTGTCTTAACTCCGTTGCTTCCCTATTTAACTCTAGCAAAACTCTTGTCATACAGACTCAAAACTGTTATTCCTTCCCATTAGACCACAAACTCAAATGAGTTTGGGACCAAAATATTTCACAGTTCAGCTGCTAGCATAGTTTCTGGCATGGAATATGAGCTTAAATATTTTAATATGTTGAATTTGGAAAAAAATATGGAATTGACAGTCAAAATGCACAAGCCTAAGCTCCACAACTAATCTTAAGACAGGCAAGTCACATACCCAGTCCAAATCTGTAAGAATCACATCTAGTGTACAGATTTATAGTGTTATATAACATATGAGAAAGTGCTTTGTTAACTGTAAAATAACAGGGTATTTTAATTATTATTAACTTCAAATCTAATGAACAGATTATTTGAACTGATGCTTTGTACAACAGAAATGGGATGGACATCCTAAGTTAGAAATTAAGTAAAATAATAAACTCTTAAAATGAAAGTAGATAGAAAAACAAAAATAGAGATCTCAAAGTGATTTTGTTTCAGAAAACTTACATTGGAAAAAATAAAGTTTCAGAGAACTCTTAGGAAAACGCAAGCAGCAAATCACAGTTAAAAAAACATATTTGTCTAGACTACTATGAGATTTTAAAAGTTTCAGAGAAGAAAGGCTGCTAAATTTGGTCACAAGAAATTCATATCATAGATACATTTAATAAGATCTGTTTAACAGCTGCCATTTTACATTGAAATAGCATTTAATTTACATCAGCCACCAAGTAACTAGCCAATCCTTTTATTGGACTGATTTGAACTAAAGTCTCTAAGAAATAAGAATTCTTAATAATACCTTATAAATGTGACAGTTACAGATCGTGTAGAATGAGATCCATACCTCCTGGTCTTTGCCATTTTCCATCTCATTACTTTGGTTCAGTTACAAGATTACATTTTAAGCTCAGCTACTAAATTGTGTACACTTTACAGTCTGTTTTCCCAATCTATTTTGACCACATAAGGCAAAAATCACAGCTATCCAATTAATTCTCCTAATTAATAAACTTTATTTTCCCTTCAGCTGCTGATGGCATGCTCCATGCTGTTCATCTAACTGTCAGTCTTAAGCCTTCCCTCCGACCTACTTGCATGGATCCTTGATGATTTTGGGCGACATGCCAAGATTTTCACAGCTTTTACACACACATTAAAAACATATTAAAACCCCTTCCGCAAATCTGTCCATATATACCACTGTGTCGCAGTTGCATCTCTGCTTAGCTTTTTATCCATACCTTTATTGCTTCTCTATTAAACTACTCAGTTCACTTTTGTAATAGCTTCTCAGGCTTGATATTTTTTACATTCCACGATGTACCACATGAAGCTGATCTCAGAAGCTAGCACGCCCACACCTGTACACACAACGGCCATTCCGTGTTCCTCCAGCAATTCTATTCACTATTTCTTCACTGAAGCATTTGATCCTAACATATATTTTCTTGCTTTTAAACTTGAGAGGGACTTCTTGTTTTCCTGATGCAAATCTGTAATCTATAATTGCCTCTCATTCAATCTCAGCCCTCCACTAATTACTCTGATATTGGTAAATGGAATGTCTCCCCTGTAACTCCTGTTGTCTGAAATAGTCTTTCTTATTATTCTCCATCTCATTAGCTCTCTGTTTCCAAGCTCAACTGAAAGCAGAATATTTTTCTCATGTCTGGCTTTTATTTTCTCCTTCTCTCCTTCACCTTTATACAATTACAGAGGTAAATATCATCAATCCAATGAAAACAGTCATTTAATGTGAATCTCAAAAGACTAATAACAGATGCATCATAGCTCAAAGTGGTAAATATTGTCTGTCTCCATGTTAGACTGGCTCCAAAAGATTATTTCAAATGGAATTGTTACTACTTGCTTTGGAAATATTTGACATGCACAAATCTTAACTTTGTTATATAAAAAGGCTATCTCTCTATCTTTAATTTCTGTATCTATGACATGGTTAGCATAGCTGAGATTTCATATCAGGCAGCATTAAGCATTAAAGTATATTCATTGCCAAGACCATAGTTCAGCATATGGCAAATGCAGGATAATATTATAATTCCCTGGAATTTAATACTGTGTTGATACTTACATCTTTTCAATTTATAAGACAGAAAGCATATATGTTTTAAATTGTGGTGAAGTACATTATAGTTATTCCTCATATCTGTGAGGGATTGGATTCAGGTCCTTCCTTCCTATCCCTCAGGCCCCACAGATACCCAAATTGCAGAGGCTCAAGTCTTATAGTCAAGTACTATATTCAAAGTCCATAGTAGTTCCATATAACCTAGGTAATCTTCCTGTGTCCTCTAAATCATCTCTACATTACTTACAAAATCTAATGCAATGCCTGTACATAACTTTATTCATGTGGATTCAACATATTACTCCATGTGCAGCAAATTCAAGTTTTGCTTTTTAGAACTTTGTGGAATGTTTTTCTGAATATTTTCCATGTATTGTTGGTTGAATCCACAGATGTGGAACCCATGGATATAAAAGCCTGACTTTATAGAGGAAAAAACATTCATTCAACTATAATATTATTGGGCACTCATTTGGCAACCCACTCATTGCACAATATTTTAAAATACATTATCTCATGTTGTCCATGATATAATTACTACTGTTACTCTCATTTTCCTAAAAGAAAAAGATTTTGAAAGTCGAAGCAGGTTGCCCAAATTTGTACTGCTAATATGAGACCCAGCTTGATATTCAAACTTATGTCTTCTGACTTTATATTCTAAGTTCTTATTGCAAATCCATCTAATAAAGCTTCATGAGGTAATTTTAACTTGGATTAATAGGATTATGACACAGAGATAGTCAAATGTCCTTTTAAATTGGGAACAAAATGGGTGTCTCTTTAAAGGAAAAGGGAGAGTCCAAAGATATGCATCACCAGACTTCAAAGAGAATGTCTGTTACATTTTTCAGAAATGGTACAATTCTCAACAAAAACAAACAATGGGGAAAGGACATCATATTTAATAAATGGCATTGAGAAAACTGGATAGCCATATGAAGAAAAATGAAACTGGACTCCAACCTCTCACCTTATACAAAAATTGACTCAAGATGGATTCAAGACTTCAACTTAAGACCCGAAACTTCACAAATCATAGAAGAAAACCTAGGAAAAACTCTTCTGGGCATTGGCCTAGAAAAAAAGTTTATGATTAAAACTTCAAAAGCAAATGCAACAGAAACAAAATTAGACAAATGAGCATTAACTAAACTACAGAGCTTGTACATAGTGAAAGAAACACAGTAAATAGGCAACCACGCAGAATGGGAGAAAATAATTGCAAACTTTGCATCTGACAAAGGTCTAATACTCAGAATCGATAAGGAACTTAATTCAACAAGAATAAAACAAAGTGATCAACGGACAATTAAAAAGTGGCCAAAAGACATGAATGGATACTTCTCAAAAGATGACATATGAGCAGCCAAGAAACATATGAAAAAATGCTCAATATCATTAATCAAAGAAATACAAATTGAAATCACAATCAGATATATTTCACACCTTTCAGAATGGCTATCTTTTAAAAAATCAAAGGGAAATACCAACTGATGGCAAAAATGATAAGAGGGAATGCCTATACACTGTTAGTGGGAATGTAAATTAGTTCAACCCCTATGGAAAACAGCACAGAGATTTCTCACAAAACTAAAAATGTAACTACCATTTGACCCAGAAATCCTACTACAGGGTATCCACCCAAAGGAAAAATAAAAGCATTCTTCCAATAGTCATCTGCACCTATGATGTTTATCATAGCACTATTTATAATACCAAAATCATGGAAACAACCTAAGCCTCCAACAGTAGATTAAAGAAAATGTGTTGTGTCTATACACACACACATAAATGGAATAGTATGCAACCATTAAAAGAAATGAAAACACATTTTTACAACCAAATGAATGCAGCTGGAGATCATTATCTTAAGTGAAATAATACAAACAGAAAATCAACTACAACATATTCTCACTTTCAAGTGGGAGCTCAATGATGAGTACCCATGGCTATAAAGATAGAAACAATAGACAATGTGCACTCAAAAAGGTGGAGGGAGGGAAGCAGGGAGAGAACCAAGGATTTAAAAACTATGTATTAGGTACTAAGTTCACTATTTGGGCAACTTATTTACTAGAAGCCCAAACCCTATCGTTACTCAATATACCTATGTAACAAACCTGAATATGTACCCCCTGAAACTATAATAAACAACAAAAAAATTAGCTCAATTCTACAAAATATAAAGGCTAAAAAAATATAGAGATGAAGGAACAATGAGAACACATGGATATAGGGAGGGGAACATCACACACTGGGGCCTGTCAGCGGGCTGGGGACAAGGGCAGGGAGAGCATTTGGACAAATACCTAATGCATGTGGGGCTTAAAACCTAGATGATGGTTTGATACGTACAGCAAACCACTATGGCACATGTATACCTGTGTAACAAACCTGCACGCTATGCACATGTATCCCAGAACTTTAAAATAAACAAAAAAACATTCCTACAAAAGGAAAATATGTAGTCCATTGTTTTTACGGAGAATATAAAAGTAAGGGATGTTTTAAACTGAAGTTCAACATACTATGTTAAGCACTATTTTGAGCACAACATAAACACAGGGGAAATGAAGGATGGTTGATTCATGACTAGATTAACAGATTGACAAAGAGAAAAAGTAGCTCTTTTGCTTGCAAAAATATTGAAAATGAGCTGGGGCACATAATTTACAATAATTCCAAATATGTTTAAATACAGCATTTTATGACTTATAAAATTTATAAACAATGAGGAAATGCAGAGCCATTTTAGTAATTATCTCCATTTCTGGAGGAGAAACTAAAGCTGAGAGTGACTTCCCTCAGTGAGTCAGTGACAGTCTGGGATGTGAGATCTGGTCATTTGATGCAAAGAGAAGTGTAACAGTAATACCATAATATGTGTGGAGATTACTATCTCTCACTGAAGGATATGCACTCATTTCCTTATAGCCAGTTCGTGCTCTGCAAGGGCCTAGGCAGAACTGTGCCCCACACAAAACTGTCTATCGTAAACTGGTCCTTTGGAACACAGGTTTACCAGGTCACATCCTGAAACATTCCAGATCATGCCCTTTTTTGCTCTTTTCTAACAACTTGAGAACCAGTTGGCTCACTGAGGATGAGAGATGTGAAATTACCTAGCTAATGTACATTGTGCTGGCTCACATTCTCACACACAATCTGAAGTACAAAACACATTCATAACTAGGGAGACTTGAAAATCTCAGTAATAAAAGACTTTCTACTGCTCCCTCCCCTTATCATGTGCCTTTTTTAGTTTTAGAGAAAGAATCTTGCTTTCTCAATTCTGTGGCTTACAATGCTAATAGCTATGAAGGGAAGGTTATGAAAATGAGACAATATGGAAACAAAGCCTGGGAGAAGCAAACTGAGGCTAGAGCCAGGTCTTGTACTCCTGAATGTCACTCCCTGGTCCATTTCATTGTACTTTGCCCTTTTCATTTCAGTCCTAACCACTGATCTCAGGATAGTCTGCATTCAGTCGGGACATAGCAATTACCCTTTATGAGACCTACATTCAGTTATTCAAGTCTTAATGTTCTGGACACCTTTAGGAGATCTTTTCATTACAGGCACACAGTATCGAAGCAAGAGAATAAAGAATTTCTTCTGTACAAAATGCTGTGCTAAAGGTTTCAAAACTTCAGAGACCTGCAAACTGTGGCTTAAATAATACTAAGGGTAAGCTCTTACAGACATCTGAACCCTTGGTTCTACCTAGGGAAAGGGCTCCTTTGTGTCTAACTCTTCTGTTAGTCATGCCATTCCTGTTGAGACTTTTTTATTAAATCAATGCCTTTTCCCTATGACTTTGATACAGTGTCTCGTTATCTACACCTGAAGTCTCCAGAACTATTAATCACTTTAATTTGCTAACTAGGGTAGAGTACAGGATAAGTGGTTTGAGGGCTTCTGATTTGCAGTGATTACCTAGGCTAAAACAAAACTTTTTAGTCTCTTTTTCAAACATTATTCCATTGCACTATAGAATATGCTATAGGGAACAATCCTCTACTGGCAGGCAATGAATGAGATGACCTTAATGGAGCTCTTTTCCATCTAATGTCTGTGACTCTTTAATTCAGTTATCCTTCAGGCATGGGAAGAGCTTTCCATCATTACCCCTAATTTGTCTAACTATCAACATTACTTCAAAAAAAGCCTCCCAAGATGTGTTCCACTTTTCTGTCTTGCTTGAACTTCTGTTTCATGTCACTGGCTGCCTCTGTTGATATAGGATTTCAGCCCTGCCAAAATCACTTTCTGGTGTTCCTCCAGATTGTTATTGAGATACTTGATAAAATGTCTCTTTCCATGACAGATGTGAAAGCATTTGTCTCCCATTTTATGACAGGTACATTTCTAGCATCACTCATTGCTGCATATTTATATAGGTGAGTATTCCAGAGATAGACACCAAGCAGTTTATATGTATAATTTATACACAATCTTCTGCTTCTCCTGTTGTTTGAAATTCAAGGTACTGTCTTATGAATGTTTATAATCTTGAATAAGCAGAGCTCTAGGCAAAACATACCCTGATGCTGTCTTCTCTGAATCAGTGGAGACTTGCCAGACAAGTGATTTTAGATAAAAGGAAAAGATTTAAACAAACAAGGAAAGAATAAATACACTCATACAAGTATGCCTGTGACTAGTGGAGTATAGGTGGTATTAATATCTAGAATTTTGTGTGTCGAGTTTACAATCTATACATGTGCAGTGAGGGACTTTACTGAGTTTATTTTTTAAAATTAGTTATTCTTTACATGGCAACTGGCTTCAGGAGTAAATCACCCGGCTTCAAAATACAATTCAACATGAGTGGATGGATTTTAAATAAAACTGAGTACAAATACAGAGGAAGATGCATATATTACAAAATTATTTTTAAAAATACTCTGAACAGGGCATTTCCAGGCTAGCTTACTGAAACATTCTTGAGGATGTTATGTTTTCCAGGGATATGTAATCAGCAAGTACTGATTTTCTCTCCAATCCTTCATCTTATTAATGTGCTGCTTTAATAAAAGATGTGGCCACTGATCCAGTAGGAAATGTGCATCTGGTTTCCATCACCAATTGATATGTATAGAACTGCATGATTCCATCAATTCCCTGTCTTGGTATTCCCACCCAAGGGCTCAAGATCACTCTCAAGTAACCAGCATACTCAAAAAAGCAGTTTCAATTTTCTCTTATAGATTATATTATGGAAGGAATATACTTGCTCAGTGTAAGAAGCACTATTTTAGTGTAATTCTAAGAATATAAGTATAGACATTGATATAGGTTCAGCTGTTGATATAGGCAGAGGCAGAGATGGCTTTGAAGTAGATTTTCTCCTTATGAGTCCCTCTTTTGTTTCCTACAAATTCTGTGACTTCAGTTAACTGATCTTGATAAATGTCCTCGTGGTAAAATGGAACTATATTAGACCCAGCCTCATAGGATTCTCCTCAGTAATAAATAGGTTCATGAAAGTGGGATCACTGGCAAAGAGTAACATACATGATTAATATTTATTGTTAAATAAGACACACTAATGGAAAGTGTAATGTTAGAATTAAACTTTTCATTTCTCTTCTTCTGAAAACCTTAATACAGATACAAATTCTCTTCCCCTGCCCACCTCTCAATACACACAAATACACCAAATTCAATGAATCCAGCATTTGTAAGTTACTTATCCACTCAGTCTTCATCACCAAACCATCACCACCACCACCACACCATAGGCACCACCAGGTACCTTTGCTTATGTGTCTTTCTGAAATGCCTTCCTCTCCTTACTCATTACTTAGCTGGCTAATTCCTATTATTCTCTGTGATTTACCTTAGGTATGACCTCCATTAGAGAACCTTCATATCATCTTGCCCTGCATGAAATGTATTAGAAGCCTTTTCTCTGGTCCTTCATGATATTTTAAAAGGATATTATCATTTACAAAATGGAATTCCAATGACTTTTCACAAGTGGTCTATCAACTAAGCATGTACTTATGTAAATATTTCCAGAGGATTTCATTAACCTCTGAGTGAATAGTTGAAAAAAAATCAATGAAACAGATATATATAAGTCCATGTTTTTATTTGTAAATAAATGTATTGCCAAAAAATTACATACAAATAATGTCTCGAATTACATGCAATAATCAAAATCCTCAAAAGAATACTAACATACTTTTCTGTTTAGTAGAGATTTTAATAAATGAACTACAATTTAAGGAGACTGTTGTATTTCTTTTGAGATAACCCCATAAGTTTTACATTCTGTATCAAGGCATCCATTTGCAGTAATAAAGATTCAAGGCTTATCCCTAAAAGGCAATGCCTATTCTTTACAGTCAATATGATCCTGCTAGCAAATAAAGCCTGAAGAAATAACAGATACTAGATTTAAAACCACTTTATTAAAATCAATCCATGGTGAAGATATGGAAGAAAACCACAAGAGTCTTGAGAAAATAAACTAGCTACTGTCTGGTTGATACCAGAAATAGAGACTGGCATAAGGAGAAAAATAAAAGAATGAAGTATCACAAGAATGACTGATACTCATTAGAAATGTATCTGGAAATAGATGGTTAGGAATATTAAAAATAAGAATGAAGAGGTATATATGATGCCACTGAAGAAACAAGCAAAATTCAAATGAGTAAAAGGTAAACAAGAAATCAGGAAATAAAAAAAGTTTAATAAAATCTGAAAAGGGAAGAACACACAAAGTAAGTATCAATAAAGAAACTATGATATGATTACTGCAAAGTAAGAGCTCAAAACATCATGGCTATAGAAACATTAAAGAGACTTTTTAAAATATATAATTTCTAAGAGGCCACAATATACAATAAGTTACAAATATAAAAATGTTTTAATATTTACAATTTAACATAGACATAGACAAACAAAAGACAACAAAAGTAACATCCCTACTTATATACACTCACTATGCTTTCAGGGTACATACTTTTACTTTCCCAACCCCAACAATTACATAGCATTTCACACAATAAAATTTTATATAGCATATCTGTATTACTTCAAAGCTTAATGCGGATTTAAATAAAACTTTACTATCTGATCATAAATTAAGCAAATGGGACTACAATGACATTTTTTATTTTCAACTTAATGGTTATTTAATAATCACTGCACTCCTTGGGTGTTAACATTGTAGAAGTTGACAAATTAACAAGGTAGTTCTAGGTTGATTCTATTTTCTTTTAAATATTAAATTTATGATTTGTTAAAAACCTCTAATAAGGACACACAACTTCGAGTTTGCCAGTTTCTTTGTGGTACAAGACCTTTCTAAACTGAGGCAGATATGAACACTAGTTATCACACTCCAAACGCTCTGCTTCCTGCACATACCATCTCCTGCATTGCCTATTTTTTTCTAGCAAAGCATTTAATAATCAATTGCATATGTTTAATTGTGGAAGTCTTAAAGCTGTAATAATTTATATTGCGTAAAATAGAAAGGAAGCGAATTCAGTACATCAAGGATGGAAAATGTGCTCTCACTCATTCTCCTGTGGGCTGAGGTAGAAATCAGTAGTATATATGTAAACCTTTTTTTCCTGAGTCTCAAAATCCCTCTCAATGCCCAGTTCCAGGCAACCATTATCGATTGCTAAGAGTTAGCATATGGGTGAAAATTGATGTGACATCTCTAGTTAAGAATATGAAATGCTGGCATATAAATTATAGGTGAAGTGATCACTGGTATCTGGATAAGCAATATCATTCAGTTACAAAAGAAATGGTGGGCAGGGTTAATGTGAAATCTGAGAACTACATAAGCCATTTCTCTGATATTAAAGCCATAATATAGCTACAATGTAGCCAAACTGGCTGTGGAACTTAGAGAACATATAAGTGTTACTGTCTTAGATAGCTGGAACAGATGCTGGGACTACTCTTTTATATGTTAACTCCTTAGCTACTCACAGCAAACTTATATGTTGGGTACTATGACTACCATCTACTTATCCTCAATTAAAAAAAACAGATCTTATTATCATCATCCAAGTTAAACTGGATAACAAAAGGTGGAGGTGGGATTTTTAACTAGTCTATCTTCAGAGTAAGTATCTCTACTAACTTCTATACTTCCTGTTGCCTATACAATTCTGTTAAAGCAATCAAATAAGAGCGTGGGTAAAAGTGAGTTTAAAGCACTAGCAGATGTAAGGAGTTGATATTAGCAATGAATCCATGAAACATGCAGGGTGGTTAAAGGTTGGGTTTGCAAATAAGAGGTGTTTGTTGTTGTTGTTTTGAGATGGAGTCGCTCTGTCACCAGGCTGGAGTGCAGTGGTGCTTTATCAGCTTAGGGCAACCTTGTCCTCCCTGGTTCAAGCGATCCTCCTGCCTCAGCCTCCCGAGTAGCTGGGACTACAGGTAGGCGCCACCATGCCTGGCTTTTTTTATTTATTGTACAGACAGGGTTTCACCGTGTTAGCCAGGTTCATCTTGATCTCTTGACCTCGTGATCCGCCCGCCTCAGCCTCGCAAAGTGCTGGGATTGCAGGCATGAGCCACGGTGCCTGACCTTTTTGTTGTGTTGTTTTGTTGTTTTGTTGAGACAGAGTCTTGCTGTTTTGTTTTGTTGAGACAGAGTCTCGCTCGAGTGCAGTGGCGTTATCTCAGCTCACTGCAACCTCTGCCTCCCGGGTTCAAGCGATCCTCCTGCCTCAGCCTCCCGAGTAGCTGAGACTACAGGCATGTGCCACCACGCTCAGCTAATTTTTTGTATTTTTAGTAGAGACAGGGTTTCACAGTGTTAGCCCGGATGGTCTTGATCTCCTGACCTCGTGATCTGCCCGCCTTGGCCTCCCAAAGTGCTGGGATTACATGCCTGAGCTACCGTGCCGGGCCGAAAGTCCATTTTAATATGTGGGTATGCTGTGGCCAATCACTAACTACTGAAAATATCAGAAGACTTTATTTCACTGGAGTAACATTTGAATGTTAACACTTTGTTATATTATCCTCAAGAAAGCAAACAGGGGAGTCGATGCAAACATCTCAGTGATTTTCTATTTATACTTGATTACCAATATTCTGTTGCTTCATCTGCCTTATACTTTACCAGGAACTCTTTGAAAGTAGGGACCATGATCTTTACAGTAGGTATTGATAGAGCAGGTATTCTATAAATGGGTGTTAAATAAGTTAGTTAACCATAATTCTATTTACACTGGCTTTTACTCAGACAAAATGTCAGCATCATTATTGTCAGGCTTACCTTTAAACTTAAGTCTCTGAATTTGTGCTAGCAACATGTTTACATAAACAGAAGGCTGTAGATATCCAACCTACATATCCCAACACACATACACCTGACCCTTTCCCTGTAGTAGCTTTCATCACAATTCTGAGGGTGAAGAAAGCAGGGCTTAACTTGCATGTTCCTCAAAATATGCATCTCTACTGAGCAGAAGAGAAACTGGTATGACAGTTCTTAGAATACAAGGAAAGGGTCTATTTCTAGCTCAAAAGATGTCTAAACAATGTCTTGAATTTTAAAGAAACAGGCTCAATGCATCAAAAAATTAAGGGCAAGCCAGTTGTAATACAGCAGCCAGTAAACAGTATAGAACTGCAAGACTGTTTTCTGGAAAATCAAAACTCAGTTATACATGTTTTTCCCTTGCTTTTGTAAGTATGTGTTTTGGAAAAAAAAAAAATCATCCTTTTATCTGGGTTTTCAGTATATAAAATGCCCTCACATGTTAAAAATTCCAGACAAGATATAAACAAAAAGTAGTTATTTTTTGCATTTTTTAAATTATTGGCAGCTTTAAAACTATTTCAATGTCAATGTCAACTGATTCAGAACTTTTACTTTAAAAACAATTCCATATACCTATTGGTGCACTATTAAATTGGGCAACAGATGGTAAAATACTTACAACAAAAAGGAGCTCATCTTGAAATTGAATCACAAATAGATACTGTCATTATTACTAAATTATAAACACACAACCATAATTAAAAGTAACACTTGAGATAAATCCTGTTGCCATATGCAAACATGTTTGTGGTTAGGAACTAACACATTCAAATACCCAACAGCAGATTCTGATGTATTCCTGAGTAAATTTCCAACTTTGACGGTGCCAATTGTTTCTTTCCTTGATATTTTTAATGTTTTTTTAAAGAATGACTATAGAGTGTATAACTGTATTTGAGATGTTGCTCAAAAATAAATAACTACTGACATGGATTTATAGGCTTGAGTGTAGTATATTTTAACCTCACAGTTTGGTTATTTTTAATGCTGCTTTAGATGTTTCTGAAATTTTTAAGTGTCAAACCACATAAATTTCAAATGTCCCTTATAGCCATTTAGATGTTTTTCTCATTACTGATGATGAGTAAAAATCAGTTTTGGAGGCAGCAGTATAAGGGCTTCACTATCTCATTTACCCTAGATATGAGTTTGTTTCATTCCCATTTTTTATAGGCAATAATGCAGCTGTGCTAGATATTTGCCAATTGTCACTCTTTTTTGTGTGCACACAGGAACTGATGGGGATTTAACAGTCCAATATTCAGGCAAACTATTCTCTCTATCCACGAATCCCCACAGGAAAAAGATACCAGATCCTTCTTAATATTTCTGTGTACCAGTATTCTCCAGGACTTTGCTAGTTGTTCAACTATTTTCTGAGTCCACAGAAATAAGAAAGAACCTGGAGCAGAGATCGTCAAGCTTCCCACCCTAGACGCCTTACATAGCTCTTTCCTCAATGCACATAACCAAACAGAGCAGCTGATATACTAGAGGAACATGAATTTAGAAGCTTACATAACACCACCTTATACATTTGAAGACTACCATACTTCAAAAGGAAACTAGATAACATACACTATTTAAAACAGAACTAATGTAACAGAGGAATCATTTAGAATATTTATAATAAATATCAAAAAAGATAGGATATTGGCATGATGCAAGAAAAACAAATCATGAACTATAAATTAGGTGTAAACTATATTGAAATAAGGAATACATAGGTAAGTATGCAGAGAAATCCAGCTTAGAGTGGGGCGGGGAACAGTGAATTAAAAGACTAGATTGAATCTCTATGCTAGAAGACATCAGAAAAGAATGAAGGGAAAAGTATATTTCTATCTATACAGATAGAGATATGGATATATATAATGACAACTAAGAGATGTGGTAGAATGAAAATCGTTAGTATATACACTAGGTAGGCATAATAAAAGGAGAGAAAAATTTAAAAATATAAGAAAAGAGCTGAAAGAATGGAGATAAAGCCAGTATTAAAATAAAAAAAAAGACTCGAGATTGAACTGTTAAGGAGAAAAAAAAGAAAAATTCAAATTTAGATTATGGAACATTTTAAGAATAAAGAAAATGAGAAAATTATAAATACTAAGAGAAAAAGCAGGTTACTTGTAATAGAACAAGAATCAATGTGAACAGAGACTAATAATAATAGTGGGGGGAAGGAAGAAACTTTCAGAGGTAATGGAAATGTCTGTGGCCTTAGTGGTGATAATTTCTCAGTGGTACACTTATTCCCAAACTCATCAAGTTGTATACATTAGATATGTGTAGCACTTTGCATACATTATACCTCAAATGTTTTTAAAAATCAGTGACATCAAAGCTTTCATTAGTGACCCTTGATAAGGAAAAAAAATAAAACCCTTTTGTACTGAAGAAAAATAACGTTGAACCAAATTTTCAATCAAGTGTGCGCTGCAGTAAAAACATTTGCACACACAGAAAGTCACAAATAATTTGCTGCATAAAATGAAACACTTTTAGGAGGAAATGTGGAAGATATGAGAATTAAGGGTATTCAAGTGTTTTGGTAAAATGTATTATTGTTCATAAAGGTAAAAACCAAAGAAACAGAAATAATATATACACAAAAAATTAAATACAAATAACTTTTGGTGACTGGAAATGGAGGGGTGAAATGGGGGACATAAGGAAGGACCAAAGTACTTGTCTTGTTGGGGAAGTATATAGAAAATGATGTATTTAAGAGGGTAATTGCAAAAAATAAACATGAATATAGGTCTTTAACAGCAACAACCTAAGAAATAAAAATAAAATTACCAATTCCTAAATCAGCCAAAGAAAGTATTACTGATGAAATATAAAAGGAATCAAGATTACAATAAATAGAATATATAAGTAAAATGTCTATTAAATCCTAATATTATAATAAAATGTGTTAAATCACTTAATAGATGCACTTTTTAAATTTTTTAAAGCAGTTTTAGGTTCACAGAACAATTGAGCAGGAAGTACAGAGTTCCCAAATATGCACTACTCCCACATATGCATAGCCTCCCATTATCAACATCCCTCACCAGAGTGGTACATGTTACAAATGATGAACCCACATTAACACATCATTACCACCCAGAGCCCCTAGTTTACATTAGGGCTCATTGTTGGTGTTCTATAATGACATGTATCCTTGTATCCATTATTATAGTATTATACAGGGTATTTCAATTGCTCTAAAAACCATCTGTGAGGCCAGGCAAGGTGGCTCAGGCCTGTAATCCTAGCACTTTGGGAGGCCAAGGCGGGCGGATCAAGAGGTCAGGAGATCAAGACCATTCTGGCTAACAAGGTGAAACCCTGTGTCTACTAAAAATACAACAACAACAACAAAAGCCAGGCGTGGTGGCAGGTATCTGTAGTCCCAGCTATTCGGGAGGCTGGGACAGGAGAATGGCGTGAACCCGGAAGGTAGAGCTTGCAGTGAGCCGAGATCGTGCCACTGCACTCCAGCCTGGGTGACGATGTGAGACTCCGTCCCCGCCTCCCCCCCAAAAAAACACCTCTCTGTGTTCTATGTATTCCTCCCTATTCCCAAATCTTGGCAACTACTAATCTGTTTACTATTTTACCATAGTGTTACCTTTTCCCAGAATGTCATATAGCTGGAATTATATAGTATGTAGCTTTTCAGATTGATCTTTCACTTACTAATGTGAATTTAAGATTCCTCCATGCTTTTCATGACTTGATGGTTCATTTCACTTCAGCACTGAATACTGCTCTATTGTCTGCATGAACTGCAATTTATCCATTCACCCAATTCAACAACATTTTGGTTGCTTCCAAGTTGTGTCAAAAATGAGTATAACAATCATTCTATAAACAACCATGTTCAGGTTTTTGTGTGACATGTTCAGGTTTTGTGTGTTTTGTTTTCAGTTTCTTTGGGTAAATACCAAGGAGCATAACTGCTGGATCACATGGTAAGAATGTGTTGTTTTCTTAAAAGAAAAAACAAAACAAAAAAGGTGACATTGCCTCATCCACACCCTTGGGCAAATTCACTAAACATGAGACTTGCTGCAAAAAAATTTTAGTTGTTATTGTCTCCCAGTTATCTGGCCAATAATTAAAACAAAGACATGCTTTCCTTGAGAATCTAAAAATATGTATATCTTAATACAAACTTTTAATGTTTAACATTGCTTTATTATTTTCCCAATTTATAAAAGCAATACTTAATTATTGTAATTATCTCAAAAGTTCAGTGAAACATTTTAAACCTTGGGTAAAATTTCCTCACAGTTCTACCACCAAATGTCAAACTTCACAAATACCCAAATTTATCTCCATCTCGTCTTTCCAGGTATTTCATTTAGAAGGCTGAGACTACATTTGTAAGCACAACTTTACAATAAATTTTTTCTTAAATTATTAAAACCGTTTGCAGGATATGTATACCATGATTTACTTAATTGTTCTAATGTTGAAATATCTTTGTACATAAATATGTGTCTGACTTGGGATTATTTCTGTAGTTTAGGTTCTTAGAAGTGATATCTCTTGATATATGTTGTCAATTTGATTTCCAGAAAGCTTATACTAATTTACACTTCCATTAGCATTATATGAGAGTGCTTTTTCTTTTTTTCCCTCCATATATTCTGATGTGTTTCAGTAGCACCATTTAAACTGCTTGGCAATACTTATTTTATTTATTCATTTATTTATTTTATACTTCAAGTTCTAGGGTACATGTGCACAACGTGCAGGTTTGTTACATATGTATACATGTGCCACGTTAGTGTGCTGCACCCATTAACTTGTCACTTACATAAGTATATCTCCTAATGCTATCCTTCCTTTGTCTCCCTACCCCACAACAGGCCCCAGTGGCAATACTTATTTTTAATATCAATATTTTGTATTTACACATTATGCTACACTTTTAATGCACTTTTAAATGCACCAATCTGAACTTTCTAATCAATACCATGTGGTAAAGAAATATTACTACCAATTTCTAAATGATTTATTTCATTTGGTGGGTTATTATTTAAATAGGTAATTCCAAGATTTTAGCAACAATATGCAAGCCCATTGTCCACCTTGGGTTTTTGTGTATTAGGTTCCACCCTCGCCCAAGCTTTATTGAATTATAATTGAAAAATCAAAAATTATATAATTAAGGTATACAATGTAGTATTTTGATATATGTATACCTCCTGTAATGATACCCACAATAAATCTAATTAACATATCCTTCGCTTCACCTAGATACAGTACTTTTACAGAACAGAAAACAGTAAAACTGCTGAGTTCTAGTAGTGCTGACAGAAACTGAAGATTGTTGCTGTCCAATGAGAGGGGCAGCTTCTCAGACTGTGGTGGCCTATGGGCCAGTAGCAACAGCATTAGCACAATATAGGACCACTCCAAACCTACTGTTGCAGAGCCTTCAGCTAACAGGATTTGTAGGTAATCTGTAGGCACTTTAAATTTTGAAAGCAACTGGATATATTGAGCGTTCAGATACATGATCCCAGGAAACAGAATCAAGGCTGTGGGAGTAATCCAGGAGAAGAATGTGTGGTCTGAACTAGAATAGTGATGGTAAGGATGGGGAGACGAGAATGTGTTTGAAAATATTTTGGATTTATAATTCATGGGTCTTGGTAACTAAAGTTTAAACAAGTATAAAAAGGAACCATAATAATAAGAATATAAATGAAAACAGTCTGTTTTCTTACAACATTTCAGAGTTTTCCTCTCCTCCTTCCCCAAAAGAATGATGAGTTACTAAGTTCAGAGGACAGGGTGATTTGAAGTCATGGTCCAGCAAGTAAAACTACTGTTGTGATGAGTAAACAGGTTAAAAGATTAAATTCCATGTTACATAATGCCTCTTTTCTTATCTCCGGTCAGTTAATTCTCTTTGCAATCAATTACCTTCATGTTGTTGAAATAATAAAATGTACCTGAAGTGGCCTATTCTCTATCCTTCTACCATAAAATGGCCTAATGTTGAGTTGCAACTACTCTGCTCAAGACTTTAGAAGAAACACTGTTTTCCCCCAATTCTACTCCCATTCCATTAGGTTTATCCTCACTTGCTTCTTATCACTGAGAAGGCAAAATATCAAGGATCAGGATAATGGTGTGAGACTAAGTTGGGAGAAAAAGCAATCACCTAATTCTGGATTAGTTCAAAACAGTAAAATCTGACTACTTTTAGGCAAAACAACTTCTTAGTTGCTAGATATTTCACAAAAGGGTTTGCTGCCAAATCCTCCATTAATAATAGCCAGAGTGATTTTCTTTTCCTCCAGATCATGTCCTGTACACCTCTCTATAATTTGTGCTAAAAGTAAATAATGCTTTCTGCACTTGGGCACGAATAAATAGCTAGTACTATACCTGCCATCCCACTGTAAACAAAAAGAACATGGACATGACGGAGGAACAACAGCTTTAAGACAATGGGCAACAGGAGATGCTCAAGTGTGAGCTGAGAAAATAAAAAATAGCAAGGTAAGCCCTTTAACCTACAAGTTTTACACCTGGAAGCACTTTCCACTCTAAATACAAAGAGAGAATCTGAGTAGGACACAGTCATCTCATGATAAGTTTTCATACATACAGTATCATACTTATAAGACTAAGCACTTTCCCCGTAAGATCTGGTTTCGTCATGGATATTTACTGTTAGTTCAAGTCAATACTGTAATGATGTCCTAGTGATACAGCAGATAGAAAGAGAATACTCAGGCAGATAGTGAGGGTAAAATAAGTGCTTGGCAAGGCTTCCCTTTCAACAAAAAGCAGCCCCCAAATCATTTCTTTTATAACAAAGAGCAGCCTGAAAAATTGAGCTCCAAGCATATATAAGCAAGCTTGCAGCTTGCACAGGTGAATGCCAGCATCTGTGCCAATAGAAAAAGATTACCTAAGGGCAAGGCATGTTCAACATGGAGGCTCCATTTTCCCTTTTCCTTGCCACCATGTGTGCAGTAAAGAACCAGGCAACATGGCACCAGCCAGGTAGAGAAGCCATCTGCATAATAAAAGATTGGGATGGGGAGGTGAGCTTCTTCAAGCATTATGCAAATAGCACACCCGGTCTGACCAATCTTTCGTGCCCTATGAAAATCAGACACTGCCTCAAGCTCATCTATAAAACCTTCTACGTTTCACTATAGAAGTGGCAACCCATTTTCTACAGGACCCTTCTCTGTAGCAAGAGAGCTTTTTCTCTTTCACCTATTAAACTTCAACTCTGAACCTTACTCTTGTTTGTCACGTTCTAGTTTTCTGTGGCCATGAGAAAACGAACCTCGGGTATTACCCTAGACAAACGATGTCAATTCACTAAGTAGTGCAATCTTAAATACAGACTGAAAAGGAAAAAATAAAATCTCTTTGCCAGTATCAATGTTAAAAGTATAATAGTAATTCATATGGATTTTTAAAAGTAATAAAAAGCCTGCTAAAATTAAGAAGTGAATTTAGCATGATCACAGGATACAAGGTCAATATAAAATATAAATTGTATTTGAATATATTCACAACCAATAATTGGAATTAAGTTAAAAATGCATTAGCAGCATTAAAAATCACAATGACTTAGGCATGAACTTCATATGTGCAAGATATCTTTACACTAAAATCTACAAAAGATGCCTGAGATAAATTAAAGACAACTAAAATAAATGAAGAAATGTACTATAGTCAAAGATTGGGAGACTTAATATTACTAAGAAGACAGTTCTAGGTTATATCATAGAATTTCATATAAATTCTACTCAAAGCCAATTGTAAAAATTGATAAGCTGTTAGTAAATTTATAGAGGCAAGCAAAAAACAAAGGCAAAATAACTTTGAAAAAGAAAATGGTTAGAGGATTGACACTATTTTCAAGACTTATTATAAAGTTATAATAATCAAGACAGGATGGTGTTGCTGTAAAAACAAAATATTAGTGTAAAAGAACAGAGAATCCAGAAGGAGACCCACATATGTATGGTCAATTGAATTTTCAACGAAGTGTAAAAGTAACTCAATGAGAACAGGTAGATTTTTCAACAAATGATTATAAATATTCAACCTTCAACAAATGGTAGATTTTATTTGTAAACAACAAATGCTAGATATGTGATCAAAATAAAAATTGATTTTTAATCTCTCCTATCATACACAAAAAAAATTATAGAAATGGATTATGTACCTAAATATAAACCTAAAGTTATAAAACTAAAAGAAAACAAAACAATTGTAAACAGTATTACTTGGAAAGGACATAAGAGAAAAAATGACAAGTTGAATTTATCAAACTTAAAATTTTCCCACTCTTCAAAAGTCACCATTAAACAAAAGGAATGCAAGCCTCAGACTGGGTACAAATATTTGCAATCTGGCAAATGGATTTGTATCTAGAATATATAAACAATTCTTATGATTAAATAACATCAGTGACTCAATTCAAAAGGAAATAGAAGATTTGAACTGACACTACAAAAGACACATGAATGTCCAGTAAACACATAAAATGATATTCATCATAAAAAATTAAATTAAAACTAAAATGAGATTCCTCTAGTTCTCATTATAACAGCTAATATTAGAAGACTGACCATACGGAGTTTTGGCATGTTTATGTAGCAAGTGTAGTTCTCATGTATTGCTATTGGGATTATAAAATGTTACAACCACTTTGGAAAAATGTTTGGCAATCTCTTATATAATTAATGATACATATTTTATGTAGCAGACAGATGTGTATCTGAGATTTGCCTTCAAGAAAAGACACATTACCCAGTTGCAAGGAGTGTGTTTAGCTGACATTTTCTAGCTGTAGCTCTTTAACAATCTGCCTCAACTTTCAAAATGAGGTCATGCTCTTCTCAGGGTAGAACCTAACCAAAGACTGAACAGGGATGTAATTAATAGGAGAGCCTGGCCATTTCTGCATAACATAGGATTCCTTTAATTGAGGATTTTTTTATCTAGAGCTCTCTGTTGGGGTGGCAGGGATCCTTTCAGGTTTATATTGCTGTCCGATATATTCCCCTATCCAATCCTGCTTCATTTATTTTCGTAGGTGTTACTCTCCAGTAAAACTTTGTACTCCTAACACCCTCCCAGTGTGCGAGTCCCAGAAAACCTAACCTGTCCCAGTGGGAGCTAGATTAACTATTAACTAGCTGGGAATGAAGACTCCATTCCTCGTGGCACATGGTGTAAAGAGAGCTCCTGGCAGAAGATAATAGTCCAGTTTTTAACTTTCAGCTGCTGTGAGCTGGGCTGATGGTGGTAAAGGAGCATGTCCTAGTGACTGCGATGCTAAATATCAAGGAAATGGAACTGGATAATTATTACCAAATTGTCTTAATGCCTTATAGGCAAATAAAAACTGAAGACAATTAACAAGCAATTGATAACTGAGTATGAGAGTGAGATAGTTCCTTTGGTAGCTTAGAAACCAGCCTTTATTTCATGTAGTGACTGAACATAAAAAATCTAAAGAGCCCGACAATTGAATGTAGGCGAAGGCAGACAGGAATACAGACCTGAAAAGATTTCTGCCAGCCCAACAGGGAGCTCCATATCGATGATCCTCAATTAAGGAATCCCAGGTTGTACAGAGATGGCTAGGCCCTCCTATTACTTCTTTGGTCTGACAAAGTAGAAGTGTCATTCCGAAGTCAGAGCCGCAATTTGTAAAACAATGGATGCTGACACAGAATGGGAATATCTGAACAAAAGACCCCAAAAATGTTTACTCCCCGGACTTACTCCAGTTTCTAGGCCTACAAAAGTGGCCCGTTCCTGCCCATTTAAACTAGTATGCTGTCTATGAAGAAAATATCTAATTATTTCACCCAAAAGGCAAATGCAAACACTTCAGAATCTGCCCCCACCTCCTCTCTTGGCTGCCTGTATTAACCTTATAGCTAGTGTTAGGTTAGAGTATAACCCATCCAGCTACAAGCTACGCCTGGTAAAGAGAGATTAATGACTTTAACACCAAAAATGTTATTGCAGAGAATTCAACTCATAACATCATATGATTAAGTATTTCCATTCCTAGGTTTTTACCAAAGAAAATAAATAACTGAATTATCTGAGAAGCAAACATCAAGATGGGATATGTGCAAGAGACAAGAAGAAACACTAAAAGGTAAAGGGGGAGTTACATGGTGAGAAGTTTCAGGCCATAACACAGGTCTGACACCGTGAAAAAAGAAAGTGAAGCAAAGATTTGGTAGAAATAACCAAAGACTGGCGTTTTGCGAGGACACCTAAGCAAATGTCGCGTGCTAGGGCAGTCCTACAATGGGTGAAAATAGCCAATGGTTCTACTCCTAGTCATTGGCTGGGAACAGCCAGGAATAGATGGGGGATTGATATCAACATGAATGCCACTACAGGAAATATAAAAGTAGGACATCAGGAAGTTGTCAGTCACCTGTGCTCCCTGGGGCATTCTGTCCTGAAAGGAGATCTGGGCTGTACAACTGCATGGCAATGAAAATAACATAACTACCAACAGAATTGCAAACAAATGTTCATGGAAATTTTATTCATAACCTGAAGCAGCAAGCAATTCAAGTGTCTATCAGCAGATGAATAGTTAAACACATTAGGTCATATCCTTACAATGAAATATTACTCAGAAATAAATTGGGACAAACTACTGTGCAAGAAGATGCATGAGTATCAACACTTGCACTGGGCGAATGTAGCCAGGGAAATGAGAAATTGCATTATATTATTCCATTTACATGAAGTTCTAGAATATACAAAACTGATCTATAGCAGTAGATGTTGGATCAGTGATTGCTTACAGCAGGAATTGCAGGGGAATTCATTACAATGGGTCAGCAGAGAACTTTTGGGAGTGGTGAAATGTTCAAAATCATGAATGATACCATGATTACATGGATGTATACATTTGGTAAATTTATCAAGCTCTAAAAATGGATATGTCTTATTGTATGTAAATTACCTATAAAGTATATTTTTAAGAAGTGGCCTTTTTTGTTTGTTTTTGTTTTTGTTTTTGAGACAGAGTCTTGCTCTGTCGCCCAGGCTGGAGTGCAGTGGCCGGATCTCAGCTCACTGCAAGCTCCGCCTCCTGGGTTCACGCCATTCTCCTGCCTCAGCCTCCCTAGTAGCTGGGACTACAGGCGCTCGCCACCTCACCTGGCTAGTTTTTTTATGTTTTTTAGTAGAGACGGGGTTTCACAGTGTTAGCCAGGATGGTCTCGATCTCCTGACCTCGTGATCCACCCGTCTCGGCCTCCCAAAGTGCTGGGATTACAGGCTTGAGCCACCGCACCCGGCCAGAAGTGGCTGCTTTAACAGTTCTATATTAGGAACACAACTTATTTTTCTGTTTCAACTAACCAAAGTCAATTCAGTAAGTATGGGGGTGCTAAATGTCAACCTTTCACACAGAAAACTTTTAAAGTATACGTCATTATTCTGTAAGTGAAGCATTGGAGACTCAACAATGTAAGTTATATCACATGAAATCACACAATTCCTGTAGGGTAGAGCCAAGTCAATATAAAGCAGATTCTAAGATCTTACAGTCAGCTCTATTACCTCATATTTTGATAGCATAATAAGAAGCCGGAAAATCCTTCCAACCATCAGTTGACATATGGATCTTCAGTGTGGTTCAAAAAAGAAAATTAAATCTGCTAATATTCTGAAATACTTATTTTGATGTCACCCCTGTAATTTAAGTGACACACTACTCAATTATATTAATAACACCCTACCCTAAATTGATGAAACTATTTTCCTTCAGAGTTGTTCATTAATAAATTCAGAATACAGCTCTCCTGAAATTGTGTTTCATCAGCTATTTACAAGATTCTTTAATACACTAAAGAGAGTTACAAACTTACTAGAAATAATATGGGCTTTCGGGGAGATTTGAAGATAGTTAAGGTCATTGATTTAAGAAGACAATCAAATATTAAAATGGTCTTGGGGACATAAGAAATGGGATTCTTTGTATACACATGTCAAGAAGGCAAGCACTCAAAAGATAAATTATAGTAAGGAGGAAAATACAGATCAATACACTTGGAATTTAAAAAAATCAAGAAGGCAATTTAAAAATGGATTTCAGGATAAATAGGAATCAAGTGATTTGTATAAACCAGGATAATGTATTTGTTCTAGTTACGGGTGAAGAGGCAAGTAACACCATAAGTATTGTAGCCCATGAATAAAAAGAAAAAAAAAAAACCTATTTCAATACAGATAACTTTTAACAAGTGTTCCCAAATGTTAACATTCCCTTCTTTGATGTACAAATCCTACTTTATTTTTGTTATTTTTCAGTTATTACATCATTAGGTGGCCAAACCTATACAGTTGTCCCCTCGTATCCACGGGGATACCTTCCAATAGACCCATCAATTGAAACACGTTTCTGTTCATGTCTTTCACCAGTAAATGTAATGATTCTTCCATCTCAACTAAGCATTTATCATGCACTATGGTCATAATTTTTGCAGTTTGAGGTATGCCAGCAAAACGAGCACAAATTTCTTTTCTTCTTCTTCATAGTTTTACACATAGTAGATTCGTTCTTACTATAGATCTTAACCTCAACATATGGTGTTTTTACTTTCCTGATTAAGTCAAGAACTTTTACCTTTTCACTTAAAGAAAGCACTTTATGGCTTATCTTTGACATATCCGAATTGGCAGCATCACTATTCTTGTGCTTTGGGGCCACCACTAAGTAAAATAAGTGTTACTTGAACGCAAGCACTGCAATAATGTGACAGTCAATCTGATAACCCACAAGCCTACTAAGTGATTAAAGGGTGGCGAGACTAGACAGCATGGAAACACTACTGGACAAGCGGGGTGATTCATGTCCTGGGCAGAATGAAGCAGAATGGCACTAGATTTTATCATGCTACTCAGAACAGCAGGCAACTTAAAACTTATGAAATGTTTATTTCTGGAATTTTCCATTTAATACTTTTGGACTGCAGTTGACCGTAGGTAACTAAAACTGTTGAAAATTAAACTGAGGATAAGGAGTGAACTACAGTATTACTTATCAGTGATTGCTGGTCAATTGTTTTGGCTAGGATTTCAAGCTCCAATTTTCCATTTGTATTTATTTATATATATATATACTGAATTTATATTTAGTCACTCCTTATTTATATCTGGACATGAGACCCTATTAGAAGACAATTCCAGTTTCATTTTTCTTATTCAAAAAATAATTTGGTATATAGCAAAGAGATACTTAATTATTTTGCCACTGAATGACACATTTGATGAACATACTATTGTTGATGCAGAAAACTTAGATAACACAGTCTTGATTATTGCTGCAGAAAGTATTTTACCAAAAGTAACAGGGGTTGTTTCACCTCCAGAGAAAGTCCTTAATCCCTCCACCCCTTTTCTTTTATTTTACTCTAGAAAGAAGAATGTGTTAATACAATTGGCTTGAGTTTGAAATGCTCTTTGACCAAGTTTTTTCAGGTATAAGACCCCAGAGAAATCATTTGTCCAACATTGCATGACAGTACCCTATTACTTCTTTTCTGTCAGTTCTAGAAGGTTTGGCTTTTCATTAAGCATGTGTTGTAAGGTCTGGAACTCATGCTTGGATGTTGGGTAATATCCAGTAAACTTTCTGAGCCCAGATTGGTTGCTGGTAGAAGCAGTATATGGAATACTATACAGCCATAAAAAGTGATGAGTTCATGTCCTTTGCAGGGACATGGATGAAGCTGGAAACCATCATTGTAAGCAAACTATCACAAGGACAGAAAACCAAACACTGCATGTTCTCACTCGTAGGTGGGAACTGAACATTGAGAACACTAGGACACAGGGCAGGGAACATCACATACCAGGGCCTGTTATGGGGCACAGGGGAAGGGATAGCATTGGGAGAAATACCTAACGTAAACGACGAGTTGACGAGTGCAGCAAACCAACATGGCACATATATACCTATGTAACAAAACTGCACGTTGTGCACATGTACCCTAGAACTTAAAGTATAATTGGAAAAAAAAAAAAAAGCAGTTTATGCCTCAGTGGTCTCCCAGTATGTTAGCGACAACCATCACCATGGCCAAACAATGTGAGAACAATTTTGCACCAGTATGTGAGGGTCAGTTCCTGAATACTTTAAAGTAATTAGATAGGATGCTCTTAAAATTACATCTGGGGGGTCAGATTGAGGAGAATTAGTTTCAGCAATTAAGGCTGAATGGGATTAACAATTTATTGACTGAAAGTTCCACAAAATCTAACAGTCTTGCACAGAATAGCAGCTAATTAAATACTGGAGACCTACTTGTTTCTACAACAGTGAACTGTGCTATTTCCTTAAAGCTTTGGAATTGGTAGCGGTGATGTTGCCAATAGTGATATTTTTTATTTCAATTTGAATCAAACTATTCATATAAAAATATACTATCTTTTATACTGACAGTAGGCAAAATTCTCTATATAATTTAACTATATTTGAAAGAGTTTTCACATTCATTATTTCATATAATCTTTGCAACAACTATGAAAAATTACATAGAAATGGCATTGGCAGTCTCACTTTATAGTTCAAGAACCAGAGATCTAAAGAGGATATGTAACATGCTACAGATAACCAGAAAAACTTTGGGATGTAAAAGAATATACATATAATTGGTCTTTTGGCTCTCATGGAAATATCCATGAGATATTTCCAATTTAGATTAAGAATTCCTCAGGTAGATCTAGTATCATGAAATAGGATCAGAAAATAATCATAAACTTCATTTTAAATACTCTTTAGGTACAAAAAGTATCCTGCTTTATCACAAATGTGTTTAAAGTATCAGACATAGGAAAAATGATAAAACAAGAATAAAAGCAATGAGTCTGAGTGTGTTTGAAACATGGAGTTAACAACAAGAGTTATCTAAGCATATTATATTTTGTCTTATGTCTGACCCCCTGGAAAGCAGACCCTGAGATGGGATAATTTTATAAGCTATTTGTTGAGAAAATAAGGGAAGCGAGTTAGGCTGTGGGAAAAGCCAGGCAAAGATGTGCCACTGGGAGAAATCTAGTGTCTGTCTGATACTGGGTAGAGCTTAGGAGTGTGCATTGTGCCACAAAGGTTGTATCTCTTACAGGCAATATGACAGCCATTATATCCCTATGTCATTCCAGGCAAGCTGGCCCTCATCAGCCTCATCAAGTCTGAGAAGATGGTGCAGGTATAAAAAGTTAGCAGCCAACGTCTATGGCTGGGGGCAATAAAGGGATCTGGGAGGATCCTCAACAACAGCTGCCTCTGATTCTTGTGTTACCAGTCTATGAAAAATTCATTTAAATTTATTTAATGGAAGTTACGCAGAAGCTCCTACTTTGTTTGAATATTGACATTTCCGTACTAAATTTTCAAGTGTTACACAAGTTTTATGTTGGAAGAATGACTATGGCACAGAATCCATTGGAGAAATAAAGATATAATTTTAAAATATTTTGAAGATATTTTAAGAACCATCCTATTTTCCTATTTTTCATTTGTGATAATTCTTAAAACTTAACTTCATTCCAGCAAAAAGATATAAAATACAAGATTTAAACAATAGTTGTTTAAACATGCTTGATGTGATCAAGTAAAATCAGTAGTAGTTTCTGGGAAATATTTAAATAAAGTATTTTACTCTATTTAATAATATTAAATAAATCTTATTTATTTAATAATATTAAATAGTTCTGGGAAATATTAAAGTATTTTCAGGGCATGTGCAGATGCTTATATTTGTAATTCATATTTAAATAATTTCAGAAAAATTAATATTCTTAAAGAATATTTAAAATTCAGGAATTTAAGAACTATTATTCAGAAAACACATTCATTTCAAAAACAAATCAAGAACTGATTATCAGATTTTTTTTTTAACAACATGATAGATCAGAGGCATTTTTAACATACCTCTTGCACTTGAAAAAACAAAATAGTGTGCAGATACTCATGCTGTCAACTTTTTTCCAAGAAGCACCCCACGAACTTAACAGGAAAACTGAAAGAAACTACAGACCCTCTGATAGAAGCAGTGGGCCACAGCCTACACTGTGAGTCAGTTGGAAAACTAATTCCCAGACTGTGGGGGTGGGGCAACTGCCTCTGGGATATACACTCTCACTGAGGAACCTGGTAATCTAAACCTTGGGGGAAGGTCTTATACATACCCAGCACTGGAGCCTATTTGGTGAGCAGTGGGGAGTATATGAGAAGGAACAGCGTTGGGTCATGCTTTGTGTGCACTCCCAGACTACAGCAGTGATAGCAAGAAGCCATTCTTGAATCTAGCTCCCAGGTGACCTTACCGGAGTTTGCCAGCTAAAACAGGAGGTCACTGGTTGAGAGAAGCTCCCAACTGAGATTCGTAATATAATCTTGAGTGGGGATGAACCCCCTCAGCCACAACTGAGGGGTAAATGAGAAGTGCACTATAGACACGGGCACAGGTAACCCCTACAGTCCACTTCCCACTAGGACAGGGAGTGGTGTGTCCTGAAAGCTGCAGTTTCCATCTCAGCAGGAAAGGCTTATGGCCTCGGGCAGTTTCAAGTTCTGAGTGCAGACTTCCTAGAACCTAGCTAACTGCTGCTAGTAGAACACTGCAGATGTGAAATCTGACTCGCTAAATGTGTGGCAGCTGAGTGGGGCTTACTGCCACCTGCTACTTCCCATGCCCTCTGTGACCTCTTCCATTCAAGAGAAGCAGTTGTGCCCCTCCCTGGAACATTACTCCAGTAACCAGAGAACTTCCCTTTGATTAGCACTGAGACTGCTGCTTACGCCCCATTTGGAGAGCCAGAGCACCGACTTGCCTGACCCAGTCCCAACCTGGCTTTGCCCCTCCACCTGCACTGGCAGCTCAACAAAAGGACATAAACTTTTGGGAGCTCTATGGCCCTGCCTATTGTGTAAGACACCAGAGTACCTCCCCCGGGTAACATAACGCAAGCACACATCCCACTGCTACTACTGCAGCTGGTGAACTTTTGCAAGTACCACCTTCTGGCTGGAGGCCAAGCTATACAGTCCTTTACAGCATCCGTAGACAGAATAACACAACACCCAGAAAGGAGAAAACTTGTGCATGACCTCAGCTATCACCATTGTCTGCATCACCCAGACTAAACAGCAGGCCCTGAGTCTGTCCATGTTACTAGTTCATTACTACTACAAATGACATTTGAGAAAGCCAACACAATAAGGCTATTTATAAAAAAGTAAATCTCAGAGTCTGCGTCACTTCCCTGCCACCCCTATTAGAGCTCTGATATCCTCTTGGCATATCAAGCTTGGTATCCTCTGCTGGGAGACTTGAAGACAGGTCACATTATTGGATCCCTTACAGACATTCCCCCGTCACAGGCCTGGAGTGTGGCAGCCTTACAAGGCAGCTAGACCCAGAAAAGCAGCATGAATAACAGTAGTCTGGTCCTCAGGTATTCCTGCTCCTAGGGGATGGGGAGTTGTATCATATCAAGGAAACATCTTGTGAAACAAAACAATCCAGAGTCTCAGAAAGTTCCACTTGCAGAAAGTTTTCCTTTGAGAGGCACAGGGGCAGTGCTGAGGTCAGTGGGGAAAGGGTGTGGCTCTACACCAACAGTCAGGCAGCCTCGCTGTGTGAAGGGCCTTGCAGAAGGGGACTTCTTCCCCTTGACCACCATTGCAGAAAGAGCTGGGGCTTCTTGCATGGGAACTTGGCATAGATACACCTGTAGACAGCCTTTCTGGAACACTTCAGGGTGACTGTATTCCCACAGAAGGAGGATCCTCAAGGTTCTGGCTTGCATGAAGGGTAGAGTCACAATCCCTCTATAATGAAATAATAGCATTCCTCCAGATGAAAAGAGGTTTCTGTCTGATCTGAATAGCCAGAACACGGAGTCAGGAGTGTGACTGGGAGGTGAATTGCTTTCCTGCTGATCTGGCAGGGTGAGCTGAGGTGGCTTCCTCACTTCCACTGATATTCCTCCAGCTACCTCTGTCAAGGCTGGGACATCTGCCCACTTTGGATATTCCATTTACCAATCTGCTTTAGTTACAGCTGGTTTTTACCCATGGACAATCCTACCGGCCTGAAGTCTAAACCGTTAAACCTAGTGAAGAAAACACTGAAGGAAAAATAAAGAAAAAAGTTCACATCATTGGAGAAAGAGATAAGCTTAATGAGACCTTTGCCATTCCAACTCCACAGGACACACAGTTAAAACTGCATACACACCAAGTACATTGTGACTATAAACAGCATCTAAGAAAGCCATTATAAAGAGACTCTCTATAACCAAAAAACAAACATACAAAGTCTTCACCCCTGAAAGCACCCATTGCTGAATTAGGTTGCAATTAAGTATGAACATTAAAGTTATATCAAGAGGAATTCAAAAATTTAAAATACAGTTGAATGAAATATAAAATTAAAAATAATTAGAACAGTCTACCCAAATGAGAAGAAATTAGAAAAATATTTCTGGAAATATCAAAGAAACAATGTTCTATAACACCCCTCAAAATATCACACTAGCTCTCCAACAAGTAATCCAAACCAAGAGGAAATCTTTGAAGTACCAGATAAAGAATTCAAAAGGTTGATTTTTAAGTTACAAGTGAAAACATAAAGAAATTTAAAAAAACAATTAGCTACATGAATGAAAGACTTTCTAAAGAGACAGATATTAAAAAGGAAAATCAGAACTTCCAGAAATGAAAGACACATCTGGGTAATTACTAGATGCAGTAGAAAGTTTTAACAATAGATTAGGCCAAGTAGAATAAATAATTTCAGAGCTTAAAGACAAGGCATTCAAATTAACCCAAATACAATTTTTGAAAAGAATTAAAATATACAAAGTCTCCAAAAATATGGAATTAGGTAAAATGGCCAAACCTAAGAATAATTGCTATTACTGAGGGAAAAGAAACAGCACATGTTTGGAAAATTTCTTTGAGGAAAACTTCCCTGGCCTTGCTAGAAATCTAGATATTCAAATACAAGAAGCTCAAAGAACTCCTAGGAGATTTGTTGCAAAAAGATATTACCAAGGCATATATTCATCACATCTAAAGTTAACATGAAGGAAAGAATTCTAAGACGAGTGAGGCAAAAACATCAGATAACCTACAAAGGAAAACCTTTCAGACTAGCAGCAGATTTCTCAGCAGAGGCCTTCCAATCCAGAAAGGACTGGGGTCCTATCTTTATCTTTAGCATCTTTATGCAGAGAAAAATGTCAGCCAATAATTTTGTATCTGGCAAAACTAAATTTCATAAATGAAGGAGAAATAAATTATTTTTCAGACAAGCAAATGCTGAGGGAATTTGCCAGTACCAGACCAACCCTAAATGAAATGCTTAAAGTAGTTCTAAATCTTGAAACAAAAGATCAATATGCTCCAGAGTAGAACCACTTGGAAGTATAAAACTCACTGGTTCTATAAAACAGTAAGATAGTGAGTTAAACAAAATAGTTATCAACATAATGACTGAAATAGTATCTCATGTCTCAATATTAATTTTGAATGTAATTGGTCTAAATGCTCCACTTAAAAGACACAGATTGACAGAATTAATTTTTATAAATCACAAATCAAATATCTGCACCTTCAAGACACACCTAACATGTAAGAGTTCTTACAGACTCAAAGTTAAGAAGTAGAAAATAATGGAAACCAAAACAAGCAGAATTAGCTATTCTTGTATCAGATAAAACAGACTTTAGAGCAATAACAGTAGACAAATAAAGTCATTATATAATGATAAAATGATCAATCCAACAAGAAGATATTAAAATCCTAAATATATATGCAAGTAACTCTGGATTCATTAAACAATTACTACTACTAGACATAACAAAATAGATAGACAGCAAAACCCATAATAGTGGAAGACTTCTAAACTCTACTGACTACACTAGACAGATTAAGACAAAGTCAACAAAGAGAAAATGAAATTAAACTACACTCTAGAAGAAATGGACCTAACAAATATTTACAGAACATTCTTAGAGAACTGCAGAATACACATTCTTCTCATCAGCACATGGAACATTCTCCAAGATGTACCATATAATAGGCCACAAAACAAGTCTCAATAAATTTTTAAAAACTGAAATCGAATCAAGTATCTTCTCAGACCACAGTAGAATAAAATGAGGAATCAAGTCCTAAAGGAACCCCAAAAGTACACGAATACATGAAAATTAATCTGCTCCAGAATGATTTTTGGGTAACAATGAAATCATGATGTAAATTTAAAACTTCTTTGAAATGAATGTTAAGAGTGAAAGAAGTTATCAAAACCTTTGGGATACTGGGTTGCTTCCAAGATGGCCAAATAGGAACAACTTTGGTCGGCAGCTCCCGGGAAGATCGATGAAGACGACTGGTGATTTCTGCATTTCCAACTCAGATACCTGGTTCATCTCACTGGGACTGGATGGACAGTGGGTGCAGCCCACAGAGGGCGAGCTGCAGCAGGGCAGGGCATCACGTTACCCAGGAAGCACAAGGGGTCAGTGGATTTCCCTTTCCTAGTAAAGAGAAGCCATGACAGACTGTACCTGGAGAAATGACACACTCCTGAGCAAATACTGTGCTTTTCCCAGTCTTAGCAACTGGCAGACCAGGAGATACCCTCCCGTGCCTGGCTCAGTGGGTCCCACGCCAATGGAGCCTTGATCACTGCTAACGCAGCAGTATGAGGTCAACCTAGGATGCTGGAGCTTGGTGGTGGGAGGGTCGTCTGCCACTGATGAGGCTTGGATAGCTCAAAGTGTAAACAAAGAGGCCAGGAAGCACGAACTGGGCGGAGTCCACCGCAGCTCAGCAAGGCCTACTGCCTCTATAGATTCCACCTCTAGGGGCGGGGCATAGTAGAACAAAAGGCAGCAGATGGCTTCTGCAGAATTAAATGTCCCTGTCTGACAGCTCTGTAGAGAGCAGTGGTTCTCTCAGCATGGTGTTCGAGCTCTGAGCACAGACAGAGTGCTTCCTCAAGCAGGTCTCTGACAACCGTGTAGCCTGATTGGGAAACACCTCCCAGTAGGGGCCGACAGACACCTCAAACAGGCGGATGCTCCTCTGGGATGAAGCTTCCAAAGGAAGGATCAGGCAGCAATATTTTCTGTTCCGCAGCCTCCACTGGTGAAACTTAGGCAAACAGGGTCTGGAGTGGACCTCCAGACCTGCAGCTGAGGGGTCTGTTAGAAGGAAAACTCAAACAGAAAGGAATAGTATCAACATCAGCAAAAAGGACATCCACACCAAAATACCATCTGTAGTTCACCAACATCAAAGACCAAAGGTAGATAAAACCACAAAGATGGGGAGAAACCAGAGCAGAAAAGCTGAAAATTCCAGAAAACAGAGTGCCTTTCTTCTCCTTCCAAGGATCACAGCTCCTCACCAGCAAGGGAACAAAACTGGATGGAGAATAAGTTTGAGGAGTCGACAGAAGTAGGCTTCAGAAGGTCGGTAATAACAAACTTCTCCAAACTAAAGGAGCATGTTCTAACCCATCTCAAGGAAGCTTAAAACCTTGAACAAACATGTTAGAATAATGGTTAACTAGAATAAATAGTGTAGAGAAGACCTTAAATGACCTGATGGAACTGAAAACCACAGCACAAAATCTTCGTGACACATGCACAAGCTTCAATAGCTGATTCAATCAAGTAGAAGAAAAGATATCAGTGATTAAAGATCAAATTAATGAAATAAAGAGAGAAGTCAAGATGAGAGAAAAAAAATGAAAAGAAATGAACAAAGCCTTCAAAAAATATGGGACTATGTGAAAAGACCAAATATATGTTTGATTGGTGTACTGGAAAGTGATGGGGAAAATGGAAGGAAGTTAGAAAACACTCTTCGGGATATTATCCAGGAGAACTTCTCCAACCTAGCAAGGCAGGCCAACATTCAAACTCAGGAAATACAGAGAACACCACAAAGATACTTCTCAAGAAGAGCAACCCCAAGACACACAATTGTCAGATTCACCAAGGAGGAGATGAAGGAAAAAATGTTAAGGGCAGCCGGAGAGAAAAGTCTGGTTACCCATGAAAGGAAGCCCATCACACTAACAGATCTCTCTGCAGAAACCCTACAAGCCAGAAGAGAGTGGGGGCCAATATTAAACATTCTTAAAGAAAAGAATTTTCAACCCAGAATCTCTTATCTAGCCAAATTAAGTTTCGTAAGTGAAGGAGAAATAAAATCCTTTACAGACAAGCAAATGCTAAAAGATTTTATCACCATCAGGTCTGCCTTACAAGAGCTCATGAAGGAAGCAATAAACATTGAAAGGAACAACTGGTACCAGCCACTGCAAACACATGCCAAACTGTAAAGACCACCAATGCTAGGAAGAAACTGCCTCAATTAATGGGCAAAATAACCAGCTAACATAATAACAGGATCAAATTCACACATAATATTAACCTTAAATGTAAATGGACTAAAATGCCCTAATTAAAAGACACAGACTGGCAAATTGGATAAAGAGTCAAGACCCATTAGTGTGCTGTATTCAGGAGACCCATCTCATGTGCAAAGACGCACATAGGCTCAAAATAAAGGGATGGAGGAAAATTTACCAAGCAAATAGAAAGCAAAAAAAGCAGGGGTTGCAATACTAGTCTCTGATAAAACAGACTTTAAAGCAACAAAGATCAAAAGAGACAAAGAGGCTTTACATAATGGTAAAGGGATCAATTCAACAAGAAGAGCTAACTATCCTAAATATATATGCACCCAATACAAGAGCACCCAGATTCATAAAGCAGGTCCTTGAAGACCTACAAAGAGACTTAAACTCCTACACAATAATAATGGGAGACTTTAACACCCCACTCTCAATATTAGACAGATCAATGAGACAGAAGGTTAACAAGGATATCCAGGACTTGAACTCAGTTCTGCACCAAGTGAACCTAATAGACATCTACAGAACTCTCCACCCCAAATCAACAGAATATACATTCCTCTCAGCACCACATTCTAAATTTGACCACAAAATAGGTAGTAAAACACTCCTCAGCAGATGTAAAAAAACAGAAATCACAACAAACTGTCTCACACCACAGTGCAATCAAATTATAACTCAAGAGCAGGAAACTCACTCAAAACTGCACAACTACATGGAAACTGAACAACCTGTTCCTGAATGACTATTGGGTACATAGTGAAATGAAGGCAGAAATAAAGATGTTCTTTGAAACCAATGAGAACAATGACACAACAGATCAGAATCTCTGAGACACATTTAAAGCAGTGTGTAGAGGGAAATTTATAGCACTAAATGCCTACAAGAGAAAGCAGGAAAGATCTGAAGCCAACACCCTAACATCACAATTAAAACATCTAGAGAAGCCAGAGCAAACACATTCAAGAACTAGCAGAAGGCAAAAAATAACTAAGATCAGAGCAGAACCAAAGGAGATAAACACACACACACACACACACACCTCCAAAAAAAAAAAACAAAAAAAAAAACAAAAAAAAAAAACACCAATGAATCCAGGAGCTGGTTTTTTGAAAAGATCAACAAAATAGATAGACCTCTAGCAAGACCAATAAAAAATGAAAAAAGAGAAGAATCAAATAGACACAGTAAAAAATGATAAAAGGGATATCGCCACCGATCCCACAGAAATAAAACCCAGCATTAGAGAATACTATAAACACCTCTATGCAAATAGACTAGATAATCCACAATAAATGGATAAATTCCTGGACACATACACCCTCCCAAGACTAAACCAGGAAGAAGTTGAATCTCTGAATAGACCACTAAGAGGTTGTGAAATTGAGGCAATAATAGCCTACCAAGCAAAAAATGCCCAGTATCAGACCAGACGGATTCACAGCTGAATTCTACCAGAGGTACAAAGAGGAGCTGGTACCATTCCTTCTGAAACTATTCCAATCAAGAGCAAAAAAGGGAATCCTCCCTAACTCATTTTATGAGGCCAACATCATCCTGATACCAAAGCCTGGCAGAGACACAACAATAAAAGAAAATTTTAGACCAATATCCCTGATGAACATCGATGCAAAAATCCTCAATAAAATATTGGCAAACCGGATTCAGCAGCACATCAAAAAGCTTATCCACCATGATCAAGTGGGCTTCATCCCTGCAATGCAAGGCTGGTTCAACATACATAAATCAATAAATGCAATCCAGCATATAAACAGAATCAAAGACAAAAACCACATGATTATCTCAATAGATGCAGAAAAGGCCTTCGACAAAATTCAACACTCCTTCATGCTAAAAACTCTCAATAAAATAGGTATTGATGGAAAGTATTTCAAAATAATAAGAGCCATTTATGATAAACCCACAGCCAATATCATACTGAATGGGCAAAAACTGGAAGCATTCCCTTTGAAAACTGGCACAATGCAAGGATGCTCTCTCTTATCAATCTTATTCAACATAGTGTTGGAAGTTCTGGCTAGGGCAATCAGGCAAGATAAAGGAATAAAGTGTATTTAATTAGGAAGAGAGGAAGTCAAGTTGTCTCTGTTTGCAGATGACATGATTGTATATTTAGAAAACCCCATCGTCTCAGTCCAAAATCTCAACATAAGCAACTTCAGCAAAGTCTCAGGTTACAAAATCAACGTACAAAAATCACAAGCATTCCTGTACACCAATAATAGAGAGCCAAATCATTAGTGAACTGCTATTCACAATTATTACAAAGAGAATAAAAGACTTAGGAATCCAATTTACAAGGGATGTTAAAGACCTCTTCAAGGAGAACTACAAACCTCTGCTCAAGGAAATAAGAGGACACAAACAAATGAAAGAACATTCCATGCTCATGGATAGGAATAAATATCGTGAAAATGGCCATACCACCCAAGGTAATTTATAGATTCAACGCTGTCCCCATCAAGCTACCAATGACTTTATTTACAGAATTGGAAAAAAACTACTTTAAATTTCATATGGAACCAAAACAAGAGCCTGCATTGCCAAGACAATCCTAAGTCAAAAGAACAAAGTTGGAGGCATCATGTTAGTGACTTCAAACTATTCTACAAGGTTACAGTAACCAAAACAACATGGTACTGATACCAAAACAGATATATAGATGAATGGAACAGAACAGAGGCCTCAGGAATACCACTACACATCTATAACCATCTGACCTTTGACAAACCTGACAAGAACAAGCAATGGGGAAAGGTTTCCCTGTTTAACAAATGGTGCTGGAAAAACTGGCTAGCCATGTGTAGAAAGCTGAAACCAGATCCCTTCCTTACAGTGTATACAAAAATTAACTCAAGATGGATTAAAGACTTAAATGTAAGACCTAACACCATAAAAACCCTAGAAGAAAACCTAGGCGATACCATTCAGGGCATAGACATGGTCGAGGACTTCATGACTAAAACACCAAAAGCAATGGCAACAAAAGCCAAAATAGACAAATGACATCTAATTAAACTAAAGAGCTTTACACAGCAAAAGTAACTATCATCACATTTAACAGGCAACCTACAGAATGGGAGAAAATCTTTGCAATCTACCCATCTGACAAAGGGCTAATATCCAGAATCTACAAAGAACTTAAATTTACAAGAAAAAAAAATCCCATCAAAAAGTGGGAGGAGGATATGAACAGACACTTCTCAAAACAAGACATTCATGCAGCCAACAGACACATGAAAAAATGTTCATCATCACTGGTCAGCAGAGAAATGCAAATCAAAACCACAATGAGATACCATCTCATGCCAGTTAGAATAGTGATCATTAAAAGTCAGGAAAGAACAGATGCTGGAGAGGATGTGGAGAAATAACACTTTTACACTGTTGTTGGGAATGCAAATTAGTTCAACCATTGTGAAAGACAGTGTGGCAATTCCTCAAGGATCTAGAACTAGAAATACCCTTTGACCCAGTGATCCCATTACTGGGAATATATCCAAAGGTTTATAAATCATGCTACTTTAAAGACACATGCACACGTATGTTTATTGTGGCACTATACACAATAGCAAAGTCTTGGAACCAATCCAAATGCCCATCAATGATAGACTGAATAAAGAAAGTGTGGCACATACATCGTGGAATATTACGCAGCCATAAAAAAGGATGAGTTCATGTCCTTTGCAGGGACATGGAAGGAGCTATAAACCATCATTCTAATCAAACCATCACAAGGACAGAAAGCCAAACACTGCATGTGGAGTTTGGTTGAGTTAGGTGGGAGTTGAACAATGAGAACACATGGACACAGGGTGGGGAACATCACACACCAGGGCCTGTTGAGGGGTTGGGGGGAGGGATAGCACTAGGAGAAATGCCTAATGTAAATGTGAGTTGATGGGTGCAGCAAACCAACATGGCATGTGTATACCTATGTAAAAACTTGCACATTTTGCACATGTACCCTAGAACTTAAATGGACAAAACCTCTTGGATATAGCAAAAACAGTGCTAAGAGAAAATTTTATAAGACTACATGCCTACATTAAAAAGTGTGAAAGATCAAGGCCGGGCACAGTGGCTCATGCCTGTAATCCCAGCACTTTGGGAGGCAGAGGGGACTGGATCACCTGAGGTCAGGAGTTCAAGACCAGCCTGGTCAACATAGTGAAACACTGTCTCTACTAAAAATACAAAAATTTGCCCGGCATGGTGGTGCACATTTGTAATCACAGCTACTTGGGAAGCTGAGGCAGGGGAATCGCTGAAACTGGGAGGCAGAGGTTTCAGCGAGTGCAGATCATGCCACTGCACTTCAGCCTGTGCAAAAGAGCAAGACTCTATCTCAAAAAAAAAAAGTGTGAAAGTTCAAAAATTGAAAATCTAATGTCACACCTCAAAGAACTAGAGAATCAAGAACAAACCAAACCCCAAGCTAGCAGAAGAAAAGAAATAACAAAAATTAGAGCACAACTCAATGAAATTGAAACAAAAAAAGAATCAAACATCAGTTAAACAAAAGTTGATTCTTTGAAAGGATAAATCAATAGACCGTTAGCTAGATTCTCCAAGAAGAGAGAATATTCAAATTATCTCAATTATATATCAAAATGGAGACATTGGCTTCATCCCTGGGATGCAAGGTTGTTTCAACATACTCAAATCAATAAATGTAATTCATCACATAAACAGAACTAAAGACAAAAACACATGATTATCTCAATAGACACAAAAAAGGTCTTCAATAAAATTCAACATCCCTTCATGTTAAAAACCCTCAGTAAACTAGGTACTGAAAAAAAAATACCTCAAAATAATAAGAGCCGTTTATGACAAACCCATAGCCAATACCATACTGAATGGGCAAAAGCTGGAAACATTCCCTTTGAAAATTTCCATAAGACAAGAATGCCCTGTCTCATCATTCTTAGTCAATGCAGTGTTGGAATTTCTGGCCAGGGCAATCACGCAAGAGAAAGAAATAAAGCATATCCAAGTAGGAAGAGAATAAGTCAAACTGTCTTTGTTTGCAGATGACATAATCCTGTTATCTAGAAAACCCCATCAACTCAGCCCTAGATCTTAAGCTGATAAAAGCAACTTCTTTAAAGTCTAAGGATACAAAATCAATGTGCAGAAATCACAAGAATTCCAATGCGTGGACAACAGACAAACAGAGATCCAAATCATGAAAGGACTCCCATTCACAATTGCCACAATGAAATAAAATACCTAGGAATACAGCTAACAAGGGAAGTGAAGGACCTCTTCAAGGAGAACTACAAACCACTGCTCAAGGAAATCAGAGAGGACACAAGCAGATAGAACAACATTCCATGCTCATGGGTAGGAAGAATCAATATCGTAAAAATTACCATACCGCCCAGAGCAATTTATAAATTCAATGCTGTTCCCATTAAACTCCCATAGATATTCTTCACAAAATTAGGAAAAACTATTTTAAAATTCATATGGAGCCAAAAAAGTTCACATAGTCAAGACAACCCTAAGCAAAAATGACAAAGCTGGAGGCATCATACTATCCTACTTCAAACTATACTACAAGGCTACAGTAACAAACAGCATGGTATTGGTACAAAAACAGTCAAACAGTCACATAAACGATAGAACAGAATAAAAAACTCAGAAATCAAACCACACATCTACAATCATCTGATCTTTGACGAACCTGACAAAAAACAGGCAATGGGGAAAGGACTACCTGTTTAATAAATGGTGCTGGGAGAACTGGCTAGCCATATGCAGAAAATTGAAGCTGGAACCCTTCCTTACACCTTATACAAAAATTAACTCAAGATGGATTAAAGACTTAAATGTAAAACCTAACACCATAAAAACCCTCGAAGAAAACCTAGGCAATACCATTCAGGACATAGGCATGGGCAAGGACACCAAAAGCAATGGCAACAACTTAAATATAAAACCAACAAATCTAAACATCCTAGAAGAAAATCTAGGCAATATCATTCAGGACATAGGCATGGGCAAATAGTTTATCATGAAATCACAAAAAACAACTGCAACAAAAGCAAAAATTGATAAATGTGATCTAATTAAACTAAAGACCTTCTGCAAAACAAAACTATCATCAGAGTGAACAGACAACCTATAGAATGGGAGAAAATTTTTGCAATCTATCCATCTGACAAAGGTCTAATATCTAGAATCTATAAGGAACTTAAATTTACAAGAAAAAAAAACAACCCCATTAAAAAGTGGGCAAAGTATATGAACAGACACTTCTCAAAGACATACGTGCAGCCAACAAATATGAAAAAAGCTCAACATCACTGATCACTAGAGAAATGCAAATCAAAACTACAATGAGATACCATCTCACATCAGTCAGAATGGCAATTATTAAAAAGTCAAGAAACAACAGATGCTGGCAAGGTTATGGAGAAACAGGAATGCTTTTACATTAGTGGGAATGTAAATGAGTTTAACCATTGTGGAAGATAGTCTGGCGATTCCTCAAAGACTTAGAACAGGAAATACTATTTGACCTAGCAATTCCATTACTGGGTATATACCCAAAGGAATATAAATCATTGTATTAAAAAGTTACACATACGTGTATGTTCATTGCAGCACTATTCACAATAGTAAAGACTTGGAACCAACTCAAATGCCCATCAATGTTAGATTAGGTAAAGAAAATATGGTACATATACACCATAGAATACTATGCAGCCATAAAAAGGAATGAGGTCATGTCCTTTGCAGGGACACAGATAAAGCTGGAAGCCATTATCCTTAGCAAACTAATGCAGAAACAGAAAATCAAACACCACATGTTGTTACTTATAATTGGGAGCTGAACAATGAGAACACATGGACGCATGGAGGGGAACAACACTTACTGGGGCCTGTCAGGAAGGGCAGGAGACGGGAGAGCATTAGGGAAAAAGCTGATGCATGCTGGGCTTAATACCTAGGTGATGGGTTATTAGATACAGCCAATCACCATGGTACATGTTTACCTGTGTAACAAACCTGCACCTCCTGTACATGTACCCTGGAATTTATAAATTAATATTATGAACTAATAAAATAATTTTTAAAAAAAGATGTTAGTATGGATGTGGTGAAAATGGAATGCTTATACACTGTTGGTGGGAATGAAAATTAGTACAATCTCTGTGGAAAATAGTGTGAAGATTTCTCACAGAACTAAAAGTAGATCTACCATTTGATCTAGCAATATTACTACTGGGTATCTACCCAAAAGAAAATAAGTCATATCAAAAAGACCTCTGCATATGTATGTTTATTGCAGCACAATTCACAATTGCAAAGATATGGAACCAACCTTATTGCCTATCACGTGATGAGTAGATAAAGAAAATGTGCATATATACATACCATGAAATACTACTCAGCCACAAAGAAGAAAAAGATAATGTCTTTTACAGCGACTTGGATGGAGCTGGAGGCCACTATTTTAAATGAAGTAACACAGGATTGGAAAAGCAAATACCGTCTGTTCTCACTTATAATTGGGAGCTAAGTTATGAGTATGCAAAGGCATACGAAGTGGTATAACAAACATTGTACACTCTGAAAAGGGTGGGTGGGAGGTGGGTGAGATATAAAAAATTACATATTGGGTACAATGTATACCACTCTGGTGATGAGTGCACTAAAATCTCAGACATCACTACTATACAATTCATTCATGTAACCAACAATCACTTGTACTCCTAAAACTTTTGAAATAAAAAGAACTGATCATTAAATTATTATGTTTAATTCTCTATATAAAGTAAACCTAAAATAAAATGGAATTATGTAAATTGTATTATAGAATTAACAATAAAAATCCGTATCTTACAGATTTCATAGAATCTTAAATCTGTTTTTCTTTTTAAAAACCTGACAAAGAAGTATGAGACTAAATTAATACATTCAAAATCTAAATTCTGGTTATTTGTTTAGAAGTGGGAAAAGAAACACAATTTCTATTTAAACAGATGAGGAGAACTATAGAAATGAAGTTACAAATTGATGGAGAATCTTTCCTTTATTCATTCATTCATTCAACAAATAATCATGGACAATCTGCAATATGCCAGGCATTTTGCTAGACTGAGAAATGCATGAGTCACAAAACAAGCAATATTCCCTGCCCTTATAGAACTTATTTTTTTGAGTGTGCAGAATATGATACTGTAAATAACATAAGACATTTTAGTTGGTGACATAGCCTTGTGTCTATGATCATTTTAACAGTGATAAAAATGTTTTTGATGAGAAAAATGTTATTGAAATTGTGGGGTTTACCTTTTATAAGTAGGTTTACAGAAATAGCTACTCCTATGATAGTATTATTTTAGGATTTAACACTTAATTACTTTATTTAACTTTTCTGTTTAGAGAAACACTTTGTAAATGCCTATCAATGGTCATAAGAAGGTTGCCCATTGTCATTGTTAGGGGTTAATATTATAAAACAAAACTCTACATTATTTATAGTTACTAAAAATCCCCACCTTTGAAACTTATGGGCGGCAGTTGTATCTCTACTACACATTCTATCCAATACTTCTGAAAAGTAATTTAGCTACATTGCATAGAGGCTATTCAGCTTGGTAAGTATTAGTTAGGGATTTGGAGAGCAAGACAACTAGTAGAATATATATTTGCAATGTAGTACACTGAAGTCAGAGGTACAGTCTTGACTTGGGGTCTTTAAATTTCCTAGACCCATTTTCTATTCCTCTCTCTTAATGCAGCTAAGCGTGAAGTAGTGGGAACTAGGTAGATGTTATGTATGTGATCAGAGTCCCTGGGTTAAAAAAATGGAACCTTTTACATCTGCATATCCAGAAGTAAGTAATTATTGACACGATTTCATGTGGTATTTAAAAGATAACAGACATAGAGCTATTTTAAAGGCTCACATGTCAGATAAATGTTGACCTGAGAATCAAAATTGGCAGCAAAAATGGAAATAAGATGAGTTTCCTAAGAAAATCAGTGTATAAAATATTTCCCCTTGACATATGGTCTTTGAGTTAAAAAAAAAAAAAGTATTTTTTTTAAATCTCAGGAATAAATTATGTATCGTTAAACATCTGCCAAGTCAACCAGCCTTTAAAAAGGCTGACACTAAAGGATGACATTTCTACTGTTTAAAACTTTGCCCTGGTAAAAACTGAAAGGGGAGAATTGAATTGCATCTTTGCATTTTATTTGCCTAAAGTGATTTTAATGACTAATTTGGTGTAGAATGGAGAGCTAGCAGTAACGTTCCATGTGTTTCTTATTAGAGCTGGATTACTCTAAAAAATAAAATAACCCTCCCCCACTTTTTCCTGCCCTTAATGAAATGTCAGGAGGTGAGCTATTTAGCAGCACATTAAGCAGAGTAGTAACTACAAAGTTTCTCAAGTAAAGTGAAAAACACTGATTTGAAGAAAAAAAAAAAAGAAGAAGAAGAAGAAGAAAATGTTACATGCACCTGGCCTAAGAAGATTACCAGTAGCCCAAGGCTAAATATTTGGCTTTTTAATTTTCAGTTAGAGTGAAAAAGAAAATGTATAACTTTTTAAAAAGGCTTTATGCTTAGTGATTAGTCTAACGGCCACCGTCCCATACTCCAGAGCATGGATTCTAAAGGTAATTTATCCTGCATACCAAAGTTCATACAATTGTCGAAGCTGCTAGGGGCTTTATATTTAACAAAATTCTGATGCTGAATTTGGGTCATTTCAGGAAAAAAAAAGTCATCATTGATGCATCTATCATTTGTGTTCTGGAAGGCAACAGAATTCATTCCGGATGGTCCAAATGAGATTTAATGAAGGTACTACTTAGAGAGGTATGGGCAGTATTAAGGGATTTGTGTGTGTGTGTGTGTGTGTGTGTGTGTGTGTGTGTGTGTGTGTGTGTGTGTGTGTGTGTGTGTGTGTGTGAGAGAGAGAGAGAGAGAGAGAGAGAGAGAGAGAGAGAGAGATAAAGAGACAGAGAGAGAGAGAGACTCGGTCTCACTCTGTTGCCCAGGCTGGAGTGCAATGGTGCAGCCTCGGAGGTTCAAGGGAGGCCCAAGGAATCTCTAAAGGGTATAGAAGCAACCAGTGACAAGCAACAGAGAAAACTCTGGGGATAAAAAAGGAGTGAAGAAAGCATTACCAGATCTTCTGTGAGAGCTGGATCTAGGAAGATGATGGGCTTGATAGGAGTTATAGAGAACAACTGAGGAGTACTTTCAAATATATGGGGCACTGAATCAAGGAGGGAACAAGGAAGAAGAATCTCAAACTTTTTTCCTGCACTGTGATCTCCTGCCTACATCTCCTGTTGGCCAAACTAGGACTAGGCTTATAAACAAAATGTTTTACAAATAACTTTCAAAACAAAAACACGAACAAAAGCTTGATTTTAGAGTTTGTCAGTACCTGTGGGGTAATCACTCTCACTATGGCTAACTTCAGCCTACCAATGTCTTAGCACGGAACAAGATGTGAGAAGAGATGCACAAAATTGACTGTTGCAAGCTAGTGAGTTGGCTACAGCACACCACTGGTTAGGTGTAAACAAAAGCCAGCCTCCAAGAAGTCCAGAGGATACATTATGCAGCAGATTTAGAGCAAGACAAAGACTGGTGGAGAATGCAAGGAAGGGGGGTGTGGCAGTTATCAAACAAGGTAACTACAAAATTGACAGGCTCCATGACTTGCCCAGAATTTTTCCATAGTTGATCCAGCTAGGACTCAAAGCTAATACAAATACAAATGAAAGTTTCTCTCCTACACTGATCTACCTCTTTAATGTCTAACTAGGAAAATAGAGTTCTATTATATACTTAGCCACCAATTTCATAAGAAAAAACTTTTGATCCAATCCAAATAAAGCTAAGATTCAGAGACGAAAAGTTATTTAGTTCGAAGTTTAGCTTCTGGATAGGTTTGCAAAGGGAAAATACATGTTAGGCTTAGAAACTCAGCTTTTTGATTTTTGACTTTTTAAAATGGAGAGGGGCAGTTAAGAAAGATTTCAGTAAAATCCAGTGACAGAAGAAAGGATTGCTGTTCTACTTCTAAAAATTTGTTCAGAGACCAACAAAAACACTCAGTCTTTTACAAGTTACCTCCTTGACAAGACTTTTTGAATCATTCAAATGGTAGAAGTTATAGTTAAGGTCTACAGATCTTTTTAAACTTGAGTGGATGTAGTTGAATAATCTGGCTTCAAAATATAATTTTTTTCTATGAAATTATAATCACAAATTAAAGTATTTTCATTAAAAGTCTATTAGATATTAGGCACTTTTATTTGTAATATATATTGAGAGGTTAATATGGGACTTACTCTGTCTCAGATTTGATTGAGGATGCAAAATGCCATGAAGAAACCAATTTGTGACATGTCCTCTCAAGTTGCAAATGAAAGATTTATGAGATTTTTTTAAGTGTCCTAAATTTTGCTTTTAGACCCTTATTCTAGTTCCTAACCAGGAGTATAAATGAGTTGAGTTTGAAAATTTGAGACAGACTAATTTTATAAAGTACTGTAAATTTTCATCTCCTTTGCAGAAAGGGCTTTCCTCTCACCTCAATCTAGGTTAGAGGCATTTTAAGGGAGCTCTATTGAGAATTTCCTGTAAATTTCTTGGCATTTGGGGTAAGCAGGATCTGCTAATGATGGTAATCAAGAGATGTGTCTTAAGAGGACACAAACAAATGGAAGAACATACCATGCTCATGGACAGGAAGAATCAATATCGTGAAAATGGCCATACTGCCCAAGGTTATTTATAGATTTAATGCCATCCCCATCAAGCTACCAATGAGTTTCTTCACAGAATTGGAAAAAACTGTTTTAAAGTTCATATGGAACCAAAAAAGAGCCCACACTGCCAAGACAATCCTAAGTCAAAAGAACAAAGCTGGAGGCATCACACTACCTGACTTCAAACTATACTACAAGGTTACAGTAATGAAAACAGCATGGTACTGGTACCAAAACAGAGATATAGACCAATGGAACAGAACAGAGTCCTCAGAAATAATACCACATATCTACAGCCATCTGATCTTTGACAAACCTGACAAAAACAAGAAATAGGGAAAGGATTCTCTATTTAATAAATGGTCCTCGGAAAATTGGCTAGCCATAAGTAGAAAGCTGAAACTGGATCCTTTCCTTACTCCTTATTCAAAAACTAATTCAAGATGGATTAGAGACTTAAATGTTAGACCTAATACCATAAAAACCCTAGAAGAAAACCTAGGTAATACCATTCAGGACATAGGCATGGGCAAGGACTTCATGTCTAAAACACCAAGGCAATGGCAACAAAAGCCAAAATTGACAAATGGGATCTCATTAAACTAAAGAGCTTCTGCACAGCAAAAGAAACTACCATCAGAGTGAACAGGCAACCTACAGAATGGGAGAAAATTTTTGCAATCTACTCATCTGGCAAAGGGCTAATATCTAGAACCTACAAAGAACTCAAATTTACAAGAAAAAAACAAACAACCCCATCAAAAAGTGGGCAAAGGATATGAAGACATTTCTCAAAAAAAGACATGCATACAGCCAACAGACATGTGAAAAAAGGCTCATCACTGGCCAGAGAAATGCAAATCAAAACCACAATGAGATACCATCTCACACCAGTTAGAATGGCAATCATTAAAAAGTCAGGAAACAAGAGGTGTTGGAGAGGATGTGGAGAAATAGGAACACTTTTACACTGTTGGTGGGATTGTAAACTAGTTCAACCATTATGGAAAACAGTATGGCGATTCCTCAAGGATCTAGAACTAGAAGTACCATATGACCCAGCCATCCCATTACTGGGTATATACCCAAAGGATTATAAATCATGCTGCTATAAAGACATATGCACACGTATGTTTATTGCGGCACTATTCGCAATAGCAAAGACTTGGAATCAACCCAAATGTCCATCAGTGACAGATTGGATTAAGAAAATGTGGCACATATACACCATGGAATACTATGCAGCCATCAAAAAGGATGAGTTTGTGTCCTTTGTAGGGACATGGATGCAGATGGAAACCATCATTCTTAGCAAACTATCACAAGAACAGAACCAAACAACGCATGTTCTCACTCATAGGTGGGAACTGAACAATGAGATCACTTGGACTCGGGAAGGGAAACATCACACACTGGGGCCTATCACGGGGAGGAGGGAGGGGGGAGGGATTGCATTGGGATTTATACCTGATGTAAATGACGAGTTGATGGGTGCTGGCGAGTTGATAGGTGCAGCACACCAACATGGCACAAGTATACATATGTAACAAACCTGCACATTATGCACATGTACCCTAGAACTTAAAGTATAATAATAAAAAAAAAAGAAAAAGAAGAGACTTAATGTTGAAAGGATGGGTCTATCAGCCTGTATTAATCTGTTCTTACACTGCTAGTAAAGACATACTCGAGACTGGGTAATTTATAAAGAAAAAGAGGTTTAATGGACTCAGTTCCAAGTGGCTGGGGAGGCCTCACAATCATGGTGGAAGGTGAAAGCCACATCTTACATGACCATAGATTAGAGAGGAATGAGAGCCAAGTAAAAGGGGAAACCCCTTATTAAACCACCAGATCTCATGAGGCTTATTCACCATGAGAACAGTATGGGAGAAACCGCCCCCATGATTCAATTATCTCCCACCTGTTCCCTCCCACAATATGTGGGAATTATGGGAACTACAATTCAAGATGAGATTTGCGTGGGGACACCGCCAAAACCTATTACAGCTCAAGGCATGAAAGGAAGGGAGAGAGGATAACGAGATGAGTGAGCCGTATTTCTACCAATAGTGGGGAAAAAAATTTATTATATTACTCACGGGTCAGAGTGGGCATTCAATAGATTAGGCTGAAGCCCTCAAGTTCTGCTTAAGGCAGCAATGTGACGGTGATGTGACCTTGGCAGAGAAGACAGACTACCAGATGTCCAAGGACTGAGAGAAGAAACATAAGTGACCAGATGGAAAAAAGCAAAAATGAAAATATCACCTGAATCTTAGGAAGGACTGTTTAAGGCCATGAAAACACCAGAGAATGAGCATTGAATATCTACAAACTCTAGAAAGTCCTGATATTAAATCAGGACAAAATCTGACAAGTAATTATTGTTCTTAAGTATTCTTATTTAGCTCCAACTTCAGTACACTCAAATAATGGAGCAGTCAGAAACCATGGCTCCCAGCAGGTAAAGAAATGCTAAAAGAAGAAAAGCCAGCCAATCCCTTTTCCAACTATAGTCTTCTCAAGCATAAAGCAAGTTCAAAGTGGGAGAAGAAATTTTACGTTTTTACTGTTGCTTGAGAAAAAAAATTAAATTTCTAAAGGCAAGACTATTTTGTGATTTGAAGTGACTAAGTCTTTTAAGTATCAGAATAACTGAGAACAATTTAAAGGCATAGAAAGCACAAATCAGAAAAGAAATAAATACGACTCTGTTTTTAAAATAAGAAATTATCTTTATAAAACATAACTTCATACAAAATGAACTACCATGAGTTTATAGGGAAACAGAATCAGCTAAATAGAAAAAAATGGGGAAATGCCATTAAAAGACATTTTGCAGAAAATATGAGTATAAAATATTTGAAAGATGCTTAACCCCTGTGATGAGGAGGGATATACAAATTAATAAATGAAATGCTATTTTACACATACTGGATAGGCAAAAGAAAAGCCTGACAAATCAAGTGCTATTAAGAATGCAGAACAAGATAAATGTATAAATGTATATACTGCTGGTAGGAGGTATATTGATGCAACTTTGGAAAACTATGTGGAATTATCTAGTTAAATTGATATAGTAGTATTATACTGTTTTATTATAAGCGTTGTGGAAATGTGAATCTCCAAATTCACTTATCTGGTTTCACGTTCCAGTTTGCAACTTGAGAAATTTACATGTCATTTGGTTAGAGTCCTTGAAGAGCAAAATCAATGGTGCCCAGTGGGTTCCGGTTTTCTCTTCTTTTTACTTCACTCTTCATCTACCCCAGCTCTGTTACCCATAGTGAAGGTTTTTCTGCAAACTTACAGAGACAATATCCATGAAAACTCAACCAAATTCCTGTGAAATTGAATATCACAGTGATGAGAATAAATATGTATTTGGTCTCTGCCCTTGGTTCCTGGCACACAAAATCCTTGGAATCTACAAAGTAATAACTTTTTTAATATGAAATGTTTGATGGCTAAGGGTCCTTTGGGTAGTTACGGGGTGGGGGCTAGTTGCAAGGGGAAACAATCATGTAATTAGAAGGTTAGAACTTTCAGTCCCATCCCCTGACCTTCCAGGAGGGGAGAGTGACTAAAAGTTAAGTTAGTCACCAATGGCCAATAATTTAATCGAGCATGTCTACTTAATGAAGCCCACATAAAAAACAACAACAAAAACAAATCAGGAGAACCTCCAGATTCCTGAACATGTGGAAGTTCCTGAAGGGTGGTACACCCAGAGAAGGCACAAAAGCTTGGTGCACATCCAGTGTGCCTTGTTCTATGCATGTCTTCCATCTGGGTCCTTTGTGAAATCCTTTACAGTAAGTTTGTAAATATAAATATTACCCTGAAATCTGTGAGCTGCTCTAGCAAAATCAATCAAATCCAAGGTGAACACGATGGGAACCCCAATTTATAGCTGGTTTGTCAGAAGCACAGATCACAACCTGGTGCTTGTAATTGGCATCTAAAGTCGTGAGCAGTCTTGGGGGGCTAGCCCTTGATATGGTTTGACTCTGTGTCCCCACCCAAATATCATCTCAAATTGTAATCCCTACGCATTGAGGGAGGGACCGGGTGGGAGGTGACAGGATCATGGGGGAAGTTTCCCCCATGCTTTTCTCATGTAAGTGAAAGAGTTCTCACAAGATCTGATGGTTTAAAAGTAGTAGCTCTCCCTTGCTCTCTTCCTGCCATGTGAAGAAGGTTCTTACTTCCCCTTTGCCTTCTGCCATGATTGTAAGTTTCTTGCTGCCTCCCCAGCCATATGGAACTATAAGTCAATTAAACTTTTTCTTCATATATTACCCAGTCTCAGGTAGTCTTTTATAGCCATGTGAAAACGGACCAATACAGCTCTTATCCTGTGGGATGTAATGCTTTGTTATCTCCAAGCAGATAGTATCAGAATTAAGTTAAAATTGTAGGGCACCCAGCTGATGTCTATGAAAACCAGTTGCTTGGTATTTGGAACACACACACACACACACACACACACACACACACACACACACGGTGTGAGAATTTTGTTGAGTAACATCATGAGGGAAAACAAACAAAAAAAACCCCTTTTTCCTCTGTCTAATACTTCTATAGATTTTTATGCCAAATCCCTTTGCTATTCCACTCCAAAAGCTGGATGTGCCTAGCATCCTGCAAGCTTCAGCTTTTTCAGCCACATTAGGAATCGTCAGTAACTTCTCTGAATGTTTTCTAGGTTTTCTTTCTCTGGAACTTCCTATATTTTAAAATTAATTCCTATGATAAATTCTATATTCCATTATATAGTTCTGATACACTGAACAAACTGACATACATGTATTTTATTTTGTAAATTAATTTTTAGTGTCTATTTAGGAGTATTTCCTGTCCCTGTAAACCAGGAAACACAAAGCATCTATTTGCATTTGGGAATTTCATTGCAGCACACTGTAGTAAGACTGAATTCAACCCAAATGCCTATCAAATACAAAACAAATAAATGATGATATAGCTTTTAACAAAGAAAATTAACATGGTAAAATCCTAGGAAACATTGATAAAAGACAATTTAGTGATTCAATTTATAAAAAGTTAATTGTCTTTAAAATGTAAACAATACCTTTTTTGACTGTATCTACATAGTAAAATGGTAAGAAAAATAAGTGTAATGATGATCATTAAATTCAGGATCATTGTTCCCTCTGGAGAGAAAGATTGAAATGGAAACTGGGAAAGACTAAAAGACAGATGTTATAATTTGAATTGTATCCCCTGCCAAATTCATATGTTGAAGTCCTAAGCCCCTGTACCTCAGAATGCAACCCTATTTGGAGATAGAGTCTTTACCAACATGACCAAGTTAAAGTGAGACCATTAGGAGCTGCTCTAATCCAAGATGACTGACCTCTTTAGAAAAAGAGGAAATTTGGACATGGTGACATACACACAGGGAAAACAATGTGAAGATAGAAAGAAGATGGCCATTTCTAATCCAAAGAGAAAAGCCTGGAACACATTCTTACTCACAGCCCTCAGAAAAAAAAAAAAAAAAAAAGCCCACCCTACCAACACCTTAATCTCACACTTCTAGCCTCCAAAACTGAGATGATACATTTATATTGTTTAAGCCATCCAAATAATACAGCTTAAACAACTGACAGCCCTAGCAAACAAATGCAATAGGTAAATGATATTCATTTTCATATTATTCTTTATATCTTCTTACATTATCTATAGTTTTATAACTATTCCATATTTGATAGAAGTTGAAAAATATAAAATGTTTAGATGAGAAATGTGATGATTTTATGATCAATGAGGTGCCCATATATTTGGTTAAACATTCCTGGTATGTTTTTTGATTATTTGAGGTTTAGGGGTACACATGCAGGTTTGTTATATAGGTAACCTCATGTCACAGGGTTTGTTGTACAGATTATTTTGATACCCAGGTACTAAGTATAATACCCAATTGTTATTTTTTGTAACCCCTTCTCTTCTCCCACTGTCAAGTAGGCCCCAGTGTCTGTTGTTCCCTTCTTTGGTCCATGTGTTCTCATCATTTAGCTCTCACTAAGTGAAAACATGCAGTATTTGGTTTTCTGTTCCTGTGTTAGTTTGCTAAGGACTATGGCCTTCAGCTCCATCAATGTCACCTCAAAGGACATGATCTCATTTTGTATGGTTGCATGGTATTCCATGGTGTATATGTACCACATTTTCTTTAGTCTACCATTTACGGCTATTTAGGTTGATTCTGTGTCTTTGCTATTGCAAATAGTGAGTGCTTCAATGAACATATGCGTGCAAGTGTCACTATGGTAGAATTATATTCCTTCAAGTATACCCAGTAATGGGATTGCTGTGTCAAATGGTAACACTGTTTTTAGCTCTTTAAGGAATCACCACACTGCTTTCCACAATGGTTGAACTAATTTACACTCCCACCAACAGTGGGATTGTGTTTGCATTTCTCTAATAATCAGTGATAAAGCTTTTTTTCATATAATTGTTGGCCTCATATATGTCTTCTTTTGGACGTGTCTGTTCATGTCCTTTGCCCAGCTTTCAATGGAGATGTTTCTTTCTTGTAAATAAGTTCCTTATAGATGCTAGATATTAGACTTCTGTCAGATGTATGGTTTGCAAATATTTTCTCCTATTCTGTAGGTTGTCTGTTCACTCTGTTGATAGTTTCTTTTCTTGTGCAGATGATCTTTAGTTTAGATTCCATTTTTCAATTTCTGTTCCTATTGTGATTACTTTTGGCATCTTCATCATGAAATCTTTGCCAGTTCTTACATCCAGAATGGTATTGCCCAGGTTGTCTTTCAGGGTTTTTATAGTTCAGGGTTTTACATTTAACTCTTTAGTCCATCTTGAATTATTTTTCTGATTGAGATTCACATTTGACTCAGTAAAATGAGTCGACTAAATTCCCCTCTCCAATGTAGGTGGGCCTCATGCAATCTTTTGAAGGCCTAAATTGAGCAGCAGCAACAACAACAACAAACACTGAGTAACAGGATTTGCTCTCTGCCTGACTGAACTGGATGCAAGTCTTTTCATGCTTTTAGATTTGGGCTTACACTGGAACTACGCCATCATCTCTTTTTGGGTCTCCTAGCTTGCTAACTGCTGACTTAGCCTCCATAACTTCATGAACCAATGAATCTGAATTATCTGAAGAACCTAGACTAATCCTATATGTATGTGGGATACTATGTCTGAGGGACAGTTCACATAAACAAGCTGCACCCATTAGACACCACTGTAACAAGCTACCTTTTCTTGAGCAACATCTCTACCAACTTTTCTTCCTTTATAAGACTCCTCTCTCTACCTTGTCTTCTTTTCTTCTCTCTCTAGTTCATCTAGCACCTTGGAATGGCTCTGCCTAGGGACAGGAAGCCAGGAATTCTAGCAGCAGTGGTTTCCAAACTTGACTAATCATTCAAAGTCCCTGGCAGGTCGGGGAGGGAGGGGCATTTTAAACAATAAAAATTAAACATTCCTAAATTTGTAAAATGTTGTTGGCCAATTTCTGAAAATCTGTGCGTATTTCGCAATATTCTTTACCTGGCCAAATTTCCTAACGATAGAGTATGTCTCTGAAATTCCATAGCACTTACATAACCTTTTTTATGCATATCAAATTCTGTCTTGCATCATAATTATCTACTTAATGTTTCCTCTAGATATTAATGTTTCTTGAAATCAGCCTTCATATTTGTGTGAAATATTTTTTTTCCAAAATAACAAGATGTTTTACATACACTGCGTTCACAATAAATTATTGGATTTATAGGTTAGAGAACTACCGAGTAGTGGAATTTTTAAGAATAGTTAGAAGCAGAACAACGTAGATATGGAGGGGAAAAAGGAGAAAATGTATATAAACATGGCCTTAAAATTGTGTGATAAAAATGATAAAATACATAACTCTATAGAATCATAACTAGTGTTTTTGGATGTGAAAAAATATTCATCTCCACAAATCATGTATTTAATCTGAGACTAATAGTACTTCTCATTTATTGAGTCCATTCCAGGTATACTAGACAATATTCTAGGTATTTTATATTATTATTTTCACAAACCTCCAACAAAAGTTAATAATTTCCATCTTATAGATGAAGAAACTGAGGGCTACAACAATATTCTAATCACACAGAACAATTTAATAGACCTGTATATGGTCCCTGGTACAGTCATGTGAGGACTAGTGGCTTAGAACAGTATACAGATTTTATCTATCATAATGCAAATCAGTTATGTACAAGGACCGATATTAGTCATTAAAATGCCAGAAGACTAGCCTTCAACTTCAAATTTCATTATTTCAAAAATGCATTCACTATAAAGATGTTCTGAGGTCAACTTCTCTGTACCAGATACTGTGCTAACCTGTTTATAGAAAGAGCTATCATGCATGTGTGCATTTATTACTTTGAAGAACTGCCTTAATAATAATCCTATATATTCATCTGTGAGATAGGAAACATCTTAGTCATCTCATATAATTGTGAAAAATAGTTTATAAAAACAAAAGCAGTTTAGAAAAAGCATAAACTACTAGGGGGAAAAAACGCAAAAAGTCCCTGTAGTACTGGGTCCATACTTGAACTAGGCACATCTGCTTTAAAAGCGTTTTTTCATAATCACAACTCTGTCTTTTAAAATAAACCTGCTAGCTTAAAACGAAGTCTGCATTAAAATAGTTTTTATATCAGAAATAAATGTGTGTTTTTCCCCAAAGTTTGATAAAATCCATTTAATTGTGCAGTCTTAACTTCCCATTATCGCATAACTGAAATTAGTAACGATAGGTGTTTAAAGAAGCAAATTCCAAGTACTATTAACATAAGCAATTTGTTATTCCAAATGTAATCAATGTAGCTATTAAACTACTGTAAACAGAATCATTATCAATATGAATTATGTCACTATACCATAAACAGTCTATCAGATTTACTTTTGGTGAGTTTTTTGTACTTTGTATATTTACATATTACATATGCTCTATGTACATATTACATATGCTATATATGCATATGCAAATATGCCATTGTGAACACTCACCTTTTTTACTTTCTTCCCTTTTCAAACTTAACAAAAGAGAACATTCTAGATTTTAAGTAAGAAATGCCAAGAAAAAATTATTTTTATTTTACTCTGAAACCTGTTGATTCAATATAACTGGCAGTGGCTTTCACATCCAATTTTAGTTCTATCTCATTTCTATGATTATTATTTTACTTTTATAAAGAAATATGACCTCATCATATTATCACTCAGATAAATGGAAGAATCTTTAAGTGAAGCATGGACTAAATTATGATTTAAAGTAAGATATTTCAGATAGTCTTTGATATGGTTTGGCTGTGTCCCTACCCAAATCTCATCCTGAATTGTAATAATCTACACATGTTAAGGGTGGGACCGGGTGGAGAAAATTGAATCATGGGAGCTGTTTCATTCCTACCGTTCTCATAGTAATGAATAAGTCTCATGAGATCTGATGGTTTTATAGTAGGAGTTCCCCTGCACAAGTTCTCTTGCCTGCTGCCATGTAAGATGTGATTTTGTTCCTCATTTGCCTTCTGCCATGATTGTGAGGCCTCCCCAGCCATGTGGAACTGTCAATTAAACCTCTTTCCCTTATAAGTTATCCAGTCTCGGGTATGTGTTTACCAGCAGTGTGAGAACAGACTGATGTAAGACTGATCTGATCAGATTAAGACTGACTGAACAGTCTTAATCTGCCAGTTCCACAGGAGATGGGAGTGGTAGTGGTGGGGCATGTGCGGAGGGGTGACATGCAGAGAAGAAATACAAGTTAAAACAATGGCACCACAGATCAAATCCAGGGCTTCCTAAGTCAAACCCAGAAGACTCCACACCAACACAAATGGATTAAGAGGGTATTAGGATTAAACAGTCAATAAGTACATTAGAAAGAACATGTATTATTATTTCTACTTTACAGAAGAGGAAGCTGATTCTGTAAACTGTTTATATATATTTTTTTAAAGCCGATTAGTTCATCCATGTAACAGCAAAATATCGAAGGCTTACCAGGCACTTCATTGATTATTAGAGATAAGGAAAGACAACATCATCGAAATGCCAAGCGGATATTATGAAAACAGATGTGGAATAATTTTCCAGTAAATAATTGGGTGAGTAAGATGATGCCAGAGCAGTTATTTTTGTCAAGTCTTGATGGTTAGAAGGGGAAGGAAACTGCTTACTTTTGTCAAACATTTTTCAATCTCTTTGTAAATACAATCTGCCTTTTGTTTGCATAAAATTGTTAGATACTGATAAAGAAAAATTATATTCTGAAATGGAATTTTAAGCCAATAAAGAGCCAAACTCGGCATAACAATGAAATTTGGCCTCATTATAGGTAGAGTGGTTTTTCCTGTTTTGTGGAAAAAAATCTCTAAATACCCTTTTTCCTTTCTACGACCACCACTGACCAGAAGTTGAGGTTTAGATTCTATGGGAGGAAAAGAAAGCTCAGGCCCATTTCCTTGAGGTAATAAGGTTACAGACTGGCCCCTGCAAGTTAGCAACAGGATGGAAGAAGAAAGGCCAGGAGCAAAGCCCTCTGAAACACCTTGGACTGGTATCACATGATTTAACGTTTGCTGTTTCCATTGTCTGCAGTTTGTTCAAGTCTTCAGGTAAATTTTGTTAAATGGCCAAGCCTGGTACCAGCCATCACTCTGGGAAAAATATAGAAAAATTCTATACCTCGCAAGTTGTAAAGTAACAAGGCATATAAGCAGGACTCACCTAGAGTATGGTTAGCAGGTGGTCGTCACAGAAAGAACAGGGAAATCAATGGTCTAGAGCCCTACTGGATAGTTAGCTGAGGTAGCAAGTAACCAGAATGCATTTATGAAATAAACAAAGACTCCTCATGGATTCCTAGAGACCTAAAGAAGAGACTCAATAAAACAGTAATTTCTTATAGCCAATTATGGGACTTGCACCTTAAGGATTTGTTATACTTTACTCTGGCATCATCAGCTGGATGTATTATATCCAAGTCCATAATTCAACACAACCATATAGCACAAGATCCAGGTTCAAAGTTTCCTTGACTTGAAGCATAAATGGTACCAGGGTTGCCACAAGTTGAAATTTGAAGCAGTCATTACTGAAATTTCATTCTGCATCTTGAACTAATTCATGTCACAGTTCTTATCAATTAATAATCTAAGGCTGATATAGTGATCACTTTTTGAGTATAATGGCTTAATAAAGAGGCCAAAATGTTTGGTCTACCATCTTTGGAACCTAAGTTTGAGATTACCAAGATTTAACTTAGAAGTAGTTATCATGTACCCCTAGTCTTATCTCTTCTAACTTGTTTTATGGCCTATTAATATTCATATTTTCAACTTACTTTAAATTCCAATACTTTATAATTTGAATTACACTGGGCTTTGACTGTAGCAGCCGAGCCTTCCTATATCTATCGATGTTTCATTTATTTTTAATTAAAAAATTTAGTATCAGAAAATAACCAAAGAAAACCAACATGGTACTATTCCGTATTGGAATCAGGTCAGCTAAGTAAGGACTCATCATATGGTCATGCTCAGTGGGAACAAGGATTAAGTGGAGATCAGAGACTACCCAATTTCCATTTGCTCTTGTAACAAATTGAGTGCCAGACATATGCAAGGTTAAAATAGTAATTAACAAGGAGAGGGTGCTGGTACCAGGATTTAGGTGAATTAGCTTTCCCTTAGCTCAAGTGAATATAAGTAAGTCCACAGAAATTTAAATAGCTTGAAAACTGGGTTATTTTATCTTGTGCTTATAAATGCTTTGCACAGCAATGGCAAGCTGTTACAGGGCTCAACAATATTAGTGGGGAGAACAACTTTAAAAATGTGAGATTGCATTATCTTCCCAAGGATACAAGATGAGAATTGCCAGGCACACACAATGAAGTAAAAGTGGAGAGTGGAGAACTGGGACTGGGAAAGGTAGCTCATTAGAGAAATTATCTATTCATCTTTAAAATGATGCTCTAAGGTATTATTATCTCTGTTATATAAATGGGAATTCAGGCTCGCGGAGGTTAAGAAACTTGACTAACATTTACATATTAAGTAGCGGAGTGCTGAGTTCAAACCTAGGTCTTTCTACTTGATGACCCATTCGTTTCCACTGTCCCACAGTGCCTTATATTTTAGGGTGAGTATCTCTTCCAAATATTCCACCACCCCACCCGTTGAACCATCACTTTGTTACATCTTTTTGAGTTTTGTTTTTCAAAATCCAGTGAAAACAGAATTTAATTTGATGTCCTTGCTGTATTCAGATTATATCACATACACACAAGAAGGAACTCCAGGTAATGGGCGTGATTTTTTAGAAATTGAAATAATTAGTATTAAGAATGAGATGTCATTAGAGGACTCACTTGGCTTATTAATTCAGTTAATATAACCTAAAAAGAACAAGCTGATTTTACTTTATGGCACACCTGGCTTTAAGCTGCATTTAAAAAAAGAAAGAAAAAAGAGGCATTGCTGTGAATCGAGTGAAGAAATTCTGTATCTCAAAGGAGAGTGAATTTTCCTTTGAGAGAGGCAATTATATTACATTTCCTATTCTAGCCCTCCTGTTTGTTGTTCACCAGGACTCAAATAATAGATTCATCTGCCCTAAAGGTAGACATTATTAGTTGCTCACTTGTGTCAAGGAAAGTTTGCCTCATTAACAGAAAGCTCCCCCATGCTGTGGCTAGTCATGGTTATGCATTAAGTAGAAAACTTCATTAAATCAGCACTTCAACATTCTTTTACCTTTACATCAGAATTTATGCAATGAGCTTACTCAATTCCCTCACTTTAGAGGAATGTACACAATTGATTAGATCATTAAATGCCATCCAATCCATGTGTATAGCTTTTCTTCGTAAATATACCCAAGTCTATCATAAGAATCATATGCCTAATATCATATAATTGTACATTTATCATGGGTATGAAAGCTAGGCATCAATTGTTACTGGTACTTTAAAAGAGAAGACGTCTTCTGAGTCTTTGTAAGTTTCTCAAAAGCATGTTAGAGTCACAGCATCAATGTGTGCCTCAAAATATGCTCAGCTTTATCTAACCTTTTTGTTTTCTAAGAAGCATTATCTTATCCATAAAAGATAAAATGACCTTGGAGATATTTTGGAAGTAATTCAAGTACAGGATTTTCTGAGCTTTGAACCAGATATTTGACTTGGAACCTTGCCTCTGGTCTTTCAAACTGAATATTTAGCTGTTTGGGGTAATCCTTTAAATAAGTACCAGTTCCAGTAAATTAGTAGTATTCCGATAAGAGTTAGCATCACATGTCTCTTCCCTCAGTCTTGCGTAGACTCAGATTTAATTTTTAAAAATTTCTGGAAATGATTTCAAGGACAATTCATTGAATAATAAGCAATCAAATTAGTTTTTCACTAAATCCTTTTGCTAAAGTGATAGTTTTACAAAGCTTTTTTCTTGTTTTGACTGATATTTTGTCAAGTGAAAACTAGCTGAAGAAATTATGTAAACATGTGAGCTGTTAGAAATAGTCGGTAACAGAATGTGCTTTTAGAAAACAATTCAGTGCAAAAACCAAAGGCAATAGTAGCAATGTATATACTGCCTCAGGTTTATGTACCAGTCTTACTATGCTTCTTGTTGATGGTAGCATATTGGGTCATTTAACCATCTCCTCTAGATAGCAGCCTCCCAGCTTCATAAAAAGATCCTAATTGTGTCTATTTTATAGAATTATATAATAGGATTAAATGAATTAAGTTAGGTGATTTTTGTGCAAAGCACAAGATACTATGCAAACATTAGCTACTTTTATTAATACATTTTTGCTGTCATCTCCATGAAACATCCAAAATTTGACTTGCATTTTGTTCAATTGACTCTTAAACATCTGCTTTCTCTAACTTAAAAAAAACAGAAAATCGTCATCTCAAATTGTATTTCCCCCTTTGCTTCCCACACAGTAGTCTTTTTGCCTATTCACAAAAAATGTACTTCTTTTATTCACTTATCTTTCCTTTAGATGGGACTATCACTTTTTAGAAAGTTATTTTCTATCAATAGCTGAAGCATCTTTGATAATAGTCTAAACCCCTACCTCCAAAGTTACGTTTCTCTTCACCTTTTCCCGAAAGTGCTACCTGAAGGACATGGTAAATTTGTAGAGCAGTTCATGTTTCCATTGGAATCTTGATTTTCCTGGTCATAGAAGACAGTGTTCCTATAATATATTCATGGGTGTCTACTGCATGCATACTGCTGTATATATAGGTGTGTACAAAATTGTAAAACCTAGTAAACTGGACAGAAAAAAAATTTATTTAAAGCTGAAAATAGGAAGTAACAGTCTGGTAGAAACAGCGATACAACAGAGCCTGCAATACATGCATCTTGCTGGAGACCCACAAACTAGAGGCAGCAGGATGTGCTGCCAAATACCTTTTGGAATGTTCACTTTTGGAAAAGATCACGTGAAACTGGCAAGTTATTAAATTTCTACTTGAAAAAAAAAAAATGTCGGCTGGGCGCGGTGGCTCGTGCCTGTAATCCCAGCACTTTGGGAGGCCAAGGCGGGTTAATCACCTGAGGTCACAAGTTTGAGACCAGCCTGGCCAAGATGGCAAAACCCTGTCTCTACTAAAAAAAAATACAAAAATTAGCCGGGTGTGGTGGTGTGTGCCTGTAGTCTCAGGTATTCAGGAGGCTGAGACAGGAGAATCACTTGAACTTGTGAGACAGAGGTGGCAGTGAGCCAAGATCACGCCACTTCACTCTAGCCTGGGTGACAGAGAGACACTGTCTCAAAAATAAGTAAAATAAAACAAAATTAAGAAGTCAAGGCCGGGTGCGGTGGCTCAAGCCTGTAATCCCAGCACTTTGGGAGGCTGAGATCGGCGGATCACGAGGTCAGGAGATCGAGACCACCCTGGCTAACACGGTGAAACCCCGTCTCTACTAAAAAGTACAAAAAACTAGCCAGGCGAGGTGGCAGGCGCCTGTATTCCCAGCTACTCGGGAGGCTGAGGCAGGAGAATGAGTAGAATGGCATAAACCCGGGAGGCGGAGCTAGCAGTGAGCTGAGATGTGGCCACTGCACTCCAGCCTGGGTGACAGCGAGACTCCGTCTCAAAAAAAAGTCAAGTGGAAGATTAGTCAGTTTTTATCCTTGTTTATATTTGCAAACAACTGAAGACAATGGCATTGATTGAAGAACAATTAAGTCAGGCATTGCCCTTTTCATAGATGGATTTTTTTTTTTTTTTTTTTGGGAGACTGAGTCCAGGCTGGAGTGCAGTGGCATGATCTCAGCTTACTGCAACCTCTGCCTCCAAGGTTCAAGCGATTCTCCTGCCTCAGCTTCCCAAGTAGCTGGGACTACAGGCTCATGCCACCACACCCAGCTAAGTTTTTGTATTTTTAGTAGAGATGGGGTTTCACCATGTTGGCCAGGATGGTCTAGATCTCTTTACTTCGTAATCTCCACACTCCCTCCCCCCAGCACCCCACCTCAGCCTCCCAAAGTGCTGGGATTACAGGCGTGAGCCACCGTACCTGTCTGGACAGATTTCTTAATGTGGCCTGCAGTACCATTTTAAGTACCAAAATGGTTTTTCCTAAATTACTGTGTACGTCTTGTCCTAGGCCTGCCTAAATTAGACTTGATTTTGTTTCTTCAATTAAAATAAGAAGCAAAATGAAGATAATTTGAAAATGAGCATTATGAAAACACCTAACATTTTTCAAAAAAGGTATAAAAGATTTCTAACATCTGAGGAGAGATAAAAAAGACTAAGCTATATAGAAGACAGTGGATGTTTACAAAAACATCCATTCTCAAAGGTCTATTTGTTTTAGCAGCTTTATTGAGGTGTAATATACAAAGAACTGCACATATTTTATGTGCACAATTTAATGAGTGGACATATGCAAACACTCATGATACCATCACCACAATCAAAGAAATAGACACAGCCATCCCTCCCAAAGTTTCCTTGTGATCTTTCCCCCCAATCGCTTCTACTCCCCTGAACTCCAGAACCTATATCCAACTTCACCGTCAAGACCTTTAGATTTTAACAAGCATCTATCTCAAACTGAACATGTATACAAACTGAATACTTAATCTCCCCTCCCCCCCAACTCCCATTATTGCTTCAAATCTTCTCTTCCCCTGTTATTCCCAACTTGCTAAAAGCTAATTCTAATCTTCGAGTTGTTTAGTCTAAAAACATTGGATTTTTTTCACATTCCACAGGGAATTCGTCAGTTCATCTCACTGTCTTTATTTTTAAACTATATCCAAAATCTAACAACTACCACCTGTATTGTTACCACCATGCTGGCCCCTGGCATTTCTCATCTAATATGTTTTAGCATCTTTCTAACTGGACATGGTTGCCCTCCTACATATTATTCTCAATACGGTAATCACAGTAATTGTGCTCAAGGGAAGTAAATGTCATGTTATTCTTTCTGCTCAGATCTCTGAAGCCTTCTCATTTTACTTAAAATAAAAGTCAATGGCCTTACAGTAATCTGTCTGCCCCTACAGAACTTGGCTCCTACTGTCTCCTTGACCTCATCTATTCCTCATCCCTTACTCCACTCCAGCTACATTGTTTCACAGACTTCAGCCCTGTCCACCCAGGAACTCTGCACTTGTTTTTTGTTTTGTTTTGTTTTTTCCTGCTGCCTGAAAATTTCTTCCTAATATTCATGTCTTGTTCTCTCACCTTTCTCTAATCTTTACTCAGATATTCCTTTTTAGTGAAGCTATTGCTAACCACACATCAAATACAAAGTGAAGCCATTGCTGACCACACTATCAAATACAAATCTTCCAAGGCAGCCCTTCCTTCTACAACGGTTATCACCATTTGACTTACAATAGATTTTACTTCTTGATTGTTGCTCGTTATTAGAATCATTGTCATTATTACTAGAATGTAAGCTCAGTGAAAACAAGGATGATATTCTGATTTGTTTTGTGTTGTATCATAGAATTCAGACTTTCACCTGGTAAAAGAAGTAGCTAATTTGAATAGCATGTCCACAGAAAATGCAAGGAAAAACAAGTCAGACAAAAACCAGTCCTCATGTGGTAGTTCTTTCAGATGATCCTTAATACCAGGAGAAAATAATTTTGTGGATTAAAGGAATGATGTTCAAGTAAGGAATCAGAGAAAATGAATTTCAAAATGGATTAAAGAAATAGTGTTTAAGTAAGGACTTAGCATCATATAGGTCATAATAGCCAGATTTCTGCTCTTAAGGCTGTGAGAGGGAGAAAGGAATAAATGTGTATCATGTCCTTTGGGATAAAAGTGGAATCTCATCCTGATTTTCTTTATAAGTATTTGTGCTCCACAAATTCCCCAGTTCGATGAGTTACTAAGAATTTAGTTCCTTTACCTCATATGGTCACACATCATGTGACTTTATATAAGATTCCAAATATCAGGAAAATAGGATACATCTAGAGTTTGAATTACTACATTTACTCCACTTTTTAAAAATGCAGCTCTAGTCAGCAATGAAAGAAAAAAAACTACAGAACAGACAAGGCTTAATAGCTCTTACCGGCATTTTTACTTTTGATGTTGCATCCCTCCTCACAGATTTCATGCCTTGTAAATGAAAATACTTGAAGCTTAATTTTAATGTTACCAGTGTCAATTTCTAGAATGAGTATTCAAAATATATTGACAACATGCTTGAAAAAATATTTGGAATGGCTTTTAATGGTTATAATTCCTAAAACTATAAGCTAGCAGAGATTCCAAATGGTAAAATGTATTTTCTCTGATAATTTGAGTTTACATCATGGAAGTATAAGACTTATGTTACATCAGAAAATGTATATCCCTATATATACAAGCTTTAGCTATAAATTTAGTTTTCTGCACCTGTGGAAATCTAATTTGCCTTCTATATTACTTTCGTCTCTCTGCAACAAAGCTATGGCTGGTTGATGACAAAAACATCTGGGGTAAAGTTCAATATTTGAATATTTGTAGATATATTTACAATTTTGCTCCAAATTTAATCTATAGCCAAGTATTAAATCTTTAGGCTCTTTAGTATCCACTATAATTTTTTTCTACATTCCCTTTACAACATAAATAGTTTTGTATTTCTAGCTTTATTTGTGTGAAGCCACTTACTCAAGTATTTTTATTTAAGGCATTTATTTTCTCCCTGAATCCATTTTTATAGCAGCAAAGAGTATCATTTAGAGGTAAATGAACATGTGGTTGTCAGAAGAATATATGTTATGGATAATGATGATTTGGGGGTGGCGACTGGCTGAGTGCTGAGAAGTATGGAATCCGTACATATAAAGCACTTAACAGAGAGCCTGGAGAATAGAAAGCATTCTGTAACTGTTAGCTCCGCTGATGCTGTGACTGCTGAATTCTGGCCATATAGGATAGAGACCAGGGCGTTTCATCTTATTAAGTGGAATTCCAGATACAAATGTAGAAATAACTTCAAATGTTTTCCCACTGAAACTTATAAGACAATTTTCCAAGTGCTGAAGATGTGTAAACGTGAGCTCAGTTGTTCAATGTTTGTCCAAGATCTCCTAGGATATTAAAATAAAATACAGCCAAATAAATCCTGCTCTCTGGCACTGTTGAGGAAAGGGATTTCATAGAATTGACATGATTCTTAATGATTTGGTTAAACATTTCTATTTGATGCATCTTATTAAGTCACTGGTTACACTGTGCTACTTTAAACTTTCATAATAAATAGTCTGAACATATAATCTGGTACTTATGGTTAACCCGTAAGACTTTAAAGTAGTACAGGCAGTAAAAAAAAAAAAAAAAAAAAAAAAAAAGTACAAATGTCATGGATGGCTTCACAGCATTAGAGGATTGCTCTATTATTTGTGAGCTCTTGACATCAATGAACAGATAAGATATTCTACAACTGGAGTTTGCAGTAGAAGCCCCAATATCTACACTACATCACTGTTACATAATCTCTGGACTTCAGTGTTCTCATTCACACATTGATCAATATTGAGCAGAATAATTCAGTCAACGAACATTTATTTAATGGCTGTCTTGTGTCTGACAATGGGCTAGCTGCTGAGATGATATTGGAGTTTAGAATCTACTGCAAAACAGACATGAAAACAAAATCACTTAATATGGTAAGATGATGGCTGTAAGCCTTGCAAGTCAAAAGGACCTATAGGAACAAAGGCGGGTGCTGAGTAAAGTATTTCAGTATGATTGGGGATTATTGCTTTGCCAAGCAAGCAGAAAAATTAAAGGAAAGAAGGGAGAGAAGGTGGGCAGAAAAGGAACTAAGGGAGAGAAATATGAAAGAAGTGAACGAAGGAAAGGAAAAAAGATTCTAAATTTTAGAAAGAACAAGATGCGCAAAACACATTGGAGGCATCAAAAGTCTTGTCTTATCTGGGAAAGTTTCAGTGAGTGTGAGGATGATTAGGAGCATCGGAAAGCAATGCCACACAAGGAAGGAAGGACGTAAGGGACTAATTTATCTTCTAATATATTTAGAGTTCTTATAATTCATTTAAATAATTGAAGTCTGAGAATTGAATGAGATTACAAGGTTAGATTTTCAAACTGATAATTTCTATGATATACATGGGAAATATGTTAGAAGATAACAAGAATCAAAGCTTAGAGAAACCAGAGAGGACAGTATTACAAAGATCCAAATGATAGGGGCCAAGGGGCAAATGAGTAAGAATATTTTTTAGTACTATTTTGCATGTGTTAAAACAACTCCTTTATTCAATGAAGTAAGCCTAAAATGCTTGTCATTAATATTGTCATCTCCATGTTACGGAAAAGAAAACTGAGGTAGCAAGGTTAAGTACCACAGTAGGGTAGGACGTAAACCTAGGCATTTCGGCTGCTAAATCTGTATTCTGAACCACTATAATTTACTACCTTAAAGACAATACTGTGATGATACAGGATGGTAATGAAGAGGGTAAGAGGAAAGGTGGTTGTTCATTAAGTATTCTTTGGGAATATACTAAATAGATATGAAAATTGACTCCTGGATTTCAGGCTTGAGATGGTGCCATTTAAAGTTACATATTACAATAGAAACCATTTTTGGCAGAAGACAGTGAAATCAGGTTTGGATATATACATTTCAGAAAATTTAGGCAAATGTTTGTCAAGAATCTTCCAGGTGGAGGAAACATGACTAATTCTCTATAGATATAAGCCTGAAATAGAAAACTGGATTGCAGAAGGACCAGTCCCAGGCTACTCCTACCCCCATCCCCATTTAATATTCTGTTCAGAAACACTGTCCAGAAAAACACTGCTTTTACTTACCATTTTTTTACTAACCTCACAAACTTATGTCTCATCCCCATAAATCTCACAAAGGATGAGTTTGATCACATGATCTTAATTAACAGTGGGGCAAGTTTCCACCACTTTTTCTTTCCCTTAAATTCATCTATTCCACAACTTTATAATTGGCTCAAAGATAACATTTGTCATTATTTCTGTCTAAACGAAGAAAAAGTACTTATAACCTGAGTCTTTTGTCCTTTCACTTAGAACGTTCTTAGAAGAACAAGGTATAGTACCCCTGCAACAGGAGTATACTCCTGTGAGTGTAATAATAATTTAATCATTACTAACACTGAATTGGAAAATCAAATACATATTTTGATTGATTACTACTTCAGATTTACCTGTGTTCTTTGAATTGGCTTCCTTATTTTAAAATTGGAGATAATACTTTTTACCCAACAAGGTAGCTGCGTGAATGATATGAGAAAACAAATTCAGAGAGCACAACATAGTGCCTGGCATGAAGGAAATAATAGAAGTTAAAAAGAAATTCCAGTCATTTTCACTTTGAGTCTCACAGCATTTTCCTTATTGCCCACTCTTCCATAACATGATCTGTCCTGCTTAACAAGCTATTCTCCTCAGTTGTCCCCACCTTCATTTATCAATAAACTTACCTAAAAACATTTCTACATTTCATCTATGTTTTAATTCAATAAACCTTTTCCAGTAGCATACTCATCTTCTTTGGAGCTCGCAAACTGACTAAAAATATGTTCTTTAATGTGATCTGATCATGACTGCTACCAGTTGAAAGATCTTTCTAGGTTTCTGGTACTTATAGAATCCTGGCTATGCTCTTTAGTATAGGCTTTAACCATTCCATTTACTTCTTCCTTTCTATCCTACCGAAGTCAACTGAAGATACAGCTCCAAACACCACTTCCCATACTCAAATGCATATCTAAACACCTTATCTTCTTCTCCTGAATATATTTCCTTATTTTAGAAACCTCTTTTTCAAGATACAGATATTACCTCCTCTGAATTGCAGATAGAGTTGGACAATTCCTCTACCCTTTCACAGACCCTCTTTGGGTTTCTACAATACCACCTGCTATTATGTTTCAATTAAAGATTAAAGGGAAATTAGGGTTCAAATAGCTTCACCTGTAACATTGGGTAAAAACAAACCTCTCTGGATCCCTAGACAATTACAGCCAGTATCTATGTACCTTTTTTAGAAATTAGCCATATGTTTTTGCTCTGACATCTCTTCAATATTTTAGGGACTTTGTTATTATTTAAAACATTTTATGTGTATCTATTGCTGCTTTAAGAGAATCTTTTTCCCTGCTTCTAATTTCCTATTCTGCTTACCAGCTTGAATTTCTACTTCTTAAGCATAGACTGTACCCCGAGTTTGACAATTCTGCTTGCAGATGTTGAAATATGTCCTTGAACATCGTCTCTAGACACAGATTATAGCTAGAGCCCTATTATCACTTAGACCACCCCTGCCATCTTCCTGAACATTTAATATTATGCTTCCTGGGTTCCTAATCTCTACAGAATAAAGCAGAATTTCATTTTGAACTCCCAGTTGATAGCATTTCGTCTGGACAATATCCAGAGAATACAATAATCCTGAAGCATAGTGCTTGTCAAGTAGACTAAAATACCACTCTCCACACCTGTAGCTAGGTCAGCACCCACATATTTTCCACCTATTGGATGCATCTTATTCAGGTTCTACTCCCTATTTGCTTTATTTATATCTTCTGAGTCCCCACAGGTGACAGGTGTAAGTGATGGTTTCTATGGGAAGGAATAAAAGAGTCTTTTAAGAAAAAAACTCTTCACTATTTTTTAAAATAATGGTGGGGGAAAATGTGGTTATTTAGGAAGAATGGAATTTGCTGAGTGTTTTGTTATTTCTCTGTAAATAAACACTCATACTATAAAGGTGTTTAAAAGACACACTGAATACTGTGTTCTCTTTTCTAACCCCTTACACTTTGGGAAATTGAGTGTGAAGAAACAATAAGAAAAAATAAGCTTTCAGATGCAATCTCTCACATGTATTGATTTCTTCCATTTTGGTGATTTGTATGGAGAGTCTACCATGAACTCCAACAGAGCTTGCCCTTCTTTGCACAAGGTTACTAACATGATAAGGCATTTTCACTGTATTACTTCTCTTATCCCATCCAATTTAATGCTTTTAATTTAACCACTCCCTCTTTTTCAAGAATTCATGCTTCTCCCTTGCGTAGTGCAAAATATCTATGGCTCTTCTTTGAGAAAGGCCTACAGGATTGCAAAGGTCTAATCGACTCGTCAGATACGGTTTTCAAATGTTAAATGCCATACTGACATTCAAAAATTCATCTTGGGTCCCACACAAGGAAAAAAAAAAAAGTTGTGCCACTTAAGAGTTCAGAAAAGCATATCATCTACTGAGTGAGGGCATGAAAGCTGGTTCTCAGCAGCATTTTCAAATACCTGTCAAAGAACAAGGAATGCAGCATATTCTGTGGTAAAAATTATATTGTATTTTGTTTTGCAAGAATTGTGAAGAAAAACATTTTTGAAAATCTTTGCGGCCGGGCGCGGTGGCTCAAGCCTGTAATCCCAGCACTTTGGGAGGCCGAGGCGGGCGGATCACAAGGTCAGGAGATCGAGACCACAGTGAAACCCCGTCTCTACTAAAAATACAAAAAAAATTAGCCGGGCGCGGTGGCGGGCGCCTGTAGTCCCAGCCACTCAGGAGGCTGAGGCAGGAGAATGGCGGGAACCCGGGAGGCGGAGCTTGCAGTGAGCCGAGATCGCGCCACTGCACTCCAGCCTGGGCAACAGCGTGAGACTCCGTCTCAAAAAAAAAAAAAAAAAAAAAAAAAAAAAAAAAAGAAAATCTTTGCATATAATCACAATTTATACATGCGTTTAATTCTCAAAATCAATTTGTCTTTGGCACATATTTATTATGGATTATAGGATTACAGCACTAGGAAGAAACTTAGAAGTAACAGTGTCCCTATTCACTTAGGTGTTAATAATAGAGAGCTGATATTCTAATTTTAAATTTACTCTGCTATACGCAGAGTACATGTCTTTACAGAAAAGGAGCTGATGTGCTAAACTCTTTGTTTACATGGCAATTACTCCTAAGACAACGAGTTTTTTTTTTTTTTTTTTTTTTTTTTTTTTTTTTTTTTTTTTTAAGAAGACTCTGTCGCCCAGGCTGGAGTGCAGTGGCCGGATCTCAGCTCACTGCAAGCTCCACCTCCCGGGTTCCCGCCATTCTCCTGCCTTAGCCTCCCGAGTAGCTGGGACTACAGGCGCCCGCCACCATGCCCAGCTAAATTTTTTTTGAATTTTTAGTACAGACGGGGTTTCACCGTGTTAGCCAGGATGGTCTCAATCTCCTGACCTCATGATCCGCCCGTCTCGGACTCCCAAAGTGCTGGGATTACAGACGTGAGCCACAGCACCTGGCACAATGAGAACTTTTAAAGACAGAGCTAGGCCATATTCATCTTTGTATTGCTGATGCCTAGTATATGTTGTAGTTTATTTTAGGTATTTTTTTTTTGAAAGAATGAATCAAAACAACCTTGAACACAGAGGGTCCAAACATATAGGAGTCTTTCTTCCTTGAAATACACAGCGACACTGAAAACCTCTTATTATTCCTTTTGCATCAGCTTGCCTCACAAAGGCATACACATTGAGAGCTGTTGTTAGGTTTTTATTGTTATGTTTTTCCTGTTTCTTTGGCCTTGAAGTCTTTCTGTAGAGTGGCCATAAGCCTAGGTAGACACTCTTTAGAAAAGCCCTGATTCAGAGTTGGGGCGGGCGGCAGAGGCGGGGGGTGGTGACTGGGGGAAGAAATTAGCTTCCATGTGTGAGTCAGATGAGACAGAATGAGGAGATGAAACCAAAATGCATAAAACAAAGGAAATTTAATACTTACAAATCCCAAAGAAGGTAGAGGTGTCGTGCAAATGGGTGGCTGACAGGAAGGATGTAGGCAGCAGGAAGCCCAGCCGGTGAGTAAGGAGCGGGAGACAGAACCTGTTGGATTGTGCCTCTCTTAAGGTTAGTGAGCTTTTATGCCTTAGTCTTTTCCACAGGGGTTGTAGATTGACTAGCCTAAAGGAAACACATGTGAATAGGGGAACTTATTTATAGGACTCAGGTGTTGACCATTTTCTCACTAGCAGCAGCTGTGGGGTGTGTTGTGTTTCCTATGGGTGGGATGAGAAACAAGTGAGCCCTATCACAAACACTAACACAGGGAGAAGTTTTAACTAGGCCAAAGGTAAGGGGATACAAGGAGGTTTCTAAAGGCCTGTCTGGCCTAGAAATGGATGCCAAGGCAGCAACTATATTAACCAAATTTATGACAAGGTTATTGATATTTTGATTCGCTTGTATCAAGCTTGACATACATTTACTCTTTGATACAGTAAATATTCATTAAGTCTCTGCTATATGCCATGAGAGTGGTACTCAATTACTGCTTCTCCAAACACAGTGTTGAAACTTTATCATATGAGGTCAAGATACAGATTGTGTCATGCTCAATTTTGCATAGAACATAAGCCTTTTCTTTAAGGCAGTATATAATCTGATTATAGCATAGTTAAGGCTGGGAAAAACTGTGCTATTGACTTTGGGTGATCCTAATAAATACACTGGAGGATCTACTATGCCTAAAATATATTTTTAAAATAGTTTAGATTTTAGTAATTTCCCCCTTCACACCTACCACACAGGTTTTCACATTAATAACTCAAACTCACTTGTCCCATTTTACTCTCTTTGAACCTTACTGTAACTAACAGGTAAAGTCACAATCCTCATTGGGTTTGATATATTTAGGTTGGGCTAATATAGAGCCAAAATGTATCCCTTGAGAAGTCTTTTTCTTCCACAGTTCAACTCTTAAATCCTATAAATGTTATTGCAGCTGTAACCCTATCCTGAACGGGAAACAGGTTTGACTTGAAAGATTCATTCTTGTCATATAAGATGGCTTTATAGCTATGCATACCATTTATTGACCTGACACTGTGGTTATATTTTTTCTTTGGGGGAAAACAAATTAAAAGCTTTTTAGGGAATTTGATAAGGAAAACTGATGCTTACATCCAGCAGCATCCCTTGTTTAGTGGGTAACTGACAAGAGACTTCCGGCAGGGAAATCTCACCACAGCTCTCCTTTGTTTCTTCTTTTACTCTTCATTTCTCTTTTAGGCCTCCTGGTCTTCATGGTGACACCATATGAAAACCTATTATCAAAAATGCTCTAACTAAAGCCATACTTCTCCCACCAGAGATTACAACTTTACAGAAATCAACATCTCAATCTAAAGGAATCAACTACCTAGGTAGAATTTCAAGCATGTTAAATGTACCAATTAGCCTCTTAGAGGAGTTTTGCTAAATAATTTTTTTTTTTTTTTTTTTTTTTTTTTTTACTTATGCCCTGGAAGAAAGTAAGAGAGAATAGAAACAGTAAGATTAAGACTTTGAGTTTCTTAAGGCTAAGACTTTCTAATGTAGTATGCAGGGCATAGACTGACCTTAGCTATTAAAACAAAAAGTGCAGAAATGGACGATAGCAACTTGGGATTTTCAGATATCTTTTTTGCACTTTTTTTTTTTTTTTTCTGGTTCTACCTAGAGATTCTTTGTCTGCTCTGTTAATTCTTTAACTGCATCCCACGCCAGGTTTTGCCAAACACTTGAGGTAGATGAACTCTTCTTTTTCTTTTTTTTTTGGAGACGAAGTCTTGCTCTGTTGCCCAGGCTGGGGTGCAGTGGCATGATCTTGGCCCACTGCAAGCTCCAAACCCCGGGTTCACGCCATTCTCCTGCCTCAGCCTCCCAAGTAGCTGGAACTACAGGCGCCCGCCACTACGCCCGGCTAATTTTTCTGTATTTTTAGTAGAGACGGGGTTTCACCATGTTAGCCAGGATGGTCTTGATCTCCTGACCTCGTGATCTCCCCGCCTTGGCCTCCCAAAGTGCTGGGATTACAGGCATGAGCCGGTGGCAAGGTAGATGAATTCTTATCCAGCCATGATCCAAAGATTCTTTGGAGAAGTTTTTTTTTTATTCATTATCTCTTCTCTGAGTTTCCACTAACTTCTTATTCTAGGATACCCATAATTCAGAGGAAGAAATTAAAGTTATTCAGCTTAAGGAGTTTAAAATTAGGCTTTTCATATATTAGGGCTACAAAGACTGCTAGTTATCTTTTAATCTAAAAAATATTTTAATACAGATGAATAAACTAACCTCTGGAGAGGTTAAGTGGTTGATGACAGTTCAAATGGCTACTTATTGCAGAGTTGGGTCATGTCAATATTTTGTTATTATTTACATGAATAAAACAATTCTAGTTTTGATTGCACTGCTTTTTCTGATCAGATGTTCTATTCTTGTCTAAGCCAGTCTTGTAATTCACCAATTTTCTACCACAAAGTCCCAAAACGGTTGGTTGTCTTTACTTGTAAGAATCAGTAAATTGTAGTTAATATACCCTGCAGAAAAGCCAGATATCAAAATCTGGTCCACACCATTGCATTATCACACACGTGAGCATAAGTGAGGTAGAATAAAGTTCACAAACTACTGAATTGAGTACATTTCCATCTTCCACAGTGTTCAGCAGTGTGCTATTAATAGCAGACAAGATAGTAGACAAGATTATAAACAGTCAGGGGAGTAAAGATTTTAGATAATATCAAGCTTCAAAATCTGCAAGCCCTACCTTGACCCAGCTGCCCTTTTTCCTTTTGTTTCATTAAGAAGTAAATGCATGAGACATCATCAAAGGAGAAAAAATTCATTATGTTATCTAGGTTTATATTCCAACTTTTTATTTGGTTTTTAAGATTGGAGAGGTTACATAGGCCTGTGAGATTTATTTTTAACCCTTATTTCTAAACTTGAATTTACAGATTTAACCACTCCCTGACTGGCTTAATGGAAAGAGAGAATAGAACACTGGAAGGATGGTCAAATCAGCTTACCTTTTCTGCAGAAGCCATACAGTTTTACTTCTTAGTAAGACAGAAACAAAAAGATGACAGTGTCTCTTACTATACAGACCAAAAGCTTGACCCTGACTGTAGGAAAGAAAGAAGAGAGAGTATATATGTGTGCTATATTAGCATGCAGTAACTCTGTGCAATAGTTTATATGAGCAAGTCAACATATAGACTCAAACCAATCAGAATAGACTTCTTCATGGAAATTATGGAAGTGGAGTTGAAGACATTCAGAAGGAAGAGAAAGAACTAACCCCTTCTAAATGTCTACAAGTATGTGTTTATTTCTTGAAGATATAAATCATAGTCCTAATCTTCAATATCCATGTCTTAGCAGAAATAATTAACATTCACCTAGAGTGATTTATCTGCTGGGATTCAATATAAAATATGTGATTTGATGCCAACTTCCTTTATATTACAAAATTTCCTTTTCTATAAAATACCCTTGTCATGGAGGTGTATTTTATATATATATATATATATATATATATATATATATATATATATATATATATTCAGTTTAACATTTACAAGGCTAGTTCTACTCTATGCAGACTAGAACTAGAAATTCAGACTCCAACTCTAAGGCCTTTTCTTTCCCACAGAAGTGTGGTTTTCAGGCAATAAACCGAGGTCAACCAGTGTCCATGGTTTTTATTTTTAACATAGGTCAAACAGTAACCTCAAAGCCCCTTTAATGCCAAACATATAATGAAAGAGTTCAGGGTCCAATCATTTACATTTCAGCAAGAAATATGTTTTCCTTTGATATGTTGGCAGCGGTTCAGTGCAAATGACCTGCTTTCACACATTGACGTTTTTCAAGGTTTGGAGCAATTGGCTTGAAATTTGAAACACTTATGTCTGACTTTCATGCCTCTGATATATAACAGAGTGCTTTTTTGGAATTTTGTCCAGTTATTTCTATTGAATTCCCACCTCCATAGAGTTCTCAAAAATGAGAACACAGATTAACTGTCAAGTACAGTTTTTGCTGTCAATTTATTTTTAGCCTATTATATAAGATCAGATTTGGGATGGAAATATTCATGTGTTTGCACTTCTCTTATTAATCATTTTAATCAACAAACAACACTTTTAAAACAGCATATTCTATTCAAAAGCTGCAATATGGGAAAGGAAGCACATTATTATGACATCAACATGGAAACCAAGCACTATGATGTTTAGTAAACTCTTTAAGTTACAAGTCCTATTTTTATTTCCTCTCAACTATACTGAATATCACAGGTAAATCTAGATGGATTTTAAACTTTGCCCTCTTTTAAAAATTCCTAAATTGAGCAAATGAGTCTACATGGAGACACCATTACTATAGTGGTTAAATCCCAGATTCCAACCCCACATTATGTAACTTGAATCCTGACTCTACTGCTTGTATAACCTTAGGAAATTTTCTTAGTTTCTTTCTGTCTTTGTTTTTTTTATTTGAAGAAAAACAAGATAAAAACATAATTTCTGTTTCACACTGTTGTTACAAAGATTTTATGTAAAAATGTACATAAAAGGCTTACCATTTTTTTTTATCATAGATAGTAATGCTCAATTAAATTTGAGTCAAAGTGTAATAGATAATGGAGAGGTGATTTTTCCAGTATTTCTTTTTTTGTGCTATGAAGTATATGTGGTTTAGCTGTTAGGATATTATTTTAGGAAATCTAAGGCAACATCTCATCAAAAATCAAAGTAAGTGGGTACAGAATATGCTCTAGGCATTTAAGGAAAAAGATCAGTGCAAACTACAATTTGATTCTAGCTTCTCAGTATAGCAGTTAAGTGCTTTCAGGAGATATCAGTGTGAGTTTTCCAAGCTCCTCACTTTTAAATTGAGTGCATTTATCTGAAACTTCCTTATGATATTAATGAGACGAACATGTCTTCCACTGGAGAGTTACAATGCAGCCTAATATTACTGTCATTAGTAAGTCGGGAAACATGTGAAATTAAACAACTTTGAGAAACAAAATATTGAAGAATTTTCTCAACTATGTAATGCATGTGCCAGAGCATCAATATTGATCTCCACTATTAAAAATCAAAATTATATTTTAAATGCTCGAATATTGAAAAACAGTATACAATTTAGCTTAAAAGTCCCATCAGTTTTGATGTTGGTTGGATATGTTTAAATCTACGTAAGTGTTCTTATCAGATGGATGACTTAATTAAGTTTTGTAATTACAATGTAGATCTTTCATCTGTGAATTAAAATATATTATGTAAAAACTCCAAATTAAATTTGAGTTTTATTGTAATAAAGATTCACACATGGCTAATGAGTTGATATGACATTTATATTTGCATATATTATAAAATGTTTTGTGTAACACAGTTATCAAACTCTGTGCAGAATTTTATAATTTAAATGAACATGTTTTGAACAGACACAATGGATGCAAAGCCTCGTGTTTAGATAACTTTAAAATGATACCTTATTTAGTTAAAAGTGACACTTAGATTTATCCCAATTGCTCTGATATTTAATTTAGATGGTGTGTGACGATCTGCATGAAGATAATTCTGAGCTCAAATTTATTTTGTTTATATTCTCACATCTGCCACCTATCCTTGATTAGGAGTATAAGTGTCCTTCTCTAGATTCTTGCATTTATGAAAAAGGGAAATTACTGTTTCCTTCCCCTCAATCATGAACTTCAGTGCTATGCACAGAGTACATCCCTGGAAAGAAGGGAAATGAATCTCACAGGGATCAAACATAATCAATATTAGCTAGCCAATGAGAATAAGCCTTACTCTCTGACATAGTCCAAATACACTTTGAGAAATCACATCCACTTTTCTGAAGCAACATGTTTCTCTAATCTTTAATATGTTTTAATAGAATAGGACCTCATTCCCAAAACTAATATCCAGAAGTCATCCAATTCATAATTTTATTTTGGTTCTTGTATTGAATTCCCAGTTTCATTTTATGTCCTCCATGTGAACCAAATCCTTTCTGATCCCAGGATTTGCCCTCAGCCTTTATATTGAACAAATTTGAACAAATAAGTTTTTTTCTCCTAGTTTTTCAATCCACTAATTCTTGCTTTCACTCCAATATAGCATTCTTCATCAGTCCAGGACTCAGTTATTCCTGGGCTGTCTGTGTTTACAGAATGTTCAATCCATCCCTAGGCCAAGCCATTAGTTGGAACCTTACACAAATCTCTAGAAAAGAGACCACAGAATAATAATATAAAATAGAGGTGAAAGGCAAAATTTAGAGTCTTCTTGTCAAGTCCAGATTTTAGTATTTCACCTTACATAAGCATAAAAATAGAAGATGGTGAAATGGATAAGAATACGCACTATAGCATCTAACCACCGAAATGAATTCTAAGGGATTATCAACATTACAGGATTTCCTGTAGTATAAACATCCAAAAGTTTTTGAAACCATAAGCAAGAGTGTGTTTAATAATTTTCCACAACTACCAAAAAAGATTCTGAAAAAACAGAGGTTGAAATGGACATTGAAGAAGGCATTGTTTTCTTCTTGAAGACACCAAGATGCAATGCCAGTGAATAATTTCTGTAACTCTAAAACAAAGCATTTTCAGTTTTATTCTTTCCTCCCCTAAACACTTTATCTTTATTTATCCACTTTTAACCCTGCTTATCCTATATAAAAATTAGTTACTATTTTTCTTTTGAATACTAGCTAAAGACAGATATCTGACTTTTATTCAAGGCACAAAGCATGCATTAACTTAGGTCCTTTAATTTTTAAAAAAAGCCTAAAATTCTTCTGCAGTAAAATTTATAGATATTAATTGCAAAATTTGATGTGCTTGGATAAATATATACTTCTATATAAACACCATTTTATCAAGATATGAAAAAGAATTTCCCTTATTTTACTAAATAGATCACATTTTTGTCCTTTTTTTTTGTCTAATATTTTTAAAATAATGAACATTTTATAGGCTTGATTATAATGTCTTTAAAGAGTATCTGTTTCCTATGTTGGCTGGTTTTATGTGTGAAGTTATTTGCCTAGAGATGACTTCAGCCTCTAACTCTTCACCTTTCTGTTTATATATGGTATTTTTAAAAATTGTTGGCTGGGCACAGTGACTCACTCCTGTAATCCCAGCACTTTGGGAGGCTGAGGTGCGTGGATCACGAGGTTAGGAGATCGAGACCATCTTGGCCAACATGGTGAAACCCCATCTCTACTAAAAATACAAAAATTAGCTGGGTGTGGTGGCACGTGCCTGTAATTCCAGCTACTCGGGAGGCTGAGGCAGAAGAATCACTTGAATCAGGGAGTTAGAGGTTGCCGTGAACCAAGATCACATCACTGCACCCAGCCTGGAGACAGAGTGAGACGCTGTCTCAGAAAAAAAAAAAAAAAAAAAAAAAAAAAGAAAAGAAAAGAAAAAAATTGTCATTTTTCTTGAATATGAGGTAAGGTGAAGAACAGTAAAGATATATGCATGCATATGTTCACTGCATCACTTTTCACAATAGTAAAGATATAAAATCAACCTAAATGTCCATCTGCAGTAGACTGGACAAAGAAAATGTGGTATGTACACAACATGAAATACTACTCATTCCTAAAAAAGAACAAGGTCATGTTCTTTGCAGCAACATGGATGGAGCTGGAGGCCATTATCCTAAGCAAACTACCACTAGAACAGAAAACCTAATACCACATGTTCCCACTTACAAGTGAGAGTTAAACATTGAGTACATATAGACGCAAAGTAGGGAACAACAGACACAAAGCAGGGAACAACAGATATCAGGGCCTACTTGATGGTAGAGGGAGGGAGGAGGGTGAGGATAAAAAAATTACCTATCAGGTACTATGCTTATCACCTGGGTGACAATATAATCTGTACACCAAACCTCCCATGACATGCAATTTACCTATATAACAACCAGCACATATACACCTGAACTTAATGTTTTAAAAGAAAAGAACAGTAGTATTTGGGAAAGATATATGCTTATATTTGTGTATCTATATAAACAAGAAATTTTGTGGAAAAAAATTTTTACAGCAGTACTTCTAAATACAGTAGTAGTATGAGTGTAAACCTAAATTACCCTGTTAAAAGTCGTCAAAATAATGCGTCTTCCCCAGTAGACTCTGCTACTAAGTAAATTACCAAGGGAATAAAGTGTCTAATGAGACTGGAAGGTAGACTACATGATCTCTAGGAACCACTTCAATCCTAGAATATTTTGACCTAGCAATTGCAAAGATTAAAAAATATTGTTTATTTAGAACTTATTATATACCATGTAATGTTTGCATGGTGTTACAATTTCACTTAACTCTAACAATAACAAAGTTAATTCTTTCTGCTCCTAGATGAAGAAAGGTGCACTGACCAACAGCAATGCTGCACATAAGTGGCCAACATAGAAAATGAATCTAGTCATATATGTCCCTAAAGCTATCTTTTTTTTTTTTTTTTTTTTTTTTTTTGAGGCGGAGTCTCGCTCTGTCGCCCAGGCTGGAGTGCAGTGGCGCGATCTCGGCTCACTGCAAGCTCCGCCTCCCGGGTTCCCGCCATTCTCCTGCCTCAGCCTCCCGAGTAGCTGGGACTACAGGCGCCGCCACCACGCCCGGCTAATTTTTTTGTATTTTTAGTGGAGACGGGGTTTCATTGTGTTAGCCAGGATGGTCTCGATCTCCTGACCTCGTGATCCGCCCGTCTCGGCCTCCCAAAGTGCTGAGATTACAGGCTTGAGCCACCGCACCCGGCCATCTTTTTTTTTTTTTTATACAGTCTTACTGAGATGCCCAGGCTGGAGTGCAATAGCACAATCTCGGCTTACTGCAACCTCTGCCTCCCGAGTTCAAGCAATTCTCCTGCCTCAGCCTCCCAAGAAGCTGGGATTAAGATGCCCGCCACCACGCCTGGGTAATTTTTGTATTTTTAGTAGAGACAGGGTTTCACCATCTTAACCAGGCTGTTCTTGAACTCCTGACCTCAAGGGATCCTCCCACCTCAGCCTCCCAAAGTGCTGGGATTACAGGTGTGAGCCATCGCGCCCATCCCCCTAAAGCTTTTAATATTTTATTCCCTTTGTCTAGCTGTATGCCTCTCTTATACCTTCTCTGTTTTGAAATTGAACTTTGTATTGAGTTTTAAGTTCTAAATATAGTTGTGTCTTTTAAAGACATGGGATAACTATTAAAATAATTCATACAGATGTTCCTTTTTTTTAAGTCAATGGGTGAATTTTATTTATGAAATTGATGTTTATTTCTTAAGCACAGAACTCTTTTTTCTTTGATCTTCTCCCTAAAAACACTGGTCTAGACAATACTGACTGTTTGCAATACATTCACTATCCCTTTTTGTCAATGGTGCCAGCAGGAACAGAGGCAACATTTCTAAAGTTCTAATTAGCTTCCAAGTCTAGATATAAATATTTTTTTTGTATTGCCCTTATCACATGTAGGAGCAAACGATTAGGGTTCAATATAGTCCTTTTCAAAATGGTGGAAAAAGATGATACAATATCAAGTACGCAAGTGTACTGTTTAATTGCTGTTGCTGTAACTGTTGCTGCTGTTACTTACCAAATCTCTTGGAACAAGGGCAGAAACCATCGCCAGCATCCTCCTACTCACTGTGCTGGAGATGCTCCACTGCTCAAGTGGAGGGGTTGAAAAGATTTTAAGTCGTTATTTGTTATCCCATATTATGACACTAATATAAAATGAAGAAACTATTTTCCATGACAAAATGCTAATAAGAGTCTGTGCTAATGAGGTTTTTGTCATATTAATGAAAATAAATGCCAATATGATATAAAATTATTATGAATAAAAATTGCTAACGTAGCAGCCCTCATTATGGGGGAAGATGTTGAATGCAAAGCAATCAGGAGTGTGTGTGTCTGTGTGTGTGTGTGTGTGAGAGAGAGAGAGAGAGAGAGAAAGAGAGAGAGAGACTCAGGGAGAGGCTAAAAGAAATCCTGAGTTGTAATTTCAATCACATCAAAGATACAGAATGAAAAGCAATTAAGGAAGAAGAAAAGTGATAATATTAAATGTACAAAGAAACAAAAAGGAGATCCAATGGAAAAGGATGTCTTTATATCATGATCAGAAAATGTGTTATGGTAAAAATTATTTTATGTTTCTTTGTAGGAAGGGAGCAAAATTAAAAAAATACATAAAGCACTTGACCTGAAAAGCATGTTATCATGGTTAATATTATTCATAAGAACTCATAGTATTACTCATAAGAAGAAATTCTTATAAAATGATATATCATGTATTTGAACATAACAGTGTTTTTTTTTTATTATGATAAAACACAGGATTCATTCACCTTCTTAGGAATGCATTTGAGTCTGTTTAATTATTTAGAAAATCTCAAAGCTGGAAGGTCCCAGAAAGGCATTTATTTATGTTGTGCATCGTCTCTTTGATCTACCACCTACTTTAATGTTGCTGTAACATTATCTATCAAAAAATTTACTACTTTGCACCAGCCTATAAAATGCATGTGATAAATTATAGGTGAGAATCATGTATTCAAAAGGTGTTTATTGACTGCTGGTAGATAACATAACCACTTCAAGAGGTAGATATTAATTCTGAAAAATAAAGCCCCACGATTTGCTTACGTGATAAACCTGGGGTGTTACAACTTGCTATTAATAAATCAGAATTGGATGATATTATAGTAACAAGAGGCTAGGGAGATAACCCGACCAGCATGGGAATTAACCAACAGCGTCTCCACATGTGGCTTTACAGGGTCTGCCAGATTCTCTTCATTCTTTCTTCCTGGTATATTTATTTTTCAATGGAGTCCATCTCCAGTAGCTTTGTAGGATAGGGTGAAAGGTTGATCTATTTTGAGTCTTCAAATGCTGAAAAACATCTTTATACTTTCTTCAAATTCTATGGGTAGTTTCAGTAGGCAAAGAATCCTGGTATGTTAATAATTGTCTCTCAGAATTTCAAACTATTTTTCTCTTGCTCCTACTGTTGCTGTTGGGAAGTCTGTGACATTTTCAATCTTATTCTTTATAAGATGTTTTGTTCTTTCTTGAGTTTTTATGGCTCTCTTTTTATCAATTTATCTTCCATGTTAAGAAATTTTATAATTAGGGATCTCAGTGTCATATGTGTGGGGTGTGTGTGTATCCACATGTATATGCACACATACATCTATATGTTTATGATTATGTATATTTTCTCCAGATTGAAAGGGCCCACATAGTTCCCTGAATAATTCTGAGATTCTTACCTTTCAGTCTGAGAAACATTTTTACATTGTTTGATAATGCAAGAATGTTGATAATTTTTTCTTCTTTTTTATTACCTTATTCTATAACTACTAATGGTAGGATATTGGTTCATCAGTATTAATGCTCCAATGTTATTGTCTTTTTAATTACCTATTTTAAAGTAATTTCTGAGGACTTCCCTCTTGGAAACATCATGCCTCATACTCATCTTTTACCGCAACTGGTGCCTCCAAGGAGTGAGCTTTCCATATATCTGCGGGTGAGTCATCTTTCTTTCCATCCAGCTTTCATTCTGTAGCCATGGACACTATAGGCTGTAACTTATCTGACTTTCCTAAGTTAATAAACATTTTTTCCTTCCACATCAGCACTCCAAATCTTCCTAGAAATCTTTTGTCCACTCTGCAGTTTACTTTGATCATACGGGTTTGTATCTTTGCTGTCATTTTACTAGTATTTCAGGAGGTAAGAACAAAATTTTGAAGGATAAATGAGATATTAACAAGGCAAGAAGGAGACTTTATTTCAAATAAATGCACTTTGAATAGAATAGTTTTACAAAAACTATAGCATTAGGAGAATTACCTAATGTAGATGACGGGTTGATAGGTGCAGCAAACCACTATGGCACATGTATACCTATGTAACAAACCTGCATGTTCTGCACATGTATCCCAGAACTTAAAGTATAATAATAAAATAAATAAATAAATAAAGCTCTACATTTTAAACTTCATACCCTCTGCTTTTTAACTTTTTTTGTTGTTTCTATTGATGTCTTACACTGTCCGTCTTATAAAATTGCACTTACTTTTTTGATAGGTTTATCCTTTAGTCTTTCTACTCAAGATATGGGTGGCTTATACACAACAATTACAGTGTTAAGATATTCTGTATTTGTCCATGTAATTACTGTTACTAGTGAGCTTTATACCTTCAGATAATTTTTATTACAAAATCTCTTCAGCATTTCTTGTAGGACAGGTCCCTCAGCTTATGTTTGTCTGGGGAAATGATTATCTTTGATTTTTGAATGATATTTTTGCTGGACATACTATTCTAAAATAAAAGGTTCTTTCCTTCAACACATTGAACACATCTTGCCACTAGCCATCCAGAAGCTAAAGCTTAGAGTAAGGGGCTTTAGGAGTCTCTTTGTTGCTTTATTTTACTGAGGCTGAACTGGTACTCAAGTTGCAAGACAAAGTCCTTTATACTCTTCCCTCTGCTTTCTTCAAGCAGAAGCAGTCTCTCTCCATGACCATCACAACTGGGAAAGTGCTGGGTGACATCTGAAGGCAGAATGGTGCTGGGTCTCATCCAAGGCCTCTTTGTGACTATGTCCTGGCTACAACCAATATTTATTACTCAAGGTTCAAAGGCTCTTAAGTCAGTAGGTAGTAAATTCTACCAGAGCTGTGTCCTTCCCTTCATGGCAGTGGGTTATCTTCTCACCCAGAGTGAATCTAGAAATGTTACCATGGAGGTAGGGCCTAAAGACTATAATTGATGCCTTATTTCACTGTAACTGAGCTGATATTCAGTTTGCAAGATGAAATATTCTTTACTCCTCCCTCCCCTTTCTGCAAGCAGAAGGAGCCACTGTGAGCTGCACCGTCTGTATTGCAGGTGGGAATTCAAAGTTAGATGGAGTTGTTGCTCTGGTGGGATTTGAGGATATGCTTCCCAGAAATGTGTGATTGTGGATTGCTTCCCTGTCTAGGTAGAGATGTAGATTGGGTCTTTTATGAATTGATTGGCTGTTTGACCTCCTGCATCAAGCAGGACTATTCTCTGTGTTTCTCTAAAATACACAGAAGTGGGAGTCTCTTTGGCTGGCTGGATCACTGGGCAGGCATTTTGGCTATGTGGAGCTGCTGCTTACCTTTCTGGGTCAAGTCAGCATAGCTCTTTGTCTTCTCTGACATGAGAAGGTAGGAGTCTCCCTGCCTTGGTAGGGGCATTGGGCAAGCTTTGGGTCTGCAAGGAACTGTTGTCGCCTTCTTGGGTCAATCCAGTGTAGCCATGTTGCTGCATTAAGTTCCACAGAGGTGGGAGTCTCCTTGCCTAATTTCCTCTTATATTGTTATAGACCGCTGCTAGTTGCATATATAATCAAGATTTTTTTTCTGCATGGAGAATTGCTCTTTTATCATTATATTATGCCCTCTCATCGTGTCCATGTGTTCTCACTGTTCAACTCCCACTTATGAGTGAGAACATGCAGTATTTGATTTTCTGTTTCTGGGTTAGTTTGCTGAGAATTATGGTTTCCAGCTTCATCCATGTCCCTGCAAAGGACATGGACTCATCCTTTTTTATGGCTGCATAGTATTCCATGGTGTATATGTGTCACATTTTCTTTATCCAGTCTATCACTGATGGGCATTTGGGTTGGTTCCAAATCTTTGCTATTGTAAACAGTGCTGCAATAAACATACGCATGCATGTGTCTATAGTAGAATGATTTATAATTCTTTAGGTATATATCCAGTCATGGGATTGCTGGGTCAAATGGTATTTCGGTTCTAGATCCTTGACGAATCGCCACAGTGTCTTCCACAATGGTTGAACTAACTTACACTCCCGCCAACAATGTAAATGCATTCCTATTTCTCCACATTCTCTCCAGCATCTGTTGTTTACTGACTTTTTAATGATTACCATTCTAATTGGTGTGAGATGGTGTCTTATTGTGGTTTTGATTTGCATTTCTCTAATCACCAGTGATTATGAGCTTTTTTTTCATGTTTGTTGGCTGCATAAATATCTTCTTTTGAAAAGCGTCAGTTCACATCCTTCACCCACTTTTTGATGGGGTTGTTTGTTTTTTTCTTGTGAATTTGTTTATGTTTTTGGCAGATTCTGGATATTAGCCCTTTGTTAGATGGATAGATTGCAAAAATTTTCTCCCATTCTGTAGGATGCCTGTTCACTCCGAGGATAGTTTATTTTGTTGTGCAGATGCTCTTTAGTTTAATTAGATCCCATTTGTCAATTTTGGCTTTTGTTGCCACTGCTTTTGGTGTTTTATTCATGAAGTCTTTGCCCATGCCTATGTCCTGAATGGTATTGCCTACAGTTTTAGGTCTTACATTTAAGTCTTTAATCCATCTTGAGTTAATTTTTGTATAAAGTGTAAGGAAGGGGTCCAGTTTCAGTTTTCTGCATATGGTTAGTCAGTTTTCCCAATATCATTTATTAAATAGGGAATCCTTTCCTCATTGCTTTTTTTTGGTCAGGTTTGTCAAAGATCAGATGGTTGTAGATCTGTGTAGAGCTTTTACGAGTTTTATCTTTCCTTGTTTGTTTTTGCAATCAGAGTTAAGTTGTCATAAGTTTAAAATAATGGGCTATAAGATATTATTTGCAATCCTTTTTTACCTCAAGTCAAAAATTCTACAACAGATACAGAAAAAATAAAAAAACAAGAAATTAAAACATATTGCCAGAAAAATTAACTTTTACACAAGGAATACAAGAAGGAAGGTAGAAGGATAAGACCATAAAACAACCAGAAAACATAAAACCAAATGGCAGGAGTAAGGCCTTACTTATCAATGATAACATTGAATGCAAATGGACTAAACTTTTCAAATAAAAGACATAGAGTAGCTGAATAGTTTTATTTTTTTTATGACTTAGCTGTCTACTGCCAAGTAACATATTTCAACTATGCAGACATATGTAGACTGAAAACAAAGGGATAGAAAAGAATATTCAATGCAAATGAAAACCCAAAATTACCAGTAGTAGCCATTCTTGTATCAGATAAAATATTTTTAAGACAGAAATCATGAAAAGAGACAAAGGAGGTCATTATATAATGATAAAGTGGTCAAATCAGTAAGATGATATGATAATTATAAATATGTATACACCCAACACTAACAATTATAAATATGTATACACCCAACAACATTATAAATATATATACAACCAACATCCCACTTTCAGCATTAGATAGAGATCCAGACAGAAAATCAACAAAGAAAATTTGAATTTAGTCTTCACTGTAGACCAAATAGACCTAATAGATATTTACAAAACATTTCATCCAAGAGCTGCAAAATATACATTCTTCACAGCAGATGGGTCATTCTCAAGGATAGGCCATATGTTAGTCCACCAAACAAGTCTGACAACATTCAAAAAATTTGAAAGAATATCAAGTATCTTCTCTGACCACGATGGAATAAAACTAGAAATCTATGACAAGAGGAACTTTGAAAACGATACAGACACATGGAAATTAAAAAATATGCTTCTGAATTACTAGTGGGTAAATGAATAAATTAAGACAAAAATGTAAAAGTTTTCTTGAAACAAAAAAATAGAAACACAACATACTAAAACTTATGAGATATAACAAAAGCAGTCCAAAAAGTTTACAGCAATAAGTGCCTATATCAAAAAGTAGAAAATTAAAATAATCAACCTAATTATGCATCTGAAAGAACTAGCAATCAGAGTTGTCATAAGTTTAAAATAATCCTAAGTTTAAAATAGCCTTCTTTGTAGATGATATGATCTGATATTAAGAAATGATATGTAGATGATACGATCTTATATTTAGTAAAACGGAATGACTCCACTCAAAAGCTACTAGAAAAAATAAACAACTTTAACAAAGTTGTGGGATGCCAAATCAATGTGCAAAAATCAGCATTTCTATATGTCAGCAGCAAAAAAAATCTGAAAAAGAAATTAAGAAAGTAATAGCATTTGCAATAGCTACAAATAAAACAAAACACCTAGGCACAAACTTACCCAGAGAACTGAAAGATCTCTACAAGGAAAACTATAAAAAACTGATGAAAGAAACCAAAGAGGGCAGGAAAAAAGGAAATATATTTTATGTTTATAGATTGGAAGAATATTGTTAAAATGTCCGCACTACTCAAAGCAATCTACAGTATGTTTATAGATTGGAAGAATATTGTTAAAATGTCCGTACTACTCAAAGCAGTCTACAGATTCAATGCAATCCCTATCAAAATACCAATACTAGAAAAGCAAGAGCAAACCAAACCCTAAATTAGTAGAAGAAGGGAGATGATAAAGATCAGAGCAGAAATAATAAAATTAAAGATAAGCAAAATTAACAAACTTTTATATAGACTAAGAAAAAATTAGAGAAGACTGTTAAATAGTTAAAATCAGAGATGAAGAAGAAAGCATTACGATTGATATTATAGAAATTAAATGATTATTAGACACTACCACAAGCAAATATATACCAATAAATTAGCACGCCAAGACACATGAATAAATTTCTAGATACATACAACCTACCAAAAAATCCAAAACCTAAATAGACCAATAACAAGTAGCAGGATCAAAGCCATAATAAAGCATTTTCAATCAAAGCAAAGCCCAGGACCCTATGGCTTCACTGCAGAATTTTACCAAACATTACATGAAGAAATAACACTAATCCTACTCAAATTATTTTAAGAAGTGAGGAGGAGGGAATGGTTTCAAATTCATTCTACGAAGCCAGTATTACCCTGATACACAAACCAGACAAAGACACATCAAAAAAAGAAAACTACAGGCTAATATATCTGATGACATTATGCAGAGATCCTCAGCAAACTACTAGCAAACTGAACTGAACAACACATTAAAAAGATATTTCATCATGACCAAATGGGATTTATTCCAGGGATGCAAGGATGATGCAACATACACAAATCAATGTGATAAATCATATCAACAGAATGAATGAAAAAACCATATGATTAATTAATGCAGAAAAAGCATTTCATAATATTAATTAACCCTCCATGATTTAAAAAAAAGTCTTAAAAATTGGGTATAGAAGGAACACACCTCTATATGATAATAGCCATATATGACTGACCCACAGCTAGCAATATACTGAACGAGGAAAAAAGTGAAAGGCTTTTCTCTAAGATTTGGAACAAGACGAGGATGTCCACTCTCATTGATGTTTATCTATATAGTACTGGAAGTCTAGCTGCAGCAATTAGACTAAAGAAATAAATAAAAATTATCCAAATATAAAGAGAAAAATCAAGTTATCCTTCTTTGTATATGATATGATCTTATACTTAGAAAAACCTAATGATTCCACCCCAAAACTACTAGAACAAATAAACAACTTCGGCAAAGTTGTGGGATGCCAAATCAATGTGCAAAAGTCAGCAGCCTTTCTATATGTTAGCAGCAAAATAATCTGAAAAAGAAAGTGAGAAAGCAATATTTCCAGTAGCTACAAATAAAACAAAACACGTAGGCATAAACTTCCCCAGAGAAGTGAAAGATCTCTACAATGAAAACTATAAAAAATTGATTACAGAAATTGAAGAGGGCAGAAAAAAAGGAAATATATTTTATGTTTATAATTTGGAAGAATCAATATTTTTTAAATGTCCATACTACTCAAAGCAATCCACAGATTTAATGCAATCCCTATCAATATATCAACGACATTCTTCCCAGAAATAGAAGAAATAATCCTAAAATGTATATGGACTACAATAGACTTAGAATAAACAAAGCTATCCTGAGAAGAAAGAACAAAACTGGAGGAATCATACTACCTGACTTCAAATTATACTACAGAGCTATAGTAAAACAAAACAAAACAACAAAAAAACCCAGCACGATACTGGCAACAAAACAGACATACAGAACAATGGAACAGAAAAGAGAACCCAGAAATACATCCATACATCTAGAGTGAACTCATTTTCAACAGAGTTGCCAATAACATACACTGGGGAAGGGCAATTTCTTCAATAAATACTGCTTGGAAAACTGGATATCTATATGCAGAAGAAACTGGACACCAATCTATCACCATATAAGACACTGAATCAAAATAGATTAAAGACAAATCCAAGTCCTGAAACTCTGAAAGTATTAAAAGAAACACTGGGGAAACTCTCCAGGACATTGGACTGGGGAAACATTTCCTAAGTAATACCCCATAAGCACAGGCAACCAAAGCAAAAAATGGACACATAGGATTGCATCAAGTTGAAAAGCTTCTGCATAGCAAAGGAAACAATCAACAAAGTGAAGAGATAAACCACAGAATGGGAGACAATTTTGCAAACTATCAATCTGACAAGGGATTGATATTCAGAATATATAAGTAGTTCAAATAACTCAACAGGAAAAATCTAATAATCTGATTTTAAAATGGCCAAAAGATCTGAATAAACGTTTCTCAGAAGAAGACATATAAATGAGCTGGGCATGGTGGCTCACGCCTGTAATTCCAGCACTTTAGGAGGCCAAGGCGGGCAGATCACGAGGTTGGGAGATTGAGACCATCCTGGATAACACAGTGAAACCCCATCTCTACTAAAAATACAAAAAGGACAGTCTCTTCAATAAATGATGCAAAGAAAACTGGATATCCACATACAGAAAAATGAAACTAGATCCCTATCTCTCAGAATATACAAAAATCAACTCAAAATAGGCAAAACACTTAAATGTAAGACCTGAAATGTTAAAACTACTAGGAAAAAAAAAAAAAAAAACACAGGGGAAATGCTCATGACATTGGTTTGGATAAGGAGCTTTTGCATAAGACCCCCAAAGCACAGGAAACAAAAGCAAAAATAGACAAAAGAGATTACATCAAACTAAAAATCTCCTGCACAGCACAGGAAACAATCAGTAAAGTTAAAAGACAACCTAAAAATGGGAAAATGTATTTGAAACTATGCATCTGACAAGGGTTTAATATCCAGAATATATAAGGAAGTCAAACAATTGCAAAATAAATAAATAATTTAGTTTAAAAAATGGGCAAAAGATGTGAGTAGACATTTCTCAAAAGAAAAATACGAATGTTCAAGTATATGAAAAAATGCTCAATATCACTAATTATCAGGCAAGTGCAAATCAAAACTTCAATGAGGTAATTCCTAACCCCAATTTAGAATGACTATTATCAAAAAGACAAAAATAGCAAATATTGATGTAAATATAAAGAAAGGAGAACACTTATACATAACTTGTGGGAATGTAAATTAATATTTATTATGGAGGTTCTGCAAAAAACTAAAAACAGAACTACCTATGATCCAGCAATCCTACTGCTACATATATACATCCAACATATAGGAAATCAGTATATCAAAGAGATATCTGTACACCCACATTTATTGCAGCAGTATTTACAATGGCCAAGATATGAAATCAAGCTAAGCATCCATCAACAGATGAATGGATAAAGAAAATGTGGTATATCTACCTACCAGAATACTATTCAGCCATAAAAAAGAATGAAATCCTGGCATGTGCAGCAACATGTATGGACCTGGAGGACATTGTTTAAGTAAAATAAGCCAAGCAAGGAAAGACAAATACTGCATAATCTAAATTATATGTAGAATCTAAATAAATTGATCTCATAGATTTAGAGGGCACAATAGTGGTTAGCAGAGGCTGGGGAGGGGTGCAGGAAGTGGGTTATTGGGAGACATTGATCAGTGGGTACACAATCACAGTTGGATAGATGAAATAAGTTCTGGTATTCTATTGCAGAGTAGGATGACTATGGTTAACAATATTATATTGTATATTTCAAAATAGCTAGAGGAGAGGGTTTTTAATATTCTCACCATCAAGAAATGATAAATATATGAGGTGTTGGATATATTAAATACTCTGCTTTTGTTTTTACCCCATGTATCTGTGTATCAAAATGTTACCCCCTGCCCTATAAATGTGTATGATTATTCTCTATCAATTAAAAACAAAATAGAAAATGTGAGGATAAAACTGATAGAGGAACAGAGAGAAGAAGACAAATATAGTTGGAAACTTTACCACCCTTTCTCAGCCATTGATAGTTCACGCAGGTAGAAAATCAGTAAGGATATAACTAAGTAAATAGCAGCATCAGTCAGCCTGATCTACTTCACATTTATAAATATATTTCATTCAGCAACAGCATAATAAAAATTCTTCTCACACTCTCGTGGAACATTTACTAAGATAGAACACTATAGGTCATAACACACATATGATCACATTTAAAGAATAGAAATCATGCAAAGTATGTATGATCATAACAGATCATAATAGAATTTGTCATAATACAATTAATCTGGAAACAGTACAGAGAACTGGGAAATCTATGAATACTTGAGGAATTAAACAACACATTTCTAAAACTTCTGTGAGTCAAAGACATCTCAATAAGTTCATATATAAATATATACATATATACGCATGTATTTATTTCAACTAAAAGAAAATGCAACTTAAAATTTGTGAGATGCAGTGAAAACAGTGCCTACAGGGAATTTCATAGCATTAAGTGCACATACTAAAAGAGAAGAAAGATCTAAAATCAATAATCTAAACTGAAATCAATAATCTATACAGAAAAAATTTAAATTAAAACAAATAAAATTTAAAAAATAAAACTTAGAGCAGAAAAGTGAAATTGAAAACAGAGAAGCGATCGAGAAGGCTCACAAAACCAAGAGCTGGTTCTTTAAAAAGTTTAATGAAAGTTGTAAACCTCTAACTACCCAACTTTGGATGAATAGAAGGCAGAAATCATCAATAGCAGAAAGGAAAGATGTGTCAATGCTACTGATACCATCAATATTAAGAAAATAATATAGACATAATATGAGCAAGTCTATGATCAAAAATTTGTTAAATCAGTCTAAATAGTGCTAGAAAATTTAGTTGTACATGTACCCAAAAATGACAAAACAGACCTAACACCTTTCACAAAAATTATATCAAAATTCATCAATGACCTAAATATAAAAGCAATAGTGTAAAATTTCTAAAAGAAAATGTAGGAGAAAATTTAACTGATTATGTATTTATCGACACTATATACAATGCAAAATCACAACCTATGAAAGAAAAAAATGATAAATTAGACTATTAAAGTTTAAAACTTCTGCTGTAGTGGAGACATTAGAAAATCAAAAGAAAAGGTACATGCTGGAGAAAATATTTACAAATTGCACATCTAATAAAAGACTTGCACCCAAAATATACAAAGAACACTGAAAAATAAGGAAACGAAAATCCACTTAAGAAATAGTCAAAAGATTTGATCAGATGTCTCACCAAAAAATATAAACAGGTGTCAATAAGCATATGTAAAGATGCTCGGTGAACATCTTTGATCATGAGAATTGCAAATGTAGTCAACATTGAAATAACTTCACACATCTATTAAAATGACTAGTTTCCAAATAGCTGACAATAGCAAATGATGTTGAGAATACAGAGGAACAAGAATTCTCCTTTTTCTTGTTAGGAGTACAAAATGGTACAGCCACTTTGAAGATGGTTTGGCAATTTTTTACAAAAATAGTCTTATTATCTACCAATTATGCTTCTAGGTATTTATCAAATGGTTTGTAAACTTCTGTCCACACAAAAACCTATACACAGATTTTTACTGAAATCTTATTCATAGTAGTCAAAAACTGGAGATTATTGTCATTAGACTTTAATAGATTAATGGATAAAGTGAGGTTCATTCATACAATAAAATACTATTCAACAATAAAATGAATGAGCCATCAAGCCAGGCAAAAATACAAATAAATATTAAATTAGTATTGCTAAGTAAAAGAAGCCAGTCCTAAAAGGCTACATTCTCTGTTATTCCAATTATTTGACTTTCTAGAAAAGGCAAACTACAGAGACTATAAAATGATCAATGATTGCTGGGGTAAATTGTAGGAAAGAGGAATAGGTAAAGCACGGAAAATTTGTAGTGCAGTAAACCTATATACTAGTAAGTACATAATATCACACATTTGTCAAAACCCATAGAACTTTACAGCACAAAGAGAAGACTTTATGAATTTTTTAAAAGAAATTATTTAGAAGGTTAAAGGTATCCAGATATGTAATGCAGAACGTGATGAAATAATCTACTTGTATTGCATATTGCTGAAACAATTTTTACTGAAGGTGGAGCAGGGAAAAAGTACTGACCTAGGTAAGTTTGGAAATGAGTGGAATCTATAAGACTAAAGACAAAAGCAGCTGCATATAAGCACTGTAATCTATTTGATAAAGTTGTTTCCGAGGGTTACAAGTTAACAATTTGGATACTACTCTGCATGTATACTGGATTTGAACAATTAAGTAAATGGTTTTGCACGATGGAGGCCAGTTTTCTCACTGTTAGAGTGGGAATTTACAGATAAGCAAGGAGATCTAAGGAGTGGTGGATTGGAGTTGCAGTAATCAATATATAAATACTGATTAGTTTAATACTTATCAGTTTAATGCTGTTTAGTAAAGGTAAATGGTTATATACAGAATATTTGTGTATGTATATACAAGTGTTTAGTATACACACATATATTTCTGGGCTCTCTTAGCTAAGATAATCTCAAATAAATGACACATCAGTAGCAACAAGCAAAACTAGTACTAAAATTCTGGTTTGTAATGCCATTCTCCAATCAAAGGAACCAGTGCATTCTGGAGAAATGGTTGATTCTCATACCGAGAAAGCTTATAGACAAGATGAGCTTGGAGAAACTCATAGTGCCAGAAAGCAAGGGAGTGTGAAAAGAAACGAAATGAGAGGAGAGGGGAGGGGAAGAAAGCAGGGAGAGAAGGAAGGAAGGGAGGGAGGAAGGAAATAAAGAAAGCACATTGATGAAAGAGCTCCCAGTAGTCAAAGCTGAAGCAATGTGAACAATTTAATAAAGTATTACTGGATCTTAACCCAAAATAGAAAAAAAAAAAAAAAACACATTCATTAGTCCATGCTGATACAAACAAATGTATTAAAACAAATGTTTATATAAATTTTCAGCAAAACTGGACTCAGCAAAGATGGGCACAGAGGTTGAAGGTCAAAGTTTGGTCAAGAAGAGGGCTTAGATGGATTTAACTAAGGTTTGGTCAAAGAGAGTTTTTGCCAGGGATTTATGAGAGCTCTACGTATTATCTCAGCTTTTTTGTGAATCTAAAACTTTTCTAAAAGTTTAAGTTTAATAGAAAAACAAACAATAAAAATCTTAAGCATTCCTTCTTGTTGTTAAATTTTCTCAGTCTTCTTTTGAGAAATGTCTGTTCATATCCTTTGCCCACTTTTTGATGGGGTTGTTTGTTTTTTTCTTGTAAATTTGTTTGAGTTCTTTGTAGGTTCTGGATATTAGCCCTTTGTCAGATGAGTAGATTGCAAACATTTTCTCCCATTCTGTAGGTTGCCTGTTCACTCTGATGGTAGTTTCTTTTGCTGTGCAGAAGCTCTTTAGTTTAATGAGATCCCATCTGTCAATTTTGGCTTTTGCTGCCGTTGCTTTTGGTATTTTAGACATGAAGTGTTTGCCCATGCCTATGTCCTGAATGGTACTACCTAGGTTTTCCTCTAGGATTTTTATGGTATTAGGTCTAACATTTAAGTCTCTAATCCATCTTGAATTAATTTTCGTATAAGGAGTAAGGAAAGGATCCAGTTTCAGCTTTCTACTTATGGCTAGCCAATTTTCCCAGCACCATTTATTAAATAGGGAATCCTTTCCCCATTTCTTGTTTCTCTCAGGTTTGTCAAAGATCAGATGGCTGTAGATGTGTGGTATTATTTCTGAGGGCTCTGTTCTGTTCCATTGGTCTATATCTCTGTTTTGGTACCAGTACCATGCTGTTTTGGTTACTGTAGCCTTGTAGTATAGTTTGAAGTCAGGTAGCGTGATGCCTCCAGCTTTGTTCTTTTCACTTAGGATTGTCTTGGAGATGCGGGCTCTTTTTTGGTTCCATATGAACTTTAAAGCAGTTTTTTCCAATTCTGTGAAGAAACTCATTGGTAGCTTGATGGGGATGGCATTGAATCTATAAAAAAGGATGAGTTTGTGTCCTTTGTAGGGACCTGGATGCAGCTGGAAACCATCATTCTTAGCAAACTATCACAAGAACAGAAAACCAAATACCGCATGTTCTCACTCATAGGTGGGAACTGAACAATGAGATCACTTGGACTCAGGAAGGGGAACATCACACACCGGGGCCTATCATGGGGAGGGGGGCGGGGGGAGGGATTGCACTGGGAGTTATACCTGATGTAAATGACGAGTTGATGGGTGCAGCACACCAACATGGCACAAGTATACATATGTAACAAACCTGCACGTTATGCACATGTACCCTACAACTTAAAGTATAATAATAATAAATAAATTTTAAAAAAAATTTTCTCAGTAAGGGGTTGAAAGATGTATCAGGATTCTTCAGCAATTAGTCATCACAGATGAACACTCATATAACTGTTAGGAAGAGAATTAAAACGTTTTTGTGGTAATTGATCCCATCCAACCCAAAGATTCTAGGACTTTCCTTCCTTCATTTTGAGCTACCCTAAAAGGAAAAGTAGGAAAACATTGTCTTCTATAGCGCATAGAACAGATGTCTTGCAGATAGAATTTAGGATAACCAAATGCATATTTCTTTTTACAAAGTTTATTCACAAACAGGTTCCAATTAATCCTTAAAAAGATTCAGAATAAGTGTGTTTATAGTTAACGTTATTGGTAAACATTAGAGGCCAGGCTCACTGGTTCACGCCTATAATCCCAACACTGTGGGAGGCCAAGATGGGAGGATCACTTGAGGCCAGGGGTTCAACACCAGCCCGGGCAATGTAACAAGACCCTGTCTCTACAAAAAATAAAAATTTAGCCAGGTGTGGTGGTACATGCCTGCAGTCCTAGCTACTTGGGAGGCTGAGGCAAGAGGATAGTTTGAGCCCAGGAGTTCAAGGCTGCAGTGAGCCATGATCTCACCACTGCACTCCAGCCTAAGTGACAAAGCAGGACCCTTTCTTTAAAAAAAAAAAAAAAAAAAAAAAAAAAATCAGGCTTCAAATGAGTAAATATTTTCTCAAACTATCCTGAAAATCTAATATATAGATTTTTGTTTCCAAGTGAAAATCTAACATATAGAATTTTGTTTCCAAGTGAAAATCTAATATATAGAATTTTATTTCCAAGTAAAAATCTATATTTTTATGTCAAACAGTCACCTTATAAGCAAACAAAAAGTAATACAGGCATTTGTAAATTGGGAAATATTGGAACAATTCTTGTCATGGACACCTAATATAAATTACCACAGAAGAAAACTGGGGCTCAGGATCATTTTTATTCATCACAACACTGACAAAAATTATTGATAAATATGGGATAAAGAGTCAGAGGTTTTATCTTAACCACAAGGTGCTGTTTATTATTAATAAACCAGCCATTAGGAGCTCCACAGGGGTTGATATGAAATTAGGAAAACAAATTTGGTCAATTATGCTGTTGATTGTTGAGGGAATGTTAAGTCATTGAAATATGAAGTGTCCATTGATTCCATATTCCAAACTGTCCCCTTACAAACAAATGTTTAAAAACAGACATCATGAGTTAGAAACTGTGTGTGTAATAAATACCTACTACTAATTAAGTAAGGAAAATAGTAGGAACAGTTATTGGCCACGCCCACTAGTGATGTGCTGTTAAGTCCTCTGTAGCAGCATTACAACCTCCTTACGTAGTTTTATTTTTTCCATAGCATTTATCAATTTCTAATGTACCACATGTATCAATGTACTACAGCTGCTGTAACAAAGTACTGCAGCCTGGATGACTTCAATAGCAGAAACCTATTTTCTCACAGTTCCAGAGGCTAAAATCCCAATATCAAAGTGTCCGCAGATTTGCTTTTTTCCACTGAGGGCTTTTTACTGTTTCAGGCCTCTCTTTGACTTGTAAATGATTGTCTTTACCACGTGCTTTCACTTCATCTTGCCTTTGTATGTGTGTGTCTGTGTACAAATGTTCTTTTCTCAGACAGACACCAAGCATATTGGATTAGGTTCCACCCCGATAACATCATTCTAATTTGATTACCTCTTTTAAGACCCTGTATCCAAATACGGTTACATCATGAGGGTCTGGGGGTAAGTACTTCAACATGTGAGTTTTGGGGAAGACACAATTCAGCCCATAATATTATATAACTCATTTTAAAAATGTTCATTAATTATTCTCTCTCTCACACCAATAACTAGAAATGTAAGCTTAGAAATAGAAATAGTACTTTTCCATATTTTGTTCAATGGTGTATCTTAGTTATTGTGAATGATCCATGACACTTCATGGCCACACAAATATATTTCTATACATTGAAAAAATACTCTTAATGGTATCAAAGATTTATTGACTACTTAGAACATGCCAAGTATTTGGCATGGATTGTTAAAAATTATATGGTGTAGGTACTATAATTAATATTCTCATTTTAAAGTTGAGAAAATTTCAGTTTTGTGAACTATGACAGTCATCCAGCACATCACAGTTCATGAAACTTGGAGCTGGGAGTTGAGTTTAGGATACCTGGCTATGTGATCATCATGCTTAGACTCCATGCCACGACGTTCCGCAGCTAATAAAACAGTGATTTTTGGTCAGTGGTAGAGAAGAAAGAAAGAGATTTGCTCATATGAAAAACATCGATATAGAAAGTTAATACATGTATACTTAGAAAAATGAAACTCCCATTAAAACAAAACTGAGTTGTCATAGGCAGAATAGTGGCCCCCCAAAGATGTGCTTACCATAACCCCAGAATCTGTGGCTATGCTAAAGGCATAATATCTTACATGCCAAAAAGGACTTCACAGATGCAATTAAGGGTATGAACCTAGATAATCCCAGTTATCTAGGTGGGTCCAACATAACCATATGAGCCCTTAAAACTGAACGAGGCAGGCAGAAGAGTGGGTCTTCAGAGAGATATGACATTAGGACTTGACCCACTGCTGCTGGTTTTGAAGAGAGAGAAAGGCTCAAGCTAAAAAATGCTGGCAGCCAATAGAAGCTTGAAATGGTAAAATGGATATTCCCTTGAAGCTTTCAGGGAAGGAAGGAAGCCTTGCCAACGTCTTGATATCAGCCCATTGAGACCTGTGTGGGTCTTTTGACATACTGAATTATAAAACAAATGTTAGTTTTTAAACCACTAAGTCCATGGTAATTGGTTATAGCAGCAAAAGAAAATAATACAGGGGTTAAGAACATGATTAGGAATTTCAGAAAGAAAAGAGACTAAATCTGAGCTAATTTATTAAATTTCACTAGTATTTAAGGGAATGAAAATAAAAACAAAATAACATACTGGTTACTCTTCATAAGACAGACAAAGATTAAAAGAATAACATCTACTGCTGGTGAGCCCCTTGAAAAATAGGCATTTTCATGCAGCTTGGCAACATGTATCAAAGGCCTCACAAACTTCCAGGAATTAAACATTTAGAAGTTTATCCTAAGGGTTTAATTACGCAAAAGTACAGTGATGCAGAAGAGAATGTCCACTGAAGCATTGTTCATTGGGAGGCCGAGGCGGGCGGATCACAAGGTCAGGAGATCGAGACCACGGTGAAACCCCGTCTCTACTAAAAATACAAAAAATTAGCCGGGCGCGGTTGTGGGCGCCTGTAGTCCCAGCTACTCGGGAGGCTGAGGCAGGAGAATGGCGTGAACCCGGGAGGCGGAGCTTGCAGTGAGCCGAGATCGCGCCACTGCACTCCAGCCTGGGCGACAGAGCGAGACTCCGTCTCAAAAAATAAATAAATAAATAAATAAAGAGCCAGTTATTATTTCCAGGAACAATGTTAATGATGCTGTACTACCTGTAAACTCTTCAGCCCAGGCCCTAAGGTACCTGGTCCAACGTTCCCTTTCAATTTTCCTGTTTTCTCCCTTCCCTACAGGATGTTTACATTCTGATCAAATTGAACTACTCACTGTTGTAGAACATTCATCTCACCTTTGAAAAGGATTTTCCCTGGTATTCCCTTTTCCTGGAAGCTACTGCCATTTCCAGTCTTGACCTCTTAAAAACCATCTCAAATGTTACCTTCTTCAAACCCTCCCTAACTTCCTTCCAAATACAGTTGAATTTTTCCTCCCTTAAATTACCACATGATTTGTATACTTCTAAGACACATATTATCTTTTTACTTTTGATTATACTTATTGGCATGCTTGTTTCATGCTTATGCTAGAATGCAAGTGCCCTGAAGAAACAGGAATTATGTTGCAAATGTCTTTATATACCTTGTGGTGTCAGGCAAGCAGAGTGCCTTATACATACACACACACACACACACAGAGCATGAAAAATAAATATACATAAAATAGAAATAGAGACCATTTAACTTCCTTTTTCTTCCGATTTCTATGCCTCTCTTTTCTTTTTCTTGCTACTGCTCTGTCTAGGACTTCGAGTACTATGTTAAATAGAAGTGATAAGAATAGGTATCTTCCTGTTGAGTCTCATTCTAAAAGAAAAGCTTTCAATTTTTTTGTTATTGAGTATGATGTTAGCTGTAGGTTTGAAATACAGGCTTTTATTGCAACAAATTTCTTATGTATCTAATTTGTTGAAAAGTTTTATCATAAATGGATAAAAATTTTGCCAACAATTTGAATTTTGTCAGATACTTTTCCTGCATCTATTGGGTCATATGGTTTTTATCTTTCATTATTATTAATATATGTATTTTATATTTTATTTATACTTTTATTTATAAAATTGCATTGGGAAATATCTGCAAAAACATTCCAGTCCTTTCAATTGTGATTATCTCTGGGTAATGAAATTTCGGGCTATGTTATTTCTTACTACTTTTTGCAAATCTGTACATTGAAATGAATATTTCTTGAAATCATGTCTAGTCTAGAAACCATGAGCCTAGAGAACTCTGTATATTATATGGCAGAATATATTCGAGGAGAGAAAAAAAACTTCATGAAGACAATAGTATTGAGTAAAGATAAACTGTACTAAAAATACCTATTGGTGGTTATGTACAACTCACTTTGCTAAACAGTTTACATGGATTAATTTTTATTTTATCTTACTTAATATTTTCAAGAAGTTTGTAAGAAAGACAATATTATTAAACCTATTTTTCAGATAATAAAACTGAGGCCCCGAGATTTAAACAGGGTACTAAAAATTAGAGCTAATAGGTTCCTTAGCAAAGATTTGAACTTGGCCAGTTTGTCTACAGGATTAGGATGCTTACAAAGAAAAGAAAAAGAATAAGAAAAAGAAAAGCAAGCGAAGATAAAATGGGACTAGGATTTATAGTAAAGCCAAAATTTACATGCAATCAGGGGAGACAATATGAAGCTAAATTAGTGAGTTCAATTCAGGTATTGACATTTGGGCTGATGGCCAGGGCTCAGTGGAAGTGAGGCTTCCCAACTTCATGAAAGGTTAGAGTGAAGTTGAAGGAGACTATTTGGAGTTAAGTACATTTTTAAAATGGGCTTTTCTAAATTTGTTGACCATACCAATTCTGAATATTCATTATAAGCTCCAGGTTCACAACAGAATAATTCTTTCTAAGCCTGTTCTTGGAAATAAATATACTTGTTTGGAAATTTCACAGCTCTATCTCCATTTATGCTCCATACAAAAAGTAAAGATAATCCAGGGCTAGTTATTGCAGCTGTGGAACTGTCTCACAAGTTGTGATTTAAACTGAATATGAAAATATTTCTTAGAGATACCAAACACATATTCTTCCCTGAGTCACTGCAGAAGCATTTATCAATCTCTATATAATGTATTTGCTCTGTTATTGAAAGGTTATTGACATTTCTCTATTTTTAATATTTTTAGATAAACCAGTCTGACAGAAGTTTTTCTTTGTTTTCCTCTGCCTATTAATTACAATCATGTGTATTTCAATATGATGTGTATATTTATGTGTGTATATTTTAAAGGAGGCATTCAATTATTTAGTCCTCTCGGCTGAATTTGCCTAACAAAACAGTGCTGTAGCAGATGATAAATATGTCTTTCTTTCAAAGCACACCAAAACAGATACCAGTGGCATCCATTCATAAGCTGGGTATCTTGTTATGTCACGAGTGCATTGTCAAGTCCACAGTATAACTAGCTACGGGCAAACCACAAAAGCTCTGTAGTTTTTGAAATGTTTTTATCTTATCAGATCATGGTTTTAATATCCCACTTAACTAAGTCATTGTCAACTAGGAGACTAAAAAATATCTTCTGGGAATGGTTACGCTATTTATTCATCAGGGAACCAAGATAATTAAGTCATCCATCAAAGTTAATGCTTGCATGGATTGTGATGTTTTCTTGTTGTCCTGACCTTGGTGTGCGTCTGGTGCACAGATAAAACCTTTGATGGATATGTGAGCAGTTATAACTACCTCAAGGCTTGAACAGCCTAGTGTGCTCCAAGTGAGAAGAACAGTATATTTTATCCTTCTGCTTTCAATCATCTTGACTTTCTCCTACAAAGTGTCACTTTAGTCTAACCACTCGAGCTGAATTAGTTATTCTTGATGTTCCCTTAGCCCTTTTCAGCTACCCCTATTAAAATCCCTAGCACAGTATGTTATGAATGTCTGTCTCACTTATTACAGTGCGATCTCTTCAAAGGGTTGGATTGTATCTTACCCTGTTTTGTTTTCCTTGTACCAAGTCTAATGACTATCATATAAAAGTCGACTAATACAAAATGAACATATTAATTAAATAATTTCTGTATTAACACTATTTGGTATAGATATTTCTAGAAGGACGATAAGCTTTAAAAGAAAAAGAGAAATAGAAAAAAAGAATAATTTATTGAGTACCAACCAAGTGGCATAAAATATCTTACAAAAGATGTTATCTCACTAGATTTAAAATCATATAAAATTGTTTAAACCTAGACTATGCCATTTGAGAGCAGAAAAATGTTTGAAAAAGAATTTTACTTTCCTGTCAGCTTCTTCAGCTAAAGCATAAAAAAGTTCAGAATATCTTTTGTGTAGGACTGCTGTGAAAATAAAACAGGGAAAAGTTGTTTTAAAATGATTTGTGAACTGTAATGTACTGTAATGAACTGGTGCACACATAAAATATGTGATGGATATATGAGCGCTTATAACTACCTCAAGGCTTGAACAGCCCAGTGTGCTCAAAGTGAGAAGAACACTATTGTAATGAACTGTAAGGTAATGTACTGACAAAGATTCTTTGCTTGACCAAACTTCAGTCAGGCTCCTGAATTTTCTCCTAGGACCATCTGCATACTTCCTTATAAAATCCTGTTTCACAGAGAATCCTGCTAAGTTAGTTTAGCGAGAATTCCCCACCCTGGATATTTGATCAGGTTCCTTATTCTCCACAGTCTCCTAAGTAATGTCTGATCATCCTGTCCTGTTTTCAGTAACAATCCCGCTAGGTCAGGATTAGCCAGAATTCCAATGTTTCCTCCTAGTAATTTTCCATGCACTGATATCCACTCTGTTCCTCGGCTGTAAATTCTCACTTGCCCATCCTGTATCAGAATTGAGTCCAGTTCTATGCTGAGGTCCCTTTTCTCTACTGCAATAGTCCTAAACAAAATCTGTTTTTACCATTGTAACTGCCCTCCAGCTCTGTTATTGCTTTGACAGTACAACCCCAAAAGAAGGTATTATAAAGATGTTCACTATTGTTAATGTCAAATTTAGATTTTTCTCTCTTTTTTTTTTTTTTTTTGTTTTTTGTTTTTTGAGACGGAGTCTCGCTCTGTCGCCCAGGCTGGAGTGCAGTGGCGCGATCTCGGCTCACTGCAAGCTCCGCCTCCTGGGTTTACGCTATTCTCCTGCCTCAGCCTCCTGAGTAGCTGGGACTACAGGCGCCCGCCACCGCGCCCGGCTAATTTTTTGTATTTTTAGTAGAGACGGGGTTTCACCGTGGTCTCGATCTCCTGACCTTGTGATCCGCCCGCCTCGGCCTCCCAAAGTGCTGGGATTACAGGCGTGAGCCACCGCGCCCGGCCTAGATTTTTCTCTTGATTGACCTCACACGTGACACAGCTGGCTACTCCCTCCACTTTGAAACACTGGTTTGGTTTCCATACTTCATCTACTTCATTCACAGTTAGTCTTTCTCGTATTGTCTCATCACATTCCTCACCTCTTGAAGCTGGAGTTAGTTCTTACACCTCTTTTCCTGTCTATCTGCACTTGCTCTTGAGAGGATCTCATTCAATCTTCTGACTTTAAATTTCATCTGAAGCTAAAAATTCCTAAAGCTCTATTTCCAGCTCAGTCGACTTGTCTGAATGCAGATTCACACATCTGTCTATTAAACATCTCCACCTGGGTATAGAAGAGATACCACCAAGTTAGCATGTCCAAAACTGAATTCCTGACCTACCTCCAACCCACCCCCATCTATTCTACCTACAGACTTCTAAACCTTAACTAATGAGAACTCCACTCTTTCAGGTACAGAGTCCCATAATTTGAAAATCATCCTTTTTCTCACACACCACGTCCAATTCGTCAGAAAATCATATCGACTCTGCAGTCAAAATGTACACTATATCTGACCACTTCCAGCACCTCCACTGCCACATCCTCATTTAAGACACTATCATCTCTTGCTTGGGTTATAACAATCGCTTTGCCACTGGTCTTTTTGCTTCAATTCATTCCCTTCTACTTGTCTGCTTACAGGCCTTTTTATCCTACAAATAGTAAAACCAAAACTCTTTGCAACAGTCCACAAGCCCTATGTGATTTGCCCCTCCCATATCATTACCACTGTCATTTTTCTGATGTCATCTAATGCTCTACCCCAATTCACTTCTCCACTTCAGCCGCATTATTTCTCAAACACACCATCCACCCTCCAGCCTCAAGGACTTTGTACTTACTCTTTCCTCTGCTTGACTTATTTGCCTCCTGATATCCACAGGGCTCATTTCCCTACCTCATTCATGTCTTTATACAAATTCCACCTTTTCAGTAGGCCTTCCCTGAATATCCTATTTAAAATTGAAACCCCCACTATAGTCAATAACAATATAATTGTACATTTTACAATAACTAAAAGAGTATAATTGGATTGTTGGTAACACAAAGAATAAATCCTTGAGGAGACGGATACCCAATTTTCCATGAATGTAATTATTATGTATTGCATGCCATAAATACATATGCCCCATAAATACATACATCTACTATGTACCCACAAAAATTGAAAATTTAAAAATTTAAAAAATAAATAAAATAGAAAATAGAAATTCCAGACTTCTTATCACCCATCTCTGCTTTGTTGTTCTCTAAAGCATTTATCATTTTCCAAAATTATTTGCTTATTTACTTATTATTTGTTCCACTCTGCCACCAAAAATGTATGCTCCATAGGCAGGGCTCTGTGGCTTACACCTGTAATACCAACACCTTGGGAGGCCGAAATGGGCGGATCACCTGAGCTCAGGAGTTCAAGACCAGCCTGGCCAACATGGTGAAACCCTGTCTCTACTAAAAATACAAAAATTAGCTGGGTGTGGCAGTGGGCACCTGTAATTCCAGTTACTTGGGAGGCTGAGGCAGAAGAATCACTTGAACTGGGAGGTGGAGGTTGCTGTGAGTCGAGATCATGCCACTGCACTCCAGCCTGGGTGACAGAGCAGGAATCCGTCTCAAAAAAAATAAAAAATTTAAAAAAAATTTAAAAAGTAAGCTTCATATAAGCAAGGCATGTGTCTCTGATTTATTAGTGACTGTTTCCTAGTGCACAGTAGAGTGCCTGGCATAGAAAGACATTAAGGAAGTGTTTAAGTGGATGAATGAGTTATGACAAAATATACTGCCCAAGTAAGCACTAACCATTCATTTTTAAAAAATTTTTATTTGCAATGTCTTATCTCACATCTGTTTGCCAAAGTCTACTGTTTGGGATTGTCTTTTGCGTATTTCATCTTCTGTTCTTTTTTTATTAACTGTTGAGCTGTAAATTTATATCTGGTTGAAATAATTTATACAATGTTGTTTTTTGCAAAATTACAACCAAATATAAAAAACAAATATTAATTTGGTATAAGTACAAGTTTTGTTGTGGGAAAAAGAAATATTCATAAGCAGGCTCTCTCTAAATTTATTATAAATTTTTATCAAATAACCATACTGAGCATATCAAACTAAACAGGGCAATAAAATGTATAAGCTAATATGAGTCATACTCTTTTTTTTTTTTTTTCTTGAGACGGACTCTCGCTCTGTCGCCCAGGCTGGAGTGCAGTGGCCGGATCTCAGCTCACTGCAAGCTCCGCCTCCTGGGTTCATGCCATTCTCCTGCCTTAGCCTCCCGAGTAGCTGGGACTACAGACGCCCGCCACCACGCCCGGCTAGTTTTTCGTATTTTTTTAGCAGAGACGGGGTTTCACAGTGTTAGCCAGGATGGTCTCGATCTCCTGACCTCGTGATCCGCCCGTCTCGGCCTCCCAAAGTGCTGGGATTACAGGCTTGAGCCACCGCGCCCGGCCCGAGTCATACTCATTTTATAATGGCTATTGTACCTAATATTAGGTGACTATAGTAAGCAGCACATGTAAATAGCTGAGTGTATGTAAATACAAGAGTGATATAATAAGTACATATAAACAGCATACGTAAATAGCTATTTACGTTTATATGTGCTTATATGTGCTTATTACATCACTCTTGTTTAGCCACACCAAATATGTGCAGGTTTCTTTTTCTTCAGTAGGTTCTGTAATTAGTATCAATAATTATATTTTCCCTTGATAACAAGTACAATCTATATTTTTAATAAATATTTTATTTTAGATGGCAGTTAGATTTACAGAAAAATCATGAAGATAATACATAGTGTTCTTGGATCCAAGCCCAGGATCCTCTCTTATATTAGTATAGTACATTATCATAATTAATGAACTATTATTCATAACCTAATTATTAACTGAAATTCATATTTTATCAAGATTTCCTTAGTTTTCTCTAATGTCTAATCTCTGTTCTGTGATCCCATTCAGAATGTCATATTATATTAGTAGTGTTGTCTCCTTAGGCTCCTCTTGACTTCAACAGTTTCACAGACTTTCCTTGTTTTTGAATTCCTTAACAATATTGATGAATATTGCTCTAGTATTTTATAACATGTACTTTGACTAAGATTTGTGCAATCTGTTTTTTTCGTAATTAAGTTGAATGTTTAGTTTTTTAAGAGGAAAACCACAGAGGCAAAGTGCCATTTCATCACAATATATCACATAGAAAAACTATTAACATGACTTTTCACTGTTGATGTTATTAACCTTGATCACATGGCTGACGTAGTGTTTGCCAGATTTCTCCACTGTCTAGTTATTTTTCTTCTGCTCTATAATGTACTCTTTGGAATGAAATCATTATTGTATCCACACATAAAAAGTGAATAGCTATGCTAACTTCATTGAGGGTAGAATATTTTCATACATTATTTTAAAGTATTCTGCATCTAAGATTTGTCTATATTTCTCCATTGATTTATTTATTCAATCATTCATAAAAACTTATAAGTACCATTTATTTAAAGATGATCCTTTCTCCTTTGGGTTGCCTTTGCTCCTTTGTTAAATATCGGTTTGGTCTATTTGTGTGGATCTATTTCTGGGTTCTTTATTTTGTTCCATTAATCTATGCATCTGTTCTTTTACCAATACCACACTGTCATGATTAATGTAGCTTTAGGGTAAGTTTTGAAATCAGGTAGTGTGACTCCTTCAAATTCTTCTTTTTCAGTATTGTCTTGGTTTCTCTAGGTTTTTGCCTTTACACATTAACTTTAGAATCATTTTTTAATATCTATATATAGCTTTCTAGAATTTTGGTTGGGATTGCATTGAATTTTTAGAGCAAATGTAAAAGAATTGACCTCTTTACAATATTAGTGTTCCAATCCATGAACATTCAGCATGTTCATCTATGGAGTAACTCTCTCTCTCTATTTAGATCTTTGATTTCTTTCATCAGTGATTTGTAGTTTTCTGAACTCAGATCCTATACATAATTTATAAAATTTGAATGTAACTTCTCTGGTTAAAAGTTACCCTAATTTATGAATTTATCTTATAAATATAAATGTATGAGACATCTCTATTTATGCTTACATTTTTATATTTATGGAAACCTTTACATATTTATATAATTATATACGATTTATATTTACATTAAATATACAATGTTAAGCTTTTTAGGGTAATATATAGCACTAAGTACAGCTTACTGCAATTCAAGAAATCCTAGAATAGGAATTAAAAGACTTGAAGACTTTGTGGGAAGAGGTAGAGTAGAAATCATTAGTATTGATTCAGCCACTTGCTAGAGGTATACCTGACCGACTACTTCTCAGGTCATCATGGGGATTATATGAGGTCTGTGAAAACATTTTGCAAACGTAAACCTATATAATATTATATATAAAGTATGAGCAGGCAACACAGCCATCAAACAACAAGTAATCTTAGCATTTGCAACTATTTCTTATTTAACATATAATACCATAAGAGTAAATATTAGGGAACACTAAATGTTACATATTAAACACAAGACCACACCCCATACCTCTTTCTGCTCTAAAGCAACTTTCCATATTATCTTCTTAATTTTTAACAGACATAATAATGTGTTTGAATATGGGCTAAAGATGTGTATGTATTTATAAGCACCCAGTGTGAAGAACAGCTGGTGCACCCTTAAAATAGTATATTATATGCATTGCTCCTCATAAATATTTTAAAACTGTCTTTAAAGGGGAAACAAGAAAACTTTATCCAAAAGTGCCATTTCAGTGTTGCAGCGTATCTGTAGCAGCATATATCATAAATATATATTGAAATTCTATAACACAAATAGCAGAGTTACAAATGAGATATAAGGGGAAACAAATCTTTTAAATTGCAATATCCATTTTTCACTTCAGTATTGTAATGATCAACAATGATCCATAACAGATTATTACCCCAAACTGTAATAAATCTTCTGCCCTCATATTATAAGCACTTAAGACAGTCTCGGGACCACAGTGGCAAGGCTTATATTTCACCTTGTCTTCATATAATCTAGAATATATATCTATGAGGCTGTAATATGCCTAACACATATTTCCGTGCATGGCTGAAACTAAAATCTATTGCCATGGGGCTTAAAATTCAATAACAATTGTTCTTCACACTCCAAGAGAATTGAAATGGCCAAAGGAATCATCAAATACACATATAATAATAATGGTACCAGGTAACTGTTCACCTTTAACCACTGGAGGAGAGACAAGCTATAGAATCCGCAGCCTTTGGAAATGGATCCTGATGTTCACCTTTTGTGTGCAATGCATTGAGTTACCTCTGAGTTTCTCTACTCATATATCCAGACACTCTTCCTTTGCAGGGAGAAGTCAGAAGGCACCAGGAGATTAATCTTCTTCCACTTTTCATAATATATGCAAAGTTTATCTTATGCAGTTTTATATTATAAACATGATTATACTCATCAATATATAAATTAAATTGAATACAACAACATAATATATCATTGGAAAAAATGGGGTGGGGAGGAAGAGGGGGAGGGAGAAGTTGGAGAGAGATTGAGAGAACTTACTATTTTGGAAGACTAGATCAAAAGAATGGATTAAAAAATGGCTTTAAGGAATTAAAATAGAAAGTACATACACATAGAACAAAATTAAACTCTACTGAAAGCTTTGATCACTGTGCTTGTGCAGTATTATGGTTTTGCAGTTTTACTACATATCATTAAAATTCAGAAATATTGGTAGTACCACTTATGCATCATAAAGAAATATTCAAGCCATATGGGATGACAACTTTTTATGCCTCCACATATGATTAATCCAGACAAGACAAAAGTGTTACAGTTTGAACATAAACTGACTTGGACATAGACCGTAGATACTTTGCTAAACTGTAATTCACTTTTGTACTTTTATTAAATGTTCTTAATAGTTAACACATATTGAGCATTTAACACATGTAAGGCACGGTGCTAATTCTTCTCTGTGCACCAATTCATTTATTAACAATGCCATTGCTGAGGTTGGTGCAACTATTTTCTCCATTTTACAGTTGATAAAACTGAGGTTTAAAGGGATTAAGAAACTTGGTCATGATTTTACACCTTATATATTTGAAGCCAGGACTGAGACCCAGGTCAGACTGACCTAAAACCCCATTCCTTCACCTACTATTGTCATACGATGTTCATTGAAAGTCAACCTCATGCCAGGCACTGTAGTAGGTAACAGAAAAATAAAAACTAATAAGACACTCTCCCTTTACTTGTTGAGCCTATAATCTAGACAGAAAATGTGGAAGCAGCATGTAATACTATAATAAGTATTAGGATGAAGTTTCGAACGTCATGAAAGTTTGAGAAAATACTGCACAGAGGGGCTAATTTTAGGGCAGTCACTTCAAGAATCTGCAGGCATTTGCTAAAAAGAGAAAGGGTCCATGAGAAGTTCCTAGAATCCTAAATACAACCACCAAACAAAGAGGTAAGAAAGTAAAACTATTTTTTTATTGTTTTCTGCTTCTCTAACAGGAAGGTCAGTATGAAAGTGAGGCTGCTGTGCTTATGGCAGTTGGCAGAGATTTTATATGTTGGTTGAAATAAAAGGGTATAAAAATAGGAATGTGATGAGAGATATAAGGCAGATGTTCTGCTAAAATTAAGTAAGCATTCTCAGTTTTCAGAATAATATAGCCTAAGGGTAAGCAAGTCTGAGAAAGCATATTCTGCTTTTTAGATTTAGGAAGAAAGATGGGGAGTTTGGGCTCAAGACTTGTAATTCTTTTACATGCAAAGATTGCAGAAAACAACGCCAAGGTACTTAGGTATTGAAAAAAATCAAAAACCTTTCGCACTCCTTCCTATTTGGCAAAAGGAAATCTTTCCTTTATTATTCCCATGCACAGGCCTACCTTATTCAAAATCTTTTTCAAATCATGGTGTCTGTAGTCTCTGACTGGGTTATGGCAGTGTTGTTTTGGACACTTTAGGTGGCAGAATTATTTGCTAAGTGATCTGTCAAGTGGGCATACAAACAGTATTTAACACTCTGGGCACTGATGTTGGGAATGAGGAGACAAACAAACAAATAATTATTCATAGACCTTGTACGATTTGCCTTAACCATATTCTTACAATTCTAAGATTTAGTCACGAGAAAGATCCCAATCCCTGACAGGTTTCTAACTTCCTTTCTATGGTAAGTTTTTCAAGTAGCATTAAAATTTTCCAACTTTTTCACTAGTTTTACAGATCATTTGGTGATGTTAAAAATCCAGGACAACTTTCTAGAACAGAAATGCTGAGGGCACAGGTGCAGTATCTGCAGGCTTGAATAGCATCTACTGCTGCTTTTCTCTCTCTTTTTTTGAGACGGAGTTTCACTCTTGTTACCCAGGCTGGAGTGAAATGGCGTGATCTCAGCTCACTGCAACCTCTGCCTCCCAGGTTTAAGTGATTCTCCTGTTTCAGCCTCCCAAGTAGCTGGGACTATAGGCACACGCCACCATGCCAGGCTAATTTTGTATTTTTAGTAGAGACGGGGTTTCACCATGTTGGCCAGGCTGGTCTCAAACTCCTGACTTCAGGTGATCCACCCCCCTTAGTCTCCCAAAGTGCTGTGATTACAAGTGTGAGCCACTGTGCCTGGCTTACTGCTCCTTTTATGTCCTATAACTTGACTAACAAATCAAACCTCTTTAAAATCGGTCATTATGAGTGCACTGGGGCAAAAGGCTTCAGTCCTACAGTGTTTTTGAATGCTCAGTTTGTCAAAACTAATTTCAGATTCATTATTTGGTTCTTCTACAATTTTAATGTGTCAAATATAAATAGAGTATTACCTATATGTGGGGCATATATCTTTCTTGCTATGTCATAAGCCTAGAAACACTTACCAGTGCCAACACCCTGACATGCTTTCTAATATATAAACAGGGAGCCATCCCAAGGGCTAGTTTCAGCAACTGGATATGAGAGTAAACCATCAACATACTGGGTAATGGTTAAATGCCCAGGACTCACTCTTTAGGTATTAGTTTAATATTTGTGGGAAATATGAGGGAGTTTAAGTGAAGTATTTGGACATAACTACTGATTTTCTCATTTGAGAGCAAACTTTCACTGGCTATCAGGGTAAACAGGGTTTCTAGAGAAGACTGAGCTTAAGTCAAACAAAGCAAAATAAATAGCTTTAGGTCAAAGGGAAAAATATCAATATGGGGATATGAAATGACAAGAAAGTAAGGGTTGACAATTCAGTTAATTTCCTAGTGATAGTGAACTAGGCAATATCCTTGTCTATTAACTGTTGTTGTTTTTGTTGCTGTTAGCAAGCAAAACATATGACACGGATAATTAACCCCACTAAATTAGACATAAAAGTCTAGGCCACAGGTTGGCAAACACTTTGTTTTTTAAATAAAAGGCAAGATAGTAAATGTTTTAGGCTTTGTGGAGCATAGTCTGTTGCAATTAATCAACTCTGCTGTTATAGCATGAAAGCAAACATGACAATATATGACAATATCCAAACAAATGGGTATAGCGCTATTCCAGTAAAACTGTATTTATAGGCACAGGCATCTGACTGGATTTGGCCCACAGTCCATAGTTTTCTTCCTGTTTTAGAATGAAGGACTTCATGGGTGCTCCAAGCAGGATTCTAAGAATAACACTCAATCACTCTCACCCTTGTGTAATCCCCTTTCCTTTGAATATAGGCAGAACCTTATACAATATGATGAAATGTCATTCCTGTCATTACTTCAAATTATATGGCAAAAGGGATGATTACTTGGATTTGCCAAACACAGAGTTCTTTAAAATTAAAGAGTTCTAGTTAGGAGCAGGAGAGAAAGTCAAAGAGATTTGAAGCATGAGAAAGATTCAACTCAAGGCAGTTTTCCATTGCTGAGATGAAGAAAGCGTGTGACCAGGAACTTCAAGAAATCTCTAAGCCCTGAGAGCAGATCCCAGCTGACAGCTAACAAGTAAGCAGGGATCTGCCCTAAAATTACAAGTAACTGAATTCAGCCGAGAAAGTGAATGCTTTGGGGAGGAAATTATTTCTCATAACCTCCATGAGTGTCCAGCTTATCCAACACCATAATTACGAACTTGTTAGCCCTAAACAGAGGCCCTGCTGAAAATATCTAAACTTTTGACTTGCAAAATATGAGATAATAAATGAGTGTTGTTTAAACTACTAACTTTCTGGTAAGTTTTTATGCAAAATTAGAAAATGAGCACATTTTATTTCCCTGTGGATACTATATAGAGGTAGTTTACCCAGAGTTACAGATCAAATATCTGTCACAGCTTTGAGCCCAAGGGCTTTTATGGATCCCCAGGTTTTGCCTTGAACATGGTGAAACATTCTGCCAATGGGATTGAAATAAAAATCGGGAGAAGGTAACTAAGTTTGCTTCCTCTAGAAAATCTAAAACATAGGCCATTAAAACTACATCCAATTATAGGATTCCATTTTCACAGTAAATATGTCCTTAACAGATTCTAGGTACTGAATTACTGAGAACATAGTCAAGATCTGCAGTGACATAGTTAAGGGTTGGGAGGCAGGTAGATCTTGAAAGGTTTAAAAATATCCACCATGGAAACATATTTTTACTCAGATGAAGATATAATAGGAAATTTATGGAAAGTGTATTTGATGTGGTAGCCTTTATATTTACAAAACAAGTTGATATTTAAGGAGTAGCACTGGACAAAGACCAATGAACGTCTTTTAATGTTGGTTGTTCCTTTCCACTGGTCAGAGCTGGGCAATTATTTCATTTCATTTTTTTTAGTACTCATTAGTTTTCAATACCTAATGTCCCTGGCAATGGGAATTATCTCTTAGGCCTTTAAATTGTCATGTGTCTGCTCTAGATTGTATCTCTTTTTTATTACAGAATTTCTTATAAAAGCTCAGTTAAGAGCTGTAATTCCTGAAGGGTAGTGATTTACCATTATATTTTCTCTTTCATTTTCCAAAAAAGCTACTTCTGTTTTAACAGCTACAAATATGTGAAACAGAGCACTTGGTGTGATATGTTCAGGTCTGACACATGACTCTAATGGTTAGGTAATTCCTAAATTCTGAAAGTGATCCATCTTTTTGATATTTGTACAGCTGAATCAATGTTCATTCAACTGTGACAAGAAAGTTTGAGAGATGGCCACCAAGAATGCTATTGTTACACTCTGGGCTAAGGTCAATTTTACTTATTAGTTGTTTCCAATCTTCTTGATGGTCTTTTCAATTCATGTTCTGGCATTCCTAGAACCAAAAAGGAGATGGGTCAATTGGTATAAGTCAGGTAGTAAAGGAGTATAAGTCTTTAGGAGAGTGTGGAATTCTTTAATAATTGACACCCTCTTATTCTGTGGAAGATGTTTAATGATATTTCAAAATCTTGAGAGCTGCTGGTTTAGGGCACATATCAGAAAACTACAATCCATGAACCAAATCAAGGCTGCTACCTGTTCTGTAAATAAAATTTTACTGGTACACATTCATGCCTATTTGTCTACATATTGTTCATAGCTGCTTTCACACTGTAGGAATAGAGTTGAGTAGTTATAATAGAGAGCCTACGGCCCACAGACCTAAAGTATTTACTATTTGGCCCTTTGCAGAAACACAATGTGGGCTCTTAGGTCAGCCTTTCTTGATTCAAATTCTGGTTCTGCTACTTATCATCTATGGGATTGTGAATAAGGTACTTAACTTTTCCGTGCCTCTAACTGCTCAACTGTAAAACGTGATAATGCATATGCAGTGTTCTGTACTACCTATAGAACATAATTAGGGCTTTAATCTTATCCACTATTTTTAATAGTTTATTCCAAGTGAAAGATATGTGAAATTTCTCACCAAGAAAGATTTCTTACTATTATGTGCCTTCTGAACTGTAACCACATTAACTACCATTGTTGGTCACTTACTCTGTACCAGAGAGTGTTAGAATGGCTTACATGTATCTCATTTAATTTTAAAAATAGGCTTATGAGGTATTAACTACAACATTTGAACAAGGAGAAAGTGAACGTCGCATGCATCTTTATGATTATGTACACAGATCTAATAAGTTGTAAATGATAACATGTTCAGATGCTACATACCTGCAAGATACATTTTCCCTACGATCTTATTAAAAGGACAAAGATCTGTATAATTATTAGACTCACACAAATCTTCTGCCTGGACTTTTCCCTTGGGAGAACTGAACTGGAATTTAATATGTAAACTTTAAAATGTAAACTTTACTTTGTAAACCTTTGTGAAATGTCTGTCAATTGGTGACATTTACTTAAAATTATAGCAATCTTCTTGACCCACTTCAGAGGAAAATTATGAGTGACATCAAGTGACTGCAGTTCTCCTTAGTAAACAGCTATGCGAGATGGTAAGGCAGAGAATCTTTGAGGACATCTGAAGCACGCTGAGCTGGTGAAGATCTCAAGGGAGGAGTGAGATAAGGTCCCAGCCTATGAGCTGTGACCCATTTTAAAACATCCCCATTTCAGAGATATGAAAACTCCTGTAGCTTACCTAATTTTTTCAATGTCATATGAGATTCTCAGAGGCAGTATTTTATTCGATTTTTTGCTTCTTAACTATTTCTCTATATCCCTCTCCAAAATGTAGAAAACTATGAAATTCGAACTGAAAGTAGTTTATTAACGTCACCTATTCTTCATAGCATTGAAAAGGATAGTTCTATACGAATATAGCAATCAATTTTACGACATTCAACACACATTTAAAGAATAGCAACTGTATAATATCACTTTGTACAGTGCAATGAAGATATAGAAACACTGCTGGGGCCATCTAGGAGTTCAGGATCTAGTAGAAAGGGCAGATAAAACGTAAATACAGAGGATGACAGCTATAAATGTTATAAGTACAAACAATATGTTCTGATAACATTCTCAGGGAGAATAAGGTGAAAGATTTTCCCCATTCCCATCTAGGCTTGCTGTTGATCAATATAATATTAAAACTGCAACTACCTCTGATATATTCATTCCAGAAATTTTGCTAGTTCATCTTTGCAACTATAAAATATCAAAGTTCACATGACTTTTTATAAGAATGATATTTTGTCTGTATTTTTCTACCTGACTTCTGGTTCTCAGCCATAGAAACATGCTGCAAGAATAGGTTGTATAGCTTCCAAAACTGATGGAAAATTATGAAAAATTAATAAATTACAAACATGGTGTATCCTACCTAAGATAAATCAAACCAGAAAGCATGAACGTGCCTGGTTCTCAAAACAACATCTATAAATTCTCAACAAAAAGTTCCCAATTAGATTACAGATGACGTACTTTGTAATTCCTTACATTTCTCCTAATTTTATGTTTAACATAAAGAAATAAATCATGACATCCCCATCGAGAGGCAAACCCAAATGTAATTTTGTATAAAAACGTTAATCTTTGTAGTTAGTACAAATGCTATAAATTTTCTGTTATAATATCATAATTCATTTTATGTTAAAATGGAGAAAAATCATCTGTGTGGAAAAAATAAATTTTACCTCAAATGACAGTTAACATTGAGATGCATCAAGACTGCCAAGAAACAAGGATATCCTTAGATTCAAATAGTAAAGTTGAAATACTGACAGATATTGGATATTTTAATTCATATATATATATATATACACACATACACACACACACACACACATATAACATTGACACTCAACATAACATCAAGGTAATTTGAGAATAATATCACTGTTGGATAACTGGAATGTGACAATTTAGTTATAATTTACTTGTATGCTGTTAGGAAAGAGATGAGAATAAGAATTTTACTTTGAAAAAAAGATTGAGAAAAAATGTGAGACAGACTGACAGAAATGGAGAATAAAAATGAGAGAGAGAAAAGCAAACATTTTCCTAGGGGGACCAGGAGACAGTCTTGCTTGAAAATATTGACTTTTTTTGGCTTGTCTATTTCTAACCTGACCAATTTTTTTTTCACCGACTCCTTTGAGAATTTGCCTATCTCTTCAGAAATATGCACTGTTTTAGACAGGTTATTAGGTCCTCTAAATTTCATTTATGGTACCCAGGTTAAGAAGGTAAGCTAAAGAAGGTGAAAGTTCCTCAGTCCTCCTTAGTTAATGTTCATAGTCACACACTCACTCTCAATCATTCACAGTACACCAGTAAAATCAAGTTTCTGAGGACCAGATCATGGTTCATGGTTACTTTTGCAATATCAATATTCCTGGATGGGGTGCTTTCTGGACTGGCATGAGGTTTTTTACAGATAGCCCCTGTTTTGCTCTGTGCTTCATATATGAACATGGAATCTCTAAAAACAACAATAGAAAAATAAAAATACTAAATTTATTATGTACCAGTGCTATCCACAGGTGGGTTATTCTTGACTAGCAAACACTGTCTGTATTTTTTTGACAAGAATGCTTTTTACTAAAATTTCAAGGAAAATACTCTGAAGTATCAGTGATCTCAGTGAAACTTCTGAAATTTATATTTTTATCAAAAAAGCTTTTCATCTCTAAATAATTTTCAGTGAATTATTAATTAAAACTTGATAATCCCACTACTGAGCTTAAAAAAATATGCAACTAATCTATAAACATTGTCCATGTTGCTAACTTTTCTACTCATCAGCAAAAATATAATTTTGAATGTATAGAAAAAACATTTAGAAAGTTGTTATCATATTTTTGTAAATAACATCTCTCTCACTCAAAGAGAACTTTTTGGTGGGATAGATGATGTGTATAATATGTAATATATGACATGTATGTATTAGTTCTCCAACTATTATTTATAACATTGATAATATATAATCAATGTAATATATATGTATACAGTGATACAGTATAATCAATATGTAAAATTCATATGACATCAATATCACTATTTCTACCATATATGGTTACCTAAGCACACTCATATGCATGATTCATGTTAGCATATACATTTTTTACCCAACAGTTCAGTATTTGTTAAGGCAGAGTAACTCTACTTATAAAATTACTCTTATGAAAAAGTAACCAAGGTGAAATGTAAGTGTATTTATTTAGTCTGTCATAACAAGTAGTGCTAGCCAGGGTTAATACTTCTGTTGGGACTTATACCACGGTAATATTATTTTTTAATTCCAAATTGCTACCCAGAATAGGTGAAAAACAAGAGTGTCACATCATCGGCTAGGCCAATAAGAAATCACAGTGCCCCAAGTATACATATGTAACAAACCTGCACGTTATGCACATGTACCCTACAACTTAAAGTACCCTACATGTACCCTACAACTTAAATAAATAAATAAGAAATCACAGTGCCCTGGTATGTCTCTCAATGAGTCTTTTTCTTATTCCAACATCACAAAACATAGAATTTATGCTGATAATGAGATAGAACCTTAAGCAAGAGAAGGAAATATCTAGACAAAGATAAAACCAGGGTAGTTTTTGGAGGAGAAAGAAATGTAACTTTTTTTAGGAAAACTGCAAGGCTAAGAATAAAGGAGAGGTGGCATGGCTAGGACTACCATATGAAGCTGGAATAATGGTCCTTATCTTTGCTTGTTAGTAATTAGCAAATTGATGTGTATAATTTAAGATTACACTGGAATTCTCCATATACATGTACAGCCTACATGTTAAATATTTGCCACACATGCTTCAGAGCCTTGTATCTAAAGAAAATTCTTAGCATGATTTGACTAAAGGGTCTGCAGACAGAATAGAGGACACTGTCTGGTTAGTGTAGTCTGTGAATATAACCATTTAGTATTTTTAGATCTAATGAAGAGGGATAATCATAAAAAATTTGTATCAGTTACTTGGATCACATATCTTTTGCAAAACACAAAAAACAATATCTAATGTAGCTTACTTGTTATTGCTCCTCAGATACCTCCCAGTTAATTCTTCAAATATTCCTCAATCCAGTTCCTAATTTGGAGTTCTTTGTTGTCATTAATGGTAAACAACATCTACTCTAAAGTCCCCGACAGAAACATGAAGCTATTCATTCTCTCATTCACCCATTAGTTTCAGGCATTTATCTATTTTTTATATGTTAACTTTTAATATCACTTACATTAACCTCCATTATTATCAAACTTACTATGATTTTCATCATGTCTCCCATGAATTACTGTATTATCTCCCATAAGATTTAATTACTTCATTCCTACAGGAAAAACAACCTTCCTAGCTTCTAGAATCAAACCTTTGGGATCAAGTTCAAAAGCACAGAGTATCAATGACAGTCCCCATATCATCTTTGTTATCCCCATCTTATAATATTCCTCCAAAATTCTTTGCATCACACACCTGTGCTCACCCATCTACTGGTCTTTCTTCCCAGAAGTCACTACCTTACTTTTTAACTAAGTCCACATATTGTTCAATATTGCTAAATTATGGATTCCCTATCAAGAGCCAAGTTTGTCTTCTTAGTTGCTTTCTTGTCAGAGCCTGTTGAAACATTTTTCATAAATGAATGACTAAACTTTGGTATAATCCCCACTACAAACCCTTTTCCACTACATTTAGATGCCTCTTCCTTGTGCTGGCATCTGAGCAGTTCTTCACCATAACCTATGAGATTGTATTTCCATGTTTTACTGTTTCAGTGACTAAATTTTGAGAAAGGTAAACGGGGTGTGACTGAAGAAGGTAGATAACCAGGATTTATTGTTACAGTGGCACTTTGTATATAAACCACACAAACAATGTATGTATTACAGTGGCAATTAGTATACAAACCACACAAACAATATAGGTATTTATTCTCCAGAACCAATACTATTACTATTTTGAATATTTAATCTCTGAAATTGTAATTGTTCAGCCTAGACTTGCAACCCTTTTGAGAGTGATCTCTTCACAGGAAAGGCCCTCTGTTGTAATACAGGGTCCAAATGCTGACCAGAAATGAGTCCCTGTGGGTATAAACAGAGATTCTTAAACACTGTTACCTAAGATTGTGGTTTTATTGATTAGAAAAAGGGCCAAACTTCAATATTTTCTAAGATCTCTCCAAATGATTGTACTGTTTACCAGGGGTTGATAAACACTGAATTGGAAGGATGGACTGAATAAGGCAAAAATGCAAGAAAAAAATGGCACATCAGGATACGTAGTTTCTCTTCTTGAATTTTATAATTCCAAGTGTTCTTTTTTTAAAAAAAAAAAAATATTTTCTTGCAGTTCTAGAGGCCAAAAGTCCAAGATCAAGGTATCAGCAGGTTTGGCTTCTTCTGAGGGCTCTCTTGTTGGCTTGCCTTCTCACTGTTTTCTTACGTGGTCATTTCTGTATCTGCATGTGCACCGCTGATATCTCCTTGTGTGTCCAAATGGCCTCTCATAGAAGGACACAAATTAGTTTGGATTAGGGCCTACCCAAATGGTCTTATTTTAACTTAATCACTTGTTTAAAAGCACTATCTCCAAATGCAGTCAAATTCTGAGATACAGGGGTTAGGCTTCAACATGTGAATTTTGGAGAAACACATTACATCCCACAACACTGCCATAGTAAATTCTTTTCTACTGAATTTGTAAATAATTATTTTCAGGAATAATGGCATGAACAGAAATTATAGCTAAGGAATTATAAGGTGTCTTCTAAGCACTGAAACGCTATGACTGAAGGATTCTTCACATATTACATATAGTGAGTTCATTTATTGTGCACAGAAAATATTTCAGAGGTCAAGTTTAAGAGTCTATAAAGTGGAGGGGGCGGAGCAAGATGGCCAAATAGGAACAGCTCCAGTCTCCAACTCCCAGCGCGAGCAACACAGAAGACCGGTGATTTCTGCATTTTCAACTGAGGTACTGGGTTCATCTCACTGGGGAGTGCCGGACGATCGGTGCTGGTCAGCTGCTGCAGCCCGACCAGCCAGAGCTGAAGCAGGGCGAGGCATTGCCTCACCTGGGAAGCGCAAGGGGGAAGGGAATCCCTTTTCCTAGCCAGGGGAACTGAGACACACAACACCTGGAAAATCGGGTAACTCCCACCCCAATACTGCGCTTTAAGCAAACAGGCACACCAGGAGATCATATCCCACGCCTGGCCGGGAGGGTCGCACGTCCACGGAGCCTCCCTCATTGCTAGCACAACAGTCTGCGATCTGGTGGCAAGGCAGCAGCGAGGCTGGGGGAAGGGCGCCCACCATTGCTGAGGCTTAAGTAGGTAAACAAAGCTGCTGGGAAGCTCGAACTGGGTGGAGCTCACAGCAGCTCAAGGAAACCTGCCTGTCTCTGTAGACTCCACCTCTGGGGACAGGGCACAGTAAACAATAACAAAAACAGCAGACACATCTGCAGACGCAAACGACTCTGTCTGACAGCTTTGAAGAGAGCAGTGGATCTCCCAACACAGAGGTTGAGATCTGAGAAGGGACAGACTCCCTGCTCAAGTGGGTCCCTGACCCCTGAGTAGCCTAACTGGGAGACATCCCCCACTAGGGGCAGTCTGACACCCCACACCTCACATAGTGGAGTACACCCCTGAGAGGAAGCTTCCAAAGCAAGAATCAGACAGGTACACTCGCTGTTCAACAATATTCTATCTTCTGCAGCCTCTGCTGCTGATACCCAGGCAAACAGGGTCTGGAGTGGACCTCAAGCAATCTCCAACAGACCTACAGCTGAGGGTCCTGACTGTTAGAAGGAAAACTATCAAACAGGAAGGACACCTACACCAAAACCCCATCAGTACATCACCATCATCAAAGACCAGAGGCAGATAAAACCACAAAGATGGGGAAAAAGCAGGGCAGAAAAGCTGGAAATTCAAAAAATAAGAGCGCATCTCCCCCAGCAAAGGAGCGCAGCTCATCGCCAGCAACGGATCAAAGCTGGACGGAGAATGACTTTGACGAGATGAGAGAAGAAGGCTTCAGTCCATCAAACTTCTCAGAGCTAAAGGAGGAATTACGTACCCAGCGCAAAGAAACTAAAAATCTTGAAAAAAAAGTGGAAGAATTGATGGCTAGAGTAATTAATGCAGAGAAGGTCATAAACAAAATGAAAGAAATGAAAATCATGACACGAGAAATACGTGACAAATGCACAAGCTTCAGTAACCGACTCGATCAGCTGGAAGAAAGAGTATCAGTGATTGAGGATCAAATGAATGAAACGAAGCGAGAAGAGAAACCAAAAGAAAAAAGAAGAAAAAGAAATGAACAAAGCCTGCAAGAAGTATGGGATTATGTAAAAAGACCAAATCTACGTCTGATTGGGGTGCCTGAAAGTGAGGGGGAACCAAGTTGGAAAACACTCTTCAGGATATCATCCAGGAGAACTTCCCCAACCTAGTAGGGCAGGCCAACATTCAAATCCAGGAAATACAGAGAACGCCACAAAGATACTCCTCGAGAAGAGCAACTCCAAGACACATAATTGCCAGATTCACCAAAGTTGAAATGAAGGAAAAAATCTTAAGGGCAGCCAGAGAGAAAGGTCGGGTTACCCACAAAGGGAAGCCCATCAGACTAACAGCAGATCTCTCGGCAGAAACTCTCCAAGCCAGAAGAGAGTGGGGGCCAATATTCAACATTCTTAAAGAAAAGAATTTTCAACCCAGAATTTCATATCCAGCCAAACTAAGTTTCATAAGTGAAGGAGAAATAAAATCCTTTACAGATAAGCAAATGCTTAGAGATTTTGTCACCACTAGGCCTGCCTTACAAGAGACCCTGAAGGAAGCACTAAACATGGAAAGGAACAACCGGTACTAGCCATTGCAAAGACATGCCAAAATGTAAAGACCATCGAGGCAAGGAAAAAACTGCATCAGCTAACGAGCAAAATAACCAGTTAATATCATAATGGCAGGATCAAGTTCACACATAACAATATTAACCTTAAATGTAAATGGACTAAATGCTCCAATTAAAAGACACAGACTGGCAAACTGGATAAAGAGTCAAGACCCATCAGTCTGCTGTATTCAGGAGACCCATCTCACACGCAGAGACATACATAGGCTCAAAATAAAGGGATGGAAGAAGATTTACCAAGCAAATGGAGAACAAAAAAAAGCAGGGGTTGCAATACTAGTCTCTGATAAAACAGACTTTAAACCATCAAAGATCAAAAGAGACAAAGAAGGCCATTACATAATGGTAAAGGGATCAATTCAACAGGAAGAGCTAACTATCCTAAATATATATGCACCGAATACAGGAGCACCCAGATTCATAAAGCAAGTCCTTAGAGACTTACAAAGAGACTTAGACTCCCATACAATAATAATGGGAGACTTCAACACTCCACTGTCAACATTAGACAGATCAATGAGACAGAAAGTTAACAGGGATATCCAGGAATTGAACTCATCTCTGCAGCAAGCAGAACTAATAGACATCTATAGAACTCTCCACCCCAAATCAACAGAATATACATTCTTCTCAGCACCACATCGTACTTACTCCAAAATCGACCACATAATTGGAAGTAAAGCACTCCTCAGCAAATGTACAAGAACAGAAAGTATAACAAACTGTCTCTCAGACCACAGTGCAATCAAACTAGAACTCAGGACTAAGAAACTCAATCAAAACCGCTCAACTACATGGAAACTGAACAACCTGCTCCTGAATGACTACTGGGTACATAACGAAATGAAGGCAGAAATAAAGATGTTCTTTGAAACCAATGAGAACAAAGATACAACATACCAGAATCTCTGGGACACATTTAAAGCAGTGTGTAGAGGGAAATTTATAGCACTAAATGCCCACAAGAGAAAGCAGGAAAGATCTAAAATTGACACTCTAACATCACAATTAAAAGAACTAGAGAAGCAAGAGCAAACACATTCGAAAGCTAGCAGAAGGCAAGAAATAACTAAGATCAGAGCAGAACTGAAGGAGATAGAGACACAAAAAACCCACCAAAAAATCAAAGAATCCAGGAGTTGGTTTTTTGAAAAGATCAACAAAATTGACAGACCACTAGCAAGACTAATAAAGAAGAAAAGAGAGAAGAATCAAATCGACGCAATTAAAAATGATAAAGGGGATATCACCACCGACCCCACAGAAATACAAACTACCATGAGAGAATACTATAAACACCTCTACGCAAATAAACTGGAAAATCTAGAAGAAATGGATAATTTCCTGGACACTTACACTCTTCCAAGACTAAACCAGGAAGAAGTTGAATCCCTGAATAGACCAATAGCAGGCTCTGAAATTGAGACAATAATTAATAGCCTACCAACCAAAAAAAGTCCAGGACCAGATGGATTCACAGCTGAATTCTACCAGAGGTACAAGGAGGAGTTGGTACCATTCCTTCTGAAACTATTCCAATCAATAGAAAAAAAGGGAATCCTCCCTAACTCATTTTATGAGGCCAACATCATCCTGATACCAAAGCCTGGCAGAGACACAACAAAAAAAGAGAATTTTAGACCAATATCCCTGATGAACATCGATGCAAAAATCCTCAATAAAATACTGGCAAACTGGATTCAGCAACACATCAAAAAGCTTATCCACCATGATCAAGTGGGCTTCATCCCTGGGATGCAAGGCTGGTTAAACATTCGCAAATCAATAAACATTATCCAGCATATAAACAGAACCAAAGACAAGAACCACATGATTATCTCAATCGATGCAGAAAAGGCTTTTGACAAAATTCAACAGCCCTTCATGCTAAAAACACTCAATAAATTCGGTATTGATGGAACATACCTCAAAATAATAAGAGCTATTTATGACAAACCCACAGCCAATATCATACTGAATGGACAAAAACTGGAAAAATTCCCTTTGAAAACTGGCACAAGACAGGGATGCCCTCTCTCACCACTCCTATTCAACATAGTGTTGGAAGTTCTGGCTAGGGCAATCAGGCAAGAGAAAGAAATCAAGGGTATTCAGTTAGGAAAAGAAGAAGTCAAATTGTCCCTGTTTGCAGATGACATGATTGTATATTTAGAAAACCCCATTGTCTCAGCCCAAAATCTCCTTAAGCTGATAAGAAACTTCAGCAAAGTCTCAGGATACAAAATTAATGTGCAAAAATCACAAGCATTCTTAGACACCAGGAACAGACAAACAGAGAGCCAAATCAGGAATGAACTTCCATTCACAATTGCTTCAAAGAGAATAAAATACCTAGGAATCCAACTTACAAGGGATGTAAAGGACCTCTTCAAGGAGAACTACAAACCACTGCTCAGTGAAATAAAAGAGGACACAAACAAATGGAAGAACATACCATGCTCATGGATAGGAAGAATCAATATCGTGAAAATGGCCATACTGCCCAAGGTTATTTATAGATTCAATGCCATCCCCATCAAGCTACCAATGAGTTTCTTCACAGAATTGGAAAAAACTGCTTTAAAGTTCATATGGAACCAAAAAAGAGCCTGCATCTCCAAGACGATCCTAAGTCAAAAGAAGAAAGCTGGAGGCATCACGCTACCTGACTTCAAACTATACTACAAGGCTACAGTAACCAAAACAGCATGGTACTGGTACCAAAACAGAGATATAGACCAATGGAACAGAACAGAGTCCTCAGAAATAATACCACACATCTACAGCCATCTGATCTTTGACAAACCTGAGAGAAACAAGAAATGGGGAAAGGATTCCCTATTTAATAAATGGTGCTGGGAAAATTGGCTAGCCATAAGTAGAAAGCTGATACTGGATCCTTTCCTTACTCCTTATACGAAAATTAATTCAAGATTGATTAGAGACTTAAATGTTAGACCTAATACCATAAAAATCCTAGAGGAAAACCTAGGTAGTACCATTCAGGACATAGGCATGGGCAAAGATTTCATGTCTAAAACACCAAAAGCAACAGCAGCAAAAGCCAAACTTGACAGATGGGATCTCATTAAACTAAAGAGCTTCTGCACAGCAAAAGAAACTACCATCAGAGTGAACAGGCAACCTACAGAATGGGAGAAAATGTTTGCAATCTACTCATCTGACAAAGGGCTAATATCCAGAACCTACAAAGAACTCAAACAAATTTACAAGAAAAAAACAAACCACCCCATCAAAAAGTGGGCAAAGGATATGAACAGACATTTCTCAAAAGAAGACATTCATACAGCCAACAGACACATGAAAAAATGCTCATCATCACTGGCCATCAGAGAAATGCAAATCAAAACCACAATGAGATACCATCTCACACCAGTTAGAATGGCAATCATTAAAAAGTCAGGAAACAACAGGTGCTGGAGAGGATGTGGAGAAATAGGAACACTTTTACACTGTTGGTGGGATTGTAAACTAGTTCAACCATTATGGAAAACAGTATGGCGATTCCTCAAGGATCTAGAACTAGATGTACCATATGACCCAGCCATCCCATTACTGGGTATATACCCAAAGGATTATAAATTATGCTGCTATAAAGACACATGCACACGTATGTTTATTGCGGCACTATTCACAATAGCAAAGACTTGGAATCAACCCAAATGTCCATCAGTGACAGATTGGATTAAGAAAATGTGGCACCTATACACCATGGAATACTATGCAGCCATAAAAAAGGATGAGTTTGTGTCCTTTGTAGGGACATGGATGCAGCTGGAAACCATCATTCTTAGCAAACTATCACAAGAACAGAAAACCAAACACCGCATGTTCTCACTCATAGGTGGGAACTGAACAATGAGATCACTTGGACTCAGGAAGGGGAACATCACACACCGGGGCCTATCATGGGGAGGGGGGAGGGGGGAGGGATTGCATTGGGAGTCATACCTGATGTAAATGACGAGTTGATGGGTGCTGATGAGTTGATGGGGGCAGCACACCAACATGGCACAAGTATACATATGTAACAAACCTGCACGTTATGCACATGTACCCTACAACTTAAAGTATAATAATAATAAATAAATTTTTTAAAAAAAGAGTCTATAAAGTGATATATAATATAAAAATAAATATGATACCTGGTAATAGGTTACAGTATTTTTCCATTGGTATATGCTTTAGTATATGCATACTTATTTTTAATGTATTTATTTTTATTTTTTCAACTTTTATTTTAGACTCAGGTGTACATGTGCAGGTTTGTTACTTAGGTATACTGTGTCATGCTGAGGTTTGGAGTATCAATGATCTTGTCACCCAAGTACTGAGCATAGTATCCAGCAGTTTTTCAACCCTTGCTGCCCTCCTTCCCTCCCTGCTCTAGTAGTCACCAGTGTCTATTGTTCTTTTTATGTCCATGAGTACCCAATATTTAGCTCCTACATAAATGAGAACATGTGATATTTGGTTTTCTGTTCCTGTGTTAATTCACTTAAGATAATGGCCTCCAGCTGCATCCACGTTGCCACAAATGACATGATTTTGTTCATGTACATGGCAGTGTAGTATTCCATGGTGTATATGCACCACGTTTTCTTTATCCAATCCACTGTTGATGGGCACCTAGGTTGATTTCATGTTTTTGCTATTGTGAATAGTGCTGCAATGAACATACAAATGCATGTATGTTTTTGGTTGAATGGTTTGTTTCCTTTTGAACATATACCCATCAATGGAATTGCTGGGTCAAATGGTAGTTCTGAGTTATTTGGGAAATATCCAAACTGCTCTCCACAGTGGCTGAACTAATTTAATTCCCCACTAACAGTGTATTAAGCATTCCCTTTTCTCCTCAGCCTTGCCAGCATCTGTTGTTTTTTGTCATTTTAATAATAGTCATTCTGACTCGGGTGAGATGGTATCTCATTGTGGTATTAATTTGCATTTCTCTGATGATTAGAAACATGGAACATTTTTTCATATCTTTACTGGCCACTCATATATCTTCTCATCTTTTGCCCAATTTTTAATGGAGTTATTTTGGTTTTGCTTGCTCAGTTATTTAAGTTCCTTATAGATTTCTAGATATTAGACTTTTGCCAGATGTATAGATTGTGAGTATTTTCTTCCATTCTGTAGGTTATCTGTTCACTCTGTTGATAGTTTCTTCTCCTATGCAGAAGCTCTTTAATTAGATGCTACTTGTCAATTTTTGTTTTTGTTGCAATTACTTTCGAGGACATGGACATGAATTCTTCCCCAAGGACAATTCCAGCCGAATGGTGTTTCCTAGGCTTTGTTCTAGAATTCTTCTATTTTGAGGTCTTACATTTAAATCTCCTTTTTTTTTTTTTTTTTGAGATGGAGTCTTGCTCTGTCGCCCAGCCTGGAGTACAGTGGTACGATCTCGGCTCACTGCAACCTCTGCCTCCCGGATTCAAGCGATTCCCCTGCCTCAGCCTCCCAAGTAGCTGGATTACAGGTGCCTGCCACCACACCCAGCTAACTTTTGTATTTTTAATAGAGACAAGGTTTCACCATATTGGTCAGGCTGGTCTTGAACTCCTGACCTCAAGTAATCCACCCGCCTCAGCCTCCCAAAGTGCCAGGATTACAGGCGTGAGCCACTGAGCTTGGACTTACATTTAAATCTTTAACCCATCTTGAGATTTTTTTTTTTTTATATAGTGGAGGTGAGGGGCCATGTTTCCTTCTTCTGCATATGTCTAGCCAGCTATCTCAGCATTTATTAAATAGGGAGTCTTTTTCCCATAGCCTATTTTTGTTGATTTTGTCAAACACCAGATTGCTGTAGGTGTTTGGCTTTATTTCTGGGTTCTCTATTCTGTTCCACTGGTCTATGTGTCTGTTTTTGTACCAGTACTGTGCTCTTTTCATCACTGTAGCCTTACAGTATAGTTTAAAGTCAGGTAATGTGATGTTTCTAGCTTTGTTCTTTTTGCTTTGGATTGCTTTAGTTATTCAGCTCTTTTTTTGTTCCATATAATTTTTAAATCGTTTTTTTTTTTTTTTTTTTTTTTTTTTTTTCCAGTTCTGTGAGAAATGACTTTGACAGTTAAATAGCAAAGACATTGAAACTGTAGATTTCTTTGGGGAGTATGGCCATTTAAACAATATTGATTCTTTCAATCTATGACCATGGAATGTTTTTCCTGTTTGTGTCATGGATGACTTATGTTAGCAGTGTTTTGTAGTTTCACCGCCTTGGCTAGCTGTATTCCTAGGTATTTTATTCTGTTTTGTAAATGCTATTGCATTCTTGATTTGGCTTGAAAATATTGGTGTATAGAAATGCTACTGACTTTTGTACGTTGATTTTTGTGTCCTGAAAACTTACTGAAGTTTTTTATCAGTTCCAGGAACCTTTTGGAGGAGTCTTCAGGGTTTTCTCAGTATAGAATCATATCATCCATGAAGTGAGGTAGTTTGACTTCTTCTTTTCCTATTTAGATGCCTTTTCTTTCTTTATCTCACCTGATGGCTCTAGCTAGGCTTTCCCCTATTATGTTGAATAGGAGTGGTGAGAGTGGGCATCTTTGTCTTGTTCCAGTTCTTAAGGGGAATGCTTTCAGTTTTTGCCATTCAGTATGATATTGGCTGTGTATTTGTCATAGATTGATCTTACTGTTTTGAGGTATGTTCTTCTGATGCCTAGTTATTAAGGGTTTTTATCATAAAGGGAATTTGGAATTTATCAAAAGCTTTTTCCATGTCTATTCAGATGATTATATTGATTTATTTTTAGTTCTATTTATTTGGTGAATCACATTTATTGATTTGTATATGTTGAACCAAACTTCTATTTCAGGAATGAAGCTGATATGATTATGGTGAATTACTTTTTGATGCACTATTGAATTTGGTTTGCTAGTATTTTGTTGAGGATTTTTGCATCTATGGTCATCAGGGACATTAGCCTATAATTTTCTTCTTTCATAGTGTCTTTTCATATTGTCTTTGCCAGGTTTTGGTATCAGGGTGATACTGGCTTCGTAGAATGAGTTAGGGGTGAGTCTTCCTCCTTGATTATTTGGAATAGTGGATTTAATGGATTGGTATCAGCTCCTCTTTGTACATCTGATACAACTGAGCTGTGACTCTAGTCCAGCTAGCCTGCTTTTTTGATTGGTAGGTGCTTTTTATTACTGATTCAATTTTTGGAATTTGATATTGGTCTGTCTGTTCAGGATTTCGGTTTCTTCCTGATTCAATCTGGGTAGATTGTGTGTTTCCAGGAATTTATCCATTTTCTCAAATTTCTGTGCACTGAGGTATTTATAGTTGTCTCTGTGGGATCGGTTGTAAAGTTACCTTTGTCATTGTTGATGGTGCATATTTGGATCTTCTCTCCTTTTGTCTTTGTTAATCTAGCTAGTGGTCTACAGTTCTTGTTTAGCATTTAAATAACTAACTTTTGGTTTCATTGATTGTTTGTATGGATATTTGGGACTCATTTTTTTCAGTTCCACTTTTAACTATTTATTTTCTTCTGTGGTTAGTTTGTTCTTGTTTTTCTAATTCCTCTAGGTGTGAGGTGAGATAGTTAATTTGAGATGTTTCTACATTTTTGAGGTAGGTGTTCAGCACTCATAACTTCCCTTCTAACATTGTTTCTGATGCATCCCAGAGATTTTGGTATGTTATGTCTCTGTTTCCATTTACTTCAAAGAATTTTTTTATATCTGCCTTTATTTCATTGTTTACTCAAAAGTCATTCAGAAACAGGTTGTTTAATTTCCATGGAATTTTGTGTGTTTTAGATATTTTCTTGGTATTGATTTCTGTTTTTATTCCACTGTGGTCTGAGAGTATGGTTGCTATAATTTTGACGTATATGGATATATTATGACTTGCTTTCGACTGGGTGTGGTGGCTGATGCCCGTAATCCCAGCACTTTGGGAGGCTGAGGTGGGCAGATCAAAAAGTCGGGAGATCGAGGCCATCCTAGCTAATGTGGTGAAACCCTGTCTATATTAAAATAAAATAAAAAAAATAGCCAGGCATGGTGGCGGGCACCTGTGGTTCCAGCTACTCAGGAGTCTGAGGCAGGAGAATGGCACAAACCCAGGAGGTGGAGCTTGCAGCGAGCCAAGATTCTGCCACTGAACTCCAGTCTGCGGGACAGAGCAAGACTCTGTCTCAAAAAAAAAAAAAAAGACTTGCTTTTTGGCTGAGCATTTGGTCCATCTTGAAATATGTTATGTGTAAACATGAGAGGAATGTATATTCTATGGTTGATGAATAGAGTATTCTGTAACTATCTATTAGGTCCAATTGGTCAAGTGTTGAGTTAAAATCTGGAATTTCTTTGTTAGTTTTCTGCCTTGGTGATCTGTCTGATGCTGTCAGTGGGATGTTGACATCCTCCACTATTATTATGTGGTAGTCTACATCTTTTTGTAGGTCTTGAAGTACTTGTTATGTAAATCTGGCTACTCCAATGTTGGGTGCATATATATTTAAGATCATTAAATCTTCTTGTTTAATTGAATCCTTTATCATTATGTAATGCCCTTCTTCGTCCTTTTTTACTGTTGTTGGTTTAAAGTCTTTTCTGTCTGATGTAAGAATGGTGACTTCTGCTTTTTGTTTTGTTTTGTTTTGTTTTCTGTTTGTATGATAGGTCTTCCCTAATCCTTGATTTTGAGCCTATGGTTGTAATAACATGTTAGATGGGTCTCTTGAAGGCAACAGATGCCTGGGTTTTGTGTTTTTATATAAATTTTCACTCTGTGCCTTTTAAGTGAGGCATTTAGACCATTTACATTCAAGGATAATATTGTTATGTGTGATTTGGGTCTTATCATGAAGTTGTTAGCTGGTTTTTTTTGTAGTTTCTATTGTGTGGTTGTTTTATAGTGTCTCCAGGCTATGTACTTACATGTTTTTGTGGTTGTAGGTATTGATCTTTTGTTTCCATATTTAGAACTCCTTAAGGATCTCTTGTATGGCTGGTCTAGTGGTAAGGAATTCCCTTAGTATTTACTTATCTGAAAAAGATTTTATTTCTCCTTTGCTTATAAAGCTTAGCTTCGTGAAATATAAAATTCTTGGTTGAAATATGTCTTCTTTAAGAATGATAAAAATAAGACCCCAATCTCCCCTGGCTTGTCAGGTTTCTGCTGAGAAGTCCTCTGCTAGCCTAAGATTCCATTTACATGTGATCTGACCTTTCTCTCCAGCTGCCTTTAATATTTTTCCTTTAGCATTAACCTTGGACATTCTGATGACTATATGCACTGATAATGTTCAGTTTGTATGGTATCTCACAGGTTTCCTTGGATTGCTTATATATGGATGACTACCTCTCTAGCAAGAATAGTGAAGTTTTCTTGAATTATTCCTTCAAATATAATTTCCGAGTTGTTTACTTTTTCTCCTTTTCTCTCAGGAATGCCATTAGTCTGTAGGTTTGGTCACTTTACATAATTTTATATTTCTTGAAGACTTCATTTTTTAAATTCTTATTTATTTACTTTTGTCTGACTGGATTTGTTTAAAAGACTGGGTTTCAAGCTCTGAAATACTTTCTTTTGCTTGGCCCAGTCTATTAATAAAGCTTTCAATCATATTTTGGATTTCCTTAAGAGAGTTTTCAATGCCAGAAGCTCTGATTGATACCTTTTAATACTCTCATCTCTTCATTTCCTGGGTTGCTTCAGAAGTACATTTCTGTTGATTTTCAACCTCATCTTGGATCTCATTGAGCTTCCTTGCAATCCTTATTTTGAATGCTTTATCTGTCATTTCTTAATTTTCATTTTTGTTAGGGACCATTGATGGAGAGTTAGTGCAATCCTTTGGTGGTGTCACTACATTCAGATTTTTTTTATGGTGCAAGAATTCTTGCATTGGTTCCTTCTTATCTGAAAACTCTGGCACTTCTAATTTTTGTGATTATTTTCTTGCAAGTGGGATTTTTTAGTTTTCTTTCTTCCCTTATATTATTATTATTTCCCTTTCACTTCCACTCCTCCATAGTGGGCCTTTTGGCTTTGCTTCCACAGCCCTATGCACTTCTTTCTGTAAGCCTTATAATGGGCTGTGCAGTTTTTCCTAAAAGCCAGTAGATAATGCTTGTGGGTAAGAGCCAGCTGCAGCCAATATTGCTGTGTATATACTTGATCCTTGTTTACTGGCAGAAGTTCTCTTTTGTCTAAGCAATGTCTCATTGTGAAATACATAGTGATCTGAACTCCCTGCTCAGCCCCAGGAGGTCAGTGGGGGCCACAAAGGTGGGGTCAGATTGGGCAATTCCACCTACAGTTCCCCCAGTGGCAGGCAGACACACCAGTGCCAAGGAGAAACCAGTGAGTAGCTGCCAAACAGCCAGAGGTGTGCCTAAGTGTGGAGCTGAGAAACCTCCTCAGCCCAGAGTTCTGTGCAGAGGGATTGGGGGTGGCCTAAACTCCTAATCTAGGAGTGTGGGTGCTCCAGATGCCAAGAGATCTATGTGGGCATGCTGTGAATAGAGGATCCCTGCAACAGCACCTCTGCACAGGAGTTTTGGGGTGACTCAGGCTGCTGATCCAGGCAAGCTGGTGCTCTAAATATCGGGACATTCTGCCTGGGTGCAGAGCAAAGAGGTCCTCACTGCACCATGACTTATGTCCAGGTGGGGTAGGGCAGCTCAGGCTACTGAACCAGAATAATGGGTGTTCCAAATGTCTGGGGATCTGCCTGGGCATGAAGCTAAGAGGGACTCCCTGCACCAGGATCTCTGTACAGGAAGGGTGGGGTGGGTCAGGCTGCTGATCCAGGTGAGCAGGTGCTCTGAATGCCTGGAGATTTGCCTGGGTGTGGAGTGGAGAGGTCCTGATGCACCACAATCCATGTCCATAACACGCTGGGAAGCTCAGGCTGCTGATCTAGGCAAGCAGGTGTTCTAAATGCCTGGATTTCTCTCTAGGAGTGACGTAGTGAGGGGCAAACTGCATTTCTCTCTAGAAATGTACTGTGTATTGTTTTATCCAGGGAGTAAAACACAATCTCAGTGGAGCAGATTGAGGCACACAGCAATGTCTCATGCAGATCAGTTCTCAGTTGCCAAGCTCGCTCTGGCTGCAAATCTTGCCACCTGGGAAAAACTGTAGCTGTAGCAGCTCTCCTCCCACTCCAGGATTGTAACAGGCGAGAGCACAATTCCAGCACCTACTGTTGAGGCACTTTCCACAGCTCTGGCTATAGAAACCCTTACCCTGCACCAGAGCAGGAGCTCCAGTCTCTAGCCTGAGATTAAAATGCGTGTGCAGCCATGCTGTCAGTTTGCCAAAGAATGGCTGACTTTCTCTGCACCCAGATTGAAAATGGCATTCTGCTGTCAGTCCTGGGTCTTGGAAAATGTCTGCAGTTCTTCCTAATGTCTTTCTTTCACAGCATCCCCAAGCCTCTCCCCACGTTGACTTCAGGGCTTGGGAGAAGCAAACTGCTCTCCCTCACCATGGGTCACTTGGATCTCCAGTGCAAAGGTGAATTATAGAAGAAGACTCTGCCTCTCTCATGTACTGGGCTTCACTCACTTTTATCAGCCAGATGCCATTACAGTGGCTGTTTGCCAGTGTTCTCCACTCCAGGATCAGGTGTGTCCTTCAAGATTCTGGTGGATTCTCATTTTGCTTCTTGAATTACAGTTCACAGAGTTAATCTTTATGAACTATCTTGCTATTTCCAAGTGACTGAGACACACTAAAAGCCTTTAATCTGTCCTCTTGGAAAAACAACAACAACAACAATATTCAATTGTCTTAACTAGGAAAGAAACAGAATTTTGATCTCATGACTGATCGATTACTCTAATGATTCTAACAGCTAGCATTACTCAATATGCTGAACAACTTATAAATATTATCTCACTTAATCTTTCAAACAATAATGTGATTATGTATTATTATCCTAATTCTGCAGAGAGGAAAAAGTTAAGAACTTTTTGAAGCAATAAATAAGGAAGTCAGGGACATTGCCAAATTCAAAGACTCCAAACTCATACTGGTCACTACTCCATTTCTGTCTTTCTAGAAATGCACTGTGAATTGTTTTAACCAGAGAGTAAAAGAAGGCAAGGCTACATGTATTTTATTTTTGTTAAAAGCCCGGTATGTTGAAGGTACAATGTAGGTTTCTTCACCATAAAATTCAGTAATATACAGATAGTCAGTGATGGATGATGAAAAAATTTCTTGTTCCATCAGTTTCTGCATTAATACATCTAAATGTGAGGTTTCTCAAACTTCCCACTTCCTATCTGGGCTCCCACTTCCAGCAAACGTGACCTCAAGACAAATTCTAAGATTAATGATCTCTATACTTTCTTCAGCTTTTTTCTTCTGATCACATAATAGAGGCTAATTTGCAAGGCCCTCCTTAGCATCCTTAATGCCTGTATGATTTTGAAATTAGCAGCAGGTCTAAAATGAGAAGAATGGTGTGTATGTAGGAAGGGGTCAACTGGAAAATGTTACCCATTGTCTAATTTTTCTATCTGAATATCATGTGTCTACTATCCTATATGTAAAATACATACTCAACATCAAAGAACATGATGTCTTCGTTCAAAACTACTTTCTTCATATTAGTGTTCCTGATTTTATGTTGGATTTTGTGAAGTATCTGCTTGAAACCTTGCTTCCATTTGGAAAATTCCTCAACGTGCTAAAATGAAATATAACTCAGATCTGTTATATATATTTTTTTGCACAGCCTTTGAAAATGCTTCAAGTGCTGACTTCCTGATGGCCACAATCTCACTAAAATTTTTGATTGCCCCAGTCTGTTCTTACCAGTTAGTGAAATGGTGTGAAGTTCATCCTTCTTGAACACAAAAATATTAAGCAAATCGCCAAAAACTAGCATACTATTAGAAGAACTAGATTAAACAGCAAGACAACCAGACAGGTTCTCCGAGCATTGACTTAAAAGAAGTCTGAAAATGTTACCAGTACTCTCAAATTACAGAAAAGGATTTGTAAGAATAGAGTAAAATGTATGTCTCGAAAGCATATTTCAGTAGGAAATTGAGGTAGGAAGTGAGGCCAATTAGTGACCTGCTTGCAAAACAATTGGTATCAGCTACTCTTCCTTGTACGAAAAGTATTCTGAGGCCAGACATGGTGGTTCATGTCTGTAATCCTAGCAGTTTGGGAGGTCGAGGCAGGTGGATCACTTGAGGTCAGGAATTCAAGACCAGCCTGGCTAACATGGTGAAACTCTGTCTCGACTAAAACTACAAAAACTAATCGGGTATGGTGGCACATACCTGTAGTCTCAGCTACTTGGGAGGTTGAGGCAGGAGAATTGCTTGAACCTGGGAGGTGGAGGTTGCAGGGAGCACTCCATCCTGGGTGACAGAGCGAGACTCTATCTCAAAAAAAAAAAATTCTGAAATGATAAAACTTTGTTTTTCCTAAATTGTGGAGAGGAAGTTGAGTGCTATCACCAAAGGCATCTTCACCCTCCATTCCTCATGCTGTTCTTACATTTTCCTTTAGTAAATGTCAAATAAATATTTGATGATTATGTATTTGAAGTTGGAGGGCAGGCCGGGGCAATTTACTAGCCTACTAAAGACAACCATAGGTTTCTTTTGTCCCTCTAGAAAGAACAGAATGCCAACAATATGACAAATGCCTACCCTTGTACTGGCAGAAAATTAAGTGCATTATCAAGGTCCCTCAAATCAAAAGCTCCTCACCCATGAGGAAACAAAAACACATAGTCCTTTTTCCCATCCCAAGCTCATTAAATCTGTTTATTATTCATGTTTTAGTAATAACTGTCATCCAAAATGTCTAATTATTTTCATCTAATTTCCAAGGAAATATTAAAATGCGGGAAGAGAGAGAAATGTAGATCTGAACTGCTGCAACTTTAGATCAAACCTCACCATTCATTGCAATAATCTTCTGAAGGTATCACTGTTTCTACTTCACCTGATAGCCTCATCTTCATGCAGTAGCCACTGCGATCCCAAGCTAAATCATTCCACGTCTCTCTGAAAAGCAAAACAAAACAGAAACATCGATATCTCTTTATCTTCCCTGAATGCAATAAAAATCTTTACTTCAAAATATTGTGACCTACGTGGTCCCCTCCAACTATTCCAGCTAGCTTCCACTTTCAAAACTACTCAGGCAATAAACAGATACCAGTCTTTGTGCTTAGGTATGTCCTATGTTGTATGTTCCTGTGTGCTTTCAGCATATTGAAGCTCTTCAGAGCTCTCATTGAATTCCAGTGAGCTCCCGTACCTCTGCAAGCACCCACTCAGACAATGTGATTTTAGTCTTACTTTTGCATGAGCACCCCTTATCTCTACAAATGATCTCATTTGCCTGGGAAAGAGGGATAAAATCCTAAGAACTTTCTAGACTTTTGCACCATTCTTCTAGAACTTCCCCACTTTCTGCTTATGGAGACTGAAAGGGTATTGCTGGTGAAGCTAAAAAGAACAATGTGGCCACCTCCTAATAAAGAAGCATCTACTAGCTCTATCTAGAATATGGGAGCACTTACATTCTTTTGTTTTATGCTTTGGGACATTAGACAATAGAAAAACTGTATTCAATATCCTTCAATAGTAATTATATGACCGTAGAGAGTCTTAGTTACCTAAATTTCTATATGCAGCATCATTCTGTAGTCAGCCAGGGCAAGTAATCTATCCAAGTGACACATTAATCACCCCAGGTTCAGAGACATTAAGCAATTTTCTTTAAATCACAATTCATTTGTGACACAGAAAGTAAGATTTGAATTCAAATTCTGGCACCTCCATTTACAGTTTATGTGACCTTGGGCAAGCTTTTTTATCATTGCTTATCACAAGGGTTGTTTTCTTAAATGTAAATTGCAGATATGATACAAATTTAAAAGGGTATTATGAAGATGAAATAACATGAGCCTTGTAAAGCTCCTGGTTGTGGCGTATATATAGTAATAAAAGAGCTACCAATTACTGAATACCTATTACGTACAAGATACAGTATTAGGACTTTATATGTTGCTACGTAAGTCTAGCAGTTTATTTAATATGTCACCTAAACTTTAAATTTTACATTTACACAGATTCAGTCACACTATGGAGTAGAAGGAATTTGTTTTCAAAACCACACAGGAAGATTTCATTGACACTTTACTTTTGTACTGTCTTTTTGGGCTACTTTTCTAGCCTAACAGGTAAGAATTAATCCTTTTTTCAAAATAAGGACCCAGGGTGGAAAAATTAAAGGCAATACTTTCCAGCAATCACTAAGTTGCTCCTATGAATAACCTTGTGGAAAACGTCCTTATTTTCTTCATTTTACAGATTACGTAAGTTTTAAACTTAGAGTGACTCCTTTCAAGAACTTGCAGCTACTAGATGGAACACACAGGTTATAAGGTTATAAGCTTAAGTCTTCTTACTCTAAATCCTTACCATTTTGAGAATATTTCTTGTGAAAACTAGACATTAGTGTAGACTGTCTCCTCTTTTTATTAGTAATTATTTCAACAATAATTTTTGTTAAGCTATCTAAAATGTCACATATTTGACTTTTTGCTAAAGTAACCTGCTCATTGATCAGTGTACAGATTCAAGGAGGCTGTGGTCTGTAACTCAGACCTTATTCTTTCTTACTAGAAGCACAGGGCTGCCATCTGCCAGTAATACAGGAATTTGCAGTCTTCCTAATTGTGACAACACAGTAGAAAAAGAAATGCTTCTCACTGAATTGTTTTGGGGCTAAATTTCTAGAAATGTGTTGAAATGTAGAAACTATCAACCCACGCCCACATTTGAGAATCTCAAAACAATTAGGCCTGGAGGACATTTCTACCTAAACCAAGCCCTAGAAATTTGAGAACAAAACTTGTTTCTCCACATGATCACAATCTTGAAAAAGATTACCTTAGAAGGTTCACATATGAAGGGAAAACTAAAAAGAAAAGCATGTTTCTGAAGGAAGCATGCAAAAATTGACTGTAGCAACCAGACCCTGGTCTAGGTCGATGAGACAGAGATTCAGAAGTTCCCATGTGAAATAATCCCCATGATGGCTGACATAATGACACAGATTGGGTGGTTTAAACAACAGAAATTAATTTTCTCACAGTTCTGGAGGTTGGAAGTTCAAGATCAAGGTGCCAGCCAGTTTGATTGTCAGCAAGGGCTCTCCTTTCGGTTTGTAGAAGACTGACATCTCTACTGTGTCCTCACGTGGCTTTTCCTCTGTGCACACGCAGACAAGGGAGAAATCTTTGGTGTCTCTTCCTGTTACTATAAGATCACCAGTCCCATTGGATTAAGGCCCCACTCTTTTGATCTCTTTGAACTTTTATTACCTTCTTATAGGTCCTATCTCTAAATAGCGTTACATTGGAAATGAAGGCTTCTACCTATGAATTTGGGGAAATTCAGTCCATAATGATGGCATAAACTGACATCAGAAAAAGTCCATGCATTCCTAATGTTAACAAGTAATACCTATAAAGCATTTAATAGATGCTAAGCTCAATTTCAAATGCTTTACATTAGTTAATTCTAATGAAAACAATATGAGGTAGTTAAAATTCTTATTATCTCTTTTATAGAGAGAAAACTAATAACATAAATGTAAAGTACCTTTCCAAGAGCCAATATTCAAACCCAGGCAATCTGGAAGGAGTCCATGTTATTAAATTCTATGTACTGTACTGCCTTTCTATCCCTAGATGCTTTAGATGTAAACAGAAGAACATGATCAGAGAAATGGTACCTAGGCTATACCCTTCCAAGAAGCGAACTCTTAAATAGAGTGATGTTTTAAAGATACTCATCCAGGTAACAGGATAATAGAAGTCTATTCCGAGATTTCTCACACTGCTTATGATTTTTGATACATTAGTTTACTTTTCTGGGCCTTAGTTCTTCATTAGTTAAATGAGACAAAGGAGAAAGCAATAATTAAACACCTGTGCCAGACTAAGGTGGTGGTGATTGAAGGAGTGTGTCTTCAATGACGAAAGTGATACAAAATCATTTAAACTTGTGTTTGCCATCTCAGAGGCTTTTCCTTCCAGGATCATCCCTACCCAATAGCCTTTATGGATCTCAAGTTTTCACACCTCTATGTACTGTATAACAAGGTTTTTTTAAGAATTGTCTAATTACCCTCTCTCATTTACAACCCAGGAGAATTCCCACTGGGTGTGGCAAGACACAAGACAGTAGAAAATCTAATTCAAAAGCTCCCGTGTGTTCACTGAAAATAGAATTTCAGAATCTTGTTTTATCCTATATAACCTACAACATTGTAAGACAAGCAAAAGGGAAAATATAGTGCTGTGAAAGGAATGGAAGTACAAAAAATAGAGGTGTGAATTATGGCAGCATTTCTTGTATAGTGTTGAATCCACGTTTTTGTTTGATTTTGTTGTTGACATTTTTGTTTGTTCTTGTTTTTGGTCTATATACACTCCTAAAAAAATAATCCAACTAAAGAAAGAAATCAAAGTGTTGTTCATATGCTAACTTCTTCCATAGACAAATCTTCTTCACTCCCATTTCCATAGAGAAATGTTATCATTATCAGATCTTTCTTCCTAACAGCAACAAACAGCAAAGCTTTACGTCTTTAACATACAAATAAAGTATGTGTTTGAAAAAAGTCAATCAAAATCAGGGCCCTAGGAACACGTAAATCATGAATTCATCTTGCCACCATGATGGAGACTTTTGATTGACCTTTTGGTGCCATTATGTCTGAAGCCCAATTATTATGATTAATTTATTTAGCATGAATATTCTCACCACTAAGCCCAAGCCTTGGACAATCAGAGGTTAAAGAAATCCTACAAAACATTACAAAATATTCTTAAAGTAATAAAGAATTCACTGGGATATCTAAGTGTTGAGGAAATAGTACAAAAATCTGTCTGATCTAAGTTAGATTACAAAGAAAACTTCCAATCTTAATTTGTTTTTTCACAATGGCAGTACAAACGGCAAAAGTATGTGCTGAAAGGGCACCTAAGTATTCCAAAATGCTTACCACTTACGTTTCTCAAAATATCCTTTATTAATTTGCATTTATTTCACACAAATATATGCAAATAGGATTTAACATGGTCAAAGAGAAAATATCAATAAAAATAACTAATAGAGCAGAGAGTAGAACAGTACAGGGGCTGGGCATGTGTGAGAAACAGGAAAATGATGGTCAAAGGTTACAAACCTCCACTTTCCTCTAGTGCAACCACATCTTGCACTTGTCCTAGAAAAAAGTAGGAGAAGGCTGCTTCAAAAGGAGAACAGGACTGGATTATTTCAAATTATTCCCTTGATGGCTTTGATATTGCAGGGGCAATGGAATACAGTTGCAAAATCACCAGACGGACAAATTCTAAGGATTAAATCAGCATGGTGACAGTAGTTAATAGTACTGTTTTGTATACTTGAAATTTGCTAAAGGAAATCTTAAGTGTTCTTATCATACACAAAATGATGTGAGCTATGTGAGGTGATAAATATGGTAAATAAAATCATAATGAAGCCATGAAGGGTCATCAAGTGTCCAATTCATGAAGTTTTAGCATGCCTGAAGCAAACTTTTAAAGAAAAGTACACATCCACACATAGGTGCATAGATTTCAAAGAAAAGCAAATGTGGCAAATGGTAAATATTTGAGAACCTTGTTGAAGCTATGTGGTTGTTCATTACAGTATTATTTCAGCTTTCTTCTAGTTTTGATTTTTTAAATAAAAACTAAGAGAAAGAGGAAGGAAGGAAGAGAAGTAGTGACAGAGGGAAGGAAAGAGGGAGGGAGAAAAGGAAGAAAGAGGAGAGGGTAGGAGACAAGAGGGAAGGGGAGGGAAGGGGACAGGGATACCAGGTACCTTTCCCTTCTCCTCAACTGCAGCTTCCAAAGCCCATCAGATAAGTTGAAGCCCTGCCCTGGCAAACTTCAAGCTATTCGGTGGTAGTTTGTTTGAGTACATGTCCTAGCAAGGAGCTAACAGACAGCCTTATAACTAGAAAAGGTGATTAAGAAGTCCAACAACTGGGATGCCAGTTGAGAGACTGGCAAAATGCAAAAGACAAAGGTGTATATACACTACTCTTAGTAGCTGGAAGAAAATGATGATGATGTGAAGGAAGTTCTCATTATAATAAAAGCTTGCAAAGCTACATCATTGTCCATAGTGACTACAGAGGCCTGTTATTTTCATGTGCACAAGATGAAAAAGACAAGAGTCATATACCCATAAAACTCACAGTAAAGCTGCATTCAGTGGCCATGGAAGATCATTACATCATTATGAATTTACATGCTTTTCAGATATAGAGGTTCTTTGATATTCCTGTGAATAAGTTATTGGCAGAATTTATAATCTGCAGAGAACTGAAATACCTATTGCAGAATGAAGAAACTGTAGCATTCTTTCCTCTGATGCAGTTATAACCAAGTGGTTTTATTAATTGTGGACTAACTAAATGCTGAATGTGCTTCAATTCACAAAGACTAAAAGAAAACCTGAGAAGTAGAAAGGATGACTTTGGCTAGTGACATTATTATTTAATTTCTTAGCTGCATATTCTTCAGATGAATGATAGAGTAGGTGAAGTGTCAAGATATCTGAGAGTTGTTGCAAACAGGAATAAAAAAAGGAAAACAAATATGCTGAAATATTTATATTTTAAATACAGAATGTACATTTATATTTTTAAATCTAGAATTTTAAATCTAAAGTTTATAATTTTTAATGTTTAATTCTTAAATCTATGTGGCAAATGTACATTTTCACTGTGCGATTTTTTCATTTTCCCTTTATGTTTGAAAAATATTTTGTTAATATATTAAAAGAATACAAGTAATGTTTTTATGGAAATAACTTAGCACCTATGTAGTTTAAGAATATATAAAAATAACTTAGGCTAGCTTGTGGTTCCACCATATATATTTGTTTGCATATTTTTTTTTTCATTTTTTCAACAGGTTTTTAATGGTTCATGTACCTCTAAATTTTAGATCATATTTGTTAATTTTTGGTTTGGTCAAGAGTTGAAACCTTTTGTTTATTTCTACAGCTCTCAGTTATTCCTATTTTTTGGTGGTTCTTAAAGTCAGCACTTCTTAAAAAGTTTCCCCCCACTGCTATTTAAACTGATTTTTATGTTACTTCAAATTAAATCCATTATTTCTAGTCTATCAATTTTCCAACTTGAATCAGCATCCTTTAAGAGTCCCATCTGCTAACCACTGTAAAGGCAGTTTTGTAATCTGTCTTTTTCTCTTCTCTGTCTTGCTTCCTCAGGTGCATTGGAAGCTCTGTTCAGACATTCTGGACTGATCTCTGCCTGCCAGAAACGTCTTGGCCATTAGGTGCAAAATCCAGCATCAGGCATCCTTTTACTCCCACAAATTTACTATCAAACTTATAAATGTTCAAATTTCAAAGAGCTTTCAAGCCATGACTAAAAGTTAACTCTCAAGAGAGATGTGAAAAGTCCCTCGGATATAGAGTACAGTAAAAGTATATGAGAGAGTACTAATTGAAAAATCCCTTGGTCAGGAGTCAAGAGAATTACAATCAGTCTATCTCTGGCTTAGGTGTACTGTGCCACGTTGGCCAAGCCACTACACACTACTTCACTCAATTATAAAATAGGAGAAATGAATTAAATAGACTCTCTGGGCCATTTCAACTAGATTTTACAATAATTTTATTGTTTTATGTTTATAAAATCAATCTATCCACAAATTGTAGAAAATTTACAAACTAACTTATAGAAAATAAAATAAATGTTACTCATCAAAACATCTTAAAATTACCCACTTTTAAATTATTGGTGTATATTCATCTAACCGTGTGTGTGTGTGTGTGTGTGTGTGTCTGTGTGTGTGCATGTATACAGATATTAATATGAACAGATTTATACTCCAAAATGTACATACTATATGTATGTATGTGTTGCATGTATAAAATTGTATGGGCTATATGTGCAAAATTGGTACATACAGCACATTGAGCTTTGTATTCTACTTTAATAATACTCTGATCATTTTTCATATATTAATATTAAATATCATTTGGAAACTTGTCGTTTAATGACTATATTGCATAATCTGGGTGTGATAATATATATACCCATCAATTTTGGTAATCTACATTTTGGGTTTTAAAAGAGAATGCTAAATAAATACCTCTATAGCATACAATATTGCTTTCTATTTCATGGAAATTACACAGAATAAAATACACAGATTTTATCATAACAAGTGTAACGTCACCACCATCAAAGTTCTAGTAGTTCTTATAGCATAACAAAAAATAAAAGAGTATTTTCTGGAAGTATTTTTCTCTTGAAGAGATAATACCTCACTAGATCTTGGAAAGCAATAAAATGGAATTGTGTGTGTGCGTGTGTGTGCGTGTGCGTGTGCGTGTGTGTGTGTGTGTGTGTTGTTTTGTTTTGTTTCGTTTTGTTTTATTTTTGAGACGGAGTCTCGCTCTGTCACCCAGGCTGGAGTGCATTGGCGTGATCTCGGCTCATTGCCAACTCTGCCTCCCGGGTTCATGCCATTCTCCTGCCTCAGCCTCCCGAGTAGGTGGGACTACAGGCGCGTGCCACCATGCCCAGCTAATTTTTTTTTTTTTTTTTTTTTTTTGTATTTTTAGTAGAGACGGGATTTCAACGTGCTAGCCAGGATCGTCTTGACCTCCTGACCTCGTGATCCACGCGCCTCGACCTCCCAAAGTGCTGGGACTACAGGCATGAGCCACTGCACCCAGCCTTGTGTGGTTTTAAATAACTTTTTCTTTAAAAAACAAACAACAAAAAAACCAACTTTTTTTCTAAACGAATAATTATACCTTTATTAGTAGAGCTATCTTTTCATTTTGCTTTTGGAAAACAATTCCCCATGGTTTTCCACATTTCTGAACAATTTGAAAGGATTGGCAATAATGGCCTTTGTTCCAGATTATATAGTCAAGTTTGTTTCATTTTGTTTTTACTTGTTTTTGTTGTTGCTGTTAGCTATTCTGTATAACAAAGATAATGCTTCTCTGAAGAACAGAGTTCAGCAAATTTGCTTGCAACCCATTATAGTAAAAGATTTGGTTGTCTAAGCTTGACATTCTTCAGCTATGTTGCAGCACCTACTTGGGCCTCTCTACTTTGACCCCATGAGGGAATTGGGAGTCAACAGGATCGGAGATGAATATTAATCCCATGTTGATCCTGTGCTGTAAGTAATGGAGTCCTTTTTCTTTGATCCAAAAATTTTTCTGTCTTCTGCCAGTATCCATAAAATTTTTGTGGCAAGTTAATTTATTAGCTAGTAAGTAGGGTAAACTCTCAGGCCCTTCACTGTTCTTAATTGTTGCCTTATAAAAACAGAATGGTCATAATGAGGAGTAAGCTTTTACAGACAAAGGAAGCTAAGGTAATTTTAAAAAACAAATCACTAGTCTAGGGAAAGTATTTATTTTGTACTGACTTCTGACATGATAGTTTTATTGCTAAATATTATAATTAATAAATCACCAGAAAGTAATCATTGCTCAGGACTATTCACATAGTATTTGCGTATACTACAAAATATTTCTTTTCCACTTTATTTTCTACAGCCTGTTCAATTCATTAAAGAAGCTTTACAATTTAAAAAAAAAAAAAAAGCAAACTAGATAGGAAGCTTCCAATTTAACTTTAGGCAAATGGTCAGCATATTTATAATTCAAAAAGACAATTAAATATTTTTTCAAATGCAGATACAATTTCTTCAACATATTTAAGAGATGTGAGTTTTGTTTTTAATAGAAAGTAGTGAGGCTTTCCCTGAAAGATCTATCTCCTACAACATTAAACTATTACCCTCTTTCTTATAAAGGTGATTCTGAATATAAAGAACCTGTTATGTTCCCTAAATCTAATGTGTATACGTGTGCATATTTGCGTGCATGTATTCCCATAGATTGCTCATCACCTATATCATTTATGCTATTCAAATATTTGTAAGTAATTATTACAGCCTTCATGATTATATAGCTAGTTTATTTGGAATTAGAGTCTTTACTCTCATCTTACTGATCCAAACTCTGTTCTCTAGAGTTTTAAATGTTACCATAATTTTATCTATGAAATCTTTTCCTTGGGGTTAAGCATATGTGGGATCTTTACCCCAGCAACCTCAAGATCCAGGGCCAAAGCCTTGATATCAGTCAGCAAAGGCTATGGGTTCACTGTTTGTAGCAACCTATTTAGAGCTCCATTGAGCTTTAAAGCCCATCTGTCCTAGCACCTTCAATGAAAGGTAATGAAGCTGATTCTCTTGAGCTTACGTGACTTGCCCAGTTCTCAAATAGACTATTTCAGGATTATCTCTGCTATTTGATGGCAAAAATTGAGGGAAAATTCATTATTAATTTTGTTATTAACAGGCAAATTCTTGAGTAGTTTGGAAAATGTCAGCTTCACGAAATCTATAAAGAAGTAGAAAGTAAATAACAATTGCCATGATAATTACACTGGAATTTACATGTATATAATGACATCCAGATTCTTTCTAAAGCAAAAAAAAAAAAAAAAAAATGGAAGGACTATTTAAAAAGTCATAAGCTGAAATTTACAAAAACTCAACACAGAAATTAAAATTTTATTCTGTGAAAATATATTTCAATTACAAATTATCACAGCAAAAGAGAGGTTTGTTCTTAATAGGTAAAAAAATACTTATTTACATTTTTTCTTGCAAATGCAAACTTAAAGTATATTTGCAGATGTCAGGAGTTACACCACAGATCCTAATTTGAGACACACTTTATGAAGGAGATCTAGACATGTAAAAACTAAAAGGACAATAACAGGTCATACCTACTGAAATAAAAGTCCATACAATGTACAAAAAAAGAGCTGTCAATTCAATTGAGAGTTGGGGAGATCAAGAAAGAGTTTATAGAGAAGTTGATTTTTAAGCTAAGCTTTGAAAGATGAGACATTATTGACAGACCATCAGCATGTTTGAGTGGGGGCCCCCTAGAGAAAAGAGGCACCAAAATGAATGTGCAAGGGCATAAAGTCATGGACCAGCAGCATCCTTAGTAAATGTGTAGCTTCAGTTTGGCGGATCGTAAGTGCTGAGCGGGAAAACATGAAGGAACAAGTAGGGAGAGAAGGCAAACTGGAGAAAGATGACAGTGACTTTGAAGGTGAAAAACATGTGAATAGTTTGGTAAGGAATATTAACCACTGGAATCAGAGTAAACACCTGTCCTGGTTGATGTGGAGCTTCAGGGTTTCTAGGACACAGGACATCAATGTTAAAATAGGGAGAGAACTAGGAAAACTGAGGCAATTGGTCATTCCAACTAGAACAAGAACAAAAATGTGTTTGTCGTGGATGCTATTTTTTTAAACTTTGCTTCAATTAATCTATAGTATATTAAATTTTCTGTAATAATACATCATAGCTTTGCTTTCATATTTTGGCTAATGGAATAGGCTAAGTTCAATTTCTAAATCTCAGCCAATGTATTACCATAAAAATACTTTAAAAAATATTTAATCTGAAACTTAATCCAAAATTATTCTCCATTCTTCAGTTTAGGTAGAGCTATATGTGGCTCCAGAAATTCAGGAGAATTGGAGATCTTCTTCCTGCAATTATCTCCATCACCTGCCCCACTCTCCTTAGTAGCTAGTTCCTCTAATGCATTGGGCAAGTAGGAAAGGCAAGTAGAAAAAAAAAGTTCTGCTTCTCAGATTTATATTGAAATATTTCCCTTAATGAGCAATTTCACTGTCTAAGGATTCCTACTTTTTATCCATCAACAACTTCTTTATGTCAACAGGGGTAACTTCAACAAGCCGTTGCAATAGGTCAGTCCTCTAGTTTCTATGTGATGTACTAACTGTGCTACTTACCTCTAGATCAGACACATTGCACTATCACTTAGCCAGATATCATTCAGATTTGTGGTCACAAGCATAGAAATGTAGTTGCAAAACAGTCTCCGGTATCAGACAGTGGGGATTCAAAAGCTCATTTGACTAATTAGCAATTTATGAATTTACTTTGAAAACTCTGTGCCTCAGTTTCCTCAACTATAAAATGAGGATAATAATGATGTTGTTTAGTACTCATTAGAGTAGTCTAAAATACCATATAAAATAGACCCAATGTGTAAGAGCTCAACCACAATAAAAGTTCATTTCTTACTCACATAGTAGTAACCCAGAGCAGTAATGCAGATTATGAACCACAGTTCTTATGGTGTATCAGAAAATGTGTTTCTTCCCACATGTGCCTTTGTCATCCCCCAGGGACTTGTTCTTGATATACCAGCCTGCTAAGGGCAAAAGCAATTGAGGAGAATGCCTATCAGCTTCGTAAGGGCTTTGTACCAGAAATAGCATGTATCTCTTTCTCTCACATTCCATTGGCTAGAAGCTATCACAAGGCCACACCTAGCTTTATAGATGACTGGGAAATGGCATGTATAGGATTCTTTAGAGATTTAAATATTATAATATATTAGGCTTTGAAGAATGCCTGGAACAATTTAAGTGCTCACTAAATAATAGCTACTAATATTATTACTTTTATCACCAGTGACTTTGCTGTTCCACTTAAAGATTTTTCTCTCTAGCAATATGTATAAGAGAGCATCAGTGTGAAATCTCAACAGCAGGAATGATACTGAATAGGGAAGAGAAAATGATGACTTTGCTTTATAAATTCTAAAAGTAATTAAAAAAACTTAAGAAATTTAATATTCATGAATTCATACTCTAAAAGTAACTTCAGCATCTTTTAAAATAAAATCATGCTGGTAATGGAAAGATTTCGTGCAAGTTATCCACATCCTTAAAGCAATGACACTTCCCACTTGGAACATGTGTGGCAAGATGTAGTCTTGGATTTAAGACCATTTCTTTCGATAGCTGCGAATGAGCATTTTTTCCTGGCTGTGCAAGATTAACTGACACTGATCACTTCCTCTTAACAGTGAACTGAAGTGGTTTGCGGATAACACTGCTGGGCTCTCCAGCCTTTCTATATGACCTTCAACACAGTAAAGCCAACTCCTCTCAAACTCTTTCATTAATGAGCTGATGCTTCCATTTTGAGTGTATCTTGCAAACTCATCATGAAACTTCTGCCTGACAGTCTTAGAAGTTAATAGACTTCAAATTACTATTCAGCAAGGTGTTTGCATTTACAGAACACCAGGTAGCCACCTTTATGGCTTATATTTAATTAATAAAAGTATATTCCCAAATAAACAAAACTTGTAAGCATGCTAATTATATTAGTTGTTAGCTGAAGCTAGTCATTGTCTCCCCACTGGGTAGCTCCCCATTTTTATTTCAGTAATTCTCTTTCCTGACGGAAAATAATCTCTTACAAAATTACCAGGTACTGTATGACACCCACTAAGCTAAACGTGTGCAATCTGCTTTACCCCTTTTATGTGACTATAAAAATTTCAGACAAAGAAACTGAATGAAGCCATTTTCTAAGTTCCTGATTTTTATCTCATAATTTTTAAGTGTTCAGGATAGACATGCTATTCTCCAAAATCCATAAGCAGATATCAAGTTTGAAGTTTATCTTCCCTCATTGAAGAGATTTTTACTTCTTTTCTTTCATCCTAAAACTCCCGTTACTAATTAATGATTTAAACATTTTTTAGTTCCACGGCAAGTTTGACTTTCTAATGATGTATAATTTTCTGTCTATTTGAGTTGTGGGAAATTATTTAAATTGCAACAAAAGAATATTATAGAAACTTGAAAACTCATTAAAAATGAGTCATTACTTTCATTCATTCAAAAAAAAAAAGTTAACTGGACATTTGCCATGTAATGAGATACCCTGCTGGATCCAGAAATACTGTGTGAAGGTAGACAGCAAAGTCTCTGCCCATGGAGTTTACTGAGAAGACAGAATGGATACAACTTAGCCAGGAAAAGAGAGGAGTAAGGATGGTTGAGATAGGAGAAAACTTTTGTAAAAAGGTTGCTGTGGCACAGAGATTGTGTGCCTCAGGCCTTTGAAAGGAATACCTCTGTGTATATTCAGAGAGAAAGAGAATATTTATCTTTCTGAAACAGATATAGACTATCCTGGGATATATAGGGCCATACTCTCTTAACACTTCATAGGCTCTGTAGGTGTATTTAAAGTTCATAAATATTATTCTAAGATAATATTTACATAATATATAAATTATAGAAGTTATTAGTGGCAATGATTACTTGCTAGTTTTCCAGTCTTTTCTGAGCACTTCTGGGAGGCTATAAGATCCAACATGTAGAGAACAATGAAGGTATGGCCCTAAAATTCACTCTCAAAGGGAAAACAGGAGAGAGCCTTGAGTAAGTTTCCCTTATTGTACAGGCCTGCGGGAAGGGAACAGCAGCTTCAGGAGTGAGGGCATGGAACTCTGCCCAGACTCTGCTCCTCTCTCCCCTTTGGATAAAAAAATCTTAATCTGCAAGGGGAAGGAAGGACAATATCAAACCAGTAAAACTGATGTAAGTACACTTTTAACCCTGCAGATGTGTTATAAAGTTTAAATATAAAAATAGGAAAATATGAGAGAATAAGCTTCAAGTTATATGAAATGCTATAGAAATTTAATATAACGCTATCAAAATATTTCATGAATAAAAGAATTTATGAATTCAGGAGATAATGTAGCAGTAAATCAAAGAAGCTACCTATTTTGAAAAACTACATTTCCAAAGGAGAGAGAAGAACTTAAAAATACCTATTTTAATCCTGCTTTAAATGCAGTTACTTAAAGTAAAACTGGAAGGGAAAACATTACTCTTCAGGACTTCATTCCCTTTTCTTTAGAGTAGTTTATGACAATTGTCATAGTCAGCATTAATGAGATAATTTTAAGTAAAAATTTTATGTAATTATACTTAATTACAGAGAAAGACAAAATTCTTAATGTTTCAGGTAAATTGTCATAAAGTGGAAGCAAACAAGAACACAAACAAACAAAAACCATGTAGCCAACTCCAAGATTAAGAAACACAAAACTACTGCCAGTAGTTTCTCTGTAAGGAAAGAGAAACTACATCACACTGTGAAGTTTTGGGGTGACTTGTTGCACAGCAGTGGAAAACTGAAACAGACTGTTCTCTTTTGAGCCATGGACACTTTTGGCAGTCTGGTGAATTTTATAAACCTCTCAGAATAAGGTTTTCAAACTCATAAAACAAAATACATAAGAAATCAATTATATTGAACTACAGTTATCAGATTTTAAAATATTTTGTACTGTAGGAAATTTGTGCATATTTACTAATGTATTGAAGAACAAAAACCAGGGCCTGGCATGGTGGCTCACACCTATAATCCTGGCACTTTGGGAGGCAAAGGTGGGCATATTACTTGAGGTCAGGAATTTGAGACCAGCCTGGCCAACATGGTGAAATCTCATCTCTCTACTAAAAATACAAAAATAGCCCGGCATGATGGTACACTCCTGTGAGGTGGAAGAATCACTCGAGCCCAGGAGACAGAGATTGCAGTGAGCCAAGAATTTACTAAATCAGAATATGCACTTAAAAAAGATCCCTGGGGAAGGGACAAAGATAGCCAATTAGAAGCATCTTAGTAACCCATAAATCCAACTTGTGCCATCTGGAAAGGGGGGCACAATCTCTTTCACCATTATCCTGATTTCTAACACCATAAATTAGTTTTGCCATTTTTAAACTTTATATACCTGTAACCTTATGTATATAATCTTCAATCTGACTTTTTTTTCTATTCTGGTTAACTGTACGTGGTTCAATTTCATTATTATAATAGTCTATCATGTGAGTATATCATAATTTAGGTATGCTTTGTACTACTGAAAGACATTTGTATTGTTCCAGGTTAGAGATAATTCAAATAGCACTGTTAATAAAATTCTTGTCTATGTGTTTTAGTAAACACATGTACTTTGTTATGCTTTTTTACTTTGGAGTATATACCTAAGGCAGGAATTGCTGATAATTGGAGATATATATATATTTAGTGGATATTGGCAAAGCATGTTCCAAGGTGTTTTTTTCCCTGCCAACAGTGGATAAGAGTTCCTATTACTCCACATCCTTGCCAATATGTAGTACTATCACTTCTTATATTGTTAACCATTTGTGTGTGTTTGGAGTAGAATCACTTTGTGGCATTAATTTGCATTTCCTTGATGACTAAGGATTTACAGCCTTGCTAATCAAAGTACGGCCTATTAAGCAACAGCATCTACATCTCCTGAGAGCTTGTTACAAGTGCAGAATCTCAGGTCCCATCTCAACTTTACTAAACCAGAATATGCACCTTAAAAAGATCCCTGGGGCAGGCACCAAGATGGCCAACTAGAAGCATCTGTGGTCCTTGGCTCTCACAGAGAGGAAAGAAAATGGTGAGTGAACTTGGCATCTTCAACTGAAATATCCAGGTTCTTGCATTGGGACTCACTAGGCAACCAACTTGATCCACAGAGAACTAAGAAAAGCAGTGTGGGGTGATAGCCCACCCTGGAGTGGCATGTGGCATGGAGCCAAAGGAACTCTCACCCCCAGCCAAAGGAAGCAGTGAGTGATTGTGTGACTCCATCCAGGAAACATGCTTCTACCACACATCTTTGCAATCTGCAATCAGGAGATCCCCTTGTGAGCCCATCCCGCCAGAGCCTTGGGTCTAATACACAGAGCTGTTTGGCATAGCAACAGAGTGGTCACTCAGGCTCACACAAAGACCTGGGAGTTTTACAGTCTCCAGCCCCAGGAATCCCAGTAAGGTGAGAGTTCCCTCAGCACATTCCCTAGGAAGGGGGCCGAATCCAGAAGAGCCAAGCACCATCCTTCTGGTTCCCACTTCCATGGCACCTCACAATATAAGACCCACTGGCTTAGAATTCCAGCTTGTCAGCACAACAGACTGGAGACTGCCTGAGATGGAAGAGTTCATAAGGGGTGGGGTGGCCACAACTTCTGTGGTTAGGTTGACTCAACCATTCTAGCCTGCCAGCTCTGGGGAGTCTAGACAGTCTTGATAATGAGGAGTCCCCAACAGAACAACCCAGCTGCTATGCCGAATCATGGCCAGACTGCTTCTTTAAGTGGGACCCTAATGCATCCCTCTTCACTGGACAAGGATGTTAAAACAAACAAACAGAAGGCAACATTAACAACACTAACAACAACAAAAAAGACCTCACATAAAACATATTCAAAGGTCAGCAACCTCAAAAATTGAAGGTAGATGAGCCCACAAAGATAAGAAAGAATGAACACAAAACCACTGAAAACTCAAAAAGCCAGAGTGCTTCCTTTCTTCTAAACAGCTGCAATACCTCTCCAGCAAGAGCACAGAACTGAACTGAGGCTGACATGGCTGAATTGACCGAAGTAGCCTTCATAAAGTGGGTAATAATGAACTTTGCTGAGCTAAAGGAGCATGTTGTAACCCAATGCAAAGAAGCTAAGAATCATGATAAAACAATACAGGAGCTGATAACCAGAATAGCCAGAATAGCATAACTGACCTGAAGGAGCTGAAAAACACAACATGAGAAAATTATAATGCAATAACAAGTATCAATAGCAGAACAGACCAAGTGGGGAAAGAATCTCAGAGCTTGAAGACTATCTTTCTAAAATAAGACAGACAGACAAGACTAAAGAAATGAGAATGAAAAAGAACAACAAAAAAAGACTTCCAAGAAATATGGGAATATCTAAAAAGATTGAACCTCATTGGGGTACTGAAAGAGACAGGAGAATGGAACCACATTGGCAAACAAACTTCAGAATATCATCTAGAAGAACTTCTCCCACTTTGCAAGACAGGTCAACATTCAAATTCAGGAAATCCAGAGAACCCTAGGAAGATACTTTATGAGAAGACAAACCCCAAGACACATAATCATCAGATTCTCCAAGGTCAAAATGAAAGAAAAAATGTTTAGAGCAGCCAGAGAGAAAGGCCAGCTCACCTACAAAGGGAAACTCACCAGATCTCTCAGTGGAAACCCTGTAAGTCAGAAAATATTGGGGACCAATATTTAACATTCTTATAGAAAATATTTTCACCCCAGTATTTTATATCCAGCCAAACTAAGCTTCATAAGCAAAGAAGAAATAAGAACCTTTTCAGACAAGCAAATGCTGAGGGAATTTATCACTACCAGGCCTGCCTTGCAAGAGCTCTTGAAAAAAGCTTTAAATATGGAAATGAAAAACTATTACCAGCCACTACAAAAACCCATTGAAGTACACTGACCAGTGACACTATGAAAAAACCACAGAAACAAGTCTGCAAAACAAAACAAAACAAAACAATCAAACAAACAAAAAAAGCTAACATCATGATGAACATGATGAAAGTATCAAATTCACACATAACAATATTAACCTTAAATGTAAATGGGCTAAATGCCCCAGTTAAAAGAAACAAAATGGCAAGCTGGATAAAGAGTCAAGACCCATTGGTATGCTGTCTTCAAGAGACCTATCTCACATTCAAAGACACACATAGGTTCAAAATAAAGGGATTGAGGAAAATTTACCAAGCAAATGAAAAACAGAAAATAACAGGGGTCACAATCCTAGTTTCTGATAAAATAGACTTTAAGCCAACAAAGACCAGAAAAGACAAGGTAGGGCATTACATAATGGTAAAGGGTTCAATTCAACAAGAATAATTAACTATCCTAAATATATATGCACCCAGTACAGGAGTACCCAGATTCATAAAGCGAGTTCTTAGAGACCTACAAAGAGACTGAGATTCATACATAAAAATAATAGGAAACTCTAACACCCCACTGAAATATTAGACAGCTCATTGAGACAGAAAATTAACAAAGATATTCAGGACCTGAACTCGGCTCTAGATCAAGCAGGCCTGATAGGTATATACAGGACTCTCCAACTCCCCTGCAAAAAAAACCAGAATATACATTCTTCTCATCACCATATGGCACTTACTCTAAAATTGATCACATAATTGAAAGTAAAATACTCCACAGCAAATGCACAAAAAACTAAAATCATAACCTACAGTCTCTCAGACTACAGTGCAATCAAATTAGTACTCAAGACTAAGAAATTCACTCAAAACCACACAACTACCTGGAAATTAAACAACCTGCTCCCAAATGACTCATGGGTAAATAATGAAATTAAGGCGGAAATCAAGAAGTTCTTTGAAACCAATAAGAACAAAGACACAACATTCCAGATTCTCTGGGATGCAACTAAAGCAGTGATAAGGGGGAAATTCATAGAACTAAATGCCAACATCAAAAAGCTAGAAAGATCTCACATTAATAACCTAAGAACATAACTAAAATAACTAGAGAACAAAGAGTAAACAAAACCCAAAGCTAGCAGAAGACATGAAATAACCAAGATCAGAGTTGAACTGATGGAGAAAGAGACATGAAAAACCCTTCAAAAACTCAAAGAATCTGGGAGGTTGTTTTTTGAAAAAACTTAATAAAATACATAGACGATTACCTAGAATAATAAAGAAGAAAAGAGAGAAGAATCAAATGGTCACAATCAGAAATGATAAGGGGGATATTGCCACTGACCCCACAGAAACACAAACAACCATCAGAAAATACTATAAATACCTCTATGCACAATAATTTGAAAATCTAGAAGAAATGAACAAATTTATGGACACATACACTCTCCCAAGATGGAAACAAGAAGAAATTGAATCCCTGAATAGAACAATAAGTTCTGATATTGAGGCAATAATAAATAGCCTAGCAATCAAAACAGAAATTCCCGGCCGGGCGCGGTGGCTCAAGCCTGTAATCCCAGCACTTTGGGAGGCCGAGACGGGCGGATCACAAGGTCAGGAGATCGAGACCATCCTGGCTAACACGGCGAAACCCTGTCTCTACTAAAAACACAAAAAATTAGCCGGGCGAGGTGGCGGCGCCTGTGGTCCCAGCTACTCGGGAGGCTGAGGCAGGAGAATGGCGGGAACCCGGGAGGCGGAACTTGCAGTGAGCTGAGATCTGGCCACTGCACTCCAGCCTGGGCGACAGAGCGAGACTCCGTCTCAAAAAAAAAAAAAAAAAAAAAAACAAACAAACAAAAAAAAAAACAAAACAGAAATTCCCAGAAGCAGATGGATTTACAAGTGAATTTTACTAGACATCTGAAACTAGCCCAAAAATTGAAAAGAAGAGACTCCTCCCTAACTCATTTTATGAGGCCCCCCTAATAACAAAACCTGGCAGAGTTAGAACAATACAAGAGAACTTCAGGCCAATATCCCTGATGAACACTGATGCAAAAATCCTCAGTAAAATACTAGCAAACTGAATCCAGCAGCACATCAAAAAGCTTATCCACCGTGATCAAGTCAGCTTCATCCCCAGGATGCAAGGTTAGTTCAACATATGCAAATCAATAAATGTAATTCATCCTGTAAGCAGAACTAAAGACAAAAACCACATGATTATCTCAATAGATGCAAAAAAGGCCTTCCATAAAATTCAACATTCCTTCATGTTAAAAACTCTCAATAAACTAGGTGTTGAAGGAACATACCTGAAAATAATAAGAACCATATATGACGAACCCACAGCCAATATTATACTGATTGAGCAAAAGCTGGAAGTATTTTTATTGAAAACCAGCATAAGACAAGGATGCCTTCTCTCATCATTCCTGTTCAACACAGTATTAGAAGTTCTGGCCAGGGAAATCAGGCAAGAGAAAAAATAAAGGTATTCAAATAGGGATAGAGGAAGTCAAATTATTTTTGTTTGCAGATAAAATGATCCCATATCTAGAGAATCCCATTGCCACAATCCAAAAGCTTCTTAAGCTGATAAGCAAATTCAACAAAGTCTCAGGTTACAAAAACAATGTGCAAAAATTCCACGCATTCCTATATACCAAAAACAGGCAAGCAGTGAAGCAAGTCATAAATTAACTCTCATTCACAATTGTCATTACAATAATAAAATACCTAGGAATAAAACTAAAATGGGAAGCAAAGGACCTCTTCAAGGAGAACTACAAACCACTACTCAAGGAAATCAGAGAGAAAACAAAGAAATGGAGAAATATTACATGCCCATGAATAGAAAGAATCAATATTGTGAAACTGGCCATACTGCCTAATGTAATTTATAGATTCAATGCTATTCTCATTAAACTACCATTGACATTCTTCGCAGAATTAGGAGAAACTACTTTAAAATTCATACAGAATCAAAAAAGAGCCCAGATAGCCAAGACAACTGTAAGCAAAAAGAACAAAGCTGGAGGTATCAAATTACCTGACTTGAAACTATACTACTATACAAAGCTACAATAACCAAAAGAGCTTGGTACTGGCACAGAAACAGACACATAGACCAATGGAACAGAATAGAGAACTAAGAAATAAGACCACATACCTACAATCATCTGGCAATTCCATTTAGGACATAGGCACAGGAAAAATTTCATGATGGAAACATCAAAAGCAGTTGCAACAAAAGCAAAAATTGATAAATGGAATCTAAACTAAAGAATTTCTGCACAGCAAAAGATGTGAACAGAATGGGAGAAATCTGTAGGGAGAATCTCCCATTCTCCCTACAGAATGGGAGAAAATTTTTGAAATCTGCCCATCTGACAAAGATCTTATATCCAGGGTTTACAAGGAACTTAAACTAATTTACAAGAAAATAAAAAAGTTCCATTAAAAAGTGGGCAAAGGACATGAAGAAACACTTCTCAAAAAAAAAAAAAAAAAAAAAAAAAGACACTGATTCAGCCAACAAACATATAAAAAGAAGCTCAAATCACTCATCATTAGAGAAATGAAATTCAAAACGACAATGAGATACCATCTCATGTCAGACAGAATGGCAATTATTATAAAGTCCAGAAACAGATGCTGGCGAGGTTACAGAGAAAAAAATAATCCTTTTATACTGTGAGTGGGAGTGTAAATTAGTTCAACCATTGTGGAAGACAGTGTGGTGATTCCTCAAAGATCTAGAGGCATAAATACCTTTTGGCCCAGCAATCACATTACTGGATATATACCAAAAGGAATGTAAATCATTCCATTACAAAGATACATGCACACATATGTTCACTGCAGCAGTATTCACAATAGCAAAGATATGAAACCCAAATGTCCATCAATGATAGACTAGATAAAGAAAATGTGGTACATAATTCACCATGGAGTACTGTACAGCCATAAAAAGAAATGAGATCATGTCTTTTGCAGGAATATGAATGGAGCTGGAAGCTGTTATCCTCAGCAAACTAACACAGGAACAGAAAACCAAACACTGTATGTTCTCACTTGTAAGGGAGATCTGAACAATGAGAACACACCGCCACATGGAGGGAGGGGGAACACCACATATTGGGGCCTGTTGGGGGTAGGGGAGTAGCAGGAAGAATAGCTAAGGGATGCTGGGCTTCATTCTTAGGTAGTGCAATGATCTGTGAAGCAAACCACCATGGCATATGTTTACCTATGTAACAAACTTACACATCCTGCATGTGTGCCCTACAACTTAAAATAAAAGTTGAAGGAAAAAATCATAATAAAAACTTACAAGATTCCCAATTGATTTGTATGCATATTTATGTTTGAAAGCCTCTGAAGTAGAGTATCTTTATATATACTTATTGGAAAATCGAATACTATGTTTTAATAAAGGTATTTTAAGTCCACTTTCTTTGTGAGAATCTACAAAGCTGGAAAGAGTATTACTCTCAAACTTATAGCAAGAAAAAATCCAGGCAAAATGCAAGTACAGAACTTTTCTTGAACCAAAGAATTGAATCAAAGAATTGAAATATCAGGTAACTAATTAACCTAAAATCTGTAGAAATAAAGATGCTCACAGGACATGAACACTTGTTTCCCTGGGGCAGGCAGAAACAGACACTTGTAAAAATAATTCAGCTAAAATAGTTGATAAATTTCTGAGGCCTAGTATGGGCTGACAAGACAGTATGAAGGCCTTGGTAACTACTTTATTGTACACTGTAGGAATTCTAGTACAATGTTGACTTGAAAAGGATTATGGCAGGCATCTTTTCATCATCTAAGGTACAAACTTTCAATAACTCACCATTGAATATGATGTTTGATATTGGATTTTTTTATATACTCTATACCAGATTGAGGAAATTATCTTATACTCATAGTTTACCAATTTGTTTTTGTTTTTGCCTAAATAAACATTGAATCTTATCAAATGCATTTCTAGTGTATATCAAAATATTATATATAATTGTTCTTTTTATATTATTGCCGTGAATTGCAATACAGGTTTTCAAATGTTAAATGACAATTGCTGTTTTGAACTGAAGCTACAAAATGTTGTGCTATCATTTTTATACATTATTGAGTTTGATATCTCGACATTTTAACAATTTAACACAAATATTGATGAAAATAGTGATATACAATTTTATTTTCTATAAATAATCTTGTCAAAATTTGATGTGAAGTTTATGAAAACCTCTAAAACCAACATGAAAGTGTTCTTCATTCTTCTTTTCTCTTGAGAATTTTTATGTTCCTTAAATCTTTGGAAGAGTTTACCATTGAAGGTGATGTGATCTGAATTTTCTATTTAGAAAGGTTTTAAAAATAAATATAAGGTTTTTAATAAATATAAAATATTCAGATTTTCTCTTACTTCTTGTGTCATTGCTGCTACGTTGTATTTCACTGTTTTTCCATTCCAACAAATGTTTTTAAGCTATTAGCTTAAAATTATTCATAATGTTCTCTCATCTATGTAATATCTGTACTTTCATTTGAAGGGTTTTTTTTTTTAATTCCTGCTGTTGGTAATTTTTGTGTTGTTCTAATTTTTTTTCGTCCATCAGCTTTGCTAAATATCAATCAATTTTATTAATCTTTTTAATGAATCAATTTGAGATTTTTTTGATTCTGTTTATATTTATTTTCAGTTTCTTTTAGTTCTGTTCCTAATTTTCTTATTTTCCATTTTAGCAATTTGGCTTTGATTTGTTATTGTTTTTCTACCTTTGGGAGATGGAATTTAACTTAAATGACTTTCAACCTTTTTCTTTTTATATTTTATACATTTAAAACACCACATTTTTCTTAAATACTGATGTTGTGGCATCTCCCTAGTTTTGGTATCTCTCATCTTCATTATCTATCATTTGAAACTGTTTTCTCATTTTGAGTCCTTCTGCCACCTGGAGCTAATTCAAAGCATATTGTTTAATTTCAAAGAATTTAGGGACTTTCTAATTATCTTTATGTTCTTGATTCCTTTATTAATTCCATTGTACTAGGAGAAGAAACTCTGAATTGCATTATTATTTTTATGTCTTAGCAGATGGTCAGTTTCCGTAAATGTTTCATTGTTCACTTAAAAATAAATTGAAATTTGTTGTTAGGTTTAGTGTTTTATATCTGTCAGATAGAGTGCATTATATATTTTCAGCTTTGCAATGTGATGGAAATAATTTATTTTTATAAATTAATAACTGTACAAAGTTATGGGATACATGTGAAATTTTGTCACATGTATATAATGTGTAGTGATCAAGTCAGAGTATTTAGGGTTCCATCATCAGAGTACGATAAATTTTTGTCAACTATAGTAACCTTAATCTGCAATCAGACATTGAATTGATTCCTTCTAACTGTATGTTAGCACCCTTTAACCCACTTCACTCCCTCCTCCCTCTCTCCCTACTCACCCTTCCCAGTCTTATCTATCTTTTCACTCCCTTCCTCCATGTGATCAAATGTTTTAGCTACCATACATAAGTATGAGAATTTCCTGTATTTGTCTTTTTGTGCCTCATTTATTTCACTCAATATAGTGACCTCCAGTTCCATCCATGTTGCTGCAAATGACATGATTTCATTCTTCTTACAGCCAAATAGTATTCCATTGTGCATACTTACTATACATTCATCCACTGGTGGATTCTTAGATTTCATATATTTGCTATTGTGAACAGTGCTGCCATATACATGAGAGTATAGATATCTAATTGATATATTGTTTATTTTCCTTTGGGTAGCAAGTAGTGGGATTGTTATATTGAGTGGTAATTCTGTGCTTAGTTTGTTGTAAAATCTCCATACTGTTTTTCATAGTGGATGTACCATTTTACATTCTCACCAAGAGTGTATAAGAGCTCCCTTACCTGAGCATCATCACTTCCTGTTATGTTTGGTTTTTTAATAGCAGCCATTCTGATTGAAGTTACATGATACCGTATTGTGTTTTTCTTTTGAATTTTTCTGCAGATTAAAGATGTTAAACATTTCTTCATATACCTATTAGCCATTTGTATGTCTTCTTTTGAGAAATGTCTATTCATGTCCTTTGCCCACTTTCTTGATGGGATTGTTAATTTCCTGTTCAATTGTTTGTGTTCCTTGTATATTCTGGATATTGGCCTCCTGTTGGATAAATAGTTTGCAAGTATTTTCTCCTATTCAACAGGTTGTCTCTTCAGTCTTTTGTTTATTTCTTTGACTGTGCAAAAGCTTTTTAGTTAAATACCATTGGTTTATTTTTGCTTTTGTTGCTTGTGCTTTTGAGGTCTTAGTCATAAATTCTTTGTCTGGATCATATCTGGGGGAATTTTCTTTAGAGTTTCTTCTAGTACTTTTATATCTTCTGGTGTTACATTTAAGCATTTAATCCATTTTCACTTGATTTTTGTATATGGTGAGAGATAGGGGTCCAGTTTCATTCTTCTGCATATGGCTATACAACTTTCCACTACCATTTATGCAAGAGGGTGTCCTTTACTCAGTAGAATTTCTTGTTGGCTTTGTCAAAGATCAGGTGCCTGTAAATATGTGGCATTATTTCTGGGTTCTCTATTCTGTTCCATTGGTCTATATGTCTATTTTTATAACAATACAATGCTGTTTTAGATACAATAGCCTTAGAATATGTCTTGAAGTCAAATAATGTGATGCCTTCAGTTTTGTTCTTTTTGCTCAGAATTTCTTTGGTTACTATGACTTTATTTGGTTTAACATGATTTTTAGGATTTTTTTTCTAATTGTGTGAAGAATCACATTTGTATTTTGATAGGAGTTGCACTGAATCTTCAGATTGCTTATGACAATATGGTCATTATAATGATAATAATTCTTCTAATTCATGAGAATGAAATGTTTTTCTATTTGAGCCATCATCAGTTTTTTCAGTGAATGTTTTGTAGTTTTCCTTGTAGAAGTCTTTCACCTCTTGAGTAAATTTATTCCTATGTATTTTATTTTTGTAGCTATTGTAAATGATATGCAAATTTTTTTGGCTAGATCATTATTGACGTATAGAAATGCTACTGAATTTTTGTACATTGATTTTGTGTCATACAAACTTACTGAATTCATGTGTCGAAACTGAGAGTCTCTTTGTGGAATTTTTCTAAATATAAGATCGTATCATCAGAGGAACAATCTGACTTCCTCTTTTCCTGTTTGGAACTCTTTTCTTTCTTTCTTTTGACTTAATTCTCTGGCTAGAAATTCCAGTATTATGTTGAAACAGGAGAGGTGAAAGTGAGCATATTTGTCTTGTTCTAGTTCTGAGAGAAAAGACTTTCAACTTTTCCCCATTCATTATGATATTAGCTGTGGGTTTATATATACAACGTTTGTTATGTTGAGGTATCCTCCTTCTATTCCTAGTTTATTATGAAAAAAGCAATTTTATCAAACACTTTTTCTTCACCTTTTGAGAAGATCATATGACTTTTGTCCTTTATTCTGTTGATGTGATGCATCACATATATTTATTTGCATATGGTAAACCATCTTGTATCCCTTGTATAAATCACACTTGATGATAGTATACTATCTTTTTGATGTGAAGTTGGATTCAATTTGCTATTATTTTGTTAAAGATTTTTGCATTTGTTTATCATGATATTGACCTACAGTTTTCTGGATTGTTTTGTTGTATCTTTGTCTGGTTTTGGTATCAAGGTATCACAGTCATGCTAGCCTTGTTGAATGAGTTAGGAAAAAATTTCTCCTCTTTGATTTTTAAAGATATTTTCAGGAGAATTGGTATTAGTTCTTCTTTGTACATTTGTTAGAATTCAGCTGGGAATACATCCAGTCTGGGGATTTTCTTTGTTAGAAGGATTTTTATTACTGACTCAATCTTACTACTCATTATGGGTTTGTTCAGGAGATCAATTTCTTCCAAATTGAATCTTGGGAGGTTGTGTTTTTCCAGGAATTTCTCCATTTCCTCTCGGTTTTCTGGTTTGTGAGCATAGCATTGTTCATAATAATCTGTTAATCGTTTGTATTTCTGTAGTATTAGTTGTAACATCTCCTTTTTCATTTCTGATCGTATTTATTGGACCTTCTCTCTTCTTAGTTTAGCTACTGGATTATGAATTTTGTTGGTCTCTTTGAATAACCAACTTTTTATTTTGTTGATCTTTTATATTGTTTTTTGGCCTCTCATTTAATTATACTCTGATCTGTGTTACTTCTTTTCTTCTGCTTATTTGGGGTTTGGTTTGTTCTTGTTTTTCTAATTCTTTGAGGTGCAAAATTCAGTTGTTATTTATGATCCTTCTACTTTTTTGATGTAGGCATTTAATGCAGCAACTTTCCTTTTTGCATTGTTTTTGTTCCATCCCAGAGGTTTTGGTATGTTGCCTTTTCATTTTCATTTGTTTCAAGAGACTTTTTGATTTTCTTCTTAATTTCTTCATTGACCTTATGTTCATTAGGAAGCATACTGTTTCATTTTCATGTATTTGTACATTGTCCAATGTTCCTCTTAGTATTGATTTCTATCTTTATTTCCTCAGCCTGACAAGATACTTGACATCATTTCCATTTTTTTAAATTTTATGACACCTGATTTTCATGTAGCCTAACATATGGTCTATCCTGGAGAATGATCCAAGTGCTTATGAAAAGTATGCATATTCTACAGTTGTGAAATAGAATGCTCTGTAAAGGTCTGTTAAGTCCATTTGGTCTTAAGTCCAGTTTAAATCCAATGTTTCTTTGGTGAATTTCTATCTAGTTAATCTATCTAATACTGAGAGCAGGATTTCCCACTGTTACTGCATTCAATCTATCATTCTCTCTTTATATCTAGTAATATCTTTTATGAATCTGGGTGTTTCCGTGTTGGTTGCATATATATTTAGAATTGATCAATCCTATTTCTGGATTTCTCTTTATAATTATATAATGGCATTGTCTTTTATTTTTTACTGTTTTAACTTAAAGTCTGTTTTATCTGATGCAAATTTAGCTACTACTACTTGATTTAGGTTTGCTTTTACACAAAAATTTTTTTCTATCCCTTTACTTTCAGTCTATATTTATATTTACTGATAATATAATTTTATTATAAGCGGCATATAATTGGATTTTTTTATCCATTCAGTCAACTTATATATTTTAAGCAGGGCATTAAATATATTTATGTTCAAGTTTATTATTGATATGTTGGTTTTGCTCTGTCATATTGTTCGCTATTTTCTGTTGGTTTTACATATTATTTGTTCTTTCTTTTTCTCTTACTGTTTGTCATTGTGATTTGGTGGATTTCTATACTGGTACCATTTGAGTCCCTTCTTTTCCTCCTTCATGTGACTGCTTTACCAGCAAGTTTTATACTTTGGGTGTTTTATACTGGTAAATATAATTCTTTTGCTTTTAAGTTTTGGGCTCTGTTGAGTTTCTTGTAGGGCCAGTCAAGTGGTAATACATTTTCTCAGCATTTGCTTTTCTAGGATAGACTTTATTTCTCCTTCATTTACGAAGGATATTTTTGTTTGCTATAGTATTGTTTACTGAGAGGTTTTCTTTCTCATTTTAGCACTTTGAATATACCACTTCCTACCTGTAAGTTTTCTGCTGAGAAATCCACTGTTAGTCTAATGTGGTTTTCTTTATTGGTGAGCAGATGCTTTTCTCTTGCTGTTTTTAGAATTCATTCTTTAGCTTTGCCTTTAGGTGGTCTGACTATAATATGCCACAGAGAAACTCGTTTTGCATTGTATTTGTGATATGGTTTGGATGTTTTCTCCCTTCCCTCCAAATCTCATGTTGAAATGTGACTTCCAATACTGGTTGTGAGCCTAGTGGGAGATGTTCAGATCATAGAGGCATGTCCCTCATGAATGGCTTGGTGCTGACCTCATGGAGTAGTGAGTAATTCTTGCTCTGAATTCACACAAAATTCGGTTGTTTCAAAGAGTGTGGCACTGACTCCCTTTATCTTTCATGCTCCCGCTCTCATCACATGATACACTGGCTTCTCCAATGCCTTCTGCCATGATGGGAAGCCACCATCAAGAGAACATGCCAGAGCCATGCATTCTGTACAGCCTGCAGAACTATAAGCCAAAAATAAACATTTTTTCTTTATAAATTACCCAGTCTCAGGCATTCCTTTATAGCAATGCAAATAGACTAACACAATCTACCTGGGGATCCCTGAGACTCCTGTATCTGAAAGTCTGTAATTTGTGCTAGACTTGGAGAGTTTTCATCTATTATTTCATTAAATAGATTTTTCAAATCCTCTTTTCTCTTCACCCTTGTGAATATCAATAATTTGCATATTTGATCACTTTATGTTGTCCTAAATGTCACAAAGTCTTTGCTAATTCTCTTTTAGCCATTTTTTTCTATATTTTTGTCGGACTGAATTATTCCAAAAGGCCTGTCTTCAAATTCCGAGATTCTTTCTTCTACTTCAAATTCTGAGATTCTTCTGCTAGTCTATTGTTGAAGCTCTCAAACATAGTTTGTATTTTGTTTAATAAATTGTTCTGTTCCATATTTTCTATTTAATTCTTTCTTAAAAAAAACTATCTTTTTGGTAAATTTCTCATTAATATCCAGAATTGTTTTCTGATTTGCTCTTATTGTGTTCAGAATTCTATTTCACTGAGCTTCTTTAAAAATCAATATTTTGAATTATTTACTTGGGATTTCAAAAATTTCTATTTGACTAAGATCTATTGCTGAAGAATTGTTGTGTTCCTTTGAAGGTGTCGTATTTCCTTATTTTATCATGTTTCCTATTTCCTTATGTTGATATCTGCACATCTTGTGTAAACAATCTCTTCTTCCTATTTTTGAACATATTGCCATACGGTAGGACTTTTTCTGAAGATGTATCTGTGGTTTTCATTGGGTAGGGGAATTTGGCTTTGATTCTAGATGTATGCAATAGTGTAGTCTCTGTATGGTTTATTTGACTGTAAAATGCATTAATGGTTCTGTGATTTTTCTCAATGGTTTAGGGTACAGTTATTATTGGAGGCTGTCGTGAAGCTGTGCTGGTGACTAGAGTGCTAGGTATTCCAGTCTTCCAGCTCGAGTGGGGGCAGTGGTGAACTGAGAGTGACTATTTTTGTGTCCCAGGGGGATTTACACTGGCAGCAGTGTTGACAGTTATTGGTAGGCCAATTCTTGGACTTCCAGGTGGCTTGCTCAGATACTGGCAGTGGCAGTAGTAGACTGGGTGACTATGTTGGTTTTCAGGCCTCTGGACAGCCAGCATGTTGTGGGTGATGGCGGTAGCAGTGGCAAGACAATTATCTGGATCTCAAGCAGTGTGCGCTGATGTTGGTTATGGCTACCATGGACTAGGCTGGGTGAGCCAGCTTAATTTGATTATTCTTTTCAAAATTAATTTGATTAGCCTCTATATTGTACTTCTCAGAATATCTATACATTTCATTAATAGTTATTTTTGATTACATGCCTTACTCTCAATAATTTTAAAGATTTTTTTTTTATCTCCTGATACCAGTACCTAGACATTGTCTGGTACATAATAGGTTTTATATAAATGTTATTTTTTATTTGCTCCCCTCCCTGGTAATATGGGTTTCTTTGTGTCAAGATGATTTGGGCTATTTTTTCTTAGATGTTATATATTTATATTTCCTGATTAGCACCCAAGTAATGCTATTTCTTCCTGGGAAATATGTCTTTTGATATATGCTACTCCGACGGACAGATGTACTAAGTCTGAGATTCACATCTGAGGTTACTCCACAAGATTAATAATTCCTAATGCTGCTACAGCCTGCTAAACTGTGCTAAGCTGATAAAGGCTGTCGGGAAAACACCTAAGAAATTAGAGATTTGGAGTTAAGTAACTTTAAGATCAAGAACTTATTTTGCACAAACTGCTGTATCTGTAATGATTACTCCCTGAAATGTATAAAATGAAGATTAAATAATACTCAAATGTCTTCACAGTCATAGCTTTATAGAAGCTGACTTCTACCTCTATCAATAATGTTATCTTTTACTACATATATTCTAAATAGCAATCAAAGTAAAATGTCATAATTGCCTAACTCTAGTCCTACACTTTCCTGCTTCTGACTTTGCTTAGATCTTTGTATCACCAATAATAATCCCTACTGATATTTCTTCCTCTCAACATCCTAACTTTCCTCAACTTCAACTCAAACTGTTTCCATAATGCCTTCCCTGATCTGCTACTGATAATAAATTTCCCTGTTTTCTCTAAAGTTGCAGCTTTTGTTTACATGTTGTGTTACATTTTAGTCATTTATGTTTATATACAAGTGCTCCTACCAGCTTTTAAGTTCGTCTAAGTTGAAAACTTATTAGTTAGTTATTGCTGTATAATAAATCACCCTAAAATTTAGTATCTTAAGGCAATAAACATCTATTGATCAGGAATTAGGGAGTAGTTTAGCTATATGCTTTGACTTTGTTGTTATGAATGTTGTAGTCAAAATTTGACCACAGCTGCAGTCATCAGGATCCGTCTTCAACTTGGCTCATGTACATGGCTATGGAAAGGAGGTTCCAGTTCCTCATTGGCTGTTAGGGATAGTGCTCAGTTACTTGTTAAGCTGCTTGAGTGTTCTTCAACATGGTGGGTAGCTTCCCTCAGAATGAGTGACCCAAGAGGGAGAGAGCAAGAAGGAAGCTAAAGTGCTTTTATTACCAAGTCCCAGAAGTCATATATCATCAATTCTGCCATACTTAATTTGTTAGAAATGAGTTATCAAGTATAGACCAAACCCAAGTAGAGGAAGATTAGACTCTACCAGTTGAAAAGAAGAGCAATGAATAATTTGTGAATACATTTTTAAAAAACCACAAGAATAATATCTCATTAATATTCATATAGCTATATCATCATGCCTTGTGAATTTTGAACAAATGAACCAATTGATGAATTAATATTAATGTGTATACAGTGCACTTGTGGATTTATTTTTTATATACTCCTTATTGTCACTAGAACGTAAGAGAGAGGGGGTATTTATATTGATGTTTACATTTAGAGCAACCATACATCCTAATTTGCCAGGGACAGATTCAATTAATACCTGTTGTCCCAGCATCCCATGCCACTCAATAATTGTCCTGGAATTTTCCTTTAAATAAATGATTGTTATCAAACGTGAACGTAAATTGGGATTTGTTTGGTGTCTTTACTTTCAGAAACCTGTAATTAAGAAAATTATCTCTTCAACATGTTTGAAATATCAAAGATGCGTTAGACAACTGTAACAGATACAACATAACCAATACTTCAATTGGAGGATAAATAGAGAGTCCTACTGAATGAAGCAAATTATCCTCAAGCAGGAATAGCTAGGAATAGCTGACTCCATCTAGTTTCTGGCAGTAGTGGAAAGGATATTCAATGCTGGTGCACCTGCCAGTTACTTCATTAATAATCAGTTGTGCCATGTCCTGTGCAATATTGCAAAGCCACCAGATGGCTCTTTTAGTGAACACTGTAGTAAGTTGTCAGTTATTTATAAGTGAAATATGAGAAAGAAAAAGAGATACCGTATTTAGACTGTGTGGAAAGAATAGTCTAAACATTTTTGGCTATATGTGCCCTTGACATATATTGTATTTTACTTTAAATATTTAACTATATATCTTAATATTTTAAATAACTTTTTATTTTACAGGCAACTCTGATGGCAGGAATAAACTAAAATTTTATTTGAATTAAAACTTCATTTAGAAATAAGCTCCATTTAATTTTCTCAAGGAATCTGACAGTAAAGGTATAAAATTCAAACACATTGAAATTTACTGTCCACCATGGAGACTGCAGCAAAATCCCTGACATACGGCTATGAAAAGATATAATTCTGCTGAAAAAGTATCAGTATGAAGTTTAAAAGTTAGTAATATAAGAAGGGTATGAAAAAGATAAATCACATGGGCATGTGCAGAAGGTACATTTATATATTATTTGGTGAAGCACTTTTAATTTGATACAAATTGACTTTACTATTTTATTTATTCCAAGTATTTTTGTGTATGTTTGAAAAACAAAGTGATGGCTCTTAACACACTGGCTCCTTTAGCAGGAGAATTTTCAAGATAGGAGGGTGATGCCAGTGTTAGTATTTTAGTGTTACCAAATGCTTGAAATGAGGGTATAAATTATGACAATAAATGTTCAATATTTTCATGCACGTCAAAAAATCAAAATAAGGCTTTTGAAAGCTTACTCAAACTGATTTTTTTTCTTCCAGCTTAAACAAATTTTGTAACTGACATGTAATAATTGCATATACTTATGGATTACAGTGATGTTGCAGTATACATGATGTATAGTGATCATTTCAAGGTAATTAACATATCCATCAGTTCAGAAATATTTATCATTTCTTTGTTATGGAACATTCAATAGCTTCCTTCTAGCTCTTTGAAAATACATATTACTGTTAACTCTAGTCATACTATAGTGCTATAGACCAATAGAACTTATTCCTCCTATGTAGCTTCGATTTTATTTCTTTTAACAAATCTCTTTCTTTTTTCTTTTTTTTTTTTTTGTTATACTTTAAGTTCTAGGGTACATGTGCATAACGTGCAGGTTTGTTACATATGTATACTTGTGCCATGTTGGTGTGCTGACCCCATCAACTCGTCAGCACCCATCAACTTGTCATTTACATCAGGTATAACTCCCAATGCAATCCCTCCCCACTGCCCCCTCCCCGTGATAGGCCCCGGTGTGTGATGTTCCCCTTCCTGAGTCCAAGTGATCTCATTGTTCAGTTCCCATCTATGAGTGAGAACATGCGGTGTTTGGTTTTCTGTTCTTGCGATAGTTTGCTGAGAATGATGGTTTCCAGCTGCATCCATGTCCCTACAAAGGACACAAACTCATCCTTTTTTATGGCTGCATAGTATTCCATGGTGTATAGGTGCCACATTTTCTTAATCCAGTCTGTCACTGATGGACATTTGGGTTGATTCCAAGTCTTTGATATTGTGAATAGTGCCGCAATAAACATACGTGTGCATGTGTCTTTATAGCAGCATGATTTATAATCCTTTGGGTATATACCCAGTAATGGGATGGCTGGGTCATATGGTACTTCTAGTTCTAGATCCTTGAGGAATCGCCATACTGTTTTCCATAATGGTTGAACTAGTTTACAATCCCACCAACAGTGTAAAAGTGTTCCTATTTCTCCACATCCTCTCCAGCACCTGTTGTTTCCTGACTTTTTAATGATTGCCATTCTAACTGGTGTGAGATGGTATCTCATTGTGGTTTTGATTTGCATTTCTCTGATGGCCAGTGATGATGAGCATTTTTTCATGTGTCTGTTGGCTGTATGAATGTCTTCTTTTGAGAAATGTCTGTTCATATCCTTTGCCCACTTTTTGATGGGGTTGTTTGCTTTTTTATCGTAAATTTGTTTGAGTTCTTTGTAGGTTCTGGATATTAGCCCTATGCCTCCTCCCCGCTACCATTTCCAGCCTCTTGTATCCTCTTTGTACTTCTATCCATACTCTTTTTAGCTTTCACATATAAGTGAGAACACATGATGTTTAACTTTATGTTCCTGCCTTGTTTCACTTAATATAACGTCCTCCAGTTCCATTAATATTGCTGTGAATTACAGGATTTTATTCCTTTGTGTGGCTGAATACTATTCCATTGTATAAATACACTAAGTTTTCTTTATCCATTCATCTGTTGTTAGAAACCTAGATTGATTCTGTACCTTGGCTGTTTGAATGGTGCTGCAGTAAACGTGGGTGTGCAGATGTCTCTTCAACATACTGATTTTCTTTCCTTTGGATACATGTCCATTAGTGAGATTGCCAGATAATACAATCAATCTATTTGTAGATTTTTGAGAAACCTCCACAGTGTTCTTCATAATGGTTATACTATTTTACATTCCCACCAACAGTGTATAAAAGTTGTCCATTCTTTACATCCTCTCCAGTATTTGTTATCTTTTTAAATAATAGCCATCCTAAACTGGAGTAAGATGACACGTCATTTTGTTTTCGATTTGCATTTTCCTGATGATTTGTGATGATAGCACTGTTTCATATATTTCTTGACCACTGGCATGTATTCTTTTGAGAAATGTTTGCTCAGATCATTGGTCAGTTTTTTAATTTGACTTTCTTATTTTTTGCTGTTGAGATGTTTGAACTTCCTATATATTCTGGATATTAATCCCTGTCAGGTGAATGGTTTGCAAATATTTTCTTCCATTATGTAGGTTTTCTTTTCACTCTGTTGATTGTTTCCTTTGCTCTGCAGAAGCTTTGTGTTTGATATAATCCCATTGGTTTATTTTTATTTTTGTTGCCTGTGCTTTTGAGGTCTGATTCATAAAATCTCTTCCCAGACCAAGGTCCTAAGGAATTTCCCCTATGTTTACTTCTAGGAGATTTATAGTTTTGGGTCTTACATTTTGATCTTTCATCTATTTTGAATTGATTTTTGTCTAAGGTAAGCCATTGGGATCTAGTTTCCTTCTTACACATATAAATATACAGTCTTCCAAGTGCCATTTTTTGAAAAGACTGTCATTTCTCCAGTGTATGTTCTTGATGCTTTTATCAAAAATAATTTGGCTATAGATATGTGGATTATTACTAGGTTCTCTATTCTGTTCCATTGGTCTATATTTCTGTTTTTATGCCAGTAAGTGCTATTGTAAATTAAGTTAAAATTATCAATATCGAAGATAAAAATACTTTAAATAGTATAATGCAAATATAAATATTGGTGGAATACAGCATCATGGTAGATCCAATGTTTTGTCTAAATTAACAAACCTATGTGACAGAAATACACTTCAAAGTCTTTGTAAAATATACCTAATTCAATATTACATCCAAACAAGTTCTGATGTCCTATCCAACTAAATAGATGCTATAGCTGATAAATTTTACATATACCAAAACAACTACAAAATTTTGATGATCATCAAGAAATTGAATATACATTTTAAAAAGTACTTTTCCTTACTGTCCTTAATCAATAGGATTTTAGAAATTCTGAACCTTTAAATGACCATTTTGTAAATCAGTCTAGGTGTTCTACAATGGTATAGGATTGGGGTGAGTAATTAATTCAATATGTTAGTTTATTTTGTTAGAAATAAATGAGAAATCTGTAAAATATTAAACAAATACAATGTCACAAAAGTTCGATATTTTAAGCTCTTAGCCACTTCAAATTATTATAACTAGGTTTGCAAATAGGCAATAAAATGTGTTCTTATAAAAAGAAAATTAAATAATAAGAGTTCAATTCTATAGGTAGGCTTTGGGTACGTCAACTTTTGGAAAGACTCCTTTATATTCTGCACAACTAGAATGAAGCTGAGATCTATTATTTTAGAGTATCTATGCTGTGTAAAATATTCAAAAGAGTCATAAATACAGACAACACATTTGATGTGTTTTGTCCTTTAAAAAAACTAATTCGGAAAATTGCTCTGAAATAAAGCAAGAAAATACCTGTGAAAATATTTGAACCACTATGTTTACACATTTCAATTTAAAAAATTACAATTAAGAGGTTTTTTTACGTAGCAGAATTTTTTCTGAGCTTACTGAATACACTGTTTCTTCACTTTGAAATATTAACATAGACAGAGAGGGTCAGTTGATAGTATCAACAATTTCAAATGTATTTATTAACTGCTTTTTGCCATAAAAATAATGCAGGCAATTTTGATAAATGTATTAGGTTGTTGCCAAAGTAATTGCGGTTTTTGCCACTAAAAGTAATGACAAAAACAGCAATTACTTTTGCACCAACAAAATAAAATAAAAATATCAGGTTGATAAATATAGTCTTTAGTGAAAAACATGTAACATGGTATTAGAGACATTTCATAATATACTTAAAAATATGTAAATATACATCAAAAATTAACTATACTGCTTCTGTTACTTTTAATGTTCATATAATCAATAGAAAACCTTTTTACTCACAATAAAATGCTTGGATTTATGCTATTTTTATACTTTAGAAATAATTTTATTTTTGAAAGTACTTGTTGAATAGAATTACTTTATATGTCCATTGACATATAAATGTGTTGGTCAATAAATATTTCAAAATATTAGAACTATATGAATATCACTTTAAATATTCTATTAGTCCTCCTTTACTCTCAAAGCGATCATGGATGAACAATTAATTATATGGCCAATCTAATTTTATTATTTTTGTGTTTCTGTTATCATCACTAAGCCTCTGATTCATCCCCTTCAAATTACCAATTTTTATAATTTTTGACATATTAAGAATGACTTCCTGTTTTTTCTTGGAAACTAGTGTCTTTATTTTTCAGTTGACATGAACTATTACCATGCAATTCTCTGTTGAACACTTTTCTGTGAAATTGTGAAAAAGACTAAATCTCTAGTTTCCTTTCAATAAAATAAAGGCTTGGAAGACCGATGAAGGGCTAAATTTAATTTTTACTAGTTACTTACTACGGAGCCTTAGAACATTAAATAATGTCTTTGCACATTATGTAATATTATTCCTTATCTGTGTTACACATATAATAACGCTTACTTCACAAGTTTTCTGTAAACATTGTATCATAACCCACCAAATTGGCAATGACTCAAAAGCTTGATAGTATACTGTTGGTGCAAACAAAGCGAAACATGAACTCTCATACAGTGCTGGTGGGATTGCAAATTGATACAATCCATATGGAGAGGAGTTTGGCAATCTTTTACACAATTGCATACATATTTATCTTTTGACTCAGAAATCTCAGTTCTAAGAATATGCTAGGAACACCTCCAAAAATAGAAAAATACATATGCACAAAGTTAGTCATTCTGTATAATTGATCATTGCAAAATGTTGGAAAATAGCTAAATATTCCAGCATAGAAGATCCACTGAATGAACTATGGTACCTACAAGCAAATTGATACCATAAAGCCTTTTAAAAAATAAAATGAGGAACAATTCTATGAACAACTATGAAGGGATTTCTGAGAGATATTGTAAAATTTAAAAAGTAAAGTATGAAGTGATTTATATTAATACATTAGCCTTACCAGGCATGGTGGCATGTGCTTGTAGTTGCAGCTACTTAGGAGGCTGAGGCAGGAGGACTGCTTGAGCCTGGGAGGTCAGGGAGGCAGTGAGCTGTGATCATGTCACTGGACTCCAGCCTGGGTGACACGGTGAGACCCTGGCTCAAGGAAAAGAAAAAAGAAAAAAGAGGAGAGTGATGGAGAGAGAGAAAGAAAAGAAAATACAAAGCCAGGTACAGTGGCTCATGCCTGTAATCCCAGTATTTTGGGATGCCTAGGTGGGTGGATCACTTGAGGTCAGAAGTTTGAGACCAGCCTGACCAACATGCTGAAACCTCATCTCTAATAAAAACACAAAAATTATCCATGCATGGTAGCACATGCCTGTAATCCAGTCACTCAGAAGGCTGAGGCAGAATTGCTTGAACTTGGGAGGCAGAGGTTATAGTGAGCTGAGATCGCTCCACTGCACTCCAGTCTGGGCAACAAAGCAAAACTCTTCTCAAAAAAAAAAAAAAAAAAAAAAAAATAGGAAAGAAAGAAAGAAAGAATAGAAAATATATACACATTTGCTTATCTTTCCAAAAAGAAATACAGAAAAGGTAAACCAAAAAACAATGAAATTTATTACTTTCAAGGTTGCAGGAGAAACAGTGGAATGGATACGGAAACACATTTATCTGAATATATGTTTTTTGCATGATCATGAGGGTCTTTTTGAAAAGATTGTACACTAAAAATATTAAGCCTACAAATGAATCTAATTCAAAGAATTCTTTTCAAAGAAATATCATAAACACACTGAAGAAAAAAAGAAAAAATGAATTCAAGTAATTTATAAAAGCATTCTTTGGCTGGGTGATTATTATCAATCTTGAGCAGTATGGGTTAGTGAAGGGAGGGAACTACTACAAACAAACCCTGGGCCATCTTTAGAACATTTTATTTTTTAGTCATATGAACAAAGCAATTTTCAAATCATTTCAGATATATTATATAATTGAGAAAATAAGTAAATGCATTGATGTGGGGAGCCAGAGTTGAAGGAGGGAAATAAAAATATAAAATAGGGGAAAAAAGAACCTTGTGAAACAGATTTAAATTTAGAGATACTGGTGTAAGCTCATGGCTTCAAATATATGTATTTGAATGTGTATTTACATGTACACATGTATATATATATGTACACATATATAGATATACACACATATGTGTATAGATGTAGATATAGACATATAAACATATGGTCATACACACATATGCATGTATTCCCTATCTCTGACCACTGCAGGGGTCTATAAACAGATATATCCATTAACAATATACATACCTAGCAACTCAGAGATCTTGATTTTTTAAGTCACATTCCCCACTTAAAGGAAAAACATTTTCAGGGCTACTATGTCATAATTAAGTAGCTCAAAAAAAAAAATGATGAAGACATGTGACAGGGGCACTGTTTAGATCTGGAAAACTCTGAACACCAAGATTATTAAGTATAATAATTACAAGCAATTGAAAAAATAGAAATCCATGCTCCCAAACTAATAATTAACAGTTAAATTTTATGTACATACATTTACAAATACATAAATACATTTATAAATGGGAGGTGGTTAAGTTCTAGCTAATAAAACGTGAAGCACATGCTATAATTGGAAAATTGTCATTTTGCAAACATATAGTAAAATTTTGTTAATTTAAGAATCATCAATGGATGATAAGCTTTGGGGGAAATTTCAGTGAGCACAGAATATTTTCATGCCTTAAAAGTGTTTCTCACAAATTGCTTATTATTTGCAAGGGATTATGTAGTAAATTATACAGTAGACAAATCAGACATCCCTTTGTAGGGGTATTGAAAATTGATATAACCAGTGGAAGCAAAAGAATGCCATGTGCCCTCAAATGTGATTTTCTGAGAAGTGCACAACTTCAACTAAGCATTATTCCAGCAAGAAATAAATAATGTGAATCTAATGATGAGAAAACATCAAGAAAGCTCAGGTTGAGGTATCATTTATACAAGTCGTAGATAATGTATTTTTATTTTTGTTATTTTTTTCCTATTTTAATTTTAGAGTCAGGAGGCACATGTGAAGGTTTTCTTACAAGGATAATTGTGTGGTACTGAGGTTTGGGCTTCTTTTGATCGTGTCCCTCAGATAGTGAACATAGTACCCAATAGGAAGATTTTCACGCCTTGCTCCTCTTCCACCCACCACTTCCTCCTTTTGGAGCCCCCAGTGTCTGTTGTTTCCAACTTTATGTCCTTGTGAACCCAAGATTTAGCTCTTGCTTGTGAGAACATCCAATATTTGATTTTCTACTTCTGCCTTAATTTGCTTAGGATAACAGCCCCCAGCTGCATCAATGTTGCTGCAGAGGGCACGATTTCATACTTTTTAATGGTTATGTAGTATTCCATGGTGTATATATACAATGTAATAAAGACCAAAAAGAAAAGGCTATGGTAATGTTTTAGAATTAAAAAGACTAAATAAACAGACGAGATAATTTAATACAAGACCTGCATTCTGCACTGGTACAAAAATAAATTCAATAAAGGAGATTACTCAAGTGAAAACATTGAAATACAGTCTGTAGATGACATAACACTATTAAATTACTGTTATAGTTTTTGACTGTTCTATGATTATATATGATAATATAACATTCCTAGGAAATACACAGAACTATCTGGTAGTAAAGGGCTGTAGTTTACTTATTAAAATAATGTAAAATGTTTACAGTAATTTAATCTATATAAAGATGGTGTTCTTTGTACTGTTCTTATTCCTGAACTTTTCCTGTATGGCTGAAATACGTTTCAACTATATTAAGTTATAAAAAATAGCAACAATTAACATTATTGAGCATTTTCTATATAACACACCAAGTACTTAAATAGTGTTCTTTTAATTAATTAATCATAATAACCCTTTTAGTTAGGGTCTTCTGTCTCCTCCCCTTCACAAGGGAAGACACTGAATTTAGGGAGAGAATGAGTTGAAAGTGTCTGGAAAACATTAAAAACAGAAGAGAATAGGTTAGCTTTCTTAACTTTACACATCGTAAAATTCTTTTACTTAAAATTATACAACCCAGCTGCTTTCAGCTGTTTCAGTCACACACACACACACACCTCTTGCACACTCTTATTTAAATTCTGTCCTGTGAAAAATTGGCAGCTCAAAATAAAAAGACCCTGAAAGGACAAAGGGCTACAGCTAGTCTGTCTTCTATTTATTGTCTTTTCCTTCGAATGCCTCACAATGAATTGTTTATTTCATTGCCACTGTGAGTAAGCCAAGGCTATCTCTTGTTCTAAATTTCATTTCACTGGTATTTTTGTAAATCTTTGTGAGCAAGCAGTCATGAAGAGACCCCCTCAAAGACCTGAAAGAAAAGTAAACTCTAAGCATAGACTTCAGATCATCCTTGTTGAGTTCAACAGTGTTCTCTGAAAGCTATTTGAGAATCAATGTAATTGAAAAGCATCAAGGTCTTTCTGCTTTGTATCTGCATTACTTTGACAGAAGTCGGTCTTTATGTAAAAATAAAACATTTTATGATAAAAGAAAGTGTGAGGCGATTTCATTTCTTTGAGATGCAAAGAAATATTTAGACACGTTTAAACCACAAGAAAAATATACTCTCCTCAGAATGCTATACTCTAAACAAGTAATACACTCTAAAAAACAATTATTTTCAATGCTTCCTCTAAATGCAGAAAATGGAGAATTAGCTTGAAGAAAGAACTATTTGGATACATTGAATATCATATCACAATGTTCTAGTATTAGTCACCTACATTATAGATAAACCTCCATACCCCAGTAATAAATTCAAATTCATATCCCCCATTTCATCCTTCTTGTATATGATTATAACATAATAATTTACCACTGTTTTCTTCAAGTATAATATGAAATAACAATGAGATAAATAAATCTAAATATGCATATAATTCTTGAAAATCAAGTTTAGAGCACAGTCTGAATAACTAGGGATTTAGAAGCGAGGTACGCCCCCACATGCTGGATTCTAATACTTGTTAACATGTTAATCCTTTTGGGCACAGATAGATATTTATTCTCTGCCTTCTGTTTTTTTCTTTCCAACTCCCCACCCAAACCTCCCAGAAAACCAGTTGTTTCTATAATGCCTGTGTTATTTTGGAATTTTGTGATTTCAACTTTTTCTTTTATGGACATTTGCTTCATATTTTCTTGGTATTTTTTTGCATGCGCTTTTATTTTCCATTTTTCTGTTTATTTTTCCTTTTTTTCTACATCTCATATAAGTTGCTGGCTACTTAGGTATTCATAAAGGGAGTCAATATCTTTTTCTTTTTTAAAAAAACTTCTGACATAGAATTACTGCTATAATGGGATTTATTTTGTCACTTTTATTTCGTACTATTCACTAATCGTAGTTTTGACTCTTTTCATTTTTTACTCTCTGGACATTGACAATTCCATGACACTTGTTAGTAAAAAAAACCAAACTTCAAAACTGTGTATAAGTGAAGCCCCATTTTTGGTATCTTCATATTACACATTCAAATAAACAATGGTCTAACTCCAGAGGCCTTGAAACAACGTGACTCTTTGCAGCATCATTGTATTATATTAGAAATACAAGCAAATAAGTAAAGTAACAGGAGAATACATAATTAATTTTGATGATGAAATTAGGAAAGCCCAATGGAAACAACTCCCCTGGACAATTTCATAAATTTCTCCATGGACACTTCTCCCTTTCCTAGGTATGTCATACACATAAACTGCTTAAAAAAAAAAAAAAAAAAAAAAAAAGTCTCTTATTTTTTCTCTCTTTACCTCCACAGTCTCTATCTCACCCTCCCCATACATGAATACATCAATGCCACACAGCAAGTGCCTTTGAAGCACGTTGTTTTTCTGCTCACTTTCTCTTTCCTCATCAGATTACTCAAACACACTGTACTTCTAACACATTCTCACAGACATTCATAATTTATACAGCATTCCAGAGAAGGCTAGTTCATTCTGGAAGCCTGAGTTATTATCTCTAAATTTTCGCTATCCTCTTGAATGATTATATTTCTTTGCCCTGTTGTGCACAGGCTTTGTCATGTGACTTTCTTTAGCTAATGAAGTATTTGCAAATGTGGTGTGGATCATTTTAAGGCAGCAGCAGTTTTAAGAGCCATTGTAAGGAGCGGTTCCTTGTGCTCACTGATCTTTCTTCTTTCATAACTACAGGAAATATTTCCCTGATGGACATTTTGCATGAGTAAGAAATAAACCTTGCTAGTTGTAAGCTATTAAGATTTGGGGCTCAGTAGGTTACATAGTGTAAGCAAGTGCTGCTTCATCAATACATTCAGTCTTTCTCTCTCCATGGTGGTGTTACAAGCATTAGCAGCTCTGGGATATTGGGAGAGTAATTTGTTCCACAAAATGTAAGGCAGACTGTGAAAAGTGTTATATTAGAAATACAAGCAAACAAGTAAACTAACAGGAGAATACAAAATTAATTCTGATGATGAAATTAGGAAAGCCAAATGGAAAGAGAGCTTAAATCAATTATGTAAGCTAATCTATTAGAGGACTTTGAGAAGGATCTTGCACAAAAGAAGCTAGGAAGAACTATCCACATCTTGGCAAAATAACAATAATTAGAATTTTAGGAATTTGACACATTTAAGAAAATCAGTAATTAACCTTGTAACAATTGATTATGTTGCTTAGACATTTTTGTTAGATTAGGCTTTGGAGAAATAAAAGAAAATTCCAAAAAGACCCTGCAGCTAAAATGTAAGTGCATGACTCATATACCAAGTGGATTCATGTTAATTTCAATTGAAAGAGATGATTTGGTCAAAGAGATGAAGTGGGGGTTGGAGGGCGTGTATTAGTTTTCTATCACGGCTGTAAAAATTCATCACAAATTTATTGCCTTAAAACAATACAAATTTATTATTTTACAATTCTGTATGCAGAAATCCAACATGGATCTCAATTGGCTAAAATCAGTTGTCAGTAGGGCTGCAATCTTTTCTGGGAACTTTAGAGAAGAATTCATTTTCTTGAATTCTGTAGCTTCTAAAGGTCCACTACTTCCCTTGACTCATGGCCCCTTACTCAGTCTTCAAAACCAGCAACATTGACCCAAGTCCTCACTCTGCCATCTCACTGACCCTCCCTCCAAGTCTCTCTTCCACTTTTAAGGACCTTTTTGATTACATAGGTCCCGCTTTATAACCCAGTGTAGTCTCCCGATTTTAAGGCCAGTTGATTGGCAATCATAATTTCATATGCAAACTTCATTACATTCCCCTTTGCCATGTAAATTAACAAATTATGGGGCTCCAAGAATAAAGATGTAACCATCTTTGGGGTGACATTGGGCATTATTCAGCCTACCATAAGACATAATTCTGCTTTCCAGGCAATGTTGAGATTGGTATACGATCCTCTAGGAGATGGAAGTATCAACAAATGTTCCAGGAAGCTTCAGCATGCTCTCCCTTGTTCTTCATGGTGAGCTCTTTAATCCCAGCTGAGGCTAAGTCATGGACTCTGCTTTATTGCCCTGCACCTATTAAGAACAAAGTGTGCTTCTGCCTAGAGCTTTGGCACATGCTTGTGCCATCCTGATTGACTCTCAAAGCTTGATTCCCAAGATTACTTGTGCAACCTTGCCTTCAAAAGCATCTGCGTGACTAAATGCCACCACTCCACATAACTGAGTACTTCATGATGCAAGATAAAAATGGCCACTGCCACTCAGACTGCTATAGCAAGTTGGAAATCAAAAGTTTCCTTTCTATTCCTTTTTAACCTACCTTAGCTTTAACAAAACAAAACAAAACAAAAACCAAACAAACAAACAACTGTAAGTCTATAAAATGAAGGATAATGAAAAGGATGAAAGTGGTCAAAAAATTCCCCAAAGCCATTAAATGATATTGAAGAATTAGCCATTTCTGAAAATATTTGCAACACTAAAATATTATTGACCAGAGTTAATTGCAGTTATCCGTAAGAAACAATCCAGAAACAGGGAGAGGAATCAACATGTAAATTACTTTGTTGTATTTACATCAGGTAAAATGGCTTCACAAAATCAAGACAAATGACTGTCCTTAAATCTCAGATTTATTGCAATGAGTTCTATTTCATTATCAACTTATTTTATTATTGAATAGAGTTGTTCAGTATGAACACCCTTGCAACTCACTGCAAACATTTCCTTGTATGCTCATGAGGCCTTTTTAGATTAGAGTTTGATTACAGCAGGCAGATTATAGAAGGACATGCAAGATAATAGGATGATTCACAGAACGAGTTGGAGATAGACACAACCAAAAATCAGCCAAAAGGGCTGAAAGAGTGATATAAACAAAGGTAGGTGCTTTTAAAAAAAAAAAAAAAAAAAAAAAAAAAAAAAAAAAAAGTTTTGATGGGAGGTTCCAAATCAAACTTTTTTTATTACTGACAAAAATATAAAGATGAGGAAAGGGAAAAAATTCCTCAAATTTTTAGAAATTAGCTTCCGTATCAAGATCAATGAAACATGGCTAGTTGGATGCAATTCAATTAATTCCTGAATAAAATTGAAATATGTCCTGTGTATCAGCACACTTTCTCCCTTGACCATTATAAATACTCCCATGTTCCTCACAGAGCATCTTTAGGACCCTGCCATCTACCTTGTTTTATACCTTTACAGACAATTACACCTGTCTTCAGGCATCCTGTGAACTATATTTTATAGTACTTCAGGTAAAGTCTAACTACTTTATATACAATAAGACCATCTCTTTGATTTATACTGTATTTCTCTAGACTCTTACTTGCCTCTTTCAATATAGAATCATAGTGGATTTTAAGCCGTAGGGAAGAGTTTTATAATAACTCCCAACTTTATTTGGAATTCTTGATTTCCAAGCTAATATAGCTAATGCATTTGTGTAGCTTGCTACGGAATTCAATTTTTCCACTGGAGTTTTTCAGAATTTGTTACTTTATTTTTATTGGAATTAAATTTTAGTTGCATCTCAGTAAGTGCATTAAAAAAGTTTATTTTTCTCAGCCTTCTGTTCTTTTTTTTTGGTCATTAAATCTCCTATCTACAAGCACCTTCAAACCATAGTTGCACACATATATTAAGCAGAAATTAGTAAAAGATTCTCAGTATATATTACTCCTTGATTTAAAGAAACATGAGACTTTTGCAAAAGCAACTGAAGAAGAACTTTTCATATAGGTAAAAATTTAAGAAAATAAAAGCAAGTAGAGGAACAATACCCAAAAGGACAATAGCGGAAAATGCACTTTTTAAATCTCTTCTTTCCCCACCATCTCTAGCTTGCAGAAGGTATTACTCCATTACTTTCACCAGATCTCCTTTAATTTGGCTCCCAATTCACCCCTTAAGCTGGCTTCATTACTCCTTCAGGCCAGAAAAGAGAAAACCAATATACTTGAGTAATATAAGAAAAACATGTTTTTAACTGGATCTGTATTTACATGGATAATAAACTAATATAGCTCTTTTATAGTTTGACGACCACAAAAAATAATCAGAAGGTAGAGAATTATGGACTTGTATATCTTCTAGAAAAAAAGTAAGCTGCTCTTCCTTCCCTTACCTATTTCAATGGTGCAATATTAACTATGTAAAAAAAATTGCTGATTTTGATTTTGGAGTTCCTTCAGTCTAAGGAAGAGAGGTAACATCAGGCCTTAAAAAGGGAAAGGTCAGTGGAATCCAAACTTGAAAAGCTCGGTTACAGGGGTGGAGGCAGCTTTGCTAGACTGTCCAATTCCATGTTAGTAAACACTATGCATCTCAAAGAGAGTCACACAGCACCTAGAGACCATTCAGGCACTCAAGTGAGGGTTGCACGCGAGCTGGAGGAGGTTTTTCCTAACAGTTTTTCTTGTTTCTTTCCGTGAATACTTTCTATGAAAATGAATGCATCACTGTTTTATTTGTCCAGAAAGACTAAAATCTATCTATGACCTGAAACTTTACTTGACCCTGGCAAAATTACTCCCTTGGAAACAACTTTCCCCTTTATCAGTGATTAAGTTCTCTGTGACAAAGATTAGATCCATGAATAGTTAACCTTATACTTGTGCAGGACTGAATGGTATTAGTTTGGGATATTCCCCTAAATTTGCACTGATGTGAGAACACAACTTGAAACATGAATTAATACCTCCGAGCCATTAATTAAATATTAAATATCTTATACAGAAGGTGCCATTCTCTAGATAGGGAATCAGTTGCTAACGGAGACCTCAAACAGGAAGTTATTTTTCCTAACAGAAGGGATTGACATATTCTTTCTATCACTCAAGGCACCACCATGCCAAATGAAATAACAAGCAAGAATTGCTCATATCAGGGAAATGCCTTATTTTTTATATTGTCATTAAACCTGTGTGTAAATTATAGTATCAATCATGCTCAAAAACCCTTTGCATTATAAAATCCTAAGCTAAACCCTTTAAACATTGTTAGGCAAACATATTAAAGCTAGTTTCAGTTAGGATCTTGACAAATGCATTAAGATGTTAGAAGCAAAAGGATGTTAATGTATGTATGGTTGCTGGAAAGCTGTAATATTGCAAGGTATTTAAAAATACAGACTCTGAAGTCAGACCAGATCCTGAACTCATGTTCTGAGCTGAAATTCTACACACTGTATGTTCATACAATTAATAAAATTTCTAGAATTATTATGTGCCAGACATTGCATTGGCTGCTTTGCAAATACTATCTACAATCAATAAACATACTTTGCTCATGCTGTTTTCTTTATTTACTCTTGCTGCCCGCTTGCTCCCTTATTCACATATACCACTATCTAAACTTTAAGGACAAATCAAATGTTACAGTCTCTCAAGTTTTGTACTCCTGTATGTTGTGACACCATCTTTCACCACTATATGCAGGCATAATTAATTAATCATTCCTCCTAATGTTTTCCCATAATACATTTTAGATCACTTCTTCATGTGCTTATACTTCTAAAAGATACAGGAACTTTTACCATGTGCCTTGTACAAGTTTTTCCTATTGTTCCTATAATATTGTTCCAGACTTTCAGTATGCCCTGAAAAATATTATCTTATTGAAGATGAAGTACATGACACTGAATTCCAAACCGTAAACACGTGATAAAAAGTGATTCTGGAACTGTAAAATATGGTTCACAAAGGTTCAAGGTTGAAATGGAAGAAAGTAAAAACATAGTTCAGTCAGTGCATTGGAGAGAACAATACTGCAGCAGGAAGAATCAGGAAATGTTTTTTAAATACAGCAGAGATGCTTTTTCGTTAAAATATTTATTTAGCAAATGAATGTTTGCAAATTCATTGCAACTAAAATACAAAAACATGAGAACCAAGATTAAAAATAAAACACTAACCCAAACACCCCTGAAAAAAAGATCACTTGATAAGAGAAGGATCATAAGATAAAAATCAGAATGACACCTATTCATTTAATGCCTGTTGATTCAAGTGCAAGAAAACAACTTTATTGTTTTATAGAGAGTTATATTTTTGTTAAATCATGTTTGCCTATAGATCCAATTGAAACAACACTCTAAATATTTACTATAATAGAATAACAGAAGCAGATAATTCCATATGGTTATTCCATTTGGTTAGTGCTGGAGAAAACTAATTAATTTATTCATTTATTATTTTCAAATTTTTTTTGTCTACTATGAGTCAAGCACAATTTTAGGTACTAGAGATATAGCAATTATTAAAATAAAGTCTTTGCCTTTATGGACTATATAGTGTATTGGAAGGAGATAGACTACAGTCAAATAAAAATATAAACATAAAGTTACATTAAATAAACATATAAACATACATTAAATGGTGACAGGTTTTATGGATAAAAATGAAGCAGATGAGGGGAGTCTAAAGGGTGCTATTCTGTGCAGGGTAATCAAGGAAGCCCACACTGGTTTATGTTTGAGTGATAATCCAAAGAGAGGAGACAGGAAGTCCTTTAGATGTTGGGAGAAGCAAATGAAGAGCTGCAAAATTTGAAGCCATGCAGTCTGACTGCTCCTTATCAGTACTCTGCACTCCTTCGTAGGGCTGTCGTGAGGATTAAATGAGATAATATACACAGGGGACTTATCACAGTGTTTTCAAAACGTCTAATTATCAGAATGGCTATTACTAAAAAGCCAAAAAACAACAGATGCTGGTGAGGTTGTGGAGAAAAAGGAACACTTTTACACTGTGGGTGGGAGTGCAAATTACTTCAATCATTGTGGAAGACAGTGTGACAATTCCTCAAAGACCTAGAAGGAGAAATACCATGCAACTCAGTAATTCCATTACTGGGTATACACCCAAAGGAATATAAATTATTCTATTATAAAGACACATGCACAGGTATGTTCATTGCAGCACTATTCACAATAGCAAAGAAACAAGATCATGTCCTTTGCAGGGACATAAATGGAGCTGAAGGCCATTATACTTAGTAAACTAATGCAGGGTCAGAAAACCAAATACCACATGTTCTCACTGAAAAGTAGGAGCGAAGTGTGAGCCACCTGTAATCCCCAGCACTTTGGGAGGCCGAGGCAGGTGCATCACCTGAGGTCAGGAGTTTGAGACCAGCCTGACCAACATGGCGAAACCCTGTCTACACTAAAAATACAAAATTAGACAGGCGTAGTAGCACATGCCTGTAATCCCAGCTACTCTGGAGGCTGAGACAGGAGAATCGCTTGAACCCGGGAGGCAGAAGTTGCCGTGAGCCAAGATCATGCCATCGCACTGCAACCGGGGCAACAAGAGTGAAACTCCATCTCAAGATAAAAAAAAAAAAAAGTAGGAGCTAAATGATGAGAACACATGGACACATCGTAGGGAACAGCACACACCACTGGGGCCTGTGAAATGTGATACTGGGGGAGGGAGAGCTAATGGATTCTGGGCTTAATACATAGGTAATGGGATGATCTGTGCAGCAAACCACCATGGCACATGTTTACAATGTAACAAACCTACACACCCTGCATTTGTACTCATGAACTTAAAATAAAAGTTGGAAATGTATAAAATAAAACAAATTACAAATGCTTACATAGACCAAAGCAGATATAGACCTTTTAGTCTACAGTAAGTTAATATTGGCACTCTTTATTGGCTATAAAAATATGACAGATATGCAAAAATGAAACTTACTAATAACCCTGCAGAATATTATGTTAAAAATAAATACTTTTCAGCTGTGAAAAATTGGCAATATAAAAGGAATTTTCTTACCAAACTCTATAACTTAGGGGTAAAAGTAAGAGAACAGAACAGGAACCAGTGGAGTCTCCTGAGCAGCCATTGGTGAATATTTTTCTATGTTTAGTGCTAAAAGATTTTATCCAACTGTGTTTTGCCATGAAATTTTCAATAAAATGTAAATAAAAACCCTACCCCATAACATTTTCTCTTATTTGTAGAATCTACACATTCTGAAACTGCACATGCCCATCAACGTCCTCAACGCATTCCCAAAGCCAAGTGGCAGATGTACCATGCTGATTGAGAATGCCTCACCAGCCTGTGTGACTGCACATCATGACCATATTTGTAACACCCCATCAGTTACAAAATGCTCTATTGGCACAGCCTCTTCTGGCAGTGGCCAAATAGTTGCTCCTGAATTCACACTTATAGAAAAGCCAGGCAGCCTTCTTGACTGTGATGGCATAACTCATAGGCAAGCTAAGATGAGCTCAGAGGTACTATATTTTCATGCACATCACAGACTAGTTCAATTAAGTGTCAATTTTGTTATTAAATGGAGAAGGTTATCAGTTGTGATGGTCATTAACCTCCATAAATTGACTGTTTCTGAGTCAACACATTCAGGTAAATGGTTCTCATCAGCTTCTAACCATAGACTTCAATACAGTATCCATCATTGCAGTGCTCTCTCATCAAGCACATCTCTGAGCAATGCCTTCTGTTTCCTTAGATCCATTCTCCTCCTGAGCACCTCAAAGAGCTCTGTGGAGTGAGCAGATCAAGGTGACTTGCAAGATTTTCTTTTCCCAATATGACAAAACCCATGTCAACCTATTTTATTTCTCAAGGTTTTCCACTCTCTGAGACTTACAGAAAGTTGCAAAGATTTCAGAAATTTTGCCAGATTATTACAGTCTCTAGCCTTGTTGGTAGAGCCTATTATCCTGAAAGCCCAAGTACTCACTTTGCTCACGTTATTCTTCTACTGAATTATCTAGATAATAATGTAGATATAATTTAATATAAACTGTCACATTTAATTCACACACACAACAACCCAGTAAAACAGCTATTATTATCTCCTTTTAAATATAAAGGTGAGGTTAAAAAAGTTTAGACAATCAACTGTTTTCAAAACTTCTGTTCACTCTACTGTGCCCATACTTTTAATGATGATATGTGAGAATACAATAAAATGATTATGAATAAAAGCATTCAAGAAATAACAGACAGATCTCCTCTAATGCTAGGGCTGTTCTGGTGCAAGTTAGAGGTGACTCCACCTTTTTCCCATATGGCCCAGCTTTATGTTTTCTCATAACCTTCTTCAAAGTATCTACATGCCCTTTTATTTTTCTCTTCTGTGCATAGGCATTTTGGTGATAGGTATAATTACCAACAGTGAAAAGTATCCCCTTTTTAGTTATCATATGTTACATATAAAATGCCACATAAGCTAGTGCAACAATTTGATTCTGGAAGCTTGTTAGTGGAGGGAGATTAAAACAAAGCTGAATCCTGACATTTTATTGAATTAATCTGCGGTCCGATTGCTCAATGATGGTCAGCAGTGCTATTCTGCATTTAATGACTCTGACCATTACAAATTACTATTGCTAGCAATTTTATATTTTATATAGTAATAATATTTATATTTACTGAATATCAAAAATGTCCTGATTGATGTGCTCTGTAGATAAAATACATCAAAATGAAAATGTAAACATATAAACTCACATTTATGTTTGTAGCAAAGTGGCTCTCAGACTCTCAGATTAATGCCTTCCTTTAAGAAAACAAAAATATTTTTAAATCTCTCCTTTCCTTCTTAAAATGTATAGCTGCTATAAAATGCAGATATATATAAAATAAATGTAATGCATTAACTTTAATAGAAGAGATAAATAAAAAATTAATGCCTTAGGTCGGGTTCCCTAGAAGCAGAGTCTGGCACAGGGACTTGGGAATATGTAATTTACTGAGGGAATGCTTTCAGGAGAAAGGGAGAGATGGATGCAGGAAAGGAGAGAAGTAGGAGCTGCATAAGGATGTGCACCTCTCAGCTGGAATATTGCTTCAACCCCATACTACAAAGTGCCCTAGAACTGCATTATCCAATACAGTAACCACTAGATGTTTGTGCCTATTGCACATTTGAATGTGGCTAAGATGACTTAAGAATTGAACTATTTTATTTTAACTAAAGTAAAATTTAAAATTTACTTTATTCAATTATTGAAAAATGTTTACGTATGTTTGGAGAAACTTGAATACAAGAACCTACTTTTTCAATTGTAAGTTTTCTAAAATCAAAATCCAGATCAAATGTTTCTAGTGAAAATTTAGTTGTCAAATTGACAACTAAATTGCTGCAAGTATAAAGTGTATTCTAAGTTTACAGGCTTATAGTGAAAAGTAATGTAAAATATATGGATAATAATTTTAATATTGATTACATATTTTAAACCTACTACTTTGAATGCTTTGGGTTCATAAAATATATTATTAAAATTAATTTCTCTACCTTTTTAATGTGGCTTAATGTGGCTACATGAAAATTTAAAATTTCAGATATGACCTATATTTTTATTAGATAGCTGTGTTCTAGAGTAATGCTATCCAGTAGAACTTCTGGTAATGTTGGAAATATGCTATTCCTGAACTGTTGAATACTCTAATCACTGCCACACATGGCCCTTGGACCCAGGTAATGTAGTTAGTGAGAATGAGAACTAAAATTTTAATTTTAATTAGTTTAAATATAAATGTAATAACCACATGTGGCTAGAGACTACCATATTAGATATTGCTGTCAGACCGTAACTGAAGGATTGGCAAAGGGCTGAACTCAAGGCAAAAGACTGGATGTTTTAACCTCAATGGCAGCCAGTCATTGACTGAGGACGTTGATGGGTTGGGGGAGGTCCCATTTCAGCCAAAGGCAATTCATTGAAGGGAAAATTTTTTTTTTATTTTTTGTGGGTACATACTAGGTGTGTATATTAATGGAGTATATGAGATACCCTGATACAGGCATGCAAGTTGTAGTATTCCACAATGGAAAATGAGGTGTCCATCCCCTCATCATTATCCTTCATGTTGCAAACACTCCAATCATATTCTTTTATTTATTTTAAAAAGCACAATTAAATTATTATAAACTATAGTCACCCTATTGTGCTATCAAATACTAGGACTTATTCATTTCTTCTATCTTCTATTTTTATTTTGTATCTATTAACTATCACTACTTTCCTCCTACACGCCCTCCACTACCCTTCTCAGCCTCTGGTAACCATCCTTCTACCCTGTCTCTGAGAGTTTTATTGTTTTGACTTTTAGCTCCCACAAATAAGTGGGAATATGTGATATTTGTCCTTCTGTGCCTGACTTATTTCACGTAACATAATGACCTCTAGTTCTATCACTGTTGTCACAAATGACAGGATCACATTCTTTTTACGACTACATAATACTCTGTTGTATGTATGTACCACATTTTCTTTATCCAGTCATCTGCTGAAGGACACTTAACTTGTGTCCAAATCTTAGCAATTGTGAGCAGTGCTGCAACAAACACGGGAGTGTAGATATCTCTTTGACATACTGATTTTGTTTTCTTCTTTTATCTTTTTTTTTCTTTTCTTCTTTTCTCTTTTCATTTCTTTTTTCTTTTCTGTGTATATACCCAGCAGTGGAATAGCTGGATCATATAGTAGCTCTATTTTTAGTTTTTTGAGGAAGCCAAACCATTCTCCAAAGCGATTGTACTAATTTACATTCCCACCAACAATGTTCGAGGGTTCCCTTTTCCCCACATTCTCAGCAGCATTTCTTATTGCCTTCATTTGGGATAAAAGCCATTTTATCTGGAGTGAGATGATATATCGTTCCAGTTTTAATCTGCATTTTTCTGATGATCATTTATGCTGAGTACCTTTTCATATGCTTGTTTGACATTTGTATGTCTTCTGTTGAGAAATGTCTATTCAAACCTTTTGTTCATTTTTATTGGATTATTGGATTTGTTTTCCTATACAATTGTTTGAGTTCCTTATATATTCTGGTGATTAATCGTTTTTCAGAAAGGTAGTTTGCAAATATTCTCTTCCATTCAGTGGGTTATCTCTTCACCTCGTTGGTTGTTTCTTTTGCTGTGCAGAAGCTTTTTAACTTGATGTGATCCCATTTGTCTACATTTGCTTTGGTTGCCTGCGCTTGTGGGGTGTTTCTCAAGAAATTTTTGCCCAGACCAATGTCATGGAAAGTTTCCCCAATGTTTCCTTGTAGTAGTTTCATAATTGGGGTAATAGATTTAAGTCTTTAGTTCACTTCGTTTTGATTTTTTATATGGTGAGACCTAGGGGTCTAGTTTCATTCTTGTACATACGGATATACAGTTTTCCCAGCTCCATTTATTGAGGGGACTGCTCTTTCTCCAATGTATGTTCTTGGTATCTTTGTCAAAAATTAGTTCACTATAGGTGTTTGAATTTTTTTTCTGTGTTCTCTCTTCTGTTCCATTAGACTATGTGAGTTTTTATGCCAGTACCTTGCTGTTTTGGTTACTATCACTCTGTAGCATAATTTGAAGTGAGGTAAAGTGATTCCTTCAGGTTTATTCTTTTTGCTTAGGATAGTTTTTGCTATTCTGATTTTTTTGTGGCTCTGTATAAATTTTACAACTTTTTTTTCTATTTCTGTGAAAAATGTCATTGATTTTTTGATAGGGATTGTACTGAATCTACAGATAGTTTTGGGTAGTACACGTTTTAACAATATTGATTCTTCCAATCCATGAACCTGAAATATCTTTCCTTTTTTGTATGTTCATTTCCATTTCTTTCATCAGTGTTTTACAGTTTTCAGTGTAAAGTCTTTAACTTCTTTTGTTAATTTAATTCCAAGGTATTTAATTTTATTTTTGCCTAGTGTAAATGAGATTATTTGATTTCTTTTTCAGATTGTTCACTGCTGACACAGAGAAATGCTATAGATTTTGAATGTTGATCTTGTATTGTGCAACTTTACTAAATTTGTTTATCAGTTCTAACAGATTTTCAGTGTAGTCTTTAGGTTATAACGAATATAAGATCAAGTCATCTACAAACAAGGATAATTTGACTTCTTCCTTTGTAGTTTTTATGCCCTTTATTTATTTCTCTTGTCTGATTGCTCTCACTAGGATTTCCAGTAATATGTTGAATAACAATGGTGAAAGTGAGCATCTTTGTCACATTCCAGATTTTACAGGAAAGGCTTTCAGTTTTTTCCCATTAAGTATTATACTACCTATGTGTCTGTCATATACAGCTTTTATTATGGTGAGGTATGTTCCTTCTATACCCAGTATTTTGAGGATTTTTATCTATGAAAGGATGTCAATTTTATCATATCCTTTTTCAGCATCAAATAAAATGATCATATGCGTTTTTTTTTTCTTGTATCCTCTTGATATGTTGTATCACCTTGATTGATATGCATATGTTGAACCATCCTTGCATCCCTGAGATACATCTCACTTGGTCATTATAAATGATTTTTTGGATATATTGTTGAATTTGGGTTGCTAGTATTTTGCTGAGAATTTTTGCATCAATGTTAATCAGACATCTTGGTCTGCAGTTTTCTTTTTTTGATGTGTCCTTTTATGGTTGTGGTGTCAAGGTAATACTGGCTTCTAAGAATGAGTTTGGAAGTGTTACCTCCTCCTCTATTTTTTGGAAAAGTTTGAGTAGGATTGGTAGTACGTCTTCTTTAAATGTTTGGTAGAATTCATCAGTGAAGCCAATGGGCCCTGGGCTTTTCTTAACTGGGAGAATTTTTATTAAAGCTTCAATCTCATTACTTGTTATTGATGTGTTTTGGTCTGGATTTCTTTCTTCAATCTTAGTAGATTGTATGTGTCTGAGAATTTATTCATTTTTACCAGATTTTCTCATTTGTTGGCATACAGTTAACCATAGTAGCCACTAATAATCATTTGAATTTCTGCAGCATCAATTATAATGTTTATTTTTAATCTCCAATTTCTTTATTTCGGTCTTTTTCTTTTTTTGTTTGCCAAAAATTTGTCAATTTTATATTTGTTTTTCAAAAACTAACTTTTCATTTTGTTGATCTTTTGTATTATTTTCTTCATTTCAAATTAATTTATTTCTGCTCTAGTTCTTTATTTATTTATTTTGATTCTCATAATTTGGGGTTTAGTTTTCTCTTGCTTTTCTAGTTTTTTTAAATGAATGATTATTTATTTGATGTTTTTCTTATTTTTTGATGTAGGCAGTTATAGTTATAAATATCTCTCTTAGTATTGCTTTTGCAGTATCCCATAGGTTCTGGTATGTCATATTTTCATTTTCTTTTGTTTCAATAATTTTTTCAATTTTCTTCTTAATTTCTTCATTGAGTCACTCATCATTAAGGACCATATGTTTAATTTCCATGTGTTTGTATGGTTTCCAAAATTCCTCTTGTTATTGACGTCTAGTTTTATTCCATTGTGGTCAGAGAAGATGTTTGATACCATTTCAATTGTTTAAACGTTCATAAAACTTGTTTTGTGACCTAACATATGGCACATCCTTGAGAATGATCCATGTGCTAAGGAGAAAAATTTGTATTCTGCAGCTGTGGGATAAAATGTTCTGTAAATATTCATTAGGTTCATTTGTTTTATAGTTCCAAATTAGTCCAATGTTTCTGTGTAGATATTTTGTCTGGAAGATCTGTCCAGTGCTGAAAGTGGGGCGTTGAAGTCTCCAGCTATTATCATATTGAGGTCTATCTCTCACTTTAGCTCTTATAATATTTACTTTATATATCTGGGTGCTCCAGTGTTGTGTTCATGCATCTTCACAATTGTTATATGCTCTTGCTGAACTGATCCCTTTATCACTATATAATGCCCTCCTTTGTCTCTTCTTACAGTTTTAGATTTGAAATCTGTCTCTTCTTACAGTTTTAGATTTGAAATCTAGTTTGTATGATATAAGAATAGTTAGTGCTGCCCTTTTTATGGTTTCCATTGGCATGGAATGTCTTTTTTCATTCCTTTATTTTCAGTCTATGTGTGTCTTTATAATATGTGAAATGTGTTTTTTGCAGGCAACAGATCATTGGGTCTTGCTTTTTTATTCATTCAGCCACTCTATGTCTTTTGATTTGAGAATTTAGTCTATTTACATGCAATGTTATTATTGATAAGTAAGAACTTACTCTTGCTATTTTTTTTTTTTTTATTGTATTGTGGTCTACTCTTCCTTCTTTTCTTCCTTTCAGTCTTCTTTTTAGTGAAGGTGATTTTTTCTGGTGGTATAATTTAATTTCTTGTTTTTTGTTTTTTAGTGTATTTATCGTATGTTTTTCAATTTGAGGTTACCATGAGCTTTGCAAATACTGTCTTATAACCTATTATTTAAAACTGATGACACCTTAACACTGATGGCATAAACAAACATCAAAAAGAAAACTAACAAAAACTCTACCCTTTAACTTCACCCCCTACTTTTTAACTTTTTGTTGTTTCTCTGTATATCTTATTCTATTGTCTGTGTTTTGAAAAGTTGTTGCAGTTTTTTATTAGATCATCATTTAATTTTTCTACTTAAAATAATAGTAGTTTATACACCACAATTACAGTGCTATAATATTCTGTGTTTTTCTATGTGGCATTACCAGTGAATTGTATACCTTCAGATGATCTCTTACTGTTCATTAATGTCCTTTTCTTTAAGACTGACGGACTCCCTTTAGCGTTTTTTTGTTTTGTTTTGTTTTGTTTTTGTTTTTGTTTTTGTTTTTTTGCGAGGTCTGGTGTTATTGAAATCCCTCAGCTTTTGTTTGTCTGGAAAAGGCTTTATTTCTGCTTGATACTTGAAGGATATTTTTGTCAGATATATTATTCTACTGTAAAAAGTTTTTTAAATATTTTTCCTTAAGCACTTTAAATATGTCATGCTACTCTCTCTTGGGTCTGCAATGTTTCCACTGAAAAGTCTGCTGCCAGATATATTGGAGCTCCATTGAATGTTATTTATTTTTTTCCCTTGTTGCTTTTAGGATTCTTTCTTTATTTTTGACTTTTGGGAGTTTGATTACTAAATGCCTTAAGGTAGTATTCTTCGGATTAAATCTGCTTGGTGTTCTGTAACCTACTTGTACTTGCATATTGATATCTTTCTCTAGGTTTGGAAAGTTCTCTGATATTATATCTGTGAATAAACTTTCTACCTTGATATCTCACTCTACTTCTCTTTAAGGCCAATAACTCCTAGATTTGTTCTTTTGAGGCTATTTTCTAAATCTTGTAAGCATGATTCATTCTTTTTATTCTTTTTCCTTTGGTTCCTGTGACTGTGTATTTTCAAATAGCCTGTCTTGAAGCTCACTAATTATTTCTTCTGCTTGATCAATTCTGCTATTAAGAGACTTATGCATTCTTTAATATGTCTGTTGCATTTTTCAGCTCTAGAATTTCTGCTTGATTGTTTCCAATAATTTCAATCTCTTTGTTAAATTTATGTGATAGAATTCTGAATTCTTTCCCTGTTATCCTTAATTTCTTTGAATTTCCTCAGCACAGCTAATTTGAATGATCTGCCTTAAAGGTCACATATTGCTGTTTCTCCAGGATTAGTCCCTAAAGACTAATCAGTTCATTTGCTGAGGTTATGTTTTTCTGGGTAGTGTTGATGCTTTTGGATGTTCATTAATGTCTGACCATTGAATAGGTAGGTTTTGTTGTAGTTTTTGCAGCCTGGGCTTTTTGTGCCCATCCTTCTTGGGAAGGCTTCCCAAGGATTAAACGGGAATTGGGCCCCAAACTCAATAATGCTATGATTCTTGTGGACTTGTAGAAGCACTGACTTGGTGGTATTAGATAAAATCTTGAAGAATTTTCTAGACGACCAGGCAGACTCTTGTTCTTATCTCTTCCTTTCTCCCAAACAAACAGAATCTCTCTGTGCTGTGCTACCTGGACCTGGGAGTAAGGGGACATGATCATCCCTGTGGCCACCACCACTGGGACTGCACTGAGTTACACCTGAAGCCAGCAGAGCACTGGGTCTCACCCAAGGCCCACTATAGCTAGTACCTGGCTACCACCTATGTTCACTAAAGGCTCTGGGGCTCTCTGATCAGCAGGTGGTGAAGCCAGCCAGGTGAGTTACCCCAGACCTCAGGCAGGTTCAGAGATGCTGTTCAGGAGCCAGGTATTAGAGTCAAAACCCTTAGAAATTTTTCTAATGTTCTATTCTACTGTGACTGAGCTGGCAATCAAACCACAAGACAAAGTCCTTCTCACTCTTCCCTCCTCTTTCTACATGCAGAAGAGGCTACCCCTTTGGCCATCACCACCACCAGTCTATGAGGGGTTCTCCCAGGCAATCACCAATGTTAACTTAAAGTCCACGTGTCCTTCAGTCAGCTTGTGGTGAACGCTGCCAGACCTGGGACTCACCCTTCTGGAAAGTGGGTTATCCTATTTCCCAGGGAAGGTCCAAAAATGCTAATCAAGAGCCTATTCCTGGACTCAGAGAACCCAAGAGCCTCCCTGGTGCTCTACCCCACTGTGGCCCAGCTAGTACGTAAGGGGCAAGACAGAGTACCCTTTACTTTTCTCACTGCTTTTCTCAAACAGAAGGAGTCTTTCACCATAGCCACCACATCTGGAAGTATGTTGGGTCACATCGGAAGCCAATATATCTCAGAGTCCAAGATCCATGGCATATTACCTGGGTATTGTTGTTGCTTAATCAAAGCCCAAGGGCTCTTTAGTCAGCAGGTGATGAATCCTGCCAGAACTGGGTCCTTCCCTTTAAGGCAACAAGTTCTCTTTTCAACAAGGGTTTGTCTAGAAATGTCATCAACGAGCTAGGGCCTGGCATGGGAGGCTTTATGACTCTGCCTGGTATTCTAACATACTGTAGCTGAGCTTGTATCCAAAACACAAGATGGAGTCCTCTTTACTCTTCACTCTGTTCTCCTTAAGCAGAAGAAATGAGTCATTTTTGTTACTGCAAGCTGTACTGCCTGGGGCTAGGAAAGAGATGGCACAAACACTCCTTGACTCATGCCAGGTGATGTCTCTTTAGGTCATGTGCCACCATAGTCCATGATCTCTAAGACCAGCCCACCACTAGGAGTTAACTAAGAATTGCAGTCCTTGTGTCCTAGATTGCCTTTTGAGTTTATTTAGAACCCTATAGCACTTTAGCTTGTGTTGGGGTGAGGCCTGCCAACTGATTGCAACTCAAGTTCCAGCCACTGGGATGTGTGATGGGTGATTCCCCTCTGGATAGGTCTGGTGCAAATGCTCTCTCTGTGTGCCTGTGCTGGCTGAGCCCAGCATGGCATTGCTCTCCACTATAACAGGGCAGTATTGAGCTCAATTTAAAGTCTCACAATCTCTGTGCTCTCCCTCTCCCAAGCAGATTTCCCCATGCCACGTGGCCACTGCTGGGCTATGGGGGCAAAGTGACAAGCGCTTCCTTAGCTGCCTCATCTGGTATCTCAGTAGGTCATGTGCCACCCCCACTCCACTGGCTCTGAACCCAGTTCAGCACTAGGACTTGCCTAGGAATTGCATTCCTTCTGGCCTAGACTGTTACTCAAGTTCCTTAGGGCCTCAGAGTACATTAACCTGTGGTTGCAAGACTTGCCAGAACTCAGGGTCTGACTGCTGGGATGGGCAATTCTCTTCTGGCTAGGGCAGGTTCAAATGCTCCCTTTATGGGTGGGCATCAGCTGGGTACAGCTGGTTCTGCTTTCTGCTGTGACAGGGCAGCACTGAGTTAAAGTTCCCTAGTATCTGTGCTTTTCCTGTCTCGTACACAGATTCTCTGTGCCCCGTGGCTGCTGCTGGGGGATAGGGGAGGGTTGACTTTTGTCATTCAAGATTGTCTCTTCTACCCCTTTTCAGTGCCTCTTTTAGCAATATGAAGTTAAAGCAAGGTACCGTGAGTGATCACTGACCTTTGGTTCTATTGATGATGCTTTCTGTGTGTAACTAGTTGTTAAAATATGGTATTTCTGCATAGGATAGGCCACTTTGCTCCATCCCCTGAAATGAGTTTTTAAATGGCTAGCAGTCAACTTCCATAGCAGCTAGGATATGGGGGTATAGAGGTATAGGCTGTTAAGGGGAAGATAAGCAGTACAGCATCCACTGTGGGAAAAAAAAAATCATTAAATAATACGTTCACTATACACATCAACAAATAAAATATTCAGACATTTGAATCCATTCACAGAATTATTGTGAATGTGACAACATCCATAATTATGAATTATTATGAATGTAGAAGAACACAGGAGGATTGTGTGGAGGTTCAAATCCCATAACCATTGTTCTTTTCATTAACATAACTTTTCTAAAACAGATAAATCTTGAGAAAATTCTGAATTAAGAAAAGGCACTCTTTCTTCAAATGACACAGTAATTATATCTTCAAAAATTCAGTCTACCTGGATTAAGAAAATGTGGCACATATACACCATGGAATACTATGCAGTCATAAGAAAGGATGAGTTTGTGTCCTTTGTAGGGATATGGATACAGCTGGAAACCATCATTCTCAGCAAACTATCACAAGAACAGAAAACCAAATACCGCGTGTTCTCACTCATAGGTGGGAATTGAACAATGAGATCACTTGGACACAGAAAGAGGAACATCATACACCAGGTCCTATTGTGGGGAGGGGGGAGGGGGGAAGGATAGCATTAGGAGATATACCTAATGTAAATGACAGGTTAATAGGTGCAACACACCAACATGGCACATGTATACATATGTAACGAACCTGCACATTGTGCACATGTACCCTAGAACTTAAAGTATAATAATAATTTTAAAAAAATTACATGGTTCACACCTCATGTTAAAACCTAGGTGTGAGCCATGAAGCCTGACCCACCAAAAAAAAAAAAAAAAAAATTCAGTCTACATTAAAACTATGTAAAGAAAAGTACTTTGTGACTAAACCGGAGTTAGGTTCTAGGATTGAATGACAAGGCTTTCACCTTTAGAATATCTAGAGGGATATTTGACAGTTGAGAGCAACTTTATAATATTCTTAGTTTTGTGATGCTGTTAATATTAATGATTCTCTCCTGACTCAAACACTAATGCCAGTAAAAACCTCTCCCACTCATTAGGACACACAAAATTCTCTCATTGGAAATTTTCAACCTGCTTCCCTAAAATTTCCAAAATATCTCTAAGTTATGATACAACCCAACCAAGAACTATTAGTATAGGCAAATTAATCTTCAGTTAATGAATTGGGGACATGCTTATGTTTCATGATTAAATATCCCACATTTTCCAGTTACATTTTAAGGGCACCCTAGAAAGACTTAAACACACACACATATTCACATACAACACATACACATGTACACATTGGGGAGAAGAGTGCTGGGAAAAGTATGGGACTAGTATAATAATACAAGAGTTACCAAAATGCTATATATCACTAAGTAGATGCATGCTACTTTATAAATCTAAAATGGAATATCAAGTTCTATTTACTGGTCTAGTTATTATACTTTCATATATACTTATAACAGAATTATGTAATTCGTTTCTAAAAATTTCAGATAGCATCCAAGAAGAGTGTCAATTAGAACATAATGACATTTTAACATTATAGACAAAGATGTAGAGAGTACAGTAATTAACAGAGAGGGAAAAGGTCAAAATAAATTTAGAGAATGAACTGCTTTTCTTATAACACCATATTTGCAAACCGAGTTGCAAGAGTTGACTTCCCTTGGACTCAAAATTGTAGCCATTTGGATTAGTTCTTCTCTTAACAATTATAATAATAATTTAAAAACTTATTTGGGCAGTCATACTACATTGAAAAGTGTCCATAAAAACTCTGGGGTCTTCGAGTAAATAATAATCTGGCTTTCCCTTTTTGATGCATCTATGTTATCATGTGTATCTTAAAGAATATAATTCAAACAACTCTGAAATTCAAACAACTCTGAAATTCAAACTCAACCCTGAGTTTCTCCCAAAACAAAATGGAGAGGAAAAAGGAGAACCACAGAAGGAAAACAAGATTGTCATCTCATTAGGCAGAGGATTCAAGAAAAATGTATTAGAATATGTTCATCATGCTTAACTGCCTTCACAGACTGCTTATACTTGCCCTATAACCTGGACATGCTGAAAAAAAGCTTTTAGCTATTGCATAAATTATTTTTCCTTGAGAAGAAGCAATAAAGAACCAGAGGAGTCTCAGCAGGCTGAAGTATCCAGACAAAGCTAGATTTATGGGGAAATAACTGTTAGTAATAATTATAATAATTACTACTCAGAGAAAAGATATCCTTCATTAAAATCACCTCCTTTTCTTATGCTCTGAACATCATTTCCTGTGTCTTCTTTGAATACATTTTCACAATTTTCATCAACCTCCCACAACCATTTAACTTGCTATCCTGTCTTCCCTTTTAATTTTTCCTATATATTCTTTCCAGATTGATCTTAAATTGCTCTCTTTAGTTACTCCAAGGGAAAAAATACTTAAAATATGAATCATACCAAGTTTAAGTTATTTAGTTTGCTTTCAAAGTCCTTAATAGTTTGCTCTATCCAATATTTTCATCTGTATTTTTTACTATTCCCTGAAATGAGTTCTTCCCACTGTTCTACTCAAGCCTATGGGCTAAATGTAGTTACCAAATTCTAACGAGACAGCTTCAGGTATAGTGGAGGAATATTCTGGATCCTCTACTTAGGAATCCAATGGCAAATTAGTTCACTATTGTGCTCTTAAGTTACAGTGTTATCATGTCATTTTACTATTTCTTATCTTTTGAACAGAGTGACCAGGAATAACTAGATAGGTCATTTGTCAAGAATCTTTACCTTACTTTTTGTCACTGCTGTGGAGGATCAATATAATTTACATATTCAACTGAAATATTGATGCTCTATGGTCTTATGGACAGGAAATTATTTGAGTGTCAAGAAGTTGAGCTAAATGTCACAAAGAAATAGGTGCTCAAAAGGACGGGGTGTTCCAGGACAAACATTTGAAAGTTAAAGATAAAAATTATAAAGGATAAGCCTAATTCTCCCACTTTTTTCTAATAATGATTTCTATAATTGTGATCAAATAATGTAAGATGTTACCATGTTACAATGCAGTTAAGTTTAGGAAAATATTGTGAAAACTTGCCTTAGAAGAACGCTTAACCTTTGGTCATACTAACTTACTTTGGAGCTAGTATGGAGACATCAACAACACCAGTTCCCATAGTATCCAAAAGAGCTTCATGAAATCTCCTAAATTTCCTAAGCCAGACTAGTTCTTCTTTTTATTATTTTTAAGTATCTACAGATCTCTGCAGAGACGCTATTACCATAAAAGCAGTCATAGACACTCACACATTTCATGTATGCTGAATCTTACTATGTTTACTCATGCTTTTTTCTTCCATCTGGAATATTACTAGGACTCTTAAGTACCAATCAAAGCCCTATAAATTATTTGAGGATTAGCTCAGTCTTGCTTTTTTGGTTTGTTTTCATGAGTTTCTATTAAATAAGAAAGATGATTTGATTAACAGAATGGAAACCAATGAAAGTAGAAGTTGTTTTTACCTCATGGATGTATAATGCCCGAAAATAAAGGAAACTTTATAAAGGATTCAAACCCAAGGTTAAGTATCCAGACTACCCCTTCCTTTCCTGGCTTTTCTTTGAAATCTTCTCTGCTTGTATTTGAAAATCTATTCAGTCTCTTTATTGTATAGTAAAGCATATGTCTGATATTTGTGCTTAGTTCCTGGGAGATAACCTCTAAATTCTTGGAATTTCCCAAATAATATGATTATCTTTGTTGTTCATGGTTAGTCCTTAGATCATATCTGAGTCTGTGCTGAGGAGATGACTCAGGATATGGCCAGAAAGATGAATCACGTGATTAGAGGGTTACAGCTTCTAGCCACTTGGTATCAGCCTAACCTCCCAACTGCTGGGAGAACAGGAGGGCTAAAGGGCGAGTTCAATCACATGGTCAAGGATTCAATCAATAATGCCTACATAATGAAGCCCCAACAAAAACTCTAGACACTGAGCTCAGTAGAGTTTCCTGGTTAGGGAAGACATGATATGCTGGGAGGGTAATGAACCCTTATTCCACGGGGAAAAGACACAGAAGCTCTGCATTCTGAACCTTCTCAAACCTTGCCCTGTGTGTCTCTTCATTTGGCTGGTCCTGACTTGAATCCTTTATAATAAAAATGCCACTACAAACTCAGTGCTTTTCTGAGTCCTGTGAGTCATTCTAGTGAATTATTGAACATGAGGCCGTTGTTAGTGGGAACCTCCAAATTTGTAGTCAGTTGGTCAGAAGTATTGTCTGCCTGGGGATACCTAAGTGCAGCAGGTATCTGAAGTGAGAGTCATCTTGTGGAGAACTGAGCCCTTAACTCACGGGGTCTGCAGTAACTCCAGTAGGTTAGAGCCAGCACTGAATTGCAGTACACCAGTTGGTGTCAGAATACTCATACTTTTCTTTTCAGGTCTGATACTTCTGCTTGTATATTGCTACTTTACTCCCCAAAACTTTGGTTTACATGAGCCCTTAACTTGATAGCCACCTTTGGAATATTATAATCCCTTTTGTTGAGGCATAAAGACTGCCAGAGCCTACTTCCTATCTTTTCAACTGCACAGGCAAACCTCATTGACCACTGACGATATATTTCTCAATTTTGACGAATTGGTGGATTTAGACTAAGTAAAATAATTATTTTGTTGCTTAGAGGAACTTTTAAGTGGCAAACAGTGTTTTCTGCATCCTCTTCTCAAAGGTCCAACATCTAATACAAAGATTTTCCCTGCATGTCTTGTGGGTCCGTTTTTATCCCTTAGTGTTCTGAAAATGAAAGCAACATTTCATTGCTTTCCAGATGAAATTGAGTTTATTCAGCCCATCAAAAACACACACTATAATCTAAAATCACTACTTTTATGTGACAGTACGAAGCATTTTTCCATTAATAAATGTGTTAACAGTATTGGTTCTAAATCTGAACCTTCTTACCATGGAATATAAAGTCCTGCTCCTCCACAAACCTGTTTATGTACAAACTATGTACTTCCGAGTGCTCAACTGAGCAAAGTGTAATGATTTTCTCATCAATCAAATAGTGAACAAACTGAAACTTTTGGTTTAGTGAATCACAAAGAAAAAGGCTCTTTAGTCCAGTTCTTATGTCCCAAATTTTCAATCAAAGAGTATCATAGCTGTTTCAATGACCAACTAGGATGTGAAGACAAAGTCTCACTGAAAAGTGGATATGTCAATGCTGTGAGCAATAAGAAAGACAAACTCTCCTGATGCAATTTGTCCCTCCTCAATAACACATGATTTTGGAGATCAGTTCCTTATGATTAAATGCTTCAGTCCCTTAGTGTCTCTGAACTTGATCTCCTGAAAGACAGGGAATATGATTGGCCCAGCTTGCACACTATCAGTTCAATCCGCTGTGAATGAAGAAGCTGGGATTAGTTTGTACCAGTATGGTCACATCAGCATACCAGGCATTTTAAGGTGGGAGCTCGAAAGGATACAGGCTTAGAGGCAAAAAGTATGATGATTACAACTGCCCAAAGACCTACCTCATAATGGTTGTTTTTATTATTACTGTTGTTGCTGTTGTTATTTGGTAGGTTTCCTACAAGTATTATCTCCATAGTTTAATGTGGAATGTTTTACATTCATCTTCCAGGACTGACACAGTATAGGCCTCACAATAGATAATTAATAAATCATTGGTGATAGGTTATTAGAAAATGAGATTATACTTAAATCTTTGTCAATGGTGAGGATTTGGGAGATGATTGTTTAAAAAGGCTCTGGAAAACAGATAACATTTTATCAAAATGTATCACTATGTGCCAAAACATGTGAAATGCAAAACATATAGTAAACTGAGAACTGGTGTGATATAGTGAAAAGGGCCTATAGTTAACAAGGTAAAAGACTGAGATGCAATTTCTAGGTCATTCTTAACTATTTTTATGTCTATTATCAAGTTATTTTCGGATCTTCAGTTTCTTCATTGGTAAGTAAGAACTTTGGGGGAAATGGATTTCAAGCTGCCCTTAAATAATTCACTACAGATACAAAATGTTATATCATCTAGTGTAATAATTTCAATGCTCTAAGTTAATATTAAAGAAATACTAGTGTTCTAGAAGTATAATGAAAGAAGGCACAAAGAGAAATTTTAAAAAGACCTATATTTATTGTGCCCTCTAGTTTTTATTATGTACTTGTTAAGGTATTCTTAGTTATATTAATTAATTTTATCTTCATAAATATTCCATCAAAACTGGCTTAAGCATTCAATGAATACGCTGGATTGCATAACTGAAAAGTCTTTCAGGCATGGCTTAGATTCAGAGTCTAACAAAACAGCTTCCGGGTTGTATTGATCAGCTAGCTGTGCTCTTCCATGGGTTGCCTTCATTTTCAGAAGGTATTTCCCTTCAGAGTGGCCTGATCACTGCAGCAGATCCTGCCTACCATCCTGCAGTCTCACCATGTGAAAAAAAGAAAAGAGCAGTTTATAACCAAGATTTTGGGGATACCACATGCCCAAATCAGACCCTATGTTTATCCCTGAACCAGCCACAGTTGCCCAATTAATAAAGTACATTGATTTGTTCTCAATCCATTTGCTGCATCACAAGTAACATAAAACACATAAAAAAGAGTAGAAGAAAGTGCAGGAAACTCCAGGCACTATTCTGGAATTAGAAAGCAGAAGTTAGACAGAATAGTGGATTCGTGCATTCAACAAATGTTTAATGGCCACTGTCCATAAGTTGGACACTATACTAGGCACTGGGGATATTGCACGAAATGATTAGACAATGTCTTTGGCTTTCATGCAGATCGGGGTGGCGAGACTGGGAGACAGAAAAATCTATTTTGAGAGCTGATTATTATTTCTTTCTCCAGGATCCCAGAGAGAAGGCAAATGCATTGAAGTAGGCCCCATATTTTATGCCACATTTCCTACAGATTCCCCACATTTTAAATTCATAAGCAGCATGGGAACCAGAGGCTAAGTAATTGTGTTGAAAGTGGTGCCTAAAATATGTATTAATAGAATGGAAATGTAGACATAATTCAAAATGTAGAATTGAGGCTAAATGGAGTTTAAATGTTTACTTTTCTAGCTTTGTCGAGAAAGTGTTGCAAGTAAAGATTGATTGAAAGCACTTCAAATTTCTACATAGAAGCTATAATGTCCTTTACACTATTGTTCTATTTCTTACTCTTGTTTAATATTGTTTATTCTCTTTTCTACATTATGTATATGCATAATTTTTTTGTTTTTTGGCCTCTATAAACATATAGCTTACAGTCAAAGTGATATGATTTAACAATTTAACTACTCTCACTAACATGTTTTTTCTATTCCAGGGAATTCTTGCCCAGGAAAATAAAATTGTAAATAACTTTATTGTTCATTTTAGGAACTTCCCATGAAATCATTTAATGAACATCAAATTCAACTTCTAAATAGACAATGTCAAAGAACTGTTTGCTACCTAGGATTTCAAGATTATTTATATTCTCAAATTAAAATTCCTATGTTACTGTGTCCGTCAATCCTCAACTATTAAATCATGGACCTTATCTTAATGAAGCTCCTGCTTCAAAAGATCCACCTAAAACCAGGCTCTAAAACCTTAAAACTCTTCTGCTTCTGCTCTCTCTACTTACAAATGCTACTGCGTCCGCAATTGGTTCCTTCTTGTGGGTTCTTGTTCTCACTGACTTCAAGAATGAAGCCACGGACCCTCGCAGTGAGTGTTACAGTTCTTAAAGATGCTGTGCCTGGAGTTTGTTCCTTCAGATGTTCAGATGCGTCTGGAGTTTCTTCCTTCCGGTGCGTTCCTGGTCTCGTGCTACTTCAGGAGTGAAGCCGTAGACCTTCGAAGTGAGTGTTACAGCTCTTAAAGGTGGCGCGCCCACAGTTGTTTGTTCCTCCTGGTGGATTCGTGGTCTCGCTTGACTTCAGGAGTGAAGCCGCAGATCTTCACAGTGAGTGTTACAGCTCTTAAAAGTTGGCGTGTCCAGAGTTGTTTGTTCCTCCTGGTGGGTTCGTGGTCTCACTTAACTTCAGGAGTGAAGCCACAGACCTTCTCAGTGAGTGTTACAGTTCTTAAAGGTGGCACGTCCGGAGTTGGTTGTTCCTCCTGGTGGGTTTGTTCCTCCTGGTGGGTTTGTGGTCTCGCTGACTGCAGGAGTGAAGCCGCAGACGTTGGCAGTGAGTGTTACAGCTCATAAAGGTCTTATGGATCCAAAGAGTGGGCAGCAGCAAGATTTATCTTGTGATAAATCTTTATCTTTGTGAAGCACAAAAGAACAAAACTTCCAGAGTGTGGAAGGGACCCAGAGCACAGTTGCTGCTGCTGGCTTGGGTGGCCAGCTTTTATTCCCTAATTTGGCTCCATCCACATCCTGCTGATTGGTCCATTTTTCAGAATGCTGATTGGTCCATTTTTACAGAGTGCTGATTAGTGCATTTACAAACCTTTAGCCAGACACAGAGTACTGATTGGTGTGTTTTTACAGTGCTGATTGGTGCGTTTACAAACCTTTAGCTAGACACAGTGCTGATTGGTGTGTTTACAATCCTTTAACTAGACAGAAAAGTTCTCCAAGTTCCCACTGGACCCAGGAAGTCCAGCTGGCTTCACCTCTCACTACTAAGACTCTGTCAAGGTAGTGAACTCCCTCACAAGCTTTGCTTCAAGAAGTGGTTTTGTTGGATTTTTGTATAGCCAGAGAGAGTTTAACCACTCTGATTCTAACGTGGAGTTTCTGCATATAGCTTTTGAAATGATTTATGAATGAATTATAGGTTCATTCAGATTTTGAATAGATCACACTTTGTAGTACTGTAGTTAAGCTATAAAAATTCTGTAGCAAATTATCAAGAATCATGCTAATAAAACTCTCAAGGCTATATCATTTCCACATGATTTCTATTGTCTTCTTAAAGAATATTTTAAAGATTTCTGAAGAAAGAAGTGGGTATGGTCTGAAAGGAAATGTGCAAATCATTTGCAGACAAAGAATGAAATTAAAATGGACCAATTTGACTATTCATTGATACTTGATGAAAATCAGGATTACAGATTTGGATTCTTTATGAACTGTTTTCTGATGAAGTATAGAAAGTCAATCCTCAAAAGCCCTCAAAGGCTTTTGTGCAGTCTTTTATTTTTCTGAGCAGCTGTAAGTGCAAAAATCCTTGTTGAAATTAATGCAAGACAAGGGGGTATCAAAAACACGATCTAGTATCCACGGAATATTTACTTTAAGCATTTTGGTTCATTTAAGCAAGTGCAAGCAATGACTTGTCTTACTACCTCCTTAAGGGAATTGCCTCCCTAAAACTTAAGCTTATTTTTTTGTGTGTGGTTAAAATGTCAATTTTCCATTATTACATTAATCTCAGTGCCAGGATCAGAACTCAAAATTTAGAGTCTCAGCCTAGAGTCGATTAGACAAGAGAAGAATTATAGTATTGACTACTCTGTCTTCCAGAGAGAAATAATGCAAATCGGTACAGCCTTAGGGTCACAAAAATATACATTGGCCTCTCAAAGTCCTGGTATCTCAGGGGGCTTTTTGTATAGAGAGAAGGTAAATTCAATGACTAGTTGGTAAAATAAGTGGCAATCTTTAAATTCCAGCAGCAGTCTTTGCCTCTGAGAGAAAAGATTTTCTCACACAGAAAGAGGGGGAATCCACAACTGCATCCTATGGCAAGGTATTCCAAAGACAGGAATAGTTCAGATGGAAAAAAAGGACAAAAGGTAGCCTGGTGATTTGGGGCTTGCTCCTACTGGGCAGTTAAACAAAATAGAGTGTGAAATCCTTTTGCAGACAACAATGCCCTATAAAAATGCCAGCCCATTAATCATGGATGATTTTAATTACTGTGATATTGATTAGTATAGCAACTATGCAAAATCTAAGCCAGACACTGTGCTTTCCTGAGCTTGCTTTTTTTTTTCTCTCCTCTCAGTTCTATGAACAGCTGGCTTAACCAAAGCCTATTTTAAGATCCAAAAAAGAGCAAACATGAATAAAATAAAGTTGAAGGTTGTAGAGGGGTACAATGAGACGTTATTGAATAAAAGGGAATTCTGGTTTCCCTTAGAAAACTTGGATTTTTCAAAAATGCTCTGCAAAGTATTATGCCTCTAGGGAATGATTCAGTCAATTTATTATAGTAAATGCATGATTGGTTCTATTTGGTTTTATTTCCTCGATAGAATATTTGTAGTTATTTTAAAAGATATATACTTGACATATTATTTAAAGTATATATGTGCATCCTGTACTCTGGGGCCTATTCTCTCTGCTTCTATAGAAACATTGTCTTCCTACGCATGATTTTAGTTCATGCAAATGGCAGTAAAAAAAGTCCTTTGATTTCAGTGCAATAATATATCTGGTATGACATCAGATTCACATATGTAAATCCACTGCAGCTGAGATGTACAGAGAAGCATAACTTCTTTAGTTTTCAATAACTGATCTAATGATCTGTATAAACAACCTACTGCATAGTAATAAATAAAATGTGGATTTAAAAACTTCAAACTTTCCATTTAATATTCTTAATTTCTTTTGGTTTTAAATACTCCCTTAATTCATTTAAGATTTCAGATAAATGCTCAGGATTTCAGGTTTAAATTTCCTATCCACATGGCCCCTCAAGATGACCTCTGTGTGTCTGGGGTGGGAATTGTAATAGATCTTATGGCGGGTGAAGAAGGAAGATGGCAGAGAGGCCAAAGAAGACTTGATGTTCTTACTGGTAAGTCCTTACTCTACCTTGCCAAGCAGATTGTTTATGCAGCCAGGTATCATCATTTTTGTGGTCCCTGAATTGATATATCTTGAGATGCTTCAGGTACTAATTAGCATTAAGCTGGTATCTGATGATGAATTCCCAACTTTTCTCCTTTTAGTCATAAAAATATCTGTATACTGCAATCTCCTCATTCTCAGCTCCAGCTAAAGTCTATTAATCTAGCATATCTTTGGTTTCCCACAGGAACATGAAGAAACTTTTGGGTCCTCTGCATTCTCCAGTAGGCTAAAGGGAGCCAGGATCTCTGTCTTAGACTCATCAACCCAGCCTCTTCCCCAATATTCACTCACAAATCAATCTAATCTCTTCTCCCATGATCAGACTGGCTCTGAGACAAGTGAGGATCTTCTCATACAGGATTTCAGCCTCTCAGGAGTTCTCTTGTGGAAAGTTGGCTTCTCACGAGGGTAGTGAGGTGGGATGAAAAGCAAGACCACTGATGTGAGACTTGCCTAACCCCTTTTCCAGTCTTTCCTACCTTTTCTCAGAAGGATAGTACATTCAAAGCAATAAGCTTAACAGCATGTGATAATACATCTGAAAAAACTTATAAAAATAATTTATCATAATAATAACACATTTTATGCCAAAATATGCTAAAGTGCCTTATTTAATCTTCATAGCAACCTTGTAAATAGATACCAATTATAGCCATTATAATGAGAGGTTCCAGTGCTCAAGAAAGTTAAATAATTTTTCTAGTATCACACAGCTAATATATGTTATTCATATCCATCTATGTCTGACTTCAGAATGATATCCTTAGGTTCTACGATCAAATGGAAGAGGGCAAATAAATGATTCACCCATATATATACCCCCATGGAAAACAAATATCCAGAAAAAGAAGGCAAGACCATGCAAACACAAAAACTCAAAACTTGAAGAGTTTGTAAGTTATAACATGATACAATAATTGTCTGTTGTTGGAATTTATAATGCATATATTGGGCCAATAGCAGTAGGAAAAATCATTTAGCAATTATAGAATATTAATGCTTTTTTAGAGTTCCTAAGGATATCCATATGTAGACATAAATAAATTCCTAGATTTTGAATAAAAATATTGATATTAAGTCACTTTGAAATATCTAAAGCAGTTTTTGTTTCTCACATGAAACTTTAATAAAACACAGAGAGCTGGAAAAGTTCCAGAGAAAGGCCCTAAAGCTGGATATGTTGGATGGATTATGTGACCGGGTTCGAAAGGAGAGATTACCTCATCACCAGGGAAAAATGGATTGCAGATGACCCATGACACATGGTTGTTGGCAGCACGTAGTTTCTTATCAGTGAGTAAGACTGAGTTCAAGTGGCTGCTGCAAATGAGCGCTATGATGACAATGAGAAATACAGAGACTGAGGTGAGCTGGTCTTCTTCTGCTTGAACTGGGTAGCATGAAGAGAGAAAGTTACAGCTCGGGGCTGTAAACACTTGGCTTTATTCTACTTCTCAACTCACCTGTGCCAATAGGTTTAGTCTTATATGAGTCTTTGAAAAGAATCTCTTACCTCCCATAGCCACTGACTGAGATAACAATAAATCAGACACAGAAACCAATTCAAGGAGTTACAGAATTACACAGTAATTTGAATTCCTGACCTTGCCAGGTCTCTTGTGTGAAAGTCAGGGCAGTGACTGGGAAAGACTGAGCCTCTCAAAATCATAAGGAAATATTTGGGTGAATTATAATAAAAATAAGTCTTATAATTTCCATATCCCATTGATGTTTCCTTGCCTATAGAAGTAGCTGCTCTTTACCATTCTGTCAAAGGAAATCATTCCTTGTTTGAAGACACTGAAATGATCTTACCTACATCAGCCAGGGTCCAGCACAAAAGACAGAAACCATACCAATTACTTGAATGGACAGGTAATTTAATATAAAAGATTGCTAAGTAGAAAAATAATAACCATAGCCAGGTAACCGAGAGGATAAAATGACAACTATAAGGTGTGATAAAGCTGGGGCTGCAGAAGACAGCTTTTGTCCCAAAGTCTGAGGAAACAAAGGGAATGGTTGGCATTATTAAAAATTAGAAACTTACAGGAAGTAAGCCTGAGAAGCTGGACCCAGACCTTTGAAGAGGGGATGTCGGCCTGCTAAGGCTGGTGAATTAAAGTGGGTGCATAATAAAGTTGGTTATACCAGTGTTGGAAAAATTGCACAATGGATATAGTTGCTTCCACTGGAAGAAACTTCCACTGCCCGGGTGGAGAACCGTTGCTGGGGTTACTCTTACAGGAACCAGAAGAAGCAAACAGTAAATTCACATGGAGGAAACCGGAAGAACAAAGAAGCTTCTCTTTCCTATAGCCTTGCAGTCTCTTTTTAGTATCCCTTTATTGCAGATCCTAGTACAGAGCCTGGTGGCCAACCAGCAATGTATTTGCAGAGATCCAGCTCTGGGATCATGCATACAGAAGGGTTGGTTGGAAGCTGACAGACAATCCCTTAGTAACTGTCACATCACTGTAGGCCATTACTTCAAAGGACTTGTAGATTATCCTCATGCTCTGTTGCTGCCACCCCTTGTGACTTTCAAACTCATAACTAGACTTACATCCTCACAAGCCTCAGGAGGACAAATGCAAAATCTGACTTGAGAGGAAATGATGCACATATCAGAAAGAAACAGCTGCAAGGTTTTCCTGATTTATACAGTCACAAATTGAGGGAATATGTATAAGAATGGATTCCGTGGCTTCTGACAAGGGAAGAATGAACATATTAGAGAAGCTGCATTTATCATTAAAGATGCACATACACAAAATTTTGGATTCAGTTCCATCTCCAGCACTAACAAGCTTTGTGACTCTGGATAAGATGATTAATGTTCTTTGTCTAATTTCTCACACCTATAAAATGAGTAAAATAATTATATTGGCCCTATCAGACTATTGCAAATATTAAATTAATTTATATATGTATCTGTTTAGAGAAGTATTTGGAATGTAGAAAGTACTATAAGAGTGTTAACAAATAAGAGATATGGGCAGCTAAAAGTGACTTGAATTGTTGGATGTTTAAATGAGTGTTGGATACATCAGTTACCTAAATTAAATGAAGCTTTTAGAAACCCCTTTTATAATATGACGGAAGAAATCTAACAATTTAAGGAGAGAGGAGTTCTGGAGTACATTTTTTATGACCTGTTCACCCACTCTCATCTATGTCACCCTGCAAGGTCACCAAATATATATTATTTTAGACTTCCTAAAGGGATTTGCAGTCATTTACAAAAATGGGTCTACATTTTACACAAAGGAAAGAAAGCAACCTTGGTTTTTCAAGGATTACCATACAATGGCTCCCAGTTAGCAATAATACTTGGATTATCCTATGTTACTGACCTGTACCAGTCAGAATAAGAGTGTATATAAAGCAAGTAATACAGAGTTTAGCTTGAGTTCAGCTCTTACAGCAATTCTATAAAACAACTCTCTGTTTATTTCTATCATTTTTGATTGCATAATTGGAACTGGATTACATAATTACATAATTGGCAGCTAGATGAATTTCCACACTGATTCCCTCACTTATAGAATGGGTACTATTTTGCTTATAAGGCCTAGGTAAAAGTCTTTGAATGCCCCCACTCCTCCAAAATGATAAACCAAATTCGATCTTGCATCCCTGGTGAACCAAAAATACTAGTGCCACCATAAGTGTTGAAGGATGCCCAGGTGGCGATTTCTCTCATGTCTCAATTTAAGTAGCAGAAGATAGATTGCTATTGTGAAGAGAAGATAGATTGGTCTTGGATAAAGAGAGTGAATTATTTTAAACTTGATCAGGGAATTAAATGCAATTGGGCTGCTCTTCCTCCTGTGATAGCTTTATTCCGGTAAATCAACATTTTGCTGATAACTGGTAAGCAGTTTTGAAAGCATAAATTCTTTTTCATTCCCCATCTTTATAAGCAGATGCAGTTTAGCTTCAGGTCAGAGGTACACATTTACTAGTTCACCTCTGGTTCTCTGCATAAACTGGCCCCCAAAATCTTGATTATGTGACTGTTCTACAGGATATTAGACAGGTCGACTGCATTGATAACATTGTGTTGACTGAATTTGGTGAGCAGAAATGTTGTAAATGCCTATACATACATATAGATGTGTGTGTGTGTGTGTACATACATATAGGGGTGTGTGTGTGTGTTTGTGTGTATGCTGGAGAATGGGAGGGGAACATCATAAAAACTCAGGGTGCTATCTTGAGGTTGGACAGTGATCTGGGAATGCTGAGGTAATCATCCAAAGTAATAAACAATTGACTTAATATTACACAACTAATACTCACCAGCTTCCTCAGTACTGGAGAGCAGGGATGTTGGTAACGTTGGGAGTTGACATTATGTGATTTTAAATCAGAGTCCAAGGACAGCTGGCATGATGGCTCATGCCTGCAATCCCAACTATTCAGGAAGCTAAGCCAAGAGGATTGCTTGAGGCCAGGAGTTTGAGATCAGTCTGGGCAACAAGGCAAGATCTTCATCTCCAAAAAAATAAAATAAAATAATTAAAAAAAAAAAAAAAAAAAATATATATATATATATATATCTCCATATCCATCCAGGGTGGCAGGTACCTGCAGTCTCAGCTACTCAGGAAGCTGAGGTGGGAGGATCCCTTGAACCCAGCAGTTTGAGACCAACCTGGACAATAAAAAGTCCAATTATATCACCTTATTCCATTCTTTTCATCCTTAGAACAGTTTTGCAACTACCTAAATCTTGTATTAAATTTCTACCTGCTTAAAAAAACAACAATAGAGGGTTCTGTTATTGTACTAAACCTTGATGGGTACTTAATTGCTGCTATGAATAAATTACCATAAATTTACCAGATTCAGACAAAACCCATTTATTATCTTACAGTTCTGGAGGACAGAAATCTGAAATGGGCCTCAGTGGGCTAAAATTAAGTCATCCACTGGCTGCATTCCCTTTTTAAGACCCTAGAGGAGAATTTACTTTCTTAGTTTTTCCAGTGTCTAGAGGCTGCCATAGACCTTGGCTAGGTGCCTCTTCCTTCCTCAAGGCCATCGATGATCATTCCAGGCTTTCTCACGTTGTGTCACTCTGATGCTAACTCTCTACCTCTCTCACTTACAAAGATCCCTGTGATTATGTTGGGACTACCCAGATAATCCAGGATAATCTTTCCATTTCACAGACAGCTGATAAGCAAATTTAATTTCATCTTCACCTTAATTACTCCTTTCCATGTAACATAACACATTCATAGGCTCCAGGTGTTAGAATGTGATCATCTTTTGAGAATCATATTTTGGATACTACAGACACATTTTGTTTACCCCCAACATCATGTTATCATGAAAAAGAAGTTCATTTAGTAAGCGTCTTGGTCTCTTTTTGACCTCCCAGAGTTCAAGTTTTACTGAACTTGAAAGATATAAATGAGCACACACGGCTCATCTCCTTCAATATTCCCATAGGGCTCTGGTGAGGTACTGAGAGTATGCATGGCGCTATCTGTAAAATGGTTCCTGGGGAGGCAGGAAGCTATATTACTAACTGGATGGATAATCCTGGGGTGCCTAATCCAGGGTCAAGTGATAACCAGACCTTTACCAATACATCTAAGGTACATTGCCTAAAAATTATCAGTGGTTAAATATTATATCTCCAACTATCTCTCCAGTGTCTACATCTCAATGGATTCTCAACTCTGACATATAAAATAGGAGTGCATATATTATCTTCATAATGTGCCAAAAGAAAATGATAATATCGGTGGGGCACGGTGGCTCACGCCTGTAATCCCAGCACTTTGGGAAGCCAAGGTGGGAGGATCACGAGGTCAGGAGATCGAGACCATCCTGGCTAACATGGTGAAACCCTGTCTCTACTAAAAATACAAAAAAAAAAAAAAAAAAAAAAAAGCCGGGTGTGGTGGCGGGCGCCTCTAGTCTCAACTACTCCGGATGCTGAGGCAGAATGGCGTGAACCCAGGAGGCGGAGCTTGTAGTGAGCCCAGATCATGCCACTGCGCTCCAACCTGGGAGACACAGCAAGACTCCATCTCAAAAAAAAAAAAGAAAGAAAATGATAGTATCTGCTACATAGGTGGTTATAAGTATTAAAGGTTCTATATATTTAAATGCTCAAAATAAGTAAGTCCTTAATAAATAATAGCTTTATTAATACTATCATTATCTAGGCCAGTGAAAGAGGACAAACAGAAATAACTAAAGGTTTTAGGTGTCAAATAAAGTGGGATTTGTAAAACTATTTCATGAAATGTTCAATAGAAGTGAGTTTTTAAAATAAAATAATAATTACTGCATATTTAGCTTCAATATATCTGTTTCTTATCACTAAGAATACCAAGGTGAATAGGTAATACATTTTCTGGAATGCCTTGTCCTTATCATTCTTTGTAAAAAATGCTTTCAACTCTTCAAGGCCAGTCTAAATTGCAAAATCTATTATGAGAGGGTTCATAGTCGTCAATTGAGTTAAATATAACAAACTGACAAGGCTGTAACATGAGGTGTATATAAGTATTTCTAGTAGTCTGGTATGTCTATCATCTATACATTATAATTTTGTTCTATTTCTTTTAGAATAAAAACTACTGAAAAGGCATCGCCTAATTCTGTGCCTTCAGAAATAATATAGTATGAAGTTACTGTGGCTTTTTATTGATCCATTTTTGTCATAATTATGATCAGATAATTTATTAAGTAGATCTATAGAGGGCCATTGTGTGACTTCTTTGCTGACCTGTATGTTTAATTTTGGGGATAACTTTCCTACATTTTTGATTTGTCAATTTTTATATTTTAATAAAAACAGAGTAGACATTTTTGCAAACAAAATTATTAAATAAAGATGATGGATGCTATTTCTAAAGTTAAATTCTTATACTAAATAACAGTTTTAAATTATATTTATTATAACACTAGGACTTTTCAGCTGCATTTGAATTATTTTACTTTTTGGCATTAAGAACCATTTTAATATTTTTTTCAAGTGTAGCTCATTATATTTAAAGTGCCATAAAATTTGTTGGCTAACTATGCTAGAACCTCTACCAACCTTCCACCCCCAAAACCTGGCTAAATCCCACTAGTTCCTTCACAATGATTTATACACCGCTTCATCTAGGTAGAGTTCTCTGAGTATCCCTTAAACTTTCTTGGGTACCCTTTCTGTGCAACTCTACATATTTCTCTTATCAATTGCCCTTGTTTTTGCTCATTTGTTTATTTTTCTGTCTCTCTCAGTAGAAGGTAATATCCCCCACAGCAGAAAAGCATGTAAACTGCTCATCATTTTATTCAAAGTGCATAGTACAGTAACTTACATTATGTTCCATTTACACAATAAGATGCATGATACTTAGTATTTATTTTCTTAAGTTTATCAAACATTTATCACTGATTCATAATGGAGACAAGCACTATTGAGGTGGTATTGTTGCAACACAAATGGTACACTTTAGTGTATGAATTGCATTCACAATCAAAACCTATTTTAGCAGATACATTTATATTAATGTCAAAAAAAGACAAAAATGTTACATTAACTTCTCACTTTGAGTAGTAATTTGAATATGGCATGGTAATAGGCTGTTTTCCTCTTTCCCCAGGAAACCAAAAAACCACAGCTTCAGGATCACCACGAACCAGCCAAAGTAGAAAATGCAGAGCTTTCCTCCAGTTACTACATTTTTGTCATTATAACTCCTGGTCATTTTCAGTTTCTTATATTTAACACACAGTTTGAAATACTGGTTGCTTCCAGCTGAAGCCAATTAGTTTCGGTAATATATTAAGCAACTTTGTCAGATGTAATATCCCTCATTCCTCTTCAAATCAGCATAATGTTTATTACATAATTTCTATAATAGCATTTTTCCTATGATCTGACACTAAGGCCATCCTTGTGGTGGAATAAATAAGGCCAACCACTGGATAAATTATAAAATAAGGAGGCTAGATTCCAGACATACCTGCTCCACTAGGTGGTATGTTCTCTGGGCAGCCACTGGGGCCACACCATCCCTGCTGGGGCACCCAGCCTCATCTTTCGGTGCTTGCTTTGCTTCTCTAGTGAGTTAGGACTATGTCAATGGCACCAATCGGGGAGAATTCAAACTGGTGTTGATCAGAGTATTCAGAAGCTTCTGGATATTGTAATACAGACAGAATATATTTTCGTACAGAAAAAAAATTGCAATTATCTGTCCAGAAACCAGAGCAAGTTATCAAAAAGAGGATGTCTCAGAACCAAGGAATGAATTACCGAAAAAGATGCGCTGGTCCAGAAGTAATTGACAAAACTGAGGCATTGGTGGCAGATGCTGCAGGACATGAAGGTGTAGCACAAAAGCCAGCCAACATCCCTCAGGCTCCTGGGCCTACCTTGAGCAGGTGTCTGCCAATATCCCTGAACCTCTGAAGCTGACTTGAGCAGAAGGGCAAAGGCTGGCAGCCTGAACGTAGGTTAGTGTGTGACGCAGCCCTATGCAGGCGATTTGCCACACATTCCTTGTGATCTTAACATTTTGGAAGAACTCTTTGCCAGAGAATGAGGTGGTTTTAGTTTAATGCGCCCACCTAAAAATGTTTCCATTGTTTTTATAAACTGTTAATCTCGTGCACACATTATAAAATGCCTCTAGCTTGGGAAAATCAAGTAAAAAAATATTTTTTGTCTTTAGCAAAGTTTAGACTATTAATGTGATGACACAGATTCTACTTTATGGGGTTTTCTGTTGCTTTTTTTTTTTTAAGTTTTTGATAACTTTTCATCTTTTTATGTGTTTCTCTCATTGTTTGTTTGATCTAAGGAAAAAATATTAAAATAGCCTGAGAATCAGGGGATGAGGATTTTGGTTGCAGGCCTTTTATAATAATGACCTTCAGTGGTAGTGTCAAAAAATATGTACGTTTTCTGTTTCAAGACCTAACTTTCTCAAGAAGAATCTAATGGAGCAATATTTGCAATGCTTCCAGAGCTGTCAGAATGAAGATTTTTTTTGTAAATAGGTTGGAAAAGGATTAAAATATCCTGGGTGAATGTAGCGATATTACAGTAGGATATTTAGGTTGATGCTGACTTTTATTTAGGGTAAAGTTATATTTTGTGTGGTGTTTATTTACTTTTGATGCAGCAGGATGTAATAAAAGCAGTGATATGCTAAATTTTGTTACTTTCTGCCGTCATGAGTCACTTTAAGTAATGGAGCAGACCTTGTCCTCAGTAGCATGACAGTTGGGGCATAGGTGAGCTATGAGGGGCTAAAGCGTGCACTGATGGTCTCTTTTTGTTTGGAGTTTTGTTCACTTACGCTGTTTTTGTTTTACATTTGGGGAGGGAAAACATTTTCCATTAAGGAAGATTATTGCTAGTGGATTTGATTCCAAGGGACCTCCACCAGGGGCATATGACGCCTCTACCTTTTGGAAGATATTTTGCTGTCTTGTTAGTTTTGCAGGCCACCTCAGATTATCTGTTGAACTGCTGTTAAGAAATATAGACCGGCATTGTGTTTGGCTCTTGTTGGGTTGGGTTTTCCTGAGTTTTATGTCTCTTATTAGATCACATCCCTTTACCCATAATAAATGTTTTACAGTCTTTTGAACAGCTAGTACTCCTGGGCCTCCATGTCTTCTCTCATTTTGTTTTCTTCAGTCTCGAGAACCCCTTCCCACATGCCTTGATGTCCACTCATGTTCTTGGTCAGACCTGGATGCCACCTGGTCTCTGAAACCTCCCAAAGCCCTTTCTGCTGCATCCCCAGGGCACAGGACTTTTATCTCTTCTATTGCCCATGCTTGGTTCTTCCTTGTGGTTAGTAATTTGGATCTGTCTCTCTGTCCCTCACTAATTTTGCACCAATGGGAATTAGACATTATTCTTATACAAGGACCATAGATTCTTTATGTTTTACACATGATACATATTACTCAGTTTTGATTGCATGTGTATAGTATCTGGCACATGGACTTGTGACTACCAGTCTGAGGCCAAGAAATCCCCTCAGTTGGAATATATACATTCAACAAAGCTTTTGAAAGTTCATACTATTTGACCTCAAGATTTTAAACCTTGTAATCTCATAGTAATTAGGAACTCTGATTGACAGCTTTAGGTTTCTTGATAAACTGATAAGTTTTGGGCATTCTTTCAAAGTGGTTCTCTGTGAAAAGATTGGGAAATATTCTATGTGGTACTTAGTGAAAATATTTTGAATTAATGTGTGTACCAGTTACTGCCATTTCTTCATTAAATTCAAAAGTTTTTTTTTTTTTTTCAGAAACAAAAATTAACAAACCAAAAGCCCATCTTTAACAACTTTAATTCCACTTCAGTGTCCCCTTTAGGTTGTACTAGCCAACAAATACCGAATATTAACATGTTGTATAATAATTTAGTATCCCATGGGACCAGGCAATGTTAAAAATCCTTTCTAAATACACATATGCATATTTAAATCCACATACTATTAGTGTCTTATGTCCCTTTATGTTAAATGTATCCAGTAAATATTAAATTAATTAAATAATTGTGCGAAATCTCTCTACCTCCAAAATCTGTGCACTTCCCTCCCGAAAGGTTAGAATCAAAAGTTCAGAGGCTATATAAACATCAAGTTCCTTAACTTCCCTTCTTTCAATAAATGTTATATTATATATGGTATAAATGATTATATATCATATATCAGATATAAATATATGTGCTATAAATAGTATATATGATAAGTATTTATCATAGATGACAGGGATGATTCTAGACACTGAGTATATGGTAAAGAACCAGATAAAAATATCCTGCAAAGTTAATGCTACCCCTAAACACAGCAGTAAACATATGACATTTTTTATCTTGTTTTATTTTTTCAATCTATCCCATTGTCTTAATAACTTGCCTTGATATTCAGTTCATCTTACTTTCATATCCCATTAAGTCTCCAGTTCTTATTGAAACTCCTGTTACTCTACATCTCTACTCCCTCTATGCATACCTATCATACTCTATGTCCCATTCGTTCAAAGTTCAAACAGATGATTGAAGGCATCAAAGATGTTAATGCTGATAATGACCTGAAAGATAAGTCATACAATAGCCAACAGCCCCCAACACATTAGCATGACAGTAAACAATTGAGGAGAAAAGAGAAAAGAAAAACAGAAAGAATGATAAAGTGAGCATTTGAGCAAGTTTGAAAGGCAGGGGGGAGGGAAGGAAGGAAGAAGGAAGAAAGGAAAGAGGAAGGAAGGAAAGAAGGGGAGAGGGAGGGAGGAATAATAATGATAATAATAATACAGGTCAACATTAGTTGATTGTCAGTGATACCCAAACTATGACTGTCATTTGTAGGAATAAGCCCTACTTTGTACAGTTTTCACTGTTCCTGAAGAGAACTTGGCATGTGGTCATTTGTTTTCTGAAACTGTTGGATGGTTTTATTGGCTGAAGCCCATAAATAATATATCTGAGTTATGGTTGAAACCCCAGAATTTGTGAGCAAACTTTATGGAAACCACCTATATTGGTTTTCTATTGCTGTGTAAAATAGTGCCACAAACTTAACAGCTTTAGCTAACATATATTTATTATCTGACAGTGACTATGAACCAAAGGTGAAGTATTGGCCAGCTGGGTCTTCTGCTCAGGGTTTCCTGGAGCTGAAATGAAGGTGCTACCTAGGGCTGCAATCTCACATGAGATTCTGGGTCCTCTTCAAAGCTCATTCAGCTTGTTAGCAGGATTCACTATTTTGAGTGCAGGGCTGAGGTCCCCATTTTCTTGTAGACTGTCTGTCAGGGATCATTCTCAGCTCCTTAAGGCTACCTCAGGTTTTTGCCATTCAGACCTCTTACAACATGGCAGCTTACCTCATCAAAACCAGCAGAGCGGGCCAGGTCCAGTGGTTCACACCTGTAATCCCAGCACTTTGGGAGGCCGAGGTGAGTGGATCACGAAGTCAGGAGATCCAGACCATCTTGGCCAACATGGTGAAACCCTGTATCTACTAAAAATACAAAAATTAGCTGGGCATGGGAGCACATGACTATAATCCCAGCTACTCAGGAGGCTGAGGCAGGAGAATCACTTGAACCTGGGAGGCGGAGGTTGCAGTGAGCTGAGATCGTGTCACTGCACTCAGCCTGGGCGACAAAGCAAGACTCCATCTCAAAAAAAAAAAAAAAAAAAAAGTAGAGCAATTACACTCAATTCTTTTAATATAGAATCTTCTGTACTATACTATAATCACAGTCCACACTCAAGAGTTGAGGATTATTCAGGACATCTCCAACAGGGTGCAAGAATATTGGAAGCCATTTTTGATTGCTGCCTACTGCAATACCCTTAAAGTTTCCTATTTTATCTTTTAGAAGTAACCTTGTTGTTCCAAAGACTTGCTTGTGGATAAATAATGTGGAAGATATATGGAATCTTTAATGCAAAAACTATTTAGCTAAATTAAGAGGAAATCTACCTATTTTCCCCAAGATGATGTTTTTTCCTTCTAGAAAAGCATTTCTGCTTACTTTTTCTCCTAACAATGGCAGCAAGCTCTTTTATAAAAAAGCAATCTTTGAAATGTCATTTAGGATTATATTTAAACTACCAATAGTAAACTATATCAATGATGTTGGCTTATAGTGGTGAATCATGACAGTCAATGGTTTCCATGTAATTGTGTGTGTTTTTCTAACTTCCTTCCTAACACTACATTCAAGGAGTTTTTAAGACCAAAACATGCTACCAAATTTCCTATTTATCTTTTATATTTCAGAATTGCAAAATATGCCAAGTACAGAATATTCTGCGAATTCTTCAAATACTTTCTTATCTTATATTCAGTATAGAAAAACGACTTAAGATGTTCAGTATAATAGGACTGGAGCTTTACAGTCCTAAACCTGTTCAAAATAAAAATGTGTTGAATTCTATGTATAACTAGTAAAGACAGAAGTTTTTCTTTAAAAAAAAAAAAAACATACACTGAGTGATGAAGCATATAGGTCCAATATTCAATGAATATTGTATCCCAACTGGAGAAAAAAAAAAAAAAACTGTAAGTCACTCAGACACACTGAACCATGGCAAAATAATCTTTTTTTATTAAACCGAGTGGTTTCTTTTCACAGGAGTGATATCATTAACAAAAGGGATTTGAGTGTTATTTTTTGAAATATATATTGTAATGTGAAATAAAGCACAAGATCATAATTTGTTTTGTATCTTGTGAAGTAGAAAATTATGATTTATGACTTCTATTAGGGATAGGGGAAGTTTGGGCATGTATATACCTGGGGAAAAACAAACATAATCATTAACATGAAGTTAAGATAATGCAAAGTAGCATAGAAGAGGTCTTACTAGGTATTTGGTAGATTTAAAACAAAATCAGAATTTTTTTTTTCTTATTTGTATAGGTAAACATGTAAAAAAAAGTTTTTATTTTCAAAAATCTAACATGTCAGTTAATATTCTAGACTCGGATACATTCTACTCTGGGTAGAATTGAAATGAAATGAGGAAGAAAACTTTTCTGGTACTAGATAAATTTGTGATTGGTCTCCCTGAGAGAAAACAAACCAAGGAATCAGGACCATAAGGTAGACAATTTGATTGAATGACAAGTGTTTCTCTGCATGACAGAATCAGGACTGTATTCTTACCTTCCTCACCAACTAAATAAAGGCATAGTCCTTCCCTAACTCCTAAATTGAAAATAATGAGAACGTTTAATTCTGGATTATAAATGAGGAAGCTAATTCATTAACCTAAGAGCTTCCTCTGTAAGATGTTTGAGTCTGTGCAAGCTCTCTACTAAACCATTCTTCAGTCATTTTCTGCTGAAGTTACATATTACTGCGTTGTTAGGCTTCTTTGCCCCTCTTTCACTAATCAATTTTAAAAACCTTTTAGCTTTCCCTTATATATAGATGTAGTCATAACCATCAACAAATAATAATATAAACAATAATTTATTGATTGATTTATGTATTAACTCATTTCTTCATTCATCTATGTAAACATCCATTCATTCAATATTTGGAAAGTATCAGTATCAGTTAGGGTTCTACCACAGAAACAGAATTATTAATAGTAATTGGAGATATTAGAATATACATACATATATGTTCATTTATATATATAAAAATATACATTAATTACAAGGAATTGGCTTATGTGATTGTGGAGACTAGCTAAGCCAAGTCTAAAATATGCAGGCAGGCCATCAAAAGGACAGGTTGGAAACTTGGGGAGGATCTGAAATTGCAATCTACAGTCAGAATTTCTTCCTTATGAAACTCTCAGTCCTTCGCTTAAAGTCTATCAACTGATTGAATTAGACCCATCCAGATTAATGACAATAATGTCCTCAAAGTCAACTGATTGTAAATATCAATCATATCTACAAAATTCCTTCATAGTAACACCTAGTGTTTGACAGAATAACTGGAGACCACAGTCTAACCAAGCTGATAAACAAAACTGATCATCACAGTTTACCCTTGTCAACTTGGCACTCATATACATCTCCTTAATCCATAGTTAATTTGCAAATAAAAACAATAGCCAGGTCATACTTCCACCTAACACGGTACCTATCCTGCATACCACTAAAAATGCATTAATCCTTTCCCTAGAAGATAATTCAAATATTTGGGTGATGTTGAGTCTTTCCCTTGATATCGTGTAACTTAAATACAGTGATATAAAGTTAATTATGATTAACACATCTTGTGTTAGTTAATAAGGAAATAAGAGAGGGAAGAAAAAAATTGATAGACACATACAAACATACTCACATCAAAATAAAAGAAATATGTTTGATGATTTCAGTCCTCATTCTGCAACTGGCCATGTGGTTGTAGCTGGTATTTATAACTACCTTCTTGCATTGCCATTTTATATTGCCTTTACCCTCAAAAAGCACTTTAGTTGGTATTATAGACTGAATTGTGTCCCACCAAGTTAATATATTGAAGCCCTAACCTCCAATATGACTGTATTTGAAAAGAGGGTCTTTAATGGGGTAAAGTTAAATGAGATTATGAAGATGAGACCTTAATCTAATAAGTCTAGTTTCCTTATAAGAAGAGGAAGATGTATCAGGAATGCATATGGACAGAGGAAGGGCTACATAAGAACACAGCAAGGACAGCTATCTCCAAAGGAGGGAGAGAGGTCTCAGGAGAAACCAAACCTGCTACCACCTTGACCTTGAACTTCTAGCCACCAGAAGTGTGAGGAAATAAATTTCTGTTGTTTACGCCACCAAGCCTGTAGTATTTTGTTATGACAGCCCCACAGACACACAGATGCTCATGGTTCTTTGCCCAACCGAGTTAACCAAACCATCATTCTTGAAAGGACTATGCCATTAGCACTCTTGTTTAAATTAAGTTGTAGTTTTCTATGGACTTTAATCATCATAGGGCATGATAGTACTAAGATATACCCTGAGTGATCACTTGTAGTTCTCATAATCTTCCTGACCTCTATTACATAGTGACAATCCCTTGGTAATTAAGGGACTACCCTGGCTAAGCCAAGAGTAAACTGGATTGTAATCACCCAGCCAGTATAATAACTCTCTACTTTACCTGTTGATTCAGAGGAACGAGGAGCCTAAATAATTTTTTCTGGTAGAAGCACTTCTCCTTTTGGAAGTAAGACTTCTCTATATAAGAAGAGAAGAATGTCATGGGGATGAGAAGCGAAATATTTCTAAAGCCTCACTAGTGGTAATAGTGAGCAGTATCACTCTCACATCCACCTATTGATTCCTTGACTTCTGAATCCTGGCTATGGAGATAAAACAGCACAATATATTGAATGCTTACATAGGGAAGATAGAGCCTTTTTGCAGGACATTGCCCCAGCCTTGCAAGGTACTATTGCCTGGCTAGTGCTATAACTGAGTCTTCAAATGCCCATTCCACCATTCTATCCAGCCAGCTGCTTCTGAATGATAGAACGTATGGTGAGATCAGTGAATTCCATGAGGTAGGCCCACTACTGCATTGCATTTGGTGTGAAATGATTTCCTTAATCAGAAGAAGGCTATGAAGAATACCATGACATTGGATACATTATTCTTTAAGTCCACAGATGGTCATTTTGGCAGAAGCATTTTGTATGGCAAAGGCAAATACATATCCGAAGTACATTAATATATCAATTAGAACAAAGCACTGCACCTTCCATGGCAGAAGTGGTTGAATGCAATCAACCTTCCACAAAATAGCTCTCTATCACACGCAGTAATTATATCATATTGGGGAATCAGTGTTGGTTTCTACTATTGGCAGAAAGGACACTCAGCAGTGGAAAGATTGGCCTTGATAAGTGGAATTCCACATTGTATTTCACGCATAGCCTCCATCCCTGCCACCACAGGTATTTTGTTCATGAGCTCATTGGGCATGATAGGACTGGCTAGGGAAAGAGGCTCACTGGTGTCCACAAAATGAGTTGTCCTAATCACTTAATTATTAACATCCCTCTCTGCTGAAATAACTTTTTGGTGAACACTGACATGGGGCAAAAATAACTTCACGTTCTTTACCCATGCAGAGAGTTCTATCCACATACTTTACCTCACATACTCAGACTTCCTTATCATCAATTTTCCAATTATATTTCCTCCAAGCCAAGCCCTTGACTACAGCCTATTGATATAAATGCATCATCTCCAGCCATTTCTCTTTTTAAACAAAATGGACAGCCAGGTGCACTGCTAAAAGTGTTGGCCATTGGTCAGATTTTTAAAACTACTCCCTTTCAGAGATGTCTCAGTTCTGCAGCTGTATTCCATTTTCAAGCAGTTCCTGTATATCATGCAAGACCATTTGTAAATTAGGCCCGAGTTTTATCTTCCCCAGTCAACTGATTGTAGAGAACTCCTCGTAAGGCCATAGGTATGGGCTGGGAGACAGTAGGTAATATAGAGGAGTAGGGGCCATGGCATTTATACAATTTCCTTATTTAGCTTATTTATGCCTTCAGGGCTTGCTCAAATCTAAGCTCGTATATACTACTACTATTTGATAATGTATCCCTATACTGTGCATTCCTGAAACTTTATGGCTTGATGGGTCAGATAACCCCCAAGTTCATGATGGGCAGTTCAAGTTTCTGGTAACTTGTTGGTCCACAATTAAGCATTTAGCCTCTTCTAAGCTGAAGTATCAAGCCACAGCAGTTTCTCAAAGAGAATAATTATCCACAGTAGATGAAAGTGCTCTGCTCCAAAATGCTAAGGGTCTGTGTTGTAATTCACATAATGAGGGCTGTAAAAGGCTATAAACAGCATCTTATCTACCACTGACACTTGGAGCAACATCAGATTTTCCGGCTTATACAGGCCAAGTGGGAAAACAGCTTGCAGGAAAACCTAAACCTATTGTGTTTTCTCTTGTTCTGAGCCCCACTCAAAACCAAAAGTGCCTTGGGTTACTCAGGAAAAGGGTTAGATAGCACACCCAAATGCAGAATATGCTGCCTCCAAAATCTAAAGAGGCCCACTAAGCACTGTGCCAATGTTGGGGTTTTAGGAAGACCAAGATGTAGCAACTCATCCTTCATCTTAGAAGGGATATCTTTACATGTTCAACACCGCTGTACCCCTAGAAATTTCACTGAACTAGAAGGCACCTACATTTTTTCTGGATTCATTTTCCACCTTCTGTCACACAAAATGATTATCAATATGTATACAGCAGTTGCTATTTCTTTCTCACTATATCCAATCAACATAATATCATCAACATAATAGACCAGTGCAATGTTTTATGGAATGGAAACATGACATACCCCAGAGGTGGGAGAATGAAGCCATATTGTTGGCCTTGCTGAAAGCAAACTGCTTTTAGTGATTTTTACAAACAGGTAAAGAGAAAAAAAGAATCTGCCAGATCAATAGCTGCATACTAGCTACCAAAGGGTATGTCAATTTGCTCAAGCAACAAAATTGCATCTAAAAGAGCAGCTGCAAGTGCAGTCATAATATGGTTAAATTCGTGATAATCCATGGTTATTCTCCCTGATCCATCTGGTTCCCGCCCCCCCGCCACAGGCTAAATAGGCAAGTGGGAATCGCCATCCCTGACTCTTTCGAGTCCTTGATGATGGCATTAACTTAAGTCCTTTCAGGAATGCAGGAGTGCTTCTAGTTTACTAGTTCCAGGAATGACTTCTACTTGGCCCTTTCCTTCCATAATAAGTCTCACTCCACAAGTCAAGAAGCAAATGGGTGGATTTTGTCAGTTGACAGGTTATGTCTATTCCAATTGCATACTCTGGAACTGGGGAAATAAACATAAGATAGATTCTGCAACCCATTGGAATCCTTTGAGATGAACCAGAACCTAAACTTACATTGACTGCTGTGATAGTTAATTCAATGTGGCACCTTGGCTAGGCCATGGTACCCACATATTTGGCCAAACACTTAGATGTTTCTATGAATGCATTTTTTAAAGAAAATTAACATTTAAATCAGTAGATTTTGATTAAAGCAAATTATTCTGCATAATATGGGCAGTCCTAATCCAATCAGTTGAAGGCTTCAAATGAAAAAATACTGAGGTCTTCTGAAAAAAGGGAATTCAGTCAGCAGACTGTCTTCTGACTGAAGATTATCTTCTGACTACAATACCAACTCTTCCCTAGAGCTTCAAGTCGCTGACCTACTCTGCAGATTTTGGACTTGTCAGCCTCCCCAGTCACATGAGCTAATTTTAAAAAATAAGTCTACATCTATCTATCCATCTCTGTCTTCCCCCACCCACATTGGTTCTGTTTTTCTGGAGAACCCTAACACAATCACACATACTCCATAAGCCTCTACTCTTGATTGGTTTGACTATTGGACCATAGTGACACTGTGAGTGTCTTAGGTTAAGCATTAGTTCAGGGCCAATGTCCAGGGCCCAATTATCCCCATTGCATTTAGAGATGCCAGTTCCATGGCAGCAGCTCTCACTGTAGTTTCTGATCTACTGAAGAAAGTGACCAAAGAGTTCTTCAATGATGCTTAGACTCCTCTCACAAACTCACTTCTCACAGTTGTGTTGAAAATGTCCTATGAACCCTCTAAGGTTGGGTGAGTAGATCTGACATTATTAAATCTACTCAAAAATTTCAATTTCTCTAAGCCTTTGGATGACTTCCTCTACAGTATGCCAAAGAAGTTCTGGCATATAGTGTAGGCTGTCTTTAGGTCTGTATTTCATCCAACCATATAAACTTTTAGAGCCCTTTCTAACACATCAAGCTATAACATTGAATGAAGAATCCCTACTAACTGGACCTGTATTAATAAATTCAGTTTGATCCAACTTTATATCCTCTCATTATTATCCTACACCCTTAATATTTATTCTTACATATATTCCCTAGGTTTCTCTGTATAAACTGGAAAGTCATAAAACTCTTTAGGTGAGTATCACACCTCTTCATGTATCACACTTGGTACCTTACCCTTTGGGAACTACTGGGACTTGTGTCTAGTGTTAGGTCTAAAAGTAAAGAGAGGTGGCAGGAGTACCAGCAGCAGCTATTAAGCCAATTACATCAAGTGAGACTTTTACATGTTCTTCAGGCAGGATTCTTCAGGGTTAACATTTGCAGACTAGGGTGGGAGGTCTGCCTCTACTTGCACAAAAGACTCAGCAGGATTTAGGGTTTTGATATTCTCACCTTCATTAGGATCATTTCATTTGTCCCCAATCCCATGGTCTGGATTCATTTCCTTCTCAATATATGCCCTCACTCACTTTTACAGCAGATACCATACAAGATTGGTCATTCTATTTATGTTATAATTTAACCACTCTCAAGATGAAACTCTGAGTTTTCTAGGTTTTGTTTTTAGAAATCTTAGCCCTGCAGCGATAGGAAATAAAAGTTGCCTTCATGTCGGACACAGATGCTTTCAGGTTATTGAGGTAGAGCTTGAATTGGAAATTTGAAACCTTGATCTCATTCTTTTCTTTCCTGCCTTTCTCTAGCACATTTGGGGGCAACCCATCAATATCTTAACAGTCCTAAGTTTAACAAAAATATTCTATGCTATCAAATACATGGTCACCTATGTATAGTATAATAATTATATGTATATGTATGTATAATAACTATAAAAATCAAGGTTTTGACTTTTGTAATTATTTCATTAAGAGTATCCAGTGGTTATATTTTGTGTATTTCTATTGTCACATCATGCCATGGACTACCAATACCTTCTTTACCACTAGAAATAGAGTCATTAGTGCCATTAAATGTAACCGTTATTAGATAATCTATTCTGGGAAACCTAAAACCAATTCAGAAAACACATTGTCAAGATTCTAGATCCACTTTTGGTGCTCAAATAAGTCAGGTTTTCACCACAAAAACAGGACTAGTATCAGAGAGAGAGAGGGAAGGAGAGATTTCTTGCACGGAGTTGTTTACTGGAATGTGGGATCTAGCCAGGCAAGTCCGAAACCCACAGGGAAGGCCATGAAGAAGTCTAAGCTAGAAATTCTTGGACAGGAGCTGAAGCTGTAGCTGGTAAATGAAATTTCATCTTCCTCATGAAAACCTTAGTTCTGCTTTTAAGACTTCTCAACCTATTGTATCAAGCTCACTTATATAAATGAGGCCCACTTTTTATTTAAAGTCCACTGATTGTAAATATTAGTCATGTGTATAAAATGCCTTTCACAACGCCACTTTTGGGGTCTGATTGAATAACTAGAGACTATAACCTAACCAAGTTGACACATAGGGACTGACTGTCACAGTGTCAAATGTATGCCAAGTACCATCATAGACACAACAGGCTATCACTATAATGATGGAGCTATGTTTGTCCAAGAGTATACTCTCTTGAGCAGAAATCTGTATTATAGACACCAGTCCTGCCTGTTCTGTAAACTGGATACATAGTGAAAAGCAATTTTATATAATGGGAAAAATCAGTCCACATATTTCCTTGATCAAGACCTTCATGTGACCTTCCCTGACTACTTAATTGACTACTAGCTCTAATATCTATTGCTGTATTACTTATTGTATGAGGCTAAGATAAATGAGGCCCACCTTTTATTTAAAGTCAACTGATGGTAAATATTATTCATATCTATAAAATGCTCCTACAAAATTTGTATAAGAAATAGTTTTTATGTTCAATCAAAAGTATTAAGTTATCATATTTACTATTCCAGGAGTACTCTTGCTCCCCATCTAGTAGTTAAGCTCCTTAAATGGAGAAAATGTATAGTGCTTGAGTATTCCCCTGACCTCCTACCATGCTTTGGACATGTGATAGGTTTGTTGACATGAAGTAAAAGGATTGGTCCACTACTGATTTAAACCATATTTTGTTAATACTTAAAATTGCTGTAAACTCTGAGTTATTTCATGGGTTTTAAAATAAAAAAGTAAAATAAAGTGGTTGGAAACTCGTAAGTAGGGAATATGAATTACATTGGCGTGAAAAGAGGAATTAAAACAAACCCCACTCTGTTATTACCCAATAACTTCATTGACTTTTTTATATAAACCCTTCTCCCTGAGGATGGGCTAACATACATCACTGCCTGTGAAGGGCTAAACTGAGACTCCTAAACTCAACTTCCCAGTGCCTCCTCCTAAGAATGTCATTACTAATCCAAAGAGCTCTACTAATGGAGTTTAAAGTGACAGAGTCTTTTATAGAGTAATAAAATATTTTAAGAAGTACTTCAGAGGCTTCTAATTCTCCCAGTAACATAGTAAATATAATGAACATAAAAATTATCTTTGCAGCTGTTGTATGTGTCCGTAACAATAACAAACTCTCAGCACTGCAGAAGATAAAAATAGCATCTGCTATTTTGATTCACCCAATTTAATCACATGGAGTTTGAACATTTGCCATTTTACAAGTTTTGTTTGTTGATTTACAAGATTTTTATAAGATTATGTGACGTCCTATTGAACATATACTTAGCATGGGTCCATTTGCCTCACCCTACAAGGTCCCTACACATAACCAAAAGAACTCTCCTGTGTAAGTGCAATAAGATATTCAGCATTACACAGTAAAGAACTCTGTATGAAAGAAAGAAGTCAGATGGTGAATTCTTACAATACAAGGGTATGGTTATTTCAATACGATGTTAATAAGCAAAATTAATAAACATTTCCCAGTCTCAGATTTTCATATCTGCACATATTATCTTGATAATGTCTATGGAAATTTACTAAGATCACCAATGATGCCTTTTCCCTACACAACAGATATTGAAGCAAGACTGAAGAATACTTTTACTTTAATCAATCACAGTCTTTTGGATTTCTTTTTCAACACAGACAATAACAAATTGATTTATAAAACTTCTAGTCTGAAAAAAACTATCTGGAAATAATGAAAACCCATTTCTGTAGATTCCCCTCTTGCAGATTTTTGCATCTTGCTGCTTTACAATACTGGGAACCATAGGCACAACTGGCCTCTACCTCATGAATTTCAATGTTAGTCTATTAGTCTATTGATATTATGTAATATCAAATAGCTCTCATTACATTTCTATGTTTAATGTCTAGAAAATACATTCACAAGTTAAAATGAAATGCTTATTTTTTCTTTAAATTTTCATTTATTTTATATGCCCTTATTATATTGAAAAAGCAAAAATTGGCTAAAGGAGTTTATGCTTTCTGTGCTAGCACTGTGATGCGCTTTGCTAAGCATAAGAGGTTGAAAATCAAAGAAGACATCATTCCTGATCTAAAAGATCAGGATAGCTTTGAATAAAGGAGGTGAATGAAAAAAAATAAACCTATTTCTTTGCCACCACTCTCACCAAACATAAACTCTCATTAGTATTTAATGAAGATTGTTGGCCAGAGAAAAGTTTTTACAGTAGATGTTTACAAATGACATCAAAAAATGTTACTTAAACTCAGAAGACAAATTTTAAAAGAGAAAGTGAATAAAGAATTAAAGAACTTACTCTTTGCTATGAGAGAAGGCAGGTACTATGTTCAATACACTGCACCCTCTGCCAAAAAATAAATAAATAAATAAATAATAAAAGCACTAAAGCCAAAACATATTTTCCTTCTGGAGTTTTTTTTTTTTTTTTTTTTTTTTTTTTTTTTTTTTTTTTTTTTTTTTTTGTGGTGGCCTGGCTTTGAAGATAATGTTCTGCAGTGATGTGTTGATGGTTGGGATGTGCCAATAGTTGTTTTGATAGTGCTCATGTCATGTGCCCAAAGATAAAAAACTGTTCTGAAATAAGTCTCTCAGCATGATGCAGCTGCTATTGCTATTGTTGCTCCTTGTCAAGATTTACTGCTCTAGAATATGCTTGTTAAGAAGAAATAGAAGAATTTGATATCTAAAACAAATTAGTCTCTGGGCCTCCAGAGGATATCTTACTTGTCCGTTCCTTTCACAGACAGGATTGATCATTTTCTCTGGAAAAGAAGGAGCTGAAAAATGACCAAAATGGGCTTTCAAATGTGTATAGAGCAGGGAGGAATAACAATTGACTAAAATGAGGATACTACCTTCCCCGAGGTCATGGCAGGACTGGAAATGGGCTTTGAAATACAGCAGGAGGGATTTAGGTTTCCACATTTGAAAGGAAGTTTGATGACAGAGGTAAGAGACTCCATCCTTCCTGTCTGTCCATCTGTCTTGAATAATTAATATGCCATCCTGCTCAGTGGATGACAAATGAATAAGAGCATAACATATTGAATGTTTCACAAGTTGGTATAGATTCCTATGAATCCCTTAAACTTACACATGCCAAGTAATTGATAATCTTCACTGTGAGATTGAGAGCATGTGGTTAACATGCCACATCAAAACATGTACCTGGAAAGGCAATAACTTAAAAAAAACTTCCTAGAAATATATGTGCTGTTCAACATGCTTGGCCACTTATTGTAGAATTCAGTTAGTTCTGCAAAAAAGAGACAAACTGCTTGCTTGACTTAGCATAGAAAAAAAATAGAAATTTAATAAAACATTTTTTGCCTGCAGCCAGAAATCCAAGACTACTGATCATCTGATCATCATAAATTTTGCAGAACTGCAAAGTCAAAATTATTTGTCTGATGATAAAGCTAGTGCTCGCAAAATCCAGGAGGCAAGAAACAAGAATGAAACCTGGATCAAGGAGGCCCAAAGAAATGAGTCTGACTTGCTAGGCATTTCTCAAATACTTTATTGACCCAAAAAAGTAATTTCCTCCATCATCAAGGATGTAGCCTGTTAGTGGAAGCTGATTTGTTCTGTTTCATTATCTTAGACTGAGGAACTGAGTAGAGCCCTGAGGCCTGCCATTAAAAGATAGAAGCTATAAGAGCAGATGCAGTTTTAGTGATCCCTCCTCTATAAGATATCTGGCTTGGTTTCTAGACCAAACTATGACCAGAAATTGAATTAGCCAACTAGCAATTATGGTAAATCCCAGCAAAATGTTGAATCTTTAGTTTTTCACAAAACATATCAATCCCTAGATCTCCATAATTTTTACTAATATGAAGTGGGCTTTTAATATGATAGAATTCCTAAAATAAGAAATACATATCTAGCCCCACTAAAGTAAGGTCATGGAGGATGAATGAAAACAGATATTCTCGTAGGAGGCAGGACTTGAAGCAAGCAGTGGAATACCAGGGGCTAACTCCATTGGAGAAAAATTAGCCCCTGTTATTCTGGTCCAAAAAATTTTGAAATATGCTATACAATGGTGCTATTTTGTTGTAGTCAACCTTCACAACTGTCCCTTAGTGAACCACTAACATCCATCCTCTTGTGTGGTCCCTTCTATAGTTAATTTAGGGTATCCCTTGTGACTAGCTTTAACTATGATAATGCAGTGGAAGTGAAGCTATGAGAGTTCAGAGCCTAAACTTTAAGAAGGCCTAGGAGAACCTTCTAGAGATCCCTGAACCACCATGTATCTACCTGACTGGAGGGACCCCATCAAGACAGTCTGTGTGGTGAGACCACACAAATAGAGAGAAGACTTGCTCCATGGAAATAGAGGGAGCCCAGCATACCAGTGTAGCTCCAGATGATGTCGGCCAGCCCCAGCTGCCATCACACTGCAACCACAAGGGAAAAAACAAGTCAGACCCACAGAACCATGAAAGATAATAAAGTGGTTGTTTTAAGCCACTATGTTTTGGTTGGTTTTGTAAGCAGCAGTAGATTAGTGGAACAGAAGCTATCACTTTCTTTTATTGTTTTACACTGCTAAGTAAGTGTTATTACTGTGGTTAGCCCATTTTTTTCTATTCCATACTTTATGGAAGGTCTGAGAATTTGTTTAACTTAATCATTTAGGCATAGACTATGGACTGTGTGAAGCCACATTTAGACAAGACTGATTAGAATGACAGATCCCATTGATCTGGGATCTGGAGCTGAATGCAGCAGCATCTGCACAAGAGTTGCAGTTATGATGAAGAGTATTAGAACAGATGTCTATATTAAGAGGAAACACACTTAAAATAATTTGTAAGGAAATGAATGTGATGGGACATGGGGAGGATATTTATTTGTCAGCATATTCTAGTGTCACTTTCCTATTCTTTCTGTTAACATAATCTTTTTTTGGTGGGAAACCTATCGTACGTAGTTTGGGGGGGTACAGATGTCATCCTAGTGTCACCACAAAATTCTGGGCTTTGAGAAAAAAGACTACGTAGTTATTACTTTACTTACAGAATATGTATCTGAAACTACTGCCAATCATTTGCCTACCATGTAGGCAGAGCCTGTTTGAGAGAGAAAACAAAGCAGATAGAGGAGAAAGAAAAGAAAGAGAGAGAAAGAGAGAGAGAGAGAAAGGGAAAAAGAAAGAGAGAGAGAGAGTCTTGACAACACAATTAAATCACCCAAACAAGTGATACTTCACCTTCCCAGGAATATAAACGGATAAACAGCTTTTCCTTTCTTTAATATTATTATGATTGTCGCTATTATCTGCTTTTGAGTTGTTTTTCCATTATTTCATAGAAGGAGTATGACTAATGACATTTTCACAAAATATTACTATAACTTTCCTTAAGAATCAACTATAATTTTATACTGAACAAGTGAAGCATAGATTCTCTACACCATCTTCTTTCCCTGGGAGAGGTGTTACAAGAGGGTCATATTCTGTGATATTGCCCAATGTCATAATGACCCCTATGAATCCTTTTTAACAGATTTTTACACAGCGTTATTTCCCCTGGAATATATCTCAGAGATTCTGACAGTTTGTGCTTCAGCAGGGCCCTAATTCAGGTGGGGTGCCTGGAGGCATGCGCACCAAGGACAGCATTATCTGGTTTAGACACAGGAAATCACCTGAGCTATCATAGGCCTCAGTTTGGGAGCGAAATTACTGGGGAAAAAGAAAAAATAGCAAACCTTGGGTTTAATCTGAGTCAGAAACCTGTGGCCTGAAGTCATAATAGGGAGTAGAGCCCTGCAGGGAATGGTGGCTCATGCCTGTAATCCCAGCACTTTGGGAGGCTGAGGTGGATGGGTCACCTGAGACCAGCAGTTCGAAAGCAGTGTGGCCAACATAGCAAAACTGTATCTCTACTAAAAATACAAAAATTAGCCAGGCATGGTGGTGCACACCTGTAATCCCAGCTACTCAGGAAACTGAGGCAGGAGAATCACTTGAACTTGGGAGGCTGAGGCTGTAGTGAGCCAAGATTGCACCACTGCACTCCAGCCTGGGCAACAGAGTGAGACTCTGTCAAAAAAAAAAAAAAAAAAAAAAAAGTTGAGCCCTAAAAGCTAGATTACAAAGCCTAGTCATGAAATAAAATGGAGTAAATCACCATAATAGGATTAGAGGCTGCAAGGGTCCTATCCAGAGGAATCTTGCTGAAGATATACCCTGTCGCTCACTTAGTATGTAAGTGTGTCAGCACAGGCATATACGTATATGTAGATTGAAGAAAGGCCTCATAAAAATGGCAACAAGAAGGGGGTCTTCAACTGCCTTATTAAGATAAGAACTCTTTGACTTTGCTTTTTAAATAAGTGTTTTCCAACATGCTCCATGGAACACTATTCTTGTATCATGCCCCATAGTTAATAAGACTGAGAAACAACACGTATGAATATAAGATAGGAAAACAAAGTATATTATAGGTTTCTCTTATAGATTCCCAACAAGTATAAAAACATTAAACATTGTGAGAAGTTCTATAGTAAAGAGATCGTTTAACATTTGTTAATATAAGATAGTTCAACTCATTCAGCAGATATTAAAATCTCAGCAGATCAGTTCATTAGCCCTTAGTCTGGAAAAAGATTGTTCTATTGAATGCTTTCCATGAAATTGCCATGCTATTTAGCATGACATCGAGGCTGTATTATTCACTCCAAATCACTTTTATAGACTTGTCACCTATTCACTGCCTGCAGAAAAATACTGATCCAGTCACACAGATTCACTCTTAAATCCTAAATGGGACATACGTTTTTATGACATGATTCCTTTCCTATATTCAGTAACAGTCTTTACCCATCCTTTAACTGAACTCAAAATTTTACTTCCTCTGTGATGTCACTCCCCATTCTGTCCCCATTCCCCATTCAAACTGTCATATTTCTTCCTCTAAATCTTTACAGCAATGTCTTAGGTCTCTTTTAAGCATTAGTTTGACTCAACATTAGTATTATTTGTTGAGTTTAAATATCTTTGTAAGTGGTATTAGAAGTTATTTCCTTATACCTTGTTGCCTAGCACAGTAATATGAATACAAAAAGAAAGCCAAAAATAGGTTAAATTAAATTGAATTATACAAAGTTACATTTAGGAATTTACTAAATGGGAGCATTGCACAATGATGATATAGAAAAACAACCATATGTGGCTATATCCTGGCATCAACTTTTTTTTGCTGTTTCGTATCAGATAAAAACATGACACTAAGGACTCCTCAAGGTTAATCAAGATGGCTCACTGCTACTCCCTTGAGATAATCCACATCATCTCTTCATATCGCACGTTTTCAAACCAGAAAACCTGGAAATGACACTTTCTATGTGTTTAAATATCAGAAATTCTCCAGTGCAATCTTTGGCTCTCGTATTCCTCATTTCAGAATGCTCTTCTGGAAATAAGAAGACACCTGGGCCCCCTATATAACTCATCTTTTTCCATCAATATAGTGAAAAAAGTTTCACTTCAACATTAATGGGGAATCTCGTATTGATTTGTATGCAAAAGTGTAATAGGAATTATTATGCCTGTACCTGAGAAGAGGCATCGCCATAGCAGGGTGGCATAGAAAAAAAAATCTGCAAGCTTTGAAGGCAGACAGTCCTGAACTGAATTCATGGCCACTATTTCTCAGCTGTATAACATTAGGGTACTTCAGTTGCTGCCTAAATCTACTTTCTTTATTCATAGACTAAGAACAGTAAGAGCTATTTTGCAGTATTATTACTTAAATTAAATGACAGATTATAATAAAAATGCCTTACATTCGACTACCTTATGCCAGATGTTTTCCATATATGAAGCTTATATTCTTGGTTCTTTATGACAAAAACCCATGACATATTGAGCCTAGGCACATATGAAGAAACCAATACTTATTTATCCTTTACATAATAAGTTTTGATAACCCGTAGACAGACACATAATCAGATAATTATCAAATCATCAAAAATAATCAAATAGATGTAATAATAGAGTTATTAGAGTAATTTGAAAACACAAAGAGCTAGTAGTAAATGTTGGAGCCTTGAAGGGTAGATAGCACTGCTTTTTTCTACTTGTCTCTTGAATTATGACAATGAATCAAATAACTAGAAGTGAAAAATACACGTTTTAATACTGATAAATTGTGGGATTGCGGTACATAGTTCAACGGGAGGGCAAAATGGATTTACCGACTCCTATGTTGACACAGAAGTAACCAGTCCTAAGAACTGTGAGCCATCCCAAGAGAAGGGGGTCTTAATGCTCTACTTGTGAAATGGCCCAGAGCAGTGATGATTGCAAACTCTCAGCTGGAATGCTGGACCTCAGAGAAAAAAGAGAAAAGTGGACCTCACGTGCCTAGCTCATTCTTAGAAAAATTATCAGGTAAAAATATGTCACCTTCCTGGAGTGGAATAAGTGGAGAGATGAAAGAGGCCAAAATAACTTACTACAGTTCTCTTGGAATTAGAGTGGGAAGGAATAATTCTGTCTCTAAAAATACCTAATCTATTTTAGGCAAGATGACCACATATTTGTATTTGCCAGGATTTTCTTAGTTTACACCTGTTTTCCCAGTGTAATTATGCATTGTGTTCGTTTTTATTCTCAAAAGAGTTCCAGTTTGCATGATAAATTATGTGGTCATCTTAATATCAGAGGATAAGGCAGATTTCTCTGGAGGTACAGATTGTGGTACTGTCTTTCAGAATGAGTAAGAGCTATTGCATCTACGAGAGAACTGATGAGGCATAGGAATGAGGAAAGGGAGAGGGATGGGGAAAGAGAAGCACAAACCTCAGGAAAGCATGGAGAAATGGCTGAACAAAGAAAGTGTGGTTTGTGCTGAAATTACAAAAATGTATATGCTGCTACAGCATCAAACGTAAGAGAAAAATGGTAAAAGAAGAAACTAAATTTGGGTTTCTATTAGGAAAAAGGGAAGATGGGATCCTTTGCTACTTACAGGCTTTTTTGTAGCACAGCCGAAAATATCAATTATTTTCATTTCAACATAACTTGACTGGCTTCTAAGAACCTTCACAAAAATATGACTAAGGATATATACACACACACACACACACACACACACACACGTATATATATATCTTGATTTCTTCTATTATTTCCCTATTATTGTAGCTTGTAGTATATCGTTTCTTTATCAGATAAACTAAAGGAATATTTTGAGACACTTAAATCATACTGTAAAACATTGAAAACATTGTTAGAAGCATTGTTAGAAGCATTTTGATTTTTTTAATTATTCCAGAACATTTAAAAAATTTATACTGTGTTTAATCTGGTGGGATTTAAAAAAAAACTTTAAGAATCCTTTTCTCCAGACAAAGTTACATATTTCAATCAAATTTCACCTTTTATTTATCAAGTAGCACTAAGTCCCACTGTAAAAATATTTATTTATTCACTTAACAGAAATGGGAAGATACTTCTTAGTTTCACCCCATTCTGCTTTTTCTCAATTTCTATCCATTAAGCCCCTACTAATCTCCCAGATGTTTTACACATTATCATTTTATTATCCACAATAAGATACAAGTCCTAGGTTTATACACAAGGAATTAAACACTCAGATATGTAAGATAATATTTAACCTAAATCTTGTCACCAATAACTATCAAAACTCGACTTTAAATCCAAATCTGTTTGCTTCAAAATCAAATGACCTTTTGACTACAACATATGGCCTCCTTTGCATTACCATGATTTTTATTAGATTCAAAAAGAGTCTTAGAGTGTTTCTTAAAACACGATTTGAACTTTAGCTGTTTTTAAATTATTCAACATACGGGACAGTCATATCAATCAGAAGAAATCAAATGATGATTTAATGATAACCACATTAAACCAGTTGTACACCCGTAAAAATACATCACAACTTCGTATTCCCAGAAAACTTTCTCCACCACCATAATTTTTAAGAACTAGAACAGAAACAAACAAGAGGAGGAAGAGATGTTTCCACTGTTTCTCTTCTATAACCCTAAAGTATTGTCTGCTTTATCTCCTAGTGTCTCTATCGCTACCTTCATTACTAAATCACTATTTAGTGGAGTGCAAAATTATTCCTCTTTGCTACTCACTCTTTTTCTCTTTCACCTCATTTGAGCCAATAGATATGTTGTTTGAGAGGCAGAAAACAAATCAGATTGAAATAGTCCTATATTACTTCTGAGACTGCTCTAAATTTCAAGCTAATCTATTTATATTTTGTCATTAACTATGCACTCTTTAAAATAATTTCCCAATTATTTTTCACATAAAAAACTTTCATGTGAACCTTTAAAATGTTCTGAGTCAGACAGAAAAATATTTCTATTTTGACAGACAATAGCTATACATTACCAAGTGCAGCAACAATTTAGAAAGTATGCATTCATTCTAAGACCTGACTCACAGACAAGAACAAACAAATATGAAAGACTGTGATCCTTGAACTGTATGAAAAGAATCCTGAACTTTTATGCTTTTATAATCTGGGAGTGATTGTATGAGTACTATGTTGAAATGTTAGAGGATAACTAACAAATTATGCAGGACAAACAGTATTTGATCAATGATATTTTGTTATGTTTATTTGTCATGGAGAGTCCGTGAAAAGTAAAATGTCACATGAGACTTTCCAATATCTCCCATCTATTAACCAAAATGCCCCTTGTGTTTAACGTAGATACCTCATGGCACATTTTAGTTAATACTTTTGTTTCTTCCCAGTATCTCTCATTCAAAATACTCTAAAAAATCAAATCGATAGCTGATTGTTCCAAAAAGTTTTTGCTTTATCATCCAAAACTCAAATAATTTTAACCATTTGTAGAGGACTAATTTTGAAAAATTCCAACTGTTTTTTAAGGTTCCACTCTGAACCATCTCCTAACATAACAACGATGTGATGAAAAATTAAATACAGGACTCACTTAGATTCCCACTTATAATTAATAGATTAACTCCTACTCCTAACATGGGTAAACTCCATCATGATCCTTAAAAACTGAGTCCAAAATATTAGCAATGGCTAATAATATTTGCTTGAAAATTTCTCTGAATCCGATACCTTAAAAAAAAAGTCAAATTTTATACCCTGAAAACGCCTATTTTTATTATTTATACATCAGTTTTAGTTATTTTATCCCTTGCTCTTCAGTTTGCCATAGAATTGCATGCCTACTGATATAAGGAAGCAGAACAAAGAAAATAAATATAAGTCAAAATTTCTGGCTTTCAAGTAAAATAATATCGAAAAATTATGGAAAACAGCAAGGACCACTGTGAAACAACAGAAAATATTTTCTTGTTGAGGGTTGGAGGAGAGCTGGAAGGGAATAAAGAGATCACTGAAGTGACTATGGCTGAGGAAGGAGTGTGAGCCCCACCTACCACTGGGGCTCTCTCCTGCAAAGCTTCAGTGGGGCAAAGGATGACTGAGGCTCCTAATTTAATGGAAAATATGGTTTCCATAGAAATTGTATGGAAATTTCTAATTTTCTAGAAAACAGAAAAGTGGAGAAACATACCTCATATCAGAATCCCAGAGAAGCAGGAAGATCACAGACATGGTTGTATGATTTGGGCAGTTTCCCCACTTCCTGGTATGGAACGAAAGATTACCCATGAGCAGAATTGCAAAGACATGTAGGCAAAAAATGCCACCTTTATTGTTGTAAGCCCAGAAGTTTAAAAGGTGGGGTTGGGTGGAGTGGGTGACCAAGCAACCATTCTCTAGGCAGATACCATGATATATATAAATCTCCCCAGAATGTAGATGCACCTCTAAGAACATAGAGAATGATCCTGTATTACTGGAGTTGTTTATTGGTTTTGGTTTTGGACTTTTGTTGGTTTTACCACTCACAGAATAAATTCTGGACATTAAGTAATATAAGTTAGAGAAAAATCAAGAAATGTGTTTATGTTTTAAATTGATACCTGCAATAAAGTATTCATCAAGTATTACAATAATTATCATTATACATTTTTTTTTTACCAAATTTGGGTTCAATAAAACTAGATGACATTTATTTTGTATTTACTCTTAATCACTTACTATGTTCAACATTTTATACACATTATCTATTGTAATCCTCAGAAAAATCTGATAAGGTATTACTATAATTGCTAATTTGCTGATGAAGATAATGAGGCTTAGAGAGGGTTAGTAAATTAAGGTCATAGAGTTAGTAAGGGACAAAGTTAAGGGCTCAGATCCACCTGTTTGCATCCAAAATTAATGTGTTTAATCCATGTGCAGTGCCAATTTAATGCAGAAAGGAGACACTACCTAAACATTTTCTAGAAACAAAGAACTTTATCTTATTCTTTATATAAAGTGCTATTGCTTAGAATAAATCTTTCTCAAAAAAAATGTTAAAGCTTAATCATCTTCATTTCTTCCACTTTTAAATGTGGCCCATACAGACACCACACCCTTGTCTTTGATATAATGGTCAAAGACATGCTATCCAATTCTTTTTTATGAGTTTTAGTTATTTTCAAAAATAATTAATTTGGGGTTAACTTTTTATACCCATTTGCTTTTTCTCTCTGGACGTTCTTCAGTGTTCCCTACAATGTTGAAAATTTATTCTTAAAGTTCTGTACTGTATAATTTTAATAATCACTCTTTTGTTCTGTCATAAAATGCATTTAATTTTTGAAATAAAAATCTTTTTTATTAAATTCATCTTCACATCATGATTAGTGTTCCAATCCAATAGTCTGAGTAAGAATGCGGAGAATATTCATGATATGAATTTAATTGAGTAAGGAGGATATTCAACACTAATCAGCTGAGAGAATGGTGATTAACAAGGCTAAGGGCAAGAGAAGGAAGTAGGGATTTGGGGAAAAGTTGGATTTCTGTGTAGAGTGTATTAAATATAGAGGTAATTTGGAGATGTCCAATCAACTTGAAGAAATTCAGCTTTGTGCCCCCAGAAAGAGGACCAAACTAGAGGCCAATATAAAAAGGAAGAAATGGGCAGATGGCTGGAGTCTTAAGAAAAATTTTTCTGACACTCAAATGTGCTCACAAGAAGACTGCAGAAATTCCAAGGTCACCAGAATAACCACTCAATGAATTCTGAATCTCTTTTCTGTCATTTTTCCTACAAATATTATTTTTGTTCATTTATTGACAGAGTGTTTTTTCTTTTATTTTTAGTTGACACAAAATAATTGTATACATTTATGGGATGCAGAATGATATATCAATACATGTATACAATGTATAATGATCAAATCAGGTTAATTAGCATATTCATCACCTCAAACATTTATCATTTATTTGTGTTGGAAACATTCAAAATGTAGTCTCCTAAGTTTTTGAACATATACAACAAATTATAACTAACTATATTCACCCGACAGGGCTGTAAAATACTAGAATTTATTTCTTCTATCTAGCTGTAATTTTGTATTCATTAACCAACCTGTCTCCATCCTTCCCTCCCCATTCCTCTTCCCAATCTTTAACAACCACAATTCTGTTCCCTACTTCTTTTTTTCTTTCTTTTTTTTTTTTTTTTTTTTTTTTTTTTTTTTCAGATGGAGTCTTGCTCTGTCACCAAGGCTGGAGTGCAATGGCGCGATCTTGGCTCACCGCAACCTCCACCTCCAGGGTTCAAGCCATTCTCTTCCCTCAGCCTCCCAGGTAGCTGGGACTACAGGCATGCGCCACCATGCCCCGCTAATTTTGTATTTTTAGTAGACATAGGGTTTCACCATGCTGGCCAGGCTGGTCTCAAACTCCTGACCTCAAGTGATCTGCCCGCCTCGGCCTCCCAAAGTCCTGGGATTATGGATGTGAGCCATCGTGCCCAGCTGTTTCCTACTTCTATGAGCTGAATTAATTTTTTAGTTTCCACATATAAGTAAGAACATGCAGTATTTATTTTCTGTGCCTAACTTATTTCACTTAATATGATGTGTTCCAGGCATATCCATGTTTCCACAGATTACAGGATTTCATCTTTTTATGGCTGAATAGTATTCCATGGTGTATATATAGTGCATTTTCTTTATCCATTCATCTGTTTTTGGATACCTAGGTTGATTCCATATCTTGGTTATTGTGAATAGTGCTTCAGTAGGTACGGGGGTGGAGATACCCCCCACAATACATTCATTTTCCTTCATTTGGATAAATGCCAAGTAGTGAGATTGCTGGATCATATGGTAGTTCCACTTTTCGTTTTTTGAGAAACCGCCATGTTTTTCATAATGGCTATACTAATTTACATTCCCACCAACAGTGTACACCAGGTCCTTGAATAATGTTATTTGCTCAAGGTCGCTTCATTATAACATTGATGGGGAAAAAAAGTTGATTCCTGGCTGTGCCATTGTCCTGTGGAGTTTGCACATTCTCCCCACATATGGTAAAAATATTTCATTATATACCATTGTGTTTAAAGTCGCAGTTTCCAAGAACTAATGGACACCATTAAGTCAAGACTTACTATATAAGAGTTCCAAGACTTACTATACAAGAGTTTCATTTTCTCTACATCCTCACCAGCATTTGATACTTTTTGTCCTTTTGATAATAACCATTCTAACTGGGGTAACATGATATCTCATTGTGGTTTTGAAAGGCCTTTCCCTGATAATCCTTCCAATATTCTTTATCCACTTTCCTATCAACATGTGTAAAACCCAACTCCTTTGTTTCAAATATGTGGAGGGTCTTTCCAAGCCAACAATAGTATCAAATGATCTTGAAGAAGCAAAACATGTAAATTATATGAACACAAAGGATGTTAAAAAGAAGTTATAAAAACCTTGAAATATACCAAACTAGACTTGTAACACATTTTTCTACAAAAAGCAGAAAATTTTGAATGTTATTGTTTTAAAGAATATCTATGCATGTGAGTCCTTTCCTCTCTATGTATTTGTTCAAAGATGTGCTTACTAGAGTAGTAGCTACACTGATAGATTAAGCATTTCCTTTCAGTTTCTTAAACTACTAGACTGGCAATTTTTATACAATATTCAGATGTCTGGAGGTTGTAGGGTTTAATTTATACAATATTCAGATGTCTGAATGTTTTCAGGATTTTAAGCTGAGAATGAAATATAATTTGTTACATTACTGCACCTGACAGACTGTTGCCCATTGAAATTATTCCCACCACTGTACTTTTAGGTTTCTGTCTCTAATGAAGCAATACAAGTTGGCTTCACCACGAATTAGCAAAGGTGCCATTAACAATAGCGTTCAATTAATGCTAACATTTTCAACTTGTCTCATACCTCAAATTTTAATGGTTCCTTCTTAAATATTAATAACAGTAGGTACCATTGTAATAGCTGCTATAGAAACTCAAAGGGAGGTGTTAGCTATTATTAGTTTAAATTATAACACTAAAGAAACTCAGGGGTTCAAATTAAAACCCTCCACTATACATCTGAAAGGATAATGTAAAACACTAAGAAAAGAACTGCAATGAATGGAACTGGGGTGAGAAGAAGGAAAGTAACATTTTTTCTAAATATTTTCTATTTTAACTTTTCTATTTAAAGAGAGACACAAGAACTCACACTTATTCCAAGCTTCAGAAATGCTCAATTATTCATATGGAACAAAAAAATAAATAGACCCCAGATGCAATCAGACACCTGGTGGATCAGTCCCTCAGAAGGAAACTAAGAATATGTAATGTTTTCTCTTTGATACTCACAGAAAGAAGCTCTGTGAAGAATATAGTCACGTCTTATCTGGGACCTGGAAAGAAGAGATATAAGATACACTGTAGGCATTTTCAAAGAAAGCCTGGACTTCTTGATTAACATTCCAATTTCTAAAAAACAGTTATCTATGGCTTTTACAATTTTTATTTTTGCAAGCCCATTACCCTTGAAAACTGATTATCCTGCATTATCCCAAATAAGATAGAGAGGAGAACTAGATGGGAGCATCTGGTGGTATAGCCATTCAAAAGTTACAAAGGCCACAAGAAAAGTTGAGAAGTTGATTGCTACCTCTGCCTAAATAAAAATAGCCTAAAAGCCACCAAAATATTAAGAAACATGTCCTGTGACATAATTTCTACACTGTTTTCTAATCCAATAAAGGCCCTCTCTTACTCTCCACTCTACCTTTGCTTAAGCTGTTTCTTCTACATGGAAACCTTTTAGGACCCCTTTTGTCTCCCCAAACCACAGGTATCATCCAGAACCAAATTCATGTTATCTTGTTCTGGAAATTACTAATCAAGTTATTCTATCCTAAAAGGGGCTGCCTTCAACCCTTTCTGCACTGATATTTTTGGGAAGCTTGGCTTGTATCTCTCTTTTTTATTGTTGAAATTGTCCCCCAGCTGGAACACAAATACTTTGAGAACAAATGCATAAGTGTCATATCATACCTCTGATAATGGTAATAAAGGAATCTGTAGATAGCTAAACCAGCTAACACACTGATCTGCGAGTCTTGGCTTCTCACTTACCAGCTACATACTTTTGGGCAAAGATACAAGTGTTATTTGCTTCACTGTCTTTCTTATAAGGACTAAGTAGGATCTTATAAGTAAAGTAGTTAGCACATGCGTAGCATACAATAAGAACTTAATAAATATTAGAGGGTATAGAATTCATTCAGCAAAGAAAAGCATAGATGAACCAATTTGTAAAACTTTAGGGGGCATTATTCATATTGAAGTCAATGTGAATAGCACCATGGAGCTCTACCTTTATATTGCGAATTGCATAGATATATCACATTCATGATCTTTTTTTCTTTTGTTTGACTCTTGTGCTAATCTTTAAGAATACAATAATGAAAAAGGCCCAATTTATTTGCTCTTCTATAAATTACCATCTATTATAAAAAGTAGCCTCAGTATATAACTGTAAAAATGACAGTCATTAGGTTCCCACAATATTCAGTGTGGGAGTTGAGTTCTTTA